>NC_135967.1:28340550-28946384 GCF_053455715.1 Rhinoraja longicauda | reverse complement strand
TGCAAGAGAAGCTTTTGAAATGGTAAAGAACAAAGCAGGAATGGGTCCAATTCCCATTCTATGGTCTAATAGCTCAAAGCTCACCTTCATCTGACGTTATCACCATCTGTCTGATTCAAACTCCAGGAAAAGTGAGAAATGAAACAAAGTTTAAGTTTCAGGGGAAGGTAGGTAGGGGTGGGAAGGGAAGGGAAGGGAAGTGGGAGCAGGTTGGGTAGAGAGAACAAAGGAGAAGGTATAAATTAGATGCCTGTTGTAGACCCAATTAAACACCTTTCCTTTTATTCCCACTGCTCCTCCCCCAATATCTCTACAAGTTTGAGCTTTTTTACATTTCTATCTTTTCCCAATTCTGGTGAAAAGTCATCAACTCAAAATGTTAACCCTACTTCCCTCTACATAGAAGCTGCCTGACCTGCTAAATATTGCCAGCTTTTATCTTTTTTCATTACTGTAATGCCTGAAACAAAGATCTAAATCTATGAGTCTGGACGATCGTCACCAGCTCAGATAGATAAGGCTCCACCTTTATGTTTTGCCTACTAAAATGAATAATTTCACCTTTACTACACTATTCTGCATTTACCATGTAGTACTCACTTCCCAACTTGTTTACATTTCTTTGAAGCCTTATTGTTTCCCCCCTCAACCCCACCCAGTTTTGTGTCATCAGTAAACTTAGAAATATTACATTAGTTTCTCTCATCCAAATCATTGTGTAGGAAAATAACTGCAGATGCTAGTACAAATCGAAGATATCACAAAATCCTGGAGTAACTCAGTGGGTCAGGCAGAATCTCTGGAGAGAAAGAATGGGTGACGTTTTGGGTCAAGACCCTAATTCATCCAAATCATTGACGTATATTGTGAGTAGTTGATGAGAATGCCAGGTCTCTTTCACTCGCTCCTGGAGCTCCCAATCTCCACTGCAATCTCTGCCCCCTCCACAACTGCATTCACATTTGTAAGCCTTATTTGCCCCCATAATGTGAGACACCATGGCCCATTATTCTGCAGGGGGTATGGGAGAAGGCAGGAACGGGGCACTGATTGAGAATGATCAGCTCGAAGGGCCGAATGGCCTACTCCTGCACCTATGTGTTAGAAAATAACTGCAGATGCTGGTACAAATCGAAGGTATTTATTCCCAAAATGCTGGAGTAACTCAGCAGGTCAGGCAGCATCTCAGGAGAGAAGGAATGGGTGACGTTTCGGGTCGAGACCCTTCTTCAGACTGATATCAGGGGGGCGAGACAAAGGCTCCTGCACCTATTGTCTATTGTCTATTAAAACACAGTTGAATGATCATGGTACTTCAAACGCTGTGTCAGGTGGCCAGCATAACTCTTTTTCTAGCTAAAACCATCTCCCGTCATAGCATAGAGAACATGGACAGAATCCAATGTTGATCTATATCAGAGGGGTCATCTTCAAATATCGTCGAGTTTCTTAAGGAATGTGTTTATTCAGATCTTTTGCCATTTTGTTCTGTTAATTTGATGACTTAGATACAATATCAGGCATGTATGTGGTGGTTTTTATGTCAATACCAATTTATAAATTCAAAATATGCCACTTTATTTTAGTACAGTTTAAAGATACAATATGGAAATAGGCCCTAAGGCCCATTGAGCACACTCCGACCATCAAGTTTTGTGATCTTATTTTCTCATTCATTCCTTACTCATAAGCGGCAATTTTACAGAGGGCAATTAACCTACAAACCTGCATGTCTTTGGGATGTGGGAGGAAACTAGAGCACCCAGAGGAACCCATGCCATCACAGGGAGTACGTGAAAACTCCTCACAGACAGCATATGAAGTCCGGATCAAACCCACATCCCTGGTGCTATGAGGCAACAGCTCTAACAGCTGTGCTACTGTGCCACGCATCCACTCATCAAGATTATCAGCTCTTGCTCCCATCAGATACCTTCACTAATAGAGGTCTTTGCATATATAGTCCCATTAACTGGGTAAGCACTTCACCATTATAGTGAGAGCTTTGTGTAATTCAAACAATGAAAAAAATTATTGCGATTTGTCTTGTTGGCAATTACATCACTGTGAATTGCAATTGCTGGTACATCTATCAATACGAGTGCCTGAAAAGGTCTTTAATGAATGCACTTAATTGAAATAAAATAATGCTGTCTATGCTGATTGATCCCCATAATCAGCTGTAATGGGGAAACTGATTTGGTTTCATGCTCAATCAATATGATGTACCTTCACTATTGAGCCCGTAAAGTAATGAAAATTTTGGAAAATAGGAAAGTCTATGTACACCTACAATGTTTATGTTTCCTTCACCTCGGGGTCTTGTTATGCCGCATCTATCAGTCATGTCGTGGGTTCTGTGTTCTGCTTAAACATTTCTCTGTGGACAAAAGTCCTTGGAAAGCTTCTACATGAGATCCAGAGTCAAACAGAAGGAGAACCATATTACAATGACCTCTTGCCATGAATGCTTGCCCAATTATAAGGAGTTATGTGCATAACCCCTTCATTCCATACTGGCAGATGTGCATGACAGGAGAGGGTGCAGATGAAGTAAAGGTTTTCAGGAAATTGGATGGATTTATAAACCGATCAGCCAAAACATTATGACCACCTGTCTAATAAGCTGTTGGTCCTCCGTGTGCAGCCCCCATATGCAGCAGGGTGCGATGCACTGTGTATTGTGACACATTCCTCCCGTGACCACCATTACAATTTTCTGTGACTTGTGCCACAGTAGACCATGTCAGTTCGGACTAGACGGGATAGCCTTCGCTGCCCTCGCGCATCGATGAGCCTTGGGTGCCCAACACCCTGTTTGTGGTTTGTCCCTCCTCGGACCACTGTCTGTAGGTACTCACCACGGCTGACCGGGAGCACCCCACAAGCCTCGCCGTTTCAGAGATGCTCTGACCCAGTCGTCTGGCCATAACAATTTGGCCCTTGTCAACGTCGCTCAGGTCTTTACTCCTGCCCATTTCTCCTGCATCCATCACATCAACTTCAAGAACTGACTGTTCACTTGCTGCCTAATATATCCCACCCCTTGACAGGTGCCATTGTAACAAGATAATCAATGTTATTCACTTCCCCTGTCAGTGGTCATAATGTTTTGGTTGATCGGTGTATGTTCCCAATAGTATGCCCAAAGAGGATCTCTGCACTACACAGATTTTCATCCTCTAGCACTCACTGTGCTGGATAAAATAAGGAACCTCTCCATCACTTCAAGCTCTGAGATGGTGCAGTCAGTAAAACTGGAATTTTAGGAAACTGCTGGAGTCTCCCAACTGCAGGGACTGGAAAATGAGGGGATCTCTTAACTTCTAGATGTTTCTACATGTTTCCACTAGTGGGAGAGTCTAGGACTGGAGGTCATATCCTCAGAATTAAAGGACGTTCTTTTAGGAAGATGAGGAGGAATTTCTTTGTACGGAGGGTGGTGAATCTGTGGAATTCTTTGCCACAGAAAGCTGTGGAGACAAAGTCAGTGGATATATTTAAGACAGCGATAAGTAGATTCCTGATTAATACAGGTGTCAGGGGTTATGGGGAGAAGGCAGGAGAATGAGGTTAGGAAGAAGATAGATCAGCCATGATTGAATGGCGGAGTAGACTTTAAAAGTCTAGATGTTAAAAGTTTTTTTATGACTCATTGGCACATTGAATTACTTTCCTGATCTTTTCAGAGGTCTTTGCTTATAAATCTTTAGCCACAAAGTTATGAGATAAGTGAAAAGAAGCAATGGAAAATCACAGGAAACAGTTAGGTGCATTTGTTAAAGGTGCATCAAGCTTGGCTTAGTGCCAAATAGTGACATTTTTGGAGACATAAAATCACTTTCTTTGGACATACGGCAATCATGTATAACTTTTTCTTTGACTGCATAGCACATAGCTTCTCACTGTGCCTTAGTACACATGACAATATAAACTTAACAACATTTTAGATAGATCTAGCCCAAGTTCAATTAATTGTGGCGAAACCTACACTAACAGATGTGCAAGGGATCAACATACAAGTAAGTTTTACTTTCAACTAGAATTAGGGGACCAGTGCATAAAAAGCAGGGACTGCCCATTTCAGAAATGCCCACTGGACATACAACCAGAGAACTCTCTGGGTCAATGGATCATAACCAAGAGTATGAAGAAGGGTCTCGACTCAAAACATCACCTATTCCTGTTCTCCAAAGATGCTGCCTCACCAGCTGAGTTACTCGAACATTTTGTTTCTGTCTTCGGTATAAATCAGTATCTTAAGTTCCTTCCTACACAAGAGTCAATAATATATTTAAGTCAAAAGAGGATTTAGAACACAATTAAATCACATACTCCGGAGAAATTTCTAGTAATAAATAAATGTCACAACCTACAAGAGCATATTTCGCTTGTGCCAGTTTACATCCCAGCGGTATGAACATTGACTTCTCCAACTTCAGATAGTTTCTCTGACCCTCCCTTCCCCCTCCCCTTCCCAGTTCTCCCACTAGTCTTCCTGTCTCCTACAACATCCTATCTGTCCCGCCCCCTCCCCTGACATCAGTCTGAACGAGGGTTTCGACCCGAAAAAATCACCCATTCCTTCTCTCCCGAGATGCTGCCTGACCTGCTGAGTTACTCCAGCTTTTTGTGTCTACCTTCGATTTAAACCAGCGTCTGCAGTTTTTTTTCCGACACAACTGACAACAGCAGCTCTGTTTTACTAAATTACACAAAGATTACAAACTGCGAGTATCAAGAGTGTTACATTCCCTGATTAAGAGTCATGCAGTGGAACAGAATATTCACAGCAAGGGAGCACTCATCATGGAGATAACTATCAAAAGAGCCCAGCATTACAACATCTAAAACCTGTACTGGTCAACAGGAACCACAGCACGAGGTCATGTTCTGTGCATTTCTAAGCCCCCAATAATACCCGTGCAGATTTTTAAAAAAAGTTTTCCAAAAACAGCAGCAGACCTTGTATCACTTTATCACGCTTTTCCCAAGATTCCAATTTCTCCAGCTGACAAAAATGGAATAGGTGTTATCACCAGTTAGAATGTACTATAAAGCAATAAAGAGTAACATTTTCTTCCAAACGGTAACGCTTGAGTGTATTGCATTTCAAATCTTGTTCCCTCCAATGCCTGCACATTGAATATTAGATATTATCAAGCACTTGTGCTATCAAAGCACGTTCTATGCTTCCATTCCTACATATTTTGCCTCTGCATCAATACAACCCAAAAATATTCTACACATTTCTCTGAACACACTACCCTGCTTTATTCTCCCTGCCTCTACACACACGCATCAGGCATACTCTCCTCTCCTGCCTCATAGAAACATAGAAAATAGGTGCAGGAGGAGGCCAATCGGCCCTTCGAGCCAGCACCGCCATTCATTGTGATCATAGCTGATCGTCTCCAATCAATACCCCGTGCCTGCCTTCTCCCCATATCCATTGATTCCACTAGCCCCTAGAGCTCTATCTAACTCGCTCTTAAATCCATCCAGTGATTTGGCTTCCACTGCCCTCTGTGGCAGAGAATTCCACTAATTCAAGAACATACACTGTACTAATTTCCAAACATACAGCACTTCTCCTGTAACCGAGGTCAGATTTGGTGTCCAATCCCATGGATCATTTTCTCATTTGACAATGAGCCAATAGTTGCCACGGTAACAAGAGCAGGGCATGAACTTCCTGTGGGAGGACAGAAAATTAGCACCGTATGCCTTTCACAGGTACTGCAGAAGAGGGTGTGGATCTTAAAAGAAAAAAATTCAAATTCAACTAGTGGAACAGCTCAAATCAGAGAGATAATATCAGCCCGAACTATTCACGTCGTACACAGAAACAAATATATTTTCTGCTATGAAAACGTGAAGCCTCGTTCCAGCTTTCCCCATCAATAGCAGCCTGCCGGTGCATCAGGCACTGCACAAAGACCTCTCTGTAGATCCCCGTCAGTACAATCAGCCAACTGCAGCATGGCCTTCTGGAACAGTCAGCTATTCGATACATTTTTAAAAGATTGCCACGGTGCGGCAAATATCTCACCCAAGTGAAAAATGTTATTACTGGAAACTACCCTACTTATAACAATAACTCAAGTTTTAAGCAGGTTTTCACAACAAATGATGTGGTGGGTGACTTGGATCATGAGCTGTACTTCAATAACATCCCTCTGATATTCCCACATAAGGGACAGCAATCAGATGGGACGAAAGATTCAACTACATGTAGCAAATGGAAGCTTGTCAGTAAACACTAAGTTGGCGGAACATCAAACTTAGAGAAAAATAATTCCATTTAATTAAAGCACTTTTTTTTTAAAAAAGGGCATTTTAATTTGAAAGCTCAGATATCCAGACTTAAGATCAGCTTCTTCCCCACTGCTATCCAACATCTGAACCAATCACCTCTTTTACAGCCCATTCCTGGAGGTGCTGCTATGTACTCTTAACTCTACCTTATTCGGTTATTCCATACTTTAATACTTTTGCACAACATTTTTGTACCATTGCGCCTTTTTATACTTTTATTTATTATTTACTGTATGAATACTGTTTACACTGAGAGCTTCATGTGAACATGGAATTTCAGAGCACCCTGGCGTTTGACAATAAACTAATCCGAATCTGAACCATCCATGAATCACGCTCTTACACAAAGTATGTTTCCAGGAGCAGTCTTCCTTGGGCAAGCTGGCTCCCAGTTGATAGACAAAGCCCAGTGCAATGCAGTAACACTCCAAATGTAATGGACAGCCTCAGCACCCAAGAATTGCTTCATGTGTTGGTAAAGCCCTATCCTCAGCTTATCAGAAGTCAAATAGATTGATCATTTTATTAAATTAAAATATATGAAACAAATTAGAATACCGGAAAACAATTAAAACCATTTAAATCAATTCGGTATTAAATCAAACTAGAAATTAATTTGTAGTTGACTGTCTGTCCGCAGCCATTTCCCTTGATGAATTTGGGCCTGGTGGATAATGGGCAGATTTCCACTCCTCCACATGGCTCCATGATACCGTCCAATAGCCAGGTGCAACAGTGATCAGTTGCATTGCAGCTTGTTCACCTCATTGGGAATCCCACATCTTCCCAGATAAATGCGTCTTAGCAAGTCGTCAGATGGAGATCCGGGCAATTGAAATAATAGTTTTGATCAAATTGATTGATTAGCTGATAAAGAATGACAAGGTCACAGGGAGAACGTGCACACTACACGCAAACACCACCCAAGGTCAGGATCGTACCCAGGTCTCTGGTGCTGAGACAGCAGCTCTAACAACTGCACCACTGTGTCACCGCTTGGAATTATAGGCACCAGTTCATCTCCATTAACAACTGTAAATCCCCCACCGCTCCCCTCCCCCAAGGTGTCCCCCAAGGCTCAGTCCTTGGCCCCCTCCTCTTCATCCTCTACCTGTTCCCCCTTGGTCAATTAATCCGCCGTCATGGTCTCAACTTCCACTGCTTCGCCGATGATATCCAGCTCCTCATCTCCACCAAGTCAATCTCCACCACCACACACTCTACACTGACAAACTGCATCACTGAAATAAAATCTTGGCTTCAATCAAATTTCCTCAAACTCAACTGCAACAAATCTGAAATCATCATCATTGGTCCAAAAACGTTCACCAAATCCACCCAAAACTTCATCCTCAATATTGATGGTCTCCCAGTATCCACCTCCCCTCACATCCGGAATCTTGGAATCATCTTTGATCAAACCCTCTCCTTCGACAAACACATCAAACACATCACAAAGACAGCCTTCTTCCACCTCAAAAACATCGCCCGTCTCCGTCCATCCCTCTCCTCCACAGCTGCAGAAACCCTCATCCACGCCTTCATCACCTCCCGTCTGGACTACTGCAACAGCCTCCTCTATGGCTCACCCTCAAAAATCATCAGTAAACTTCAATACATTCAAAACTCCGCTGCCCATCTGCTCACCCACTCCCCGATCCGTGACCATATCACCCCCGTCCTTTACAAGCTCCACTGGCTCCCCATCCCCCAGAGAATCCAGTACAAAATCCTCCTCATGACCTACAAAGCCCTCCATAACCTGGCCCCATCCTACCTGACTGACCTCCTCCACAGGCACACTCCCACCTGCACGCTCCGCTCTGTTGCTGCCAACCTCCTGTCCCCCCCCATCCGGACCAAACTCAGATCCTGGGGGGACAGGACTTTCTCCATCGCTGCTCCCACCCTCTGGAACTCACTACCCCAAACCGTCAGAGACTCCTCCTCACTCACCACATTCAAAACATCACTGAAGTCTCACCTGTTCAGCACTGCCTTCAACCACTGACCGTCACCTCACCTTCTGTCTCCTTTTTCTGTTTGTTTACTTATTTATCTATTTATTTTCTTCTCCATGTTCTAGTAATCCCTGTAAAGCGGCTTTGAGTGTTTGAAAAGCGCTATATAAATGTAACGCATTATTATTATTATTATACCAGTATTGTCACTATGAACAAGTTAAAAATTTATATCAAAATAATGATAAATTTAATAAATTTATTAGCATTTGCATTTATGGACTCGAAAAATGATTTAATAAAAAGTTCCTTGATGATCCATTTTAAGGGTTTTCTTTTTATCCTGGAAGTACATAATTTTATTTGTTTTTAAATAATTGCCAACCATGAACATATCAGTATTATTGGCAAGATGGAAACCTATTCCCAACCATTGGTCCCTCTCAGGCTAAACTAGCACAATTATTAGAGGGAGTGTCCTGGAAAGTCTCCACTGTAAAATTACAGGGAGGAAGCGTGACTTCAGATCTCTCCGGGAGCCGCCCAAACCCAGGAAACCAAATTACATGCCGTTCAAGAATATTTTCCCGCACATTTTGGTGGGGTCAGGCGGATCTGAAGTTCCAACCCATTTGGAATGGAGCTATTTCAGGATGCATGAAAAAAACAAAACAGGATCTTAAAGCCCTTTAAGTAGTCACTCAGCTCATTATACCCATGTTAGGTCTTTGAAAAAGCAACACAATGGGTTCCATTTCCCTACAGTGCATTCAGAAAGCATTCAGACCCCTTCACTTTTTCCACATCTTGTTACGTTACTGTCTTATTTAAAAATGAATTAAATTCTTTTTTTTATTAACATCAATCTACACACAATCCCCTAGAATGAAGAAGTGAAAACAGGTGTTTAGAAACTTTTGCAAATTAATTGAAAAGAAATAACTGAAACATCACATTTACATAAGTATTCAGACCCTTTGCTTTGACACTCAAAATTAAGTTTAGGTTCATCCTGTTTCCATTGATTATTCTTGAGATGTTTCTACAACTTGTTTGGAGTCCACCAGTTGTAAATTAAATTGATTGGACATGATTTGGAAAGACACACACCTGTCTACATAAGGTCCCACAGTTGACAGTGCATGTCAGGACAAAAACCAAACCATGAAGACAAAGGAATTGTCCGTAAACCTTCGAGACAGGATTGTGTCGAGACACAGATCTGGGGAAGGGTACAAAACAATTTCTGCAGCATTACAGGTCCCGAAGAGCACCATAGCCTCCGTCATTCTTCAATGGAAGAACTTTGGAACCACCAGGACTCTTCACAGAGCTGGCCGTCCAGCCAAACTGAGCAATCGGGGGAGAAGAGCCTTGGTCAGGAAGGTGACCAAGAACCTGATGGTCACTCTGACAGAGCTCCAGAGTCCCTCTGTGAAGATGGGAGAACCTTCCACAAGGACAACTATATCTGCAGCACTCCACCAATCAGGCCTTTATGGTAGAGTGGCCAGACGGAAGCCACTCCTCAGTAAAAGGCACATGACAGCCCGCTTGGAGTTTACCAAAAAGCACCTAAAGGACACTCAGACCATGAGAAAAAAGATTCTCTGGTCTGATGAAACCAAGATTGAATTATTTGGCCTGAATGCCAAGCGTCACGTCTGGAGGAAACCATCACCTGGTCAATACCATACCTACGGTGAAGCATGGTGGTGGCAGCATCATACTGTGGGGATGTTTTTCAGTGGCAGGAACTGGGAGACTAGTCAGGATCGAGGGAAAGATGAACGGAGCAAAATACAGAGAGATCCTTGATGAAAACCTGCTCCAGAGTGTTCTGGACCTCAGACTGGGGCGGAGGTTCACCTTCCAACAGGACAATTACATTAAGCACGCAGCCAAGACAATGCAGGAGTGGCTTTGTGAAAAGTCTGTGAATGTCCTTGAGTTGCCCAGCCAGAGCCTGGACTTGAATCCGATCGAACATCTCTGGAGGGACCTGAAAATAGCTGTGCATCGATGCTCCCCATCCAACCTGACAGCACTTGAGAGGATCTGCAGAGAAGAATGGGAGAAATTACCCAAATACAGCTTGTAGCGTCATACCCAAGAAGACTTGAGGCTGTAATCGCTGCCAAAGGTGCCTCAATAAAGTACTGAGTAAAGGGTCTGAATACTTATGTAAATGTGATAGTTCAGTTATTTCTTTTTAATTACTTTGCAAAAATTTCTAAACACCTGTTTTTGCTTTTTTATTATGGGGTATTGTGTGTAGATTGATGATTAAAAAAATGAATTTAATCAATTTTAAAATAAGACTGTGATGTAACAAAATGTGGAAAAGGTGAAGGAGTCTGAATATTTTCTGAATGCACTGTGCATTTGTTCCATAGACGTGCAAATAATTCCTTTCACGTACACGTCCAATTGCTCTTTGAACGTTACTAATGAATTTGACCTCCATAATCATTCGGTATGTCATTCTAAGCTGCAACTTCCTGGGAGAAAATATATTCTCAACAATCACTCTGGTTCCTTTGCAACCCATCATATATCCCACTCTTTAGGCTGCAAAGCCATATATTTAACTAGCAACTAGGCTCATATTGTGACACACATTTACACATATGGACATACTAACGGTTAGCCACATACGTATGCCCATACACATACAATATGTAGACCTTTTAGAATTGACATCAAGGAATTTGTTCTCCAAATGAGAGTTTTCCAAGTTTTTCTCTTTTAAATTGTGTTCCAATTTCCTATAGAAAACAGCAAATAACGACAAGGCAAACCACTCCAACAGACTTGTGGCCAAAACAATGCTGGACTCATCAGATCACCACTTTTGTCTCCTTGCATTTCCGAGCAACTGTATCACTGGTAGCATCACATTACCCAACAGAGCAACTGTTTCGCTGGTAGCATCACTGTCACACTTTGGCAGCTTAATGCTGATTCACATTCCACTTTAAGACTGTGTTGCGGGATATTCAGTGCTGTTTTGAAAGTCACAAAATTCAAGGATTTAATTGTGAAGTCCATGGGGCAAACTCCGTACAGACAGCACCCATAGTCAGGATCGAACCCGGTCTCCGGCACTGCAAGCGCTGTAAGGCAGCAACTCTATCGCTGTCCAACGGTTACAAGTTCTCATAACTCTGGTTGCAGGTGGAATCTCCACAGACATCTTATTGTAGAAGCAACCCCCTTACTCTACAGCACATGAAAGGACAATGAATGGTGCTGCAATTATGGGAGGAGGCGAGAGAGTGCACCCAGGAAGTCACAGGGGCCTATACAGGCAGATGAAGAACACTGCCTGCAGGAAGCAGGTTCTTTGTGTAAGAGGTAATTTGCCACTGAGAGACTTTTTGTGTTTCAATGCCATCGATGTCATTTGCTGGGTGTATTGCACAGCAGGAGAAAAAAAGGCATGAGAGCAAATGAAATCCCGCTGAACAATCAGGAGACCAATTTGAAAGCAGGCACTAAAACTCAAAATCAGCGCAAAATTGCTCCATTCAGTGTTTTGGTCATTTTCAACAGGAAAATGCTGTTTTCCCGCGAAATTTCCAGTCCCATGCGTTTTAATCAACAGAAAGTGGATTGATCTAATTTAAGCCTCTCACTGCTCTGCAAACCTTCGGTCAAGCTTAAAACTCTCCATCCTAGTTTCTTGGTTTGTGCCTCTGAAATTGTTTGATAATGCTCCTTTATACACCTCAAATATATTGAAACCCTATATTAAAGCTGCTCTGTAATACATGTTGCTGCTCTTTTGACCTAGGGGACTTGGCCTCACTCTGGTCTGAGCAACAGAGACTCTGCTGTTTCCACAGTACCAGCAAAGACAGAAAACATTATAATGGTGAATACAAATAAATAAATGCATTATTAACAAGAGCAAACCCCATTTCACATAAACGCTTGGCTCATAAAGACCACAAGACATAGGAGCAGAACTAGGTCAATCGGCTCACTTAGTCCACTCTCCCATTCGATCATGGCTATCTAATTTTCCCCTTTCAATCTCATTCTCCTGCCTTCTCCCCATAACCTTTGATGCCCTCACTAATCAAGAACCTGTCAATCTCTGCTTTAAAAATACCCAATGACTTAGCTGCCACCTCCGTTTGTGTCAATGAATTCCACAGATTCACCTCCCTCTGGCTAAAGAAATTCCTCCTGATCAATCTAAAGGTATGTCCTTTTATTCTGAGACTATGCCCTCTGGTCCTAGACCCTCCCACTACTGGAAACATCCTCCCACATCCACCCTATCTAGGCCTTTCAATATCAAGAGTAGTTTATTACAGTCTGCCAGTCTACCTGTTTGCTACCAGTCTACAGTCTATCAGTCTTGATGTATTCAAGAGAGAGTTAGATATAGCTCTTAGGGTTAACGGAATCAAGGGATATGGGGAGAAAGCAGGAACAGGGTACTGATTCTGGATGTTCAGCAATGATCATATTGAATGGCAGTGCTGGGTCGAAGGGCTGAATGCAGTACTCCTGCACCTATTTGCTATGTTTCTATATTACCTACCAGTTGGGATAGCAGTCAGCAATTCCAATATTGGTTCAATTGAATAATAAGTAATTTGGTACCATTCAGCAAGTAGCACTGAAAATATTAAAAGCTATAAAGTAAGGTAGACTTTGAGACCCCTGATTTGCTTGCTTCTTGCCAGATGGTTTCAAAGTGCTACTAATTTGATCAGTAGGCAGTTTAGTTTAGAGATACAGCGCAGAAATAGGCCCTTCGGCCCACCAAATGTGTGCCGACCAGCGATTCCCTGTACACCAGCACGATCCTACCCACTGGGGACAATTTACAATGTTATCAAAGCCAATTAACCTACAAACTTGTACGTCTGAGTGTGGGAGGAAACCGGGGGCATCTGGAGAAAACCCACAGTCATGGGGAGAACATACAAACTCCATACAGAAAGCACCCGTAGTCAGGTTTGAACCAAGTTCTATGGCGCTGTAAGGCAGCAACTCTGCTGCTGCACCACCGTGTAAATGTAGAGAAATCAATTGTACATCTGACAAGTTGAGGACGAGACAAAGCGAAATCTGTGAGACAGGGTGACCATGCTATACTCAAGCCTCGCTGGTATAAAAAACAAATGATTCACTATTTACTTTGCAGCTGGATTTGAAATTGTCAGATGCAGACATCAACAACTGCCCAACAATTAATGTAGCAAATATACTTTACCAAAGTAATTTTTTGGCACAAGGGGCTTTTAAAAACTACTTGCATATCAAGCCACATGTCAAAACTGTGCCAGCTGCAAGACTTCCCACCCTGTACAACTGCATTTGGCTTTCTGACAGCTCAAAGTGTAGTGACTGCTCTAAATATATAACCATGGCAACATGGATCACTGCAAAGGTTGCCAGGCTCGACTGATGAAGGAAATGCTTTAATCATTTTATCAAATGCAATATGACCTCGGCATACTGCAGATCGTTGAGCCAAATAAAGTTTCTTCTTAAAGAAATAATGGTATTGTGTTGCTGCATTCGATTACTTTGCGTTCTTTGTGGTAGTGCTACAACAATATGAATTTACATTGTAAAAACATGCACATGGACGTCAGGATGCCAAACCAAATGAGAAAGAGTTTGTTGAGATAACCCAAAATGGTAGGAGGTGGTCAGAAAGATAAAGAAGCAAGCTAACCAAAGGGCAGTGGGGGTATATGGCCTCAAGCCATGATCTCATGCATTAGTTAAACAGGTTCATGGGAACGTAGCCTTTACCTGTTTCCAGTACACATTTACAAAGATTACACATTTCTGGCACCAGAGATATAATTCAAAAAGTGCACATATTTTTTTCTTTAAAAAATATTGTTTTGTGGATTTTTTCTAAAAATTGCTTCTCACTGGTTACTCAAACCAATTGACTTTGCATAACGCTGTCTGCTCTCTTAAGTTGTCTGCCTGACAACTTAAAGGGCCACTCACTTTCTCACTCACCAACTGTTTATTCTGAAACCTACTAAATACCACTGAAAATTCTACTACTATCTTTTGCCAGCTTGGAATTTAGATATTTCTAACAAAGTATTCTCACTGGATTTGCTGTGACTTCGAAATGTAACACAAGCATCAGAGGTATCAACAGGGACCCTGGGAGAGGAGGCAAAGAAGGGTTCACTTTTAGAGATCTTATTCTGTCCCAGAGTCTCCAAGAACAGCGATAAGGTTCACCGTACAGAAATCGATGAACTATAGGTTCACACCTATGCCTCGATGTCTCCCAATTGAGGACAAGATCACCAACTCCATCACTCCAGGAGGTTACTGTTGATCAATGTCGAGTCTCCGTGTTTACTGCTCAGCTCCACGTGACTGAGGTCACTGGTGTTCCCTTTCCTCTTGGTCGCTTCAAATATTTTCCCTTCATCAGAGATACCAACAAGTGGATTTTCTATGGCTGGAGGCTTTCCCGAGGTTCAACTTTTCATGAATTCCAGTCAGAATTCTTGTCCAAATCAAGAGCTGTTCATGAAACACAAGGGCTTCCACAACATTCAGGTCTTGGTCGACATGGTTCGTGGTTCTACATGGTCAACACGATATATGCTGGGAGATTGCACGATCCCCACATTCTTACATCATTCCAGCTTCTCAATATACTTCTGGGGCCACACGATCTAACAGATAGACAATGGATTCTTGGCGATACCTCACTTGGCTTCTCACTCCAGTGCCACCTCCAGCCATTGCTGTAATGAGCACCACTGTAAAAGCTTTAGTAGCACAAAGAACTTAAACCATTATTGGCTTTCCCTTAATGTGATTATTTGCATGGAGAGCCTTCAACTGTCAAACCAAAACATTACAAAAATTCCTTTGCACACCACCAAAACATAAAACTGGACAGTACCTTCCACAAATTGGCTTATAACAATACTGTGCCAGTTCCAAGTCCCTTTATGACGATCAGCAAATTCAACTCCCGGCTTCTCAGCAGTTAATGTTTCCTGCCCTGTCACCATTTCTCCCAGATATAAAGCAAGCAAATGATATTATCTGCAGTCTGTGGTGAGATTTTGAACCTCAATGTTCTGAGCAAAAGAAAGACATTTCTTGCCGAGCATTTATATCAAGAGGGCTAAAATACAAAAACAGGGATGTAATGCTGAAGCTCTATGAGGGGCTAGTCAGGTTGCATTTGGAACATTGTGAGCAATACTGGGCACCATATCTTAGCAAGGATGTGCTGGCCCTGGAGAGGATCCAGAAGAGATTTACAAGAATGATCCCAGGAATGAGTGGGTTAACTTATGAGTGTTTGACAGCACTGGGCCTATACTCGCTGGAGCTTAGAAGAATGAGGGAGGGCCTCATTGAAACATACAAAATAGTGAAAGGCTAGGATAGAGTGGATTTGGATGTTGCCAATAGCGGCAGAGTCTAGGACTAGAGGTTATAGCCTCAGAATAAAAGGAAATTCCTTTAGGAAGGAGATGAGAAGGCATTTCTTTAGTCAAAGTGTGGTGAATCTGTGAAATTCTTTGCCACAGAAGGCTGTGGAGGCCATCAGTGGATATTTTGAAAGCAGATAGATTCTTGATTAGTACGGGTGTCAGGGGATATTGGGAGAAGGCAAGAGAATGAGGTTTGGAGGGAGAGATAGATCAGCCATGATTGAATGGTGGAGTAGACTTGATGGACCGAAATTCTTCTCCTCTTACTTATGACCTTGCCTACCTACATTAGGTTTTACTAACTTGGTTTCCTCTGAAACTCTGCTATTTAAACAGCCAACATTCAAATTGTACTCTTCATGTCTCCTGTGTTTTATGATCCCAGGCACATTCTCAACTGTCTTGGCTGTGAAGATCAAGATTATGGATATTTTCATCTTCCCCACCTGGATCATTGGCCTCTGTCATATTTCAGTCTATTGATGAAAGGAAAGGGCAGTGAAGTTGCTGCACTGCACTGTGGTTACGCTCAGAATGTGCAATGAACCTGTGCAGATTTGAGGGCAAGAATGCCATTCCTTCCACATTAAGAGAATGGGATTAATCAGACTTCCTACTTTTCCATCAGACAACTGAATGGGATAAAGGGTCATATTTATTTGTAGCAGTTTCCTTCAGCCATTGAACGTGGTCCACTGCATTTAGTCTACAGACATTTAGTCTACAGAGAGATAGATAGATATATCTATCTATATATCTATATATGTATGATTTCTTTTTTTCACACCATCTTAGGTTTTGCCCAGATTATTTCTTTACCTGTTTCCATAAGTTTTCATATCAACGCTTGGTTCCTGCCTCTTGGGTTTCCATGTGCCCTCACCTGGACAAGCTCTTGCAAGTCCTTCTGCAGGCACACTTGATCGGAGGGGACTTCAAGATCGTCAAGCTCATGTTGAAGCCACTATATTTCAGATCAACACTTTGAGGGGAATTATTTGGCAGTTGTTTTATGAAAGCTTGTTCAAATGGAAACAAATTCCCAGGCCCATGTGAAGAATACGTCCCAGTGCCTTGGCATATATATCTGTATCTGTATATCCCTGAGCCACCACCACAAAAACAATTTAACTAGCCAGTTGGTTTACCATCTTCTTTGCTGTTTATAGAATATCTGCGCATAAACCTCCTGCTCTAATTTGCTACAAAATAATAATATCTGCACTTCAACATTAATTTGTTGACTGAAACTCATAGGAGCATTCAAAGATGTGCTAACGCAGTGTAAGTGCATCATCTTTCTTTATTCTCTGCAGTTCTTAAATCCTCTCTGGCAATGAATTTGTTGATTACTTACCTCCAGATCACCAACATCCCAAAGCCAAACAGCTCAGATTGCATTCTCCAATAAATGATTAATACTAGGCCAGCTTTCTCCTTAATATTTGAGGCTCTAGGTAGATGTAACATAAGTTCTATCGATTCACTGCAAACTAACCTTGTCTGCCAGTGGACTCATCTGGATAATAGTTTACTGGCTAATAAACCTAATCCAATTTTCACTACAAACTTCAAAACAAATTAATTATCGTAAACAGGGTTCACTGAGCAGTCAATAGAACATTATAGTTATCAAGGTTGAAACTGTTATAAAGAATAAGATAATGGAGCTTTCTGGTCCTGACTCTACTCTTGCTAGACATGTTCTTGGAAGTTTCACCATCAGTAAAGAGAGCATCCTTCCACCACTGTGCCCTCTTGTGCAGTTGTTTTCCTCCTCTGTACCACCATCTACATGCTTCTCATGGGTTGATTGGACCTACTTCCATGTGCTTATTTGGTTACATTTTTAGGGGCTTCAGGATAATCCTGGAAGGTTAACTCTACCCCAGATATACATTTACCAATGCAAAGTCAAGTAATATAACAATTAAGATTGTTGAATTACTTTATAGAAGACAAGTCCACCATCAAACTTTGCTGAAATTACAAAGACAATTGGGTTTCCTGAAAAGAAAACCAAAAATAAAAACACCACATAACCAATTCCACCCCATTCTTCAACCTGCACACTTGCCAAATGAAAGCAGAAACCACTCGCACCTGGCCATGGACAATGTGTTTGTGTGTTCTGGGGAGGGTATAGCAGAGATGAGAAGATTGTGACATTCTACAACGGCACAAGATAATCTACTCCGAGAGCAGGATCTGTTCTCCTCCTCCACTGTCGCATGAAAAAAGACTGGCGCAGCTCCAAATTTCCACCTTTTCCATCACTGGGGAAAAGAGAAAAACAAAACTGTCAAGAAGCTCTGCTGTGCTTTGTTCTGATTGAACGAACCCAGCTCTTTTAGGCTGGGAGGGGTGCAATGGGTGGAGAAATTGGCGAAAGGGAGGGGTGCTCCAATTCAAATTCAAACTTATTTATAAATGAAGTAAACACCAGTCATGAACTCATCAGTTCCACGTTGCACAAAACTGTGCCTTCACACATCTGCTCAGGGAGGTTCACCACACCCTTTGCTTTCCACAACAATTCATACTGGGAGAAAAATTTGCTTCCTTTCAGCAGGCCAGCATTCAAATTCACCCGAGCTCATAATTCCTATTCTCAATCCCATAGTATGGACCCAAGGGATTAAAAAAAAATTAAACCATGCAAATCAACTTGACAATTGATTCCAGTGGTTCACTGAAATTTGGAAATTATTATTACTCAAAGCCAAGTTGACTTTATTACCATATCACAAACGCAGTGTGGTACAGGTACAATGGAAATCTTGCTTACAGCAACATCACAAGTACATAGACTTAGGGCACACACTGTTTGTGAGTGGGTACATTCAGAGGCACTCCGGTGTATAGAAGTCCTTTATTAGCAGATCATTGGCAGTACAGATGCTGGCTACCGTTACCTCCAGCCCTCAGGATAGTCTCCTAACTAATACCAGGATGACGCAGGATAACGCAGTACAAAACCCGGCCTGGATTATGGACCGGATGCACAACAGTAAAACCAGACATGGATCTACAACCCCCTTCTTAAGCATAAGCCCCCAAACTAGATAAGAGTATATAAAGCCACTACAATATGAAAAACTACAGCCTACCGACATCCTAATATAAGGGATGAAAACAGCAACTACGACAAACGCTAAGCAGAGGAGGATACAAATTGAGTAAGATAAATGAAAGGGAACGGTAAGGACAGTAATTAATCAGAATCCATAATAAGTGTCTAGCCACAGTCTTGGTACTTGGGATTGGGCTTACAGACCCGTCCTCCCCGAGTACGATACAGGCCCTCCGCCGTGCCCATTGTAGGTGGCAGCACTGTAGATGGTGATTCAAATGGCACTGGTCTCGCAACAGCCTTTTGCACAGGAGACTGCACCGGTGACGTAACGGGTGACTGTATAGGCGATTTTATGGGTGATTCCATCACCAGCACCAGCGACTCCTTTGTTGGTACAAAGACCAGGTTGCAGTCTGCCGACGCCTGGCCTCCATCGGTCTGTAACCTGCCATCTGCGACCTCCGTGTAGCCATGCGGACGCGGCTGAGATGGCACCGGCTCATTCACCGGTAGAAGGTGTTTTCTCTTCCGCCGGTAGGTTCCTCCTTCCGATTGGACAAGATAGGACCTTGGCTCCTGGCAGGTCCCACTAACTACGCCCAGACGATCATGACCCTTCAGGGTCTGCAGACGGACCATCTGACCCACCGACAAAGGCTGGAGAGGACGGCTAGACCTGTCGTAATACGTCTTCTGGATCTGCCGTTTATGTTGCAGCTGAGCATGAACAGATTGGGGCTCGTGAACACGGGGCTGCAGCAGGTGTCTTGCAACAGGAAGGGTGGTACGAGTTTGTCTGGACATCAAACGTTGGGCCGGCGAACCCAACACCGGGTCACGTGAAACGTTACGGAGATTGAGGAGGGCCCGGCTCTTCTGGATCTCTCCATGACCTGTTTGGCAATACGGACAGCCCTCTCGGCTGGCCCGTTCAACTGTGGATACTCCGGGCTGCTGGTGATGTGTTTAAAATCCCAGCGCATAGCAAAGTCCTTGAAACACTGACTGGTAAATTGACCGGCATTATCCGACATGAGGGTGTGAGGAAACCCATGGACCGAGAAATGTCTTGCCAGTTTTTGCCAGTTTTTGAATTATCGCCGCTGAGGAAATTGTGCGGAGCAAATCGATCTCAAACCACCAGGACCAGATATTGATTGCCACGCCACTCAAAAATGTCAGTGGCCACAGAGGACCAGGGTAAATCAGGAACCGGGTGCAGCAAAAGCAGTTCCATTTGCTGATGTGGGGCCAAGTTGTTACATACTGCACATAATTGCACCCTCTGGCGCACGTAGTCAGACATAGCAGGCCAGAAAAACGTACTTTTCGCTCGCTGAACCGTTGCCTCAGCGCCAGGATGGCCCCTGTGTATTGCGTCGAGGTATTGCTGCCGTAGTGAGGCAGGAATCACCGCTTTGTGGCCTTTCATAATGACCCCGTTCTCGATAACCAGCTGATCTCCAACGGGGAAGTACGGCTGTACAGAGAGTGGTAACATATGCAACTTGCCCGGCCAACCGTGTCGAATGACGGACGCGAGCGACTGCAAAGTGTCGTCCTCCGCCGTGTGTGCCACTAACATGTCCAGACAAGACGAGGGGAGACGATCGACCATCATTACGTCAAAACAATCCTTCTCAGCAGCATGCTGGTTATAGGTCTTCCTGGGCACACGGGACAGGGTGTCAGCCAGGTGCATGTCCTTGCCGGCTTTGTAAATTAGTGCAATGTCATATTTTTGGAGACGCAGCAGCATCCGTTGCAGTCTCGCCAGGGCAGCATGGAGTGGTTTGTTCAGTATGGAAATCAGAGGTTGGTGATGTCTCCACAATGGCAGTCTTGCCGAAAATGTAGTCATTGAACTTTTCGCACGTGAAGACAACTGCCAACAGTTCTTTCTCCATTTGTGCGTAGCATGTCCCTGCGTCCGTCATGGTCCTTGAGGCATAAGCAATGGGCTGGCCATCCTGCAGTGCAGGCGCGCAGCACCGAGGCCATACTGGGATGCGTCGCAGGTCAGCGTAACTGGTCATTTGACGTCAAGATATGCTAGGGTGGGAGGACACGACATCAAGTGTCTGAGTGTGTCAAAAGCTCGCTGTTGGTGCTCATGCCACATCCATGCAATGTCTTTGTGAATAAGCTGTCGCAGTGGAGCGGAGAGTTCGCTAAAGTGAGGAATAAACTTGCCAAGATAGTTCACCATGCCCAGGAACCTCTGCAGGCTGGTGACATCAGTCAGTACTGCCATCTCACTGATGGCTGCTGTCTTCTCAGGATCAGCCTTGTTGACACGGAACCTGCACTTGTTGGGGTTGAGTTTTAAATGTACCTCCCAGGCACGATTGAGTACCTTCCTTAAGTTAACATCGTGCTCCTGCACGTCCTTACCCGCCACGATAATGTCATCAACAACAATCGCACAGGGGTATCTGTCAAAGAGCTGCTCCATAGAGCGTTGAAACACTTCACTGGCCGTGTTAATCCCGAACGGCATCCGCAAGAATCTGTACCGTCCGAAGGATGTGCTGAAAGTAGTGAGCAGAGATGATTTGTGGTCCAGGGGAATTTCCCAGAACGAGGTCTTGGCGTCGAGAACGGAGAACATGTGTGCGGCCACCTCCTCCACTGTGCGCATTGGGTGATGAGGTCGCTTGAGTGCAGTGTTTAAATCCCTCGGGTTGATGTATATACGTATCTCCTGCTTGTTCTTTTTTGTGGCGGCCACCATCGAGGACACCCAGTCAATAGACAATAGACAATAGACAATAGGTGCAGGAGTAGGCCATTCAGCCCTTCGAGCCAGCACCGCCATTCAATGCGATCATGGCTGATCACTCTCAATCAGTACCCCGTTCCTGCCTTCTCCCCATACCCCCTCACTCCGCTATCCTTAAGAGCTCTATCCAGCTCTCTCTTGAAAGCATCCAACGAACTGGCCTCCACTGCCTTCTGAGGCAGAGAATTCCACACCTTCACCACCCTCTGACTGAAAAAGTTCTTCCTCATCTCCGTTCTAAATGGCCTACCCCTTATTCTCAAACTGTGGCCCCTTGTTCTGGACTCCCCCAACATTGGGAACATGTTATCTGCCTCTAATGTGTCCAATCCCCTAATTATCTTATATGTTTCAATAAGATCCCCCCTCATCCTTCTAAATTCCAGTGGGCTCCGTAACAGGAGCTCTGCCTTAACCTGGTCTCGCATGGCGA
Organism: Rhinoraja longicauda; assembly: GCF_053455715.1. Taxonomy (NCBI): domain Eukaryota; kingdom Metazoa; phylum Chordata; class Chondrichthyes; order Rajiformes; family Arhynchobatidae; genus Rhinoraja; species Rhinoraja longicauda. The sequence continues at coordinate 28,924,357 of NC_135967.1, read as the reverse complement.
CTGGGATGCGATGAGCAGGGCGGACCACGGGTCTCACATCCGGGTCAATAGTCATTGAGTATGTGACAGGCAGCCCGCCCAGTTCGTCGCTGAAGAGATCCTTGTGTACCCACGTCTGACACCATGTTTGTGAGTGGGTACATTCAGAGGCACTCCGGTGTATACAAGTCCTTTATTAGCAGATCATTGGCAGTACAGATGCTGGCTACCGTTACCTCCAGCCCTCAGGATAGTCTCCTAACTAACACCAGTATAACGCAGGATAATGCAGTACAAAACCCGGCCTGGATTATGGACCAGATGCACAACAGTAAAACCAGACATTGATCTACACACACAAAAACAAATTACACATTCAGTGAAAGCAAAAGACTGCAAAAAGACATTAGTGAAAAACACAATTAGTAAACATGTCCATGGTAATGCAAAAGGTGGTCCATAACGTTCCATTGCTGAGGTAGGACTAGGGCTCTGCAGGTTGGTTTTCCCTACTTCACTCCCTGAACACCACACTAGCAGCCAGCGGCACTACAATACAGCAATGAAACGGAGGTTCCCTCTGATTACAGCAATTTTATGCAGAGCCCAGTCTCCCAGCTTCTCCAAGATAAGTTTAAAATCGTTAAAAGTTTCTTTGCAGTTTTTCAATTTAAAAAAAACCGACTACGCCTTATTCTGTCCCCCGTGACTGTAAAGGACTGAAGTTATGTGACAAGTGTGCTTTCTCCTATAAACAACAAATGTCCTCTCAATCGTAGAGTTGCAATCACACTTCATTTGGAGCCCTTTAATATGCAGAATTTTCCAATCCTGTAGAATGCATCCCATTTATACTGCAGGACGGATTAAGTAGCAAGGATAAATAACAGCACAAACTCAAGACTACACCTGCACATCTGACAGCTGCTTTCATTCCTACTCCGAAAGTGGACAGGGAAAGACATAGCAAGTAGAAATGCAATAGTTAACCTATACAACTGAGCTTTGCAGAGACAGCATCAATATTGCATTGCTGCTGTTGAAACTGGGCCTGGCTGAGATGGTAATACAAGACATACAACAGTGAAACTAGGTAAAGAATTGAGGTAAAATTAAATATGCACATTGTCAATGTCACCATGCAGACACTACAGTGCCGTCCATAATGTTTGGGACAAAGACACATCATTTATTTATTTGCCTCTGTACTCCACAATTTGAGATTTGTAATAGAAAAAAAAAATCACATGCGGTTAAAGGTGTACATTGTCAGATTTTAATAAAGGCCATTTTTAGACATTTTGGTTTCATCATGTAGAAATTACAGCAGTATTTATACATAGTCCCCCCATTTCAGGGCACCATAATGTTTGGGACACATGGCTTCACAGGTGTTTGTAATTGCTCAGGTATGTTTAATTGCCTCCTTCATGCAGGTATAAGAGAGCTCTCAACACGCAGTCTTTCCCCCAGTCTTTCCATCACCTTTGGAAACGTTTATTGCTGTTTATCAACATGAGGACCAAAGTTGTGCCAATGAAAGTCAAAGAAGCCATTATGAGTGAGAAACAAGAATAAAACTGTTAAGAGACATCAGCCAAACCTTAGGCTTACCAAAATCAACTGTTTGGAACATCATTAAGAAGAAAGAGAGCACTGGTGAGCTTACTAATCGTAAAGGGACGTGCAGGCCAAGGAAGACCTCCACAGCTGATGACAGAAGAATTCTCTCTATAATTTAAAAAAGTCCCCAAACACTCGTCCGACAGATCAGAAACACTCTTCAGGAGTCAGGTGTGGATTTGTCAATGACCATTGGCCGCAGAAGACTTCATGAACAGAAATGCAGAGGCTACACTGCAAGATGGAAACCACTGGTTAGTCATAAAAATAGGATGGCCAGGTTACAGTTTGCCAAGAAGTACTTAAAAGAGCAACCACAGTTCTGGAAAAAGGTCTTGTGGACAGATGAGACGAAGATTAACTCCGTCGACCCAGGCTCCGTCCACCTTGGGTTCCACCGACCCAGGCTCCGTCAGCCGCGGGTCCTGACGATCCACGAGATCCCGCTCTGGCCTGCTCTAGTCCAGGATTCTCCGTGGAATTCTGAACACTCCTGACCAAAATATTTTAAACATTGTTTTAATTTCAGATAGACAGCTGTTACTAATTGTTTACTGTGTCGAGGAAACTAAAACATGCCAGGTTAGTTGGTCAGGCACATCACAAAGCAGACATTTCTTCATCCAAGCAGATTTCTACCCCATCATAGATTCTCGATCAGTGAATATATTCAAGGACAAGATTAGATTGATAGCACCTAGGGTTTAGGGACTGAAAGAGATTTCAAATACAGCATGAGGCACGGTACTAGTGAATGGCAGAGCAGACTGAGAGAACAATATAGACACCAGCTTATTTGTGACAGTATCCCTCATGTTTACACTCTGAAGTCATCTCTAAAGTAAACTTAAATTAGAAACGTAAACACTATAAGAAAACATTACACCAGCATATAACTCTTAAGGGTGTATTCAGTGGCTCTTAAAGAAGTTTGTTGATATCATTTCTCTGGCTTTCTGGGAGCTGAGAGAGAGAATTCTGAACAGGCACTGCAGGGTTTTGCCAGGATTTACTGCAGGACTTTGACCCATCAACAGTGAAGGAACAGCGACACGTGGGCTCCCTGCCTAGCCAGCCTGAAACAAAGCGCATGATTGGTCAATTGGCGTCCGACTCAATGACAAACGTGCTTTGATTGGACAATTACTACTCGGAAAATTGACAAGATTTGAGGTTTTTTCCATATTTTAAAAATGTGCAGGTTTTTTTCTTGACAAGTTTCAGATATAATTTCTATAATACTTTTACACAATATGTTATAAATACAGGTAGATATGGGATGTGGGTCACGACATGAAACGAAAGGGCACCTCGGTCCACGGTCTAATTGGCCGGCAGTTCATTCTACAGCGACAATGATCCCAAACATACTGTTAAAGCAACAAAGGAGTTTTTCAAAGCTAAAAATGGTCAATTCTTGAGTGGCAAAGTCAATCACCCGATCTGAACCTAATTGAGCATGCCTTTTATAAGCGGAAGAGAAAACTGAAGGGGACTAGCCCCCAAAACTAGCCTAAGCTAAAGATGGCTGCAATACAGGCCTGGCAGAGGATCACCGGAGAAGACACCCAGCAACTGGTGATATCCATGAATTGCAAACTGCAAGCAGTCATTGCATGCAAAAGATATGCAACAAAATACTAAGCACGACTACTTTCATTTACATGACATTGCTGTGCCCCAAACATTATAGTGCCCTGAAATGGGGGGACTTTCTATAAACACAGCTGTAATTTCTACATGGTGAAACCAAAATGTATTAAAATGGCCTTTAATAAAATCTGACAATGTGCACTTTAACCACATGTGATTTTTTCTATTACAAATGTTAAATTGTGGAGTACAGAGGCAAATAAATAAATGATGGGTCTTTGTCCCAAACATTATGGACGGCACTGTAGTGTCTGCATTATAGAGGGCACTGTACATTGGACATATTTTTTTAATAGGAAAGCAAATTATTGTTTCAGAGCGCACACAACTAGCAATTATGGACAAGGGCTACGCCCAAAATTCAAAAACCTACTTGCTCACAATGGGCAGCAGTGAGCTAATTAGCATCTGAAAGACCGAGGAGGGCAATATTTCCACTATGACCTTTTGTCAGAATCAATGCATTTTCAACATTTTCTATTTATTATTTCTGAAATCCAGCATTTATAGGAACACTCAGGTCTCATTGTTATGTCAAAGCCTCCACAAACAGAGGGATCCCAAAAAGAAAGGCAGAATCAAGACATCCTCACCTTAAAGCACTTCCAGCTATGAGAGCTGGGCCTTCACTGTTGTTTCAGTGATGAAACATTAAACTTCAAAAAAACATGTTTTTTAAAAAATTATTTTTGCCATTGCCATTGCCATTGCCATCAATGCAAAATTGCAACCCATGCCCATTAAAATAACAATGCAATTTTCAAGTCCTACTTAAGTAACAAATACTTGTAACATTTAATCCTCAAAGTAAATTATTAATGGTTTTCTTTTTATGTTCAGCATCAAAATACTTCCTTTCTTTTTCCAGTCTTTTCCTTGGTAATCACCATGGATTGTTTGTTTCCTTTTGCAACATTCCCTCTCCCCCTTGCTCTCTCCCAATCCTTCTGTTCAATGTCTTATCAAGTTCATTTACTCTCTGAAGAATTCAGTTCCAAATATGTCTCTTCCACGAGGCATGTTTAAAACCACACCCTGCTGTGTCACAGGCTTAGGCAGTTCTCCTTGCTAAACTGGGTTTTTCTTTTCCTTTTTAAAAAAAAAATCACTTACACAGTCCTTCCCCTTCATTTATTAAAACTCCCCAAATCCTTGCTTCTGAATCTTTCCCTGGAATAAATATCCCCGTATGTTTTCATTGCATGTCTTTTGTCAAGTCGCATTTCAATATCCATTTACCCTTTGCCATTGCTTCTGCTCTAAGCTTTTAACCCTGCCTAAAGCTCTTTAAAACATGTTTGCCTCTACACCCATCTGCTTATTTCCCCACCCGTTTGCTTTGTGTAATGGGTTAAAATTCCTTTTGGTTTCAATTATTTACTTGCGACATCAGAGATCGATCTGCCTTTTAAAGCATCTACAGCCTCCTTGTTTGCTACAAAGGGGAGTCAAAGAGAGATCAAATCAGACACGGGCTATTTTAACTTCCTACGCTTCCAGATTTTGCCAAGATTAGATAGTTGGTTTGAAGACATTGCCAATATTTTTCTTTTTAAAAAAGCAGACATCTTCTACTGAGATGGTTTTCACACTGGGATACAATTACACAGGCACCAACAACTCCAAAATCCACTGTTGCCCCACCCAAAATACCAACTCTCATCAGGGCTGCTAACACTGGCTAGGTTTTTACCAAAGACTGCACTGTTGCAGAATTTAATTTTGCCCCACTCATAATCTAAATTTACAATCACAAATTTTTAGACATAAAGGAAGTGTAATTTTCCCCCTCCTTAACTGCAAAGGACCAAAGCTCAAACACGTTTTCAGTTCTGGATAACATTCGGAGAGAGATTTCCCCTGGGAAGCATTGGGAGTCAAGGCCGCAATGCCACAGGTGAATCAATTGTGTTGAGTTGATGGAGAAAAGTCAAGATGAAAGTGATAGTGGATTCTATAATTAGTGGAGTGGACGGGCTGCAGAATTTATAGGACGGGGAATTTATAGGACGATGCAGGTTATCACCTTGGTGGCACACTGAATCAAGGATTGCACTAAAGGTTGTGGCCTATATTGGTGCAAATGACATAGTTAGAAAAATAGATGAGATTCCGCAGGCAGATTTTACGAAGTTAAAAAAAAAGAAATTATGAACCAGGATCTTATGAGGTCATTATCTCCATATTTTTTCTGGTGTTTCACTAAACTGAAACAAACAAGAAGATGGGTCTTACCCTCAATATCTGCAACAGGTAGGGTCTTATCAGTCTGCCCCTGCTGCCCGCTGAAAATTAAGGTTCTCAGGGACTGGAAAACATGTACCTCTACATCCAGGGCCTCTACTTGGTGAAAGCGGGCAATGATGATACAATTCATCAATTGCCTGTGCAGCCTTCGGTCAATTGAGGAAAGGGGCTCTTGAAGATCATGGTCTCAGACTTGGCACTAAATACATGGTCTAGCAAGTAGATGAACCATCTACTACAGATACCTCAAAGCAATGGAGAAATCAACAATATTTCCACAAAATCCTCCAATGATAAGCAAATCATGTTTCCCTTCTAGTTCAATCAGTGTTCCCTCAAAGGTAGACACAAAATTCTGGAGTAACTCAGCGGGACAGGCAGCATCTCTGGAGGGAAGGAATGGGTGACATTTCGGGTCGAGACCCTTCTTCAGACTGATGTCAGGGGAGTGGGCGGGACAGAGATAGAACGATAGAACGTAGTCGGAGACAGTGTGGGAGAACTGGGAAGGGGGAGGGGATGGGGAGAGAGGGAAAGCAAGGGTTATTTGAAGTTAGAGAAGTCAATCTTCATACAGCTGGGGGTGTAAGCTACCCAAGCAAAATATGAGGTGCTGTTCCTCCAATTTGCACTGAGCCTCACTCTGACTTCTCTCAGTGTTCTCTCCCAGGTCAGTATGTCCAGTAGAAGATACACAAAATGCTGGAGTAACAGGTCGTGCAGCATCTTTGGAGAAAAAGAACAAGTGATGTTTTGAGTTGGAACCCTTCTTCAGACTGAAAGATGGAAATGGGGGAAAGGCGGGAAACTGGAGGCGAGAAAAGGCCAGAACAAATCAGAGCCTGCAATAGATTATCTCAGGAAGGGTGGAGTCCATTGTTGGCTGGGGAAGATGTGCTAACGAGAGGGATACAAGGATGTGAACAGTGGAACTAGTAGGGTGCCTAGAGTGGGGGAGGGAATGATACGATGCAATAGAACTTTATTTATCCCAGGAGGGAAATTGATCTGTCAATAGTCATAAAACACAAGATACATGAAACATGAAATTAAAGTGTTGAATGGAAATTATTTGGGATGTGCAAAGATTTGGGGGGGTGGGGGTGGGAGAGGGGGGAGAGGAGAGTCAGTCTACCCCACAACAGAAGAGGAGGAGTTGTAGTTTGATAGTCACAGGGAAAAAGCATCTCCTGTGGCGTTCTGGACTGCATCTTAGTGGAAACAGTCTGTGCTGAAGGCACTCTTCAGGTTGGCGTGTGTCGTGGAAGGGGTGAGCTGTATTGTGCAAGATGCTCCACAGTTTGAGGAGCATCCTCCCCTCCAAGACCACCTCCCATGAATCCAACCACCCCCTGGAAGAAACCAGCCTTCCTGATGAACTTGTTAATCCTGTTGGCTTCCGTGGCCTTTGCTCTTCTGCTCCAGCACACAACAGCAAAGAAGATGGCACTGGCTACCACCGAATGGTAGAACATCTGTAGCATCTTGCTGCAGATGTTGGAGTGCTGCTTGAAATTGGAGCCATCAACTTTCGTACCGCTAGGTTGTAAGCTGCCCAAGCAAAATACGAGGTGTTGTTCCTCCAAGTTGTGTGGGCTCACTCAGACAAAGGAAGAAACCTAGCTACAGTGGAGTGGCTGTATCGCTTTCCCAGCACCAGATTACCAAAGGTGGCATTCAATTCCGACCTCTGTTGTTGGAGGAAATTACAATGTGGATAGAGGTAAACAAATTAAAGCTCCCTTTATAATCTTCTGATTTCCTCTTTAGGTTTGTTCCTCAATCCCCCATACTGGGATAAATTTGATCCCAGCTGCCTCTACCTGACGCACGCATACATTTTCATAACGAGTGCCTCAATTTTTCTTGTCATTATGGGTTCATTATTCCTATCTGCCTTACCCTTCATTCTAACAGAAACAAGCATACCTTGAACTCTCACTATCATGCTTTTAAAAGCATCCCACTTTTCGTTTGCCCCTTTGCCCGTGAACAATCTATTGCAATCAACTTTTGCAAGCTCTTGTCCAATACAATAAAAGTTGGCCTTTCCCCAGTTTAGAGCTTTAACTTGAAGACCAGCCTTGTCTTTATCCATAGCCATCTTACAGCTGATAGGAGGACTGTGATCAGTGGCCCCAAAAGGCTCACCCACAGATTCTTCAGTCACTTGCCCCGACCAATTCACCAAGAGAAGATCATGCCTTGTCATCTCCCTTGAATGGCCCTCTACATATTGCCCCAGGAAATGTTCCTCAACACACTTGACAAATTCCACTTCATCTAAGCCCTCGGCACTATGGATATCCTTGTCTATTTTGAGCAAGTTAAAATACCCTACAATGACAACCCTATTAGTCTTGCAACCATATTCAAACACGTGGCATATTTGTTCCTCTGATTCCCACTGGCTATTTGGGGCCCCAAAAGCACAATTCCAACAATGTGATAATTTATTTCTTTTTATTTCTCAGCTCTGCACATATAACATTACTGGACAATATTTTAGTAATGTCATCTCATACCATTGCATGATGTTCTCCTTAATCATTAAAGTAACTCCCCTTTCTCTTTTATCCCCACCTCTATCTGGCCTGTGGCATCTGCACCCTGGAATAATAAGATGCCAGTCCTGTCCCTCCCTTAGCCAAGCTTTCAGGTTATAATATCTGTGTCACACGTACCTGTCCACACCCAGAGTTCATGTGACTCACCTGTCAGGCCTCTACCATTTAAATAAATACATTTATATCTAAATCCCTTTTCTTGCTCCTTGCCGTACTCCTACTAATTGTGTCTGATGAACTTGCGGTCACTCGCTTCCATATCATCCTCCCACCAGCCTCACCACTGCATTGGATTACACCCCCCTGCCAAGGATGATGTCAATGGCCATGTGTGAGAATGGAGATTAAGGGACAATGAGGGTGAATGGGATTTCTCCAAGAAATGACAGGATCTCAATTGGCAAATGGCATTCCTTCATGTCATATAGAAAATATGAAACTATGAGGAGGCACAATGAAGCAGAGGGCATGGATTAAAAAGGGCTGCAAGAATTTACAGATCAGGGGGTATACATACATAGTGGATGGGTTGGTTGAAAGGTGGTTTGAAAAAGCACACCTTGTTGTGTAAATTGTGCCAGAGAGTACAAGAGTGAGGAGATCACAATTACTTTATTAAAACACTGGCTTAGTCACAACTGTATACCATGCTAGGAGAAAGTTTGGACAACAACTTCAGCATGGTAGGTTAAAGCTGGAGTTGCTTACCTTGGAACAGAGAAGATTGGAAAGGGATCTGATCGAGGTTTGCAAAATCAGAAGGGTTCAGATAGACAAGATAAACTGCTCCTACAGGCACATGGGTCAAGAATAAAGATATGAAACGTATTGGCAAATAAGAACATATTTTTATAATGCAGTAATTAGTTAGCATCTGGTATAGCATCAGGAGCAGTAGTAGTGTTCATTTTCAAAAGGAAACAATAGACAATAGACAATAGGTGCAGGAGGCCATTCGGCCCTTCGAGCCAGCACCGCCATTCAATATGATCATGGCTGATCATTCTCAATCAGTACCCCGTTCCTGCTTTCTCCCCATACCCCCTGACTCCACTATCCTTAAGAGCTCTATCTAGCTCTCTCTTGAATGTATTCAGAGAATTGACCTCCACTGCCCTCTGAGGCAGAGAATTCTACAGATTCACAACTCTGACTGAAAAAGTTTTTCCTCATCTCTGTTCTAAATGGCCTACCCCTTATTCTTAAACTGTGGCCCCTGGTTCTGGACTCCCCCAACATTGGGAACATGTTTCCTGCCTCTAATGTGTCCAACCTCTTAATAATCTTATACGTTTCGATAAGATCCCCTCTCATCCTTCTAGATTCCAATGTATACAAGCCTAGTCGCTCCAGTCTTTCAACATATGACAGTCCCGCCATTCCGGGAATTAACCTAGTAAACCTACGCTGCATGCCCTCAATAGCAAGAATATCCTTCCATAAATTTGGAGACCAAAACTGCACACAGTACTCCAGGTGCGGTCTCACTAGGGCCCTGTACAACTGCAGAAGGACCTCTTTGCTCCTATACTCAACTCCTCTAGTTATAATAATAATAATAATAATATATTTATTTTATATAGCGCCTTAACACATGCACAAAGCGCTTTACAAATACAATTAACATAGAAACAAACAGACAAACAGACAAACTATCCTGACGGAAAAGCGGCGAATAATCAACGCCAGCGTCCTCTCACGTCAGGGTCCAGCAGTAGACATTAAAGAACACAAGACACACAGATACAATTTTTTACACAAAACAGCCATCACAGTGATTGCTCTAGGCATACCCTCACTGTGATGGAAGGCAAAGTCTTATCTCCTCCTCGTTCTTCTCCCGTGGCGCCACGAGGCGATCGAGGCTCCCAACCCCTTGAAGCCCCCACCGGGCGATGGAAAGTCCCAGGGTCGAGCCGAGCAGGCCGAAGAAAGTCCTGAGCCCCCACCGGGCGATGGAAAATGCCGCGGCCGAGCCACGCAGGGCGATGAGAGTCCTGAGCCCCCACCGGACGATGTAAAGTGCCGCGGCCAGGCCACGCAGGGTGATGAAGGGCCTGCGGGCGGGTTGATCGTGCCTCGTGCTTCGGGGCGGTCGAAGCTGCTACGGCTGGAGCTCCCAAAAGCCGGTCGCCAGCCAGGGACCTGCGAACTCCCGATGTTGCGGTCTGCAGGGCCCACGGCCGAAGCCTCCGAGATGGTAAGTCCAGGCCCTGCGACCGGAGTCTTCAAGGTCGATCCCAGCTGGAGGCCGCCGACTCCACGATGTTAGGCCGTTGCGCGAACGGAGATACGACACGGTAAAGGTCGCATCTCCGTTGAGGAGGAGATTTTAAAAAAGGTTTCCCCCAACCCCCCCACCACCCCCCTACATACACAGAATTAAAAATAAAACAAAACGTACATTTAACATCAACAATGACAAAAAACACCAAAAAAAAACGGAGAGACTGCCGGTGAGCCGCAGCTGCAGAACACAGCCACGCCCCTTTATGGAGCCAACATTCCATTGGCTTTCTTCACTGCCTGCTGTACCCGCATGCTTCCTTTCAGTGATTGATGCACTAGGACACCCAGATCACGTTGTACGTCCCCTTTTCCTAACTTGACACCATTCAGATAATAATCTGCCTTCCTATTCTTACCACCAAAGTGGATAAGCTCACACTTATCCACATTAAACTGCATCTGCCAAGCATCCGCCCACTCACACAACCTGTCCAAGTCACCCTGCAACCTCATAGCATCTTCCTCACAGTTCACACTGCCACCCAGCTTTGTATCATTTGCAAATTTGCTAACAGGTAAGAATCTGAAAGCAACAATTTTGCAGGGGTATGTGGAGACGGTTCAGGCAAAGAATTATCTAAACTTACATAGAGTTTATAGAGGAGGCTGGCATTTTGATGAGAGTCCATGGGCAGATGAAACCTCGGCAGAAAAAATAGATCAGCCAGATGTGATTTATTGTGGTCTCTAGCTGTAGAAAGTTTTCTGTCATTAAGAAAATTCAATTCCAACCATTCTCAAAAACTTGAGCCTTCACACCTCAGTCCAACATTGAATCCGTGGATATTAAATTATCCAACTGTGTTCCACAGCTATCATTAAAGTCCACTGAAGTTCATTTAAACAAATGGGGACTCTAAATATCACATTTTTATACATTGCAACACTGCAGTGATTCATTTATCATTACACTCTTCACAATGAACTGGGCTTTCAAGGGGAAAGTGCCATAATCCTGTATCAGCACAATCACATCAGCACAAATCTTGACACATATGCCATCCAATACAATCATCTTTAGTGCAGTTACCAACATTGCACATGCATTCAGATTCCATTCACCTATAAACATCATGAAGGGTTCAATACCTAAATGACACTTGTGCCACGCCATGCAAGACTCAGCGAGCATAAGGTTCATAACATTATAAGAACTCTTACTGTGGCATACAATGTATGTCATAGATGTTTGGTTAAAATTTGCAATCAGGCACATTCTCGATCATAAGACAGTCATGGAGATTTCAGTCTTCAATGAATTCACTTCTCCTGTAAATGTGGCAGTGGGTGTCCTTTGCTTCAGCATGACCTCATCCTTCTGATACATTTAATCAGTGGTAACCAAACGTGTACAGATGTCAAGCGGTACATTGCCAGCATTCTCAGTTGCAGGGGATTTATGGTGATGCACTGTCACATGCACAGATCAATTCTGGAATCAAGACCACCTACAATGTATATATACTGTGGAGGGAAGAATTGAAAAAATAAAATCACCTGATGCTCAGCCACAAAATGCTTGTTGCAAGAGCACAGTCCCTTCCCACTAATAAAGACATATTTTGAATACAGTCTGTAATGGCCAAGAAAGAGGCCTGCCATGGCAGTAAATATCTGTGATCCGTTCCTTGCTCCCCAGGGTAGATGGAAAAGTAGAAGTCTGGTTTTGTGTCTAGATGAGGTATGTGTGGTGGACAGAGTATTTTTGCATTTAGAGGCCTGATTGGACTTTGTTGTCTAAGGGAATCCAGTGAGGGCATAGGTTCATCTGGCCAGAGACTTGCACCTTGAAGGGTGAAGTGGCATCCGAGTGATCAGCAGACAGTGTGGGGTTTTGGGGAAGTGGCAATGGAAAAAGAATAAGGCCAAGGTATCAAATAAGTCAGGGAGATGAGGTCAGAAAAGGATGTACATATGAGAGTAAGCATAATAGTAATAAGGTCCCAGTCCAGCACAACATTTAATTTAGGAGTCCCAGGAGTATTCCATGATATGAACTCATTTCCCAAAAGGGTTGCACAGAGGATAACATCATATGATGTGTGTCAGATTCAACTCATGCCATAAAGGACTTTGGCAAATTACCAGAGCCAAATGAAATGTCCTGGAAATTGTCATTATCATGCTTTGCTCCAAGAAAGACCACTTTCAATTACACTGCAGTGTATTATCAAATCTCAAGACACCTTTTTACAACTGCTCTTCAATGCTCCTTAAACTAGCAATCATGTGTGCAGTCTTTTTTCAACATTCAACTTGTCCCAGCCCGAAACCAATGACTGCCTTACTGCTGCAGCTAGAAATTCAACCTGATCTTGAAGCCCCAAATAGGAATCAGTACAATTTCCAACCTACATTACTTCACATGGGAATTCAGGACTGGTCATTCAATTGGTGACGTACCTACAGTAAATGGCATTTAATTTTACCAAGATCTTTTTTTTTCTTTTAAATCATCCGCCGTATGACTGAGAGTCACAATCACAAGCAGTTATCGTTTCAGAAACATTTCCAAAATAGATTGATGGAAAGACTACATTTACATGTTGATTATCACAGTATTGGTAGAAAGGAGGATTAATGTTTGGCTTACCAGCCCACTAAATCCTTAGCCTATCTATCTCCTCCAAGAAATGGTGCACAGTTATTATTTGACAGATTGCTAGTTTACATTTTTTAAGATAAATTTTCAGTATGATCAATTTTTAAATAAATGCCAAGGCCAGGCAATAGTTTTCAAACAATAAAGTTACTGCAGCTTAAAAGCACACCGTACACATTATTAAATGTAGTAACGTTGGCTTTTCATGTTGAGCATGTGGATGCTCAAGCCTTCCTTGCTTTAGCAAAAAATAAACTGCTGGAAGAACACAGCGGGTCAGGCAGCATCTGTGGAAAGAATGGACAGAAGACGTTTTGGATCAAGACCCTTCTTCAGACTGACAGACACTTCATAGCTTCTCTGACAACAACCTCCAATGGTCAAAGAATAGGTACAAGGAGATGTTTGAGAGCCGACACCTGGCCTCAGCAGGGCAGTCATAGTCTGTCAGTCTACAATAGATGCTCCCTGGTCAGCGGGTTTGATGACAATATTAGGATAGTTACTGAGTGAGCAAAGGGCTGCGCACTTGGAGGGGGTGAAATTGGAGTGGATAAGGAGATGGGAGGTCAAGTGCATCGATGATGATGCAGCAGCAGTTGGAGATGAAGGTGGAGAGCAGGTAGAAGACCAATGCGAGCAGCCCAGGAGAAGGAAGTGTTGGAGACAGGAGAACAGGTTGTCACTGGGGGTGAGGGAGGATGGATGTCGGGGAGAGGACTCCTTGCCACAGAAATAGGCATGGAGGTGGAGGCAATAAAAAGAGCTTGACATTATGATATGCTCAGAACTCCTTGAGGTGTTGGCATAGGGATACAATAGGTAAAGAGGACAGATTATTCAACATTAGAGGGGGAGGTTGTTGCCTGAGTTCCTACAGCAGTTCAGTTTTTTTTTGCTCAAGATTTCAGCGTCCGCAGTTAACTTCCTTGCTCCCCTAGTTCCTCACTGCACCACCATAAGGATACGTGTTCACTGTGTGGTATTATCTTCTAGAATACAAACTGTGTTGGGCAGCTTATTCAATTGACTCATTGACAGGTGATATGACTTGTTCATCACACCTCCTCAATTTCATTATATAACGAAATACTGCTTTCAAACAATCGATGGAAACACACCCAATAATCACAAATTCCAATAAACTCTATCATTGCTCATGTGGAAAGCTTCATATTATAAACAGTAAACTCAAACAAAAACACTTGACAAAACCAAATGATAGCACTAACCTTTCATAACTGGGGTGTGTCTGCAGAATATGTCTCAAGCTAAGCAATAAGGTAAAATGTTGGTCATTTGGTCACTTGTAATCGTAGTCATTCAGGGTCATCAAGAGTAATATAGTAGTGAACATTAAAGTGTTTTGGTCTAAATACGATCCCATTACAAACAATATAGCAAATGTACTCAAGGTTAACATTGATGGTTAACATAAACTCCAATTCCCACTACAGCCCACCACAAAAAAATGCTAGGAATTTTCCTGGTAAAATCATTTTTGCTTTGAAGAAAACCCTCTTCATGCAGCATATTTGTCCCTCTGGCCCGAGAATATTCTTAGAACCCACTGCCAGCCATTCATTTTAAACCACTGATTGTCACATTATTGCTTGGATTGCCTGAAATAAATCAGGCTGAAATAACTGGGTGTCTGCAAGGACTGAAGCATAGTGGGCCTGTACAACATTGATTCCTGCCAGTTAATTCTGAGTTAGTGCATTCAAAATGGGTCCCTTTCGGAATGGCAGGCAGTGACCAGTGGGGTACCGCAAGGTTCGGTGCTGGGACCCCAGCTATTTACGATATACATTAATGACTTAGACGAAGGGATTAAAAGTACCATTAGCAAATTTGCAGATGATACTAAGTTGGGGGGTAGTGTGAATTGTGAGGAAGATGCAATAAGGCTGCAGGGTGACTTGGACAGGTTGTGTGAGTGGGCGGATACATGGCAGATGCAGTTTAATGTAGGTAAGTGTGAGGTTATTCACTTTGGAAGTAAGAATAGAAAGGCAGATTATTATCTGAATGGTGTCAAGTTAGGAGGAGGGGGAGTTCAACGAGATCTGGGTGTCCTAGTGCATCAGTCAATGAAAGGAAGCATGCAGGTTCAGCAGGCAGTGAAGAAAGCCAATGGAATGTTGCCCTTCGTAACAAGAGGAGTTGAGTATAGGAGCAAAGAGGTCCTTCTACAGTTGTACCGGGCCCTGGTGAGACCGCACCTGGAGTACTGTGTGCAGTTTTGGTCTCCAAATTTGAGGAAGGATATTCTTGCTATGGAGGGCGTGCAGCGTAGGTTCACTAGGTTAATTCCCGGAATGGCGGGACTGTCGTATGTTGAAAGGCTGGAGCGATTGGGCTTGTATACACTGGAATTTAGAAGGATGAGGGGGGATCTTATTGAAACATATAAGATAATTAGGGGATTGGACACATTAGAGGCAGATAACATGTTCCCAATGTTGGGGGAGTCCAGAACAAGGGGCCACAGTTTGAGAATAAGGGGTAGGCCATTTAGAACGGAGATGAGGAAGAACTTTTTCAGTCAGAGGGTGGTGAAGGTGTGGAATTCTCTGCCTCAGAAGGCAGTGGAGGCCAGTTCGAGAGAGCTGGATAGAGCTCTTAAGGATAGCGGAGTGAGGGGGTATGGGGAGAAGGCAGGAACGGGGTACTGATTGAGAGTGATCAGCCATGATCGCATTGAATGGCGGTGCTGGCTCGAAGGGCTGAATGGCCTACTCCTGCACCTATTGTCTATTGTCTATAAAAGCGGGATTTAAAGTCCCAGACCATATTTCCAAGGCTATCTGTGGTTTCCTCCATTCACTGCCCATCCCCAACTATGTGTGAGCACACATGTAGCATCTGATACAACTCCTGATGAAAATTTGCTTGTGATTATTGGAATCCATTTTGTAACAAAATTTGCACCCAAAATCAGTGCACAAGGACTTAAGGTAGAAAGGGGAATTTCTATCAGTAAGACCAGCAGATCACGCAGGCAAAACAGCAACGGAGCATCTGCACATACATGGGAGATTCCAGGGTGCAGTTCTAACAATCTGCACCAAAGCTCTTTTGGTGTCTGTCATTTACATGCAACCTTTCAGCACAGAGACAGTGCATGGGCAAAGAATATCCCAACAAGTTGGTGAACATTTTCCCACAACAGAAGTCAACATTACTGCCTCCTGCACTCGTCCAACATCCAACTCAAACGACAGCAAAATCAGCATACAGATTTCAGTATTAGCATCATCTGTAATCTGAACATGCACTACTCTCATATCCCTGCAACGTTCGAAGTGCCTTATGCCTTTTTTTTGTCAGTGCCAATCGACAATGATTTCTGAAAACACGTGATGACATTTACCTTATGCTGCTTGCTTAGGGGATATTACTTAATGGCATTTGGCCCCAGCAAACCTTGATTATCAAGGGCTCATACCTAAAATAGGTATAACTATCATTTATGCTTTTATGAGAACACAATCTAACAATCTATAAATGTTTTGTTTGAGAACACAGTTAGGGACCCCCAAGATGTGTTGTTGCTGAAATCACATTATCTGGTATAAATGTGTTCTCAAACAAAGCTGGACTCTGAGCCAGGGAAAGAGGTCAGGACCAATGAATGGCAAAAAGGACATGTTTCTACAGCACGGAAATGCAACTGTAAAAGGAGGATTGCGACACAAGTGAAATTCCAGTTTTGGAAAAGTCTGAAGCTCTCAATTGATGACAACACTTCACTTCTGAATACTCTGGATCTATTAATTGAATTCTATTCCATTCTCATTTTTGGTGGACTTTGACATAAATTGCAATGCAAGTAACTATTTTTCCAAAGGTTGATCAATTTATTTGCCGATTCCATAACTTTTGAGTACACAAGAAGTAATCTGGTATGCTTGAGCCTCGGTGCATATTTTCTAGACTTTTGTATGTAATTCTATTAATTCCCCAGGACTTTTAGCTCACTTTAATATATTACAAAGTAGAATAATACATTTTCTAGTGTAGACTGCAGGTCTAGAGCAAGTAAGGGAACTAGCACCTTCTTGCCAGACGCCAAACCATCAAGATTTCCAAATATAGACACAAGGAACTGCAGACACTTGTTTATAAAATATGAATGGAGTAACTTAGTGGGCCAGGCAGCATCTCTGGTAAACATTGATAGGGGGCATTTTGGGTTGGGACCCTTCCTCAGGCTGATTATAGTGGGGGAGGGGAGAAAGCTGGAAGAGAGACACAGAAAGCTGGATGAATAGGAATATCAATTCAGCAAACATTGCCTTTGGATCGGGGAATAGTAGTTGGTAGCGATGGATACAGTGTGTGGTGTGAAATGCAGGATTTGCAGATACTTGTAGAATCCGACAGGGACCATGACGAGAACGCTCCTGCTATGGCCGCACGGAATATGTACCTGGCCTTTCCCCAGATTCTGCTGCCATATATGCCTTATACAAAGAGAAGTATGAAGCCAACCCCTTTTCTGCTGATACTATTGCCACCGGGGAAGCTCTTACTGCAGCTATCGCATCTGATCGGCGCAAGTCGTGGCAGGATCTGATGAATCCGTGGATATGACACACAGCAGCAAGAAGGCTTGGGCCACACTCAATCGGATTAACAAGGACCCAAAGAAGACCAAGTCACTCCATACTGACCGGCCTACTGCTAAATCTGGGGCGGCACGGTAGCGCAGCGGTAGAGTTGCTGCTTTACAGCGAATGCAGCGCCGGAGACTCAGGTTCGATCCTGACTACGGGTGCTGCACTGTAAGGAGTTTGTACGTTCTCCCCGTGACCTGCGTGGGTTTTCTCCGAGATCTTCGGTTTCCTCCCACACTCCAAAGACGTACAGGTATGTAGGTTAATTGGCTGGGTAAATGTAAAAAATTGTCCCTAGTGGGTGTAGGATAGTGTTAATGTACGGGGATCGCTGGGCGGCACGGACTTGGAGGGCCGAAAAGGCCTGTTTCCGGCTGTATATATATGATATGATATGATATGATAAATCAAGTAGTACACCAACTCCTACTCAATGGCAAAGCTGACTCACCAGTGACAAAGTTGAAACCCCAGCAGTGCTATGAAGGTAACTCTGATAACCCACAACTGTGTCAGCCTTTCAAAGTGAAAGACCGAGATGCTGCTATCTGCACAGCCAAAATAGGTAAAGCTGCAGGTCTGGATAACGTCATGACTGAACAGGTCAAGCACCTTGGACTATCTGCAAAACAGTGGTTGCTGGCCATGTTTAACACCTGCATGGAGAGATGTCATATCCCAAAGATCTGGCGTCACGCACATGTCATAGCATTGCTGAAGCCAGGCAAAAATCCTTCAGCAACAAAGAGCTACAGGCCAATATCACTTCTTTGTCACACCTACAAGCTGTTTGACTGACTCATCTTGACTCGTCTCAGCCAGGTGATAGAGCCATCCCTAATAAAGGAGCAGGCAGGGATCCGGCCTGGGAAGTCCTGCACAGGTCAGCTTCTCAATCTCACCCAAAACATAGAGGGCTTTCGGGAAGGTGTTATCATAGGTGCTGTTTTTGTAGACCTTTCAGCCACTTATGATACAGTAAACCATCGCCGACTGTTACCCAAAGTACTTAATTTGACACACAACTTGCATCTAACCAACCTGGTGAAGACTCTGGTCGAAAACAGACGCTTCTTTGTCGAGCTGTCAGGCAAGAAAAGTCACTGGCGCAGGCAGAAAAACGGCCTCCCTCAAGGAAGTGTCCTGGCACCCAGCTTGTTCAATATCTATGCCAACGACCAGCCTATCCATCCCAACACCAGGAGTTTCATTTATGCAGATGACCTTTGTATTACAACCCAAAGTGCTGACTTCCTTGAGGCAGAAGCTATTCTGTGTGAGGCTTTAGTCAACCTGTCCTCATACCACAGAATCACCTGAGAGCCAATCCATCTAAAACCCAAGTCTGCGCCTTCCACTTGAAGAATAAGTATGCAAATCGAAGGTTGAAGATCATATGGAATGGAGACAGTTTGGAGCACTGTGACAGTCCAATCTATCTCGGTGTGGCTCTTGATCAATCTCTGACCTACAAAGCACATATCACCAAGCTTAAAGGAAAAGTCAGTTCCAGAAATGCTCTTCTTAGCAAGCCGAGTACCTCAAAATAGGGAGCAAATTCTAAAACCTTTCGATCAACAGCTCTGGCTCTCTGCTTCTCCACTGCCGAGTATGGCTGCGCAGTATGGGAGCGCTCAGCTCATGCAAGGAAGATTGATCCTGTGCTCAACACAAGCTGTCGCTGCATCAGTGGATGCATGAAACCTACCAAGACTGACAACATCTACGTACTCGCTGGCATTGCATCTCCTGGAATCAGAACTGTAGCCAGTCAAAAAGAATGCCTCAGACAATCAGAGGATGAAAGACACCCCCTAATGACCCCCCTTTGCTACCTCAGCATTTGAAATCACACAGAAGTTTCCTCTCTTCTGTCCATCCCCTGGACTGCTGTGCATCGTCCAGAAGGCTCAAACTCTGGGAAGAGAGACTAATCTCCAGAAGACATTCACATGGCAATCGATCTCCCTGAGAAACTCCCACCAGGTTCCATCCAACCGTGGATAACCTGGCGCAGTCTCAACAGACTGCGGACAGGCATGGGGAGGAGCAAATCGAACATGCTGAAGTGGGGATATACTGAAGATGTGGCAGACTACGGGTGCAGACGGGGCCTCCAGACTATGGAACATCTACTGAGCTGTGACATGCTGCATGACACATGCACTGTAAAGGATCTTGCAGAAGCCAACGACGTGGCACTAAAATTTGCTCGCTATTGGCAAACAGTTGTGTGATGACACGAATAAATAAAAATTCAGCAAACATATCAAAAACAATTTTCCAACTGAACTAGTGCCATGAATGACCAGATAGTGTTCCTCTGAAAATAAAATTATATACGTCACTCTTGAGAGATTTTATCTTGCTGTATTGTTAGTAACAAATGATCAGATGACTGGAACCCAGTTTTCTGACAGCTTTTGCACAGTCCTTGAGAGTACAGACTGCATATTATGATCAGAAGACCCAAATTCACTGGTGGCAAAGACCAGGCAAGTGGTCAATGCAAGGATTTTTTTTTTTTTTAGATCATTTGTTTCTATAACTAGAATGCTAGGACAGCAAATAAATATTTAATACATTAAAATCAACTTAAGGTTCATCAGTAAATAGCAATTTTTTGATTCCCACGTCATAGAAAGCAAAACTACATGAAGTGACAAGGCAGCACTTAGCTACTGCCCCACTAATCCAGAGCAGAGGAATTTTCCTGCCATTCGGGTCAACGATAGGAAAACGCAAATGTGAGGCACCACAGTACTGGTAGAATTAAATTCCAACATTGAAAATTCACACGGGCTACAGGAATTTATAATGGACAGGCAACAACACGATTCAAGGCATTACAGACAAAAGAATTGAACACAGATGCATAAAATAATTGGTCTTATTCAACATTGAACCAAGCATCTGCTGTGGTCTGATTTTCGATAGAACAAAGCTAGTTTAGATAGATGTTAAAAAGTCTTTCCTCATGTAATTTACACAGTATAATCCAACAGAAATGTTCTACAGTTACAACAGTCTCTCCTTCCCCCCCCCCCCCCCCCCCCCCCACCCCCGGCCACACTCTTCTGAATGCTGCAATTATTGGGGAGTTAGACTGATGGCAGCACTCTGCAACTGACCATTCTTCATGCACAAGCCCAGACACGACAGCAAAGGAGCTTAAAACTAGGGGTTTTCTGTGCTGTGATAAATACTGAAGTAACAACTGAAGTCTCTGTCTCCTTTGCCATTAACTCCACCCACCTGTCAATCAACCACCTCTCCTACCTGTAACCACCCATTACTGACCAGTCTTTGTCCTGACCCCACTTCTCTTTTCCAACCTTCACTCCCCCAACTCCAATCAGTTTGAAGAAAGGTCCCAACCTTAAATGCCCTCTGTCCATTCTCTCCACAGATGCTGCCTGACCCACTGAGTTCCTCCAGCACCTTGTGTTTTGCTCAAAATTCCAGCACCTGCAGTTCCTTGTGCCTCTTCTGGACTATATTGGTTTCGGACTTCACCTAGCACTAGAATTGGGAGTTATTATACACTGCCGTTGGCCAGATATAAATGATAGAAAAAACATTTGTGCATCAGTTGGAACAAAGATATTTATTATTTATAATATTGATTTCCAGCACACCATTAATCAAAAGGATTGTGGTTAGGCCATATTTCAAGGGTTTTTAAGAGGTGCTCGTACACAAAAGTCTTAAATTAGTTGACAACAACATCCAGCATCTTATCAAAAACACATTACCGCAACAACCTGTAATAAATGGTAAAATCCAAAATTTGATAAATTGAGCTACAGAGCACAACAGAAGAGGATAATAATAAAACCATATGGACAGGTTGAATGCGCCTAGATTTGGATGCCTTACTCTAGGAAAAGTCAAGGTTAGTGAGAGGATACTGGATAATTTTAAGATCATACAATTGTACTGGGTTATGAGAAAAGAAGCAAGTGATAAGATTAATCAAATTGCTCTCGTTAATTGCCAAAGGCTCAATGTCCTACTTCTACAGATCACAGTTAGGAGAAATTAAGGATATGTACCATAGACGTTATAATACATTAAGTTGCCATTGCATGGCACTCCTCCAATGCTGCAGTTATAGTCCTATCATACAAACTTGAGTCGAAGCAAATAGACTTTCAAACATGTGATTGTGCACTTCCTTCCATCTACTGCAGAAAGTCACAAACATTTAGCTTTAAATTAGCACCCATATTCACTGCCCATCCCCACCTCAGCTTCTACCTTGCCTTTCAAAACTATTACCATCACTACTTCCTCAAAAGACATTTGATTCTATTGTCTCACCCCTTTCCCTCAACTTTCTTCAGTTCTTGTATATTGTGTAGTTTCTCAATTTATACCTTATTTGCCTCACAGGTGTTTCAGCCTCTGAATGGATTTATCACAATGCCACATCATAGAAAGGACGTACATTAAAAAAGAACATCACAAATGGCTTTCCGTATGTCTGTGACCATGATTTTCTATCGTGTGGATAAATGTGAGGTTATCCACTTTAGTGGCAAGAACAGGAAGCCAGATTATTACCTGAATGGTGTCATGTGAGGAAAAGGGAAAGTACAACGAGACCTGGGTGTCCTTGTACATCAGTCACTGAAAGTAAGCTTGCAGGTACAGCAGGCAATGAAGAAAGCTCATGACATGTTGGCCTTCATAACGAGAGGAGCTGAGAAGAAGAGCAAAGAGGTCCTTCTGCAGTTGAATATTGTATTGTGTGCAGTTTTGGTCTCCTAATTTGAGGAAGGACATTCTTGCTATTGAGGGAGTGCAGCGTAGGTTCACGAGGTTAATTCCTAGGATGGCGGAACTGTCATATGATGAAAGAATGGAGCGACTGGGCTTGTATTCACTGGAATTTAGAAGGATGAGAGGGAATCTTATTGAAACATAAAATCATTAAGGGATCGGACACGCTAGATGCAGGGAACATGTTCCCAATGTTGGAGGAGTCTAGAACCAGAGGCCACAGTTTAAGAATAAGGGGTAGGCCATTTAGAACTGAGATGAGGAAAACCTTTTTCACACAGAGAGTTGTGAATTTGTGGAATTCTCTGCCACAGAAGGCAGTGGAGGCTGATTCACTGGAAGCATTTAAAAGAGAGTTAGATAGAGCTCTTAGGGCTAGCGGAATCAAGGGATAAGTGGAGAAGGCAGGAATGGGGTACTGATTGTGGATGATCAGCCATGATCACATTGAATGATGGTGCTGGCTCGAAGGGCCAAATGGCCTACTCCTGCACCTATTGTCCACTTATCTGTCTTTGAAGCACTCAGTGGTCTTTGACATGATTCACTACATCATTCTCCACCAACATCTCTTTTGCACTCCCCAGCTGAATATAACCGCCTGCCTCAAGTTGTAATATTTCTGAATAATTCTTCATGACAGCCCATCAAGCCACCACTAGTTTCCAAAGCAATCCTATTTCCACACTCATTTTCTCTCTCATGTGGATAGACACAAAAAGCTGGAGTAACTTGAAATCTTGAAACAAGGCCTTTGGAGCAAACCCATGTACTGACAAGAAGGATGTAGACTTCCATACAACAGTCCATGGGGTCAACACTGAGCCTGAATCATTGCAGCCGCAAGGAAGCAGTACTAACTGTTGCACCACTATGCGACTCAGCATCAGAGACTCTCCCACAATGGCTATTGTATCTCCATACAATCAAGAGTCAAGAATGTTTAATTGTCATAAGTACTGCCAACTGAACAATGAAATTCTTACTTGTTGCAGCTCAACAGGCCCGTAACTGCAAAAGCACATACCATATAATAATCAAAAATACAATATATTAATAACCATTATACTAGGTACCCATAATTGTGCAAAAAAAAGTCTGTAGTGCAACCAAAGACAGTCCATAGAAAATCATAGTTGCTGAGTTATTGTTGTGCAGTTTTCAAGAGTCTTACTGATGTTGGGAAGAAATTGTTCTTGAAGCTGGAGGTCACAGTTTGAAGGCACTTGTACCATCTTGTGGTAGTGTCGAAATAAGAATGGGCCAGGGTGGGTATGGCTCTTTGATGATATTGGTTGCCTCTTTAAGACAAAGGCGATCTTTCCTCATCTTTATAATCCCCTTTTTCAAGACAGCACCTTTTGGAGGGGAGGTCATTTTGAAGATGGATCGGGCCGTATCTACAACTCTGTTTTGTCTCCTATCCCTTGAGCGTTGAGTTGATGAACCAAGTGGTGATGCAGCAAATCAGTATACTCTCTACCGTACACCTGTAGACGTTCAAGAAAGTACTCATCAACATACCAAAGGAGGTAGATACTTCGATGCAATTATAAAGAAAGATCATCGAAGGACAGATCTTCAGAGGTATACATGCCTTAGAACTTGAAGCTGTTCGCTCTCTCCATCAGCATCCCGTTAATAAAAACAGGTTCATGGATCCTCAGCTTTCCCCTCCTGAAATCAGCTACATGGTCTTGCTAACGTTAAGAACAAGAATCTTGTTGGCAACATTCAATCAGCTTTTCAATCTCCCTCCTATACTCTGACTCAATGTTACCTGTTAATCATTTAACAAAATTGATTCTGGAGACCTTAATGAAATTATGTTTTTTTTTTTAAATACCCATCATTTGAACACATTCAACACCATCTCAGTGGTTACATCTCACGACCCCAGCTGTTCTATAGGACCCGTTCATTTATAAACTTAAATGAGTTCACCAAAAAGATACTCTCATGAAACAGTTTTATCTTCCAAGTGAAATACTCTAAACAGTGTTGCAATAGCAAGGTCACTTTGATTTTAATCAGAACATCTGCTATGCAAGCAATACTATGATGAACATGAATCTTTGAAAACTACAAACAAATAAATGTGGGCAAAAAGTAACACATCAAACCATTGAATTATCACAGCAATATAATCACACCATAACAAAATAATTTAGTAAAGATGGAAGAGCACGGAGGAAAAAATTGATACGGCCACCTCAATAATTTAGAAACAGCAAGGGCTACAATATTAAATCTGAACCCGAAAGCAAGTCAAATCATTTGAGGCATCCATTATATGAAAGAACAAAGTACTGAATCGAACACGTCGTCAGTCTATGCGAGTTGGAACATGACTGCATCGGTTAACCACACCTTTGATGCTCCACCCAAGTGACCATTCTTCAGGTGCAACCTTTAAGAAGCTCCAATCCTTGGATCTTCCAAACCACAAAGATATTTTTGGAGCATTCTGCAGCTGAATTCTGAATCAGTGTAAGCTCACAAGTAGTTATCCCATACTTCTTGACCCACAACACACATACCACCAGGGACATTCAACTGCCATTGGCAATTGTTTTTTTTAAAATCCAGCACAAATCTTGCCTCCACATATCAGAACCTTCCTCAATATGATCAATGAAAACACTATGATTCCATAACACAGTGAGCAGAGGAATATTCCCCACAACCTCCAAAGCCTGAAGGCAAGAGAAGAGAAGATTTTGTTGCCAGGACTTGAGGGCTTGGGCTATAGAGACGTTGGGCAGGCTAGGGGTGGCATTACAGAAGTGTATAAAATCAGGAGGGGAGTAGATAGGTTGAATTTAGAGTGTCTTTTTCCTAGGCTAAGGGAATCAAGAACTAGGTTTGAGGTGAAAAAAAATAATTGTCAGGAACCCGAGAGGCAGCTTTTTCCACGCCGAGGGTGGTGGGTATATAGAGCGAGCAGCCAGTAGTAGTAGTTGAAATGGTAGTACAATAAGAAACATCTGGCAGCTACACCTTTAAAAATAGATCAGAGGGATATGGGCCAAACACAAGTAAATGGGACTAGCTCTGATGGGGGCATCTTGGTCAGCCAGAATAAGTAGGGCCGAAGGGCTGTAAGATTCTCTGCTTGGAGATGAAACTCCTGCAATCCCATAAAAATACCATACCCAATTTCAAAGACTAGAAATCTCATGAAGAGACACAACCATTAATGTCAAATTACCATTGATCGTGTCAAGGAACTACCAAGTAGTCACCTATTTTGGAAAGACTGCTGCAGACTGATATTTATCAAAACATCCTATGGCTCTGAGATCTCCAGAGTCGCCCTCCCTTACTCTTAGGCTGATGAAGAGTCTCGACCCAACATGTTACCTACTCCTTTTCTCCAGATGCTGTCTGACCCTCTGAGTTACTCTAGCATTTTGTGTCTATCTATGGCTTTGATCCTCTTCCAGTTGAGAATGGGATGGACATCAATGCGAGACAATAGCCTTCGATATCACCTGACTATCATCCTTGTTCTTCCACCTGGAACCTAAAGAACACCCACCACAGACACAGGAGATATTAAATTGTCTAAACTTGTCTAAACTTTTACAAAGGAAAGAAAAGCTGCAGCAAAGCATTTTGATGGGTTATATTGCCTAATGGCATCACATGAGTGAGTTTATTGGTTCTTGTCCATGCATCCACTTTCGAAGTGTGGTTTCTGGATAGCATTCAAGATCCAGGGTTCTGATGAATTCCATTTCCCCCCATCAACATCCCCCTCACCCATCCCCCATTGAAAGGCACAAACACCAAATGTGCTAAACCAATCGTCACAAGAAATTAACTCAGCTGCTTTTTCAAATTTACATTTAGCAAGTAATAAATTAAAATTTTCAGATTTCAAAACTAAACAGTCACACATTTTTGAACATTTTATAAAGAAATCAAAAAACCTTACCCCACAACACGATAAATCAGAAAGGTTTAAATTATCAGCACTCTCTAAATTGCATTCACCTAAATTTTATAAACCTGCTAGATTTATTTTCTGTTCCATCTATGTTACTGGTGACGTGGAAACTACTGGAGGGAAAAAAACCGGGAGTGGTTCAGGGCTGTGGCTTGTATCTTCAGGGACAACCTGGGGTTTAAAAATATATCAGCTTGTGTTTGTGTTAAGTGCATTCAAATAAATGAGTCTTTACCACCAACCTCTCTTTAAAAAAACCGTTAAGTTAAACTAAAAAAAACTGGTATTGAAATTCAGGTCCCAGAAAATTAGAAACATGAAACCTATGTATTAATGCAGATTTCTAGCAATCTGCGACCGACCGGGGTGAAAGAAGGAGTTAATCTTTCAGCTTCCTATGCAAGTCTAACACCGAAGGTTGTCCTTATGACTATTTCCTCCCTTCCCACCCCCACCCTATCCCCGCCCCCATTTCACCACATTTTCAAGTGAAGAAAGGGGTTACATTAGGAAATAGATATTTTAAACAATGTGAATTAGAAAAGCAAAAAAAATCAGAAACAGGTGAGAATTATTTACTTCAAAAGGTTAATAGCTCTGTCAATTATAAAATAATTAAATGTATGCCATATTATTGAATGATTATAATTAAACTGTCTAAAAAGGCAAGTAAAACAAAAGATGACATTAGAGACTGCGTTTTACAAGCCTTAAAAATGTTGCTTTATTCCAAGGATAGAAATATTTTTCTTCCATCATCTTCAGACGATGGTGGTTTGTTCCTGACATTCCTGAGGTCTGGAAGCAATTAGTGAAGTGTCTAGAGAGTTGGACTTACCCCTTGCCCAGGTTCCACCGACTCGATTTTGATTTGTATAGCTGGCATTCCTTCAAGCATTAGCATACTGCTGTACTCCACATCGCCAGTGCCTACAGAGCTCTGCAGAGGGAGAGAATGGGGGGGAGGGGTGAGAAACAGGCCATCAGAACAGTTTTATTCCCTGAACTCACAAACAGCTTCTTCCACTCAGAAACAAAGATGAAAATAGCAAGTTATAAATGGTAAACAAAAATGAAAAGAATACCTTTCCTTGTGAAGTTCACAGCACACAAATTGATACACAGCCCATTCTGATTTTTTTTTAAAAACAGAACAGCTCCCAAACCCTAGGTGTTGACGCTGAAGGTTTGCAGGCTCCACCCTCCTTTAGGGTGGAGTGCAGGCAGTTAATTTACTACTCCAGGGCAGAAGAGGTCCAGCTGTTACACAAATTGCTAGGAAGAGCTGCCTCCCTGCCCTGTGCAAACAGAACACTGGTGCTCCAACAGAGTGGAAATAAAGGGAGGCCTCATTCCCTCAAGCTGTGTTGTTCACAGGCAATGAGGGATGAATAAAAAGGTAGAATTCCTACCCCTCCCCCCCCCAACCCAACCCTCCTGCCCCACCCTCTTTCCAAATAAGGATATGCAAGCTCTAATTTTAAAATTCTGTCAGTAGGATGCTTTTAAGACATTGTAATTATTTTGGTTGACACCCATTTCTCAGGACTCTTCTCCAGTAAACACTGATGGTCCAAACTTATCTGACAAAACACATATTCTGGTCATTTAGCAGCAGAAATGTAACTGCATCATTCATGGAAGTCATCTTACTGTCTTTTAATGTTTTTAAATGCAACACACTGAAGCAGTTGACAGTTTTTGAATACACGTGTCTTACCGTTTCCAAAATGTATGGAATGCACAAACATTGCAAGGAAGAGAAGATTTCCTGGAAATCTACAATGTAGAATCATATCCCATAATGGCAGCACTGGAAAATAAATTTCAGGAGGAAATTCCAATGCCGTTTCTCAAATTTAACTCTTTGCTTTATTGCTAGAGATTTGGTCTTTCCACAGTGCAATCTCAGGCAAAGCTGTTGGCAAGAAAGCTCATTAAGTACTGGCTTGACTTGATTTGATTCTTGAATGTCGCATAAAATCAGGACTTGGAAATGTAATCATGAAAATTCAAGTGTAAAAGTAATTTCTTGTGAATTTAAACAATTGTGGTAAAAATGCAACAAAAGAAGCAGCACAAGATAAATCTATGTTAAAACAAGATCCAAGAATTAAACTGGATCAGACCTTCTTTAACATTGAGGTATCAAGTATGGAAGATTTTGCAACACAAAATATTGTTGCATTAAAACAGAAAATGCTGGAAACGCACAGCAAGTTAGGCAGCAACTGTGCAAAAAGAATCAGTTAATGTTTCAGATCTGGGCACTGAATTTTAGGATCTTGTGGCTTCCTAGGTTAGTGTGTGTTTAAATCATAATATCTATCCAAGCATTCCCCTCTGGTCAGAAAGGCCCGCCTCAGCTGGGAAGAACAATATGCTCAAAGGTACCCTGCAATGACATTTAGATTAAGATTAAGGACAGGCTCTGAACTAACCCATAAAGACACTCCCCTTCTGGCCTGTTATACTATGTTGCTGTAATACACAACTCAAGGAAAGACACAAAGTGTTGGTGTAACACTGCGGGTCAGGCAGCATCTCTAAAGAACATAGATAGGTGATGTTTCAGGTTGGGACCCTTATTCAGACTGTATCTCTTAACAGTCCACTTACTCATACCCAGTGGTATGAACATCGACTTCTCCAACTTTAGATAGTTCCTCTGTCCGTCTCTTCCCCTCCCCCTTCCCAGATCTCCATCTATCTTCCTGTCTCCACCTATATCCTT
This sequence comes from Rhinoraja longicauda, assembly GCF_053455715.1. NCBI lineage: Eukaryota > Metazoa > Chordata > Chondrichthyes > Rajiformes > Arhynchobatidae > Rhinoraja > Rhinoraja longicauda. The sequence continues at coordinate 28,895,304 of NC_135967.1, read as the reverse complement.
CCTTTGTCCCGCCCCCCTGACATCAGTCTGAAGGGTCTCGACCCGAAACGTCACCCATTCCTTCTCTCCTGAGATGCTGCCTGACCTGCTGAGTTACTCCAGCATTTTGTGAATAAATACCTTCGATTTGTACCAACATCTGCAGTTATTTTCTTATACTTACTCATACAATGCACATATCAGTGTACCAACCATCTTGTAACTTTTTCCTGTCTGACATATCTCTTTCTCCTTATCCAACAAATACTGGAACTAATTTTTCTGAACTGTTGCCGAGTTTAGTACAAACTACTGCAAGTTGCCTGCTTGATTATTCAAATGCTTCAACTTTTCAGACTTCTGCAGAACTGCATATCAAATTCCAAAACCTACAGACCAGGATCACCCAATTCTTGCTAGATATAACTGCCAATTACAACCAATCTTCCGCAAAAGCATCAGTGACTGGTGAGATCTGGGTGTAATGCAAGGATTTCCTCTCACACCCACTTCCTGCCATTTTGTGCACATTATTCAAGATTTTGTGCACATTCAGAATAAAGGCTAATTATTTGTGCTTTCACGCCTTACAAGAATCGTATCGCCCAGGTTCTTGATTAGTGCGGGGGTCAGGAGTTATGGGGAGAAGGCAAGTGAATGGGGTTGAAAGGGAAACACAGACCAGCCATGATTGAATGGCAGAGTAGACTTGATGGGCTGAATGGCGTAATTCCACTCCTATAACTGACAAAACAGATCCTTCCACCGACCATGTCTATCCAACCATCATGTACCATAGCTGAGGAAGGATGTGCTGGCTCTGGAGCGGGTCTAGAGGAGGTTTACAAGAATGATTCCAGGAATGAGAGGGTTAGCATATGATGAGCGTTTGACAGCACTGGACCTCTACTCGCTGGAGTTTATAAAGTTGAGGGGGGACCTCATTGAAACTTACAGAATAATGAAAGGCAGAGTGTGGATATGAAAAGGATGTTTCCACTGGTTGGAGAGTCTCAGAACAAGGGTCACAGCTTCAGAATTAAAGGGCACTCTTTTAGAAAGGAGGTGAGGAGGAATTTATTTAGTCAGAGGGTGGGTTAATTTGTGAAACATTGCCACAGAGGGCTGTGGAGGCCAAGTCAGTGGAGATTTCTAAGGCAGAGATAGACAAATTCTTGATTAGAACGGGTGTCAAGGGTTATGGGGAAAAGGCAGTAAAATGGGATTAGGAGGCAGAGATCAGCCATGATTGAATGGCAGAGTGGACTCAATGGGCCAAATGGCCTAATTCTATGTCTATAACTTGTGCCCACATCTACTAATCCCATTTTCCACCTTTTGTTCTGTGACTTTCTGTGTAGATTCTTGATTGGCAAGAGTGTCAAGGGTTATGGAGTGAAACAGGAGAATGGGGTTGAGAGGGAAATATAAATCAGCCATGATTGAATGGTAGAGTAGACTTTAAGGGGCCAAATTGCCTTCTTCTGTTCCGAGAACCGAGGAACATGCATTGGTTGCTCATGTGCTCAACTAGATACTTCCCAAGAGTTATGAGGAGTTGTGTGTGTGGGTGCGTGTGCTCATGTTTATCATCTGCTAATCACCATTACCAGGTTCTTAACTGGACCAACCATTTCAGCATTATGGCTGTAAAACCAAGACAGGAACTAATCTCTCTGCTCTAGTGTAGTTTAAACTCCTTCAAAATATTCTCTAACATAAAAAAAGTTCAAGCCAGGACAATGATGGATGACCAGTGATGGAAATGGGGGGGTACGCAGGGGGACAGCGTTCCCCTAGTTTTCAATTTCCAGCTCGGGTTTAATGAGTACTGCAGAAAGATTCGAGTAGTTTATCACTTTATTCAACTCAGACGAAAACTATTTGTTAACTGCCACTGTTAGCACTTGTTAACAGGCAGTAGTTAACAGGTAGTAGTTATACAATGTGTCATCAATACATCGATCCACATTCCTCAGTAAATGTAATTGTGTTTTGACCATGTATTAATGACACCGCGTTCCTTTGAATAAAATTCAAGGGAGAATTTCTTAAACTCACTGTCAGGGCTCAGGTAAAGTCACGTTATTTTATTATTCCACGTTATTTTATTTGCCGCTCTGCCGCTGTGCCTCAGTTGTTTCAGTTAAATTAGAATGGATGGGGAGAAAATTAAATAAGTAGTACCAATAGTTTTTTCCAGCCTAAATCGCGAGTGGTGAATATTTTATTGTGGGTGGTTTTATTTAGCAAAACAATAGTCCAAGCGGAAATATTTTATTATATATCACTATCAAATTTTATTATATATCACTATCAAATCACTATAAATTTCAGATTTTGTGTACCCCTGTGAAAATGAGCATACTTTGAAAGACAGCGTCTTCAGATCGATGAAGAAATAAATGATAATGAAAACACTCAGCCAGAAAAGGCAAAATTACTTGAAAATGATAATGTAACTGATGCAGCTGTTTCACCTGATGCTGCATGTGAAGACATTTCAAAAGATATTGAAAAATGTGATCTTCCAGATTGTTTGACACTAGAAATGTACTTAAACAAAAAGAAAGAATATCCCTGGCTAATTGTTAAAAACAGAAAACTAGGATGTAGTGTATGCAGCAAGTGTCATCTTGGACTTGAACAAACACAAGGAGTTCATTTATCTGATGAGTGGTGCAGTGTTAGTTAATGAGTTTACAAAAAAAGATTTTTAAGCACAAAAATAGTGAAGCTCGTATCAGATGCCAAAAATTCAATGAAACAGCTGAAAAAAAAGCAATCGAAAATGTTGTGTATATGTCGCTGAAAAAGGACGAAGCAAAAACAGGTCAAGTTTTTAGAACTGTATATAATATTGAACACAAAGGTAGGCCCTACACAGATATGTCTTCTGATATTGAACTGCAAGAAAGAAACGGCATCGACTTAGGGTATGTTCTACACTCTCGTAAGTCGTGTGCAGATGTTTCTCACCACATAGGGAACCAGATGCGAAAGACACTGGTGGAAAATATAATCTATATATGATGGGCTTCTAAGTTGCTTACAAAGAGGTGTTTTTTCAATACAGTACCTAAAAGAAAATGTGATATCACTTGTAACTGATGGTGCATCAGTAATGTTAGGACGAAATGCAGGGGTTGCAAAACTATTTCTTGATGATTTCCCTAATGCAACTGTTTGGCACTGTGCCAGTCACAGGCTTGAACTCAGTGTAGGTGATGCTATAAATTAAGTTGCAGGTTTGAATCATTTTCAGATATTTTGTGATAAATTGTATTCCTTATATCATAGGTCTCCTAAGAATTAGGATGAGTTAACTGCATGTGCTGAGGCTCTTCACTGTCAACTGTTGAAAATTGGTCGTGTTTTCAGTGTGAGATGGGTTGCATCGTCTTACCGAACTGTAAAGGCAATGTGGCAGTCTTATAAAGCTATTTGGGAGCATTTTGAAAAAGCACGTTGTGATGCTTCAAGATCTAGTGCAGAGAGAGCTGAAAAACGTATTAGAATCATCAGCTTTCGTAAATAATTTGGGCTTCTTGATGGACAGTTTGCTAGAGTTGTCTGAACTGTCACTTGAACTGCAGAACCGAAATTGTACACTTAGTAAAGCACATGAGGAAATTAAACAAACTATAAGGGTTCTTGAATGTCAAATAGAGAAGACAGGAAAATTTTATACTCGAGTGGAGAAAGCAACAAGCCAGATGATATTTAATGGAATAAATTTGAGAGCTGGTAAAGTACCTACTATATATACATAGACAACAGTTTTTGAGGAGTTTGGTCAATAATATGAAATCCAGGCTGCTTGAATCTACAACAGCTTCCAATGATAAATGTAAAAAGTTAATTAACAAGTCAAAATATTTAGATATTAACAATATTCCAGAAGATTCACTTTTTACCTTTGGGGATAATGATGTAGAAGAAATGGCAGAACAATTTGGCTTAAATGGTCGGCTTTGTGTCAGAGCCTTTAGAGAATTCAAGGAATCTAAAGGGAAGATAGTTTCTGCAGATTTTCAGCAGCTGGTAACGGCTGTAAATACAATTCCGGTATCAACAGCAGAATGTGAAAGAAACCTCAGTGGCAAGAATTTATGCATGTCACCGCAACATGCAAGACTTCAAACTGATCATCTCTCAACTCTTCTATTTATTAAGTTGGTGGGACCTCCTCTGTCAAAATTCAACCCCGAAGAATATGTGAGAACATGGCTTCTTAGTGGCAGAAGGCGTGCTGAAGAAACAGCATGCAGAAAGAAAGAGGTGGTGACAGAAAAAAAATGGAGATTACATGCCATTATGGAACATTTTGTAATGTAAACAGAGAGAGAGAGAGACAGAGAGAGAGAGAGAGAGCGATGCCAGAAAGCAGCTATGACATATAATACACAATAAACGATATTATAAATACACAATAAACAAGTTATGCATTCTTGTACTCTTACATGGGTATGACCGCAAATAAAAAAATCCCCCCCCCCTTCCTTCTCAACCTTAGCCTCACTGACCTTAGAGTACCCCTAGTTCCTAAAACCCATTTCCATCACTATGGATGACTCAACATCTCACCTTGGAGACTGCAGAGAACAATAATTCTCAAACAGTTCACATTGTCCACAACAAAGCAGAACACTCTTTCTTTCCTTCCCTTAAGATTTGGAGAACTTGGGGAGACTCAAAATCTCAGGATTTGAGGGAGGAGGGGATAAAGATTTTTCAATAAAAGGCAGAACAAATGCTTCTCTAACCATTTTTCTCATGAATCCTGAAGAAATCCTATATTTTTTTCAAAGATGAAAGGATTCACCCATCACCCTCTATGTGGAAAAAGTTGTCCCTTAAGTTCCTTATAAATGTTTCCCTTAAATCCTATTTTTTGATTCACTAACTCTGGGTAGAATACTCTCTGCATTCACTCTATTAAAGTCCTAGCCTGTCCAACCTCCCTCTATAGCTCAGGCCTGAAGTCCTGGCAACATCCTCAAAATCTTCTCTGCACTCCTTACTATAGCAGGTTGCCCAAATACTCCAATGTGTTCTCACCAATATCTCGTATAACTGTAACATAACATCCTAACCTCTATACTCAATACCCTGACTGATGGCTAATGTGTCAAAAGCCTTCTTGACCACCCCATCTACCTGTAACACCACTTTCAAGGTGTCACCATTTATCCCCAGGGCCCTGCCATTCACTGTGAAGGTCCGACCCTGGTTTGACTTCCCAAAATGCAACACCTCATATTTATCTGCATTTAATTCCATTAACCATTCCTCCTCCCACTTGCCCAATTGATCAAGATTCTGTAGTAATTTTTGATAACCATTTTCGCTATCTATGATACCATCCATTCTGCTGTCATCTACAAACTTACTAATCATGCCTTCTACATTCTCATCCAAATCATCGATATAAACCACAAGTAGCCCTGATGCACGCACTGGTCATTGGACTCCAGTCCGAAAAGCAACCTTCCACCATCACCCTCTGCTTCTTTCCATGAAGCCAATTCTCCATCCAGTCGGATAGCTCTCCCTGGATCCCGTGCGGTCCAACCTTCCAGAGGAGCCTACCATGCGGAACCTTGTCAAATTCCTTGTTGAAGTCCATGTAGACAATGTCTTCAGACAAGGAGAGAAGAGTAAAACTCAAAAGAGACACGCAGATCAAGCTTCTTTTTTTGCACAGAATGGTTTGTGCCTATAATTGCTACCAGAGGTGGTGATGGAGACAAGATATGATTGTGGCATTTTAAAAGCTTTTAGACACATGGGATATGCTAGGAATGGAGTATGGATCATGTGTAGGCAGATCAGAGTAGTTTACCTTGTCATTATCTTGTTCAGCATGGACATTGTGAGCCGAAGGGCCTGTTCTCGTGCTGTACTCTATGTTCTACATGCTTGAAATTTTAAAAATGCTGGAAACACTTAAAAGCTCACACGGCATCCGAGGAGAGAGAAGTACAGTTTTGGGTCAAAGACTTCCATTGAGAACAGATGATCAAGTCCAGATTTAATGGTTTACTTCAAATTTCCAGCAAGTGAAGTTTTTGATTTTCTTCAGTGGATTGGCACGTGAAGCAACTCCATTGCTGTTTGCACTGGGAATGCAGAGATCAGGAGACATTGATATCCCCTGCTCAGTGCATCAGCTGCATTGGCCAAACACAGATAAGAGCATAAGGCTATCAACAAGTTGCAAACAAATGGTGGGAGAGGCATTTCTTTGGTAAAAGCTGTTGCCTAGAAACATTGAAGTGAGCTCAGAATGGCCTTCCAGCAGCACTCAATTCAGAATTGCTGCCCGGTAAAACCTCTGTGATACAGTGCAGCACATTTCCATTTACAGCACTAATTGAAGCTTCCTCCAGACAGAAGCCTGTCGAATTTAATGTTAGATACGCTACTGAATTTATCCATTCTTCTTTGTAGATTTCAAACATTCCTTCAACTTCCGCCAGATATTAACATACAAAATCCACACAAATCTAAAGTTATTATCAGAATGTTCATATCAAGTGGGAGTGTGAACCTTCACACTATGTTTACTTGAGCAGGGAGGGCCATTCAACTGCAGAGATCTGTTTTTCTCAGGAGCTTCTGTTTATCTCTCATACATTCAGCTGCAAAGCTGCAAAAACCCTGCTAAAGTGCATGGATTATCTGAGGTTTCTGAAGCTCTCTTAAAGTTACAGTGAGCCAGAAAGCCCTTGGGGAAATTTCACCACACCCTGTTTTTTTTAAAAAAGTCTTTTAAACCCCAGTGCACTGTGGACATTTTATTCTGTCAAAACTGCAAGGTATAATTTGCATTTTCCACATATATAGAGGGTAGAGGTGAATAACAGAAGTAACAACAAAATTACTGGAAATGCTCAGGTTAGTCAGCTTCAATGGAGTCAACATGAATATTTTGGATGAGCTTTTCCATCATAACTTGTTAACAGGAAAATCAATGGCTGAAACCCAACTCTTTGGTTTTCCATTAATTTTTGTTTTCCTTTGTTTCAAGTCTGCTGACCATTTCCCAAACAAAATGCAGGGAATTGCCAGATGACAGCACAGCAAAGTATTGCCAAAAGAAATGTAAATTGCTAAATCTGGAGAGGCTAAAAATCTGTTTCATAGTCAATGTTCTAAAAGTTGGACATAAACAGTATCAATGCAAAACCAAAGTGCAGCCAATGACACATATGCAATATCACACCATTGAAGCAGTCAGTCACACATTCTATAAATAATGCACTATCAGTCTGGCATAGCAGTAATGGCACAGAGTACTGTGCACTGACAAATAGCGTGGAATAAACAGGGATGCTATATTGGAGTTCAGTTCGACATTTTGATTGATTTTGTTTTCTTGGCAGATCATTCAGATTCTTTCCAGTTACCTTCCCATTGTTCCAATGCGTCATGATATCAAAATGCGAGACCATAAATTCGGCAAGGCTGTCAAGCACCATTTGCTCACTGACAGAACTGTTCAACTGTCTGGAATGAGTTTTGTGAAGTGGGGATTTTGCTGGGTGGTAAGGAGAGGGGAGGAAATGAGTGGCACACTGCACCTGGAGATACAAGTACCTCATCCAAAGTCTGACCCTGGAAAATAGGAGCCTTCAGTAACCATAATTTTGGATGAAAGCTGGTTGATTGAATGCAGTGGATGCCCGGATCAAGAATATCCACTTATTTCTAATACATTCATGGGACTTGGGTGTCACAGGCAAGATCACACTTTTCGCACATCCTGTTTACTCGGACCAGAGTAATTTCCAGAGGCAGTCAGGAATGGACGAGTTTGGGAAGGCAACAGATTTCTTTCTCTAAGAGGACATTAACAAACTTGAAGGTAGACACAAAATGCTGGAGAAACTCAGCAGGACAGGCAGCATCTCTGTGGAGAAGGAATGGGTGACGTTTCGAGTCGAGCCCCTTCTTCAGATGTCAGGGCAGTGGACAGGTCAGAGATAGAATGTAATCGGAGACAGTAAGACACTGGTGGGAGAACTGGGAAGGGGAGGGGATGGAGAGAGAGAGAGAGAGAAAGCAAGGGCTATTTGAAGTTAGAGATGTTCATACCAAGCTAAATACGAGGCGCTGTTCCTCCAATTTGCGCTGGGCCTCACTCTGACTATGGAGGAGGCCCAGGATAGAAAGGTCAGATTGGGAATGGGAGGGGGATTTAAAGTGCTGAGCAATCAGGAGATCAGGTAGGTTAAGACAGACTGAGCGGAGGTGTTCAGCGAAACGATCACGAGCCTTTGCTTAGTCTCACGATGTACAAAAGTTGACACCTGGAACAGCGGATACAGTAGATGAGGTTGGAGGATGTGCAAGTGAACCTCTGCCTCACCTGAAAAAACTGTTGGGGTCCTTGGATGGAGTCAAGGGGGGAGGTAAAGGGACAGGTGTTGCATCTCCTGTGGTTGCAGGAGAAAGTACCTGGAGAGGGGGTGGTTTGAGTGGGAAGGGACGAGTTGGCCAGGGAGTTGTGGAGGGAACGATCTCTGCGGAAAGCAGAAAGGGGTGGAGAGGGGAAGATGTGGCCGGTAGTGGGATCCCAAAATTGATTCGTTTTGTGGTGCATATAGGGTATGATTTTAGATCACCTTGAGGAAAGATATTAGTTTATTATTTCAAAAGGTCAAGAAATCCCAAACTACATTAGTATGAAGAGTATTTCATTGGCTTTAGGCCCTAAAACAACTTTTGGCACTGCAAGTTCCCATACACAGCCCTAACCAAATATTATTAGTAATGTTTGAGGAATAAATATACATCAGGACAATGGGGTAAGTGCCCTGCTCTTCATAAGAATGCAATGGGATTAAGTCCACTCAAAACAGCAAATATAAAAAAAGAATTAATTACGTATTGGAAAGACATCATCCCCAGTAGGTCTGCATTCCACGTATGGCACTTACGCTCAAATTATATACTTCGATCACAAGATTGCCAATCCAAACTGAGTCAGAGGGCTATCGTAAACCAAGATGAGACCAGTAAAACGTTTTCACAGTGGTAGTAACTTTTTGACTCAATAAAATTTAAGCTCCAGTGGATGACAAGAGCAGAATACAATGTCGGCCTTAACCAGTTACCACAAGGTAATCCAGTCTTTGAGACTCTAACAATGTTGAAAGAAGATAAAGTCGAATGGTGTTGATTCAATTTATTAACATTGCACTGACATTAGGTATAAACCATAACATTGTACAAATATACCAGAGCTCTAGTGCTATCAAGGAAAAAGTGATTAAGGTTATGTTTGAGACTTTTTTCCAGTATGGACCTGCCGTGCTTTTTCACTTTTTATTTCAATTGGAAATTACTTGTACGAGGATTTACAAGGATGTTGACAGGTCTAGAGGGTGTGAGCTAAAGGGAGAGGTTGAGTAGGTAGGCTGGGTCTTTAATTCCATGGAGCGTAGGAGGATGAAGGGAGATCTTGTAGAGGTATACAAAATCATGAGAGGAATAATTCGGGTACATGCACAGAGTCTTTTACCCAAAGTAGGGGGATCGAGGACCAGAGGACAAAGGTTCAAGGTGAAGGGGAAAAGATTTAATAGGATTCCGAGGGGTAACTTTTTCACACAAAAGGTGGTGGGTGTAAGGAACAAGCTGCCAGAGGAGGTAGTTGAGGCTGGGACTATCCCATCATTTAAGAAACAGTTGGGCAGGTGCATGGATAGGACAGGTTTGGAGGGTTATGGACCAAGTGCAGGCAAGTGGGACTAGGGTAGCTGGGACATTGTTGGCGAGTTGGGCCAAAGGGCCTGTTTCCTCACTGTATCACTCTATGACTCTATGACTTCTCTGCACAATACCAGACAATCCTGTTTCTAACATTTTAACAAAGTTCACCCATCACCCACACAAACCCACAGGAGGTTTGTTCAGCTCTATCAATTGGACAGTTTGGGTAATAAAAAGTCAAGGTACACCAAAATAAATAAGGCAACTACAAACAATATTAAACATGATACAAAAATCTGACTTTGAGAGTTCCCAGGACCCAGGTAGGACAAAGCATTGGTTGAGATGGGGCCACAACATTCCAGATTCAATTCTTAATTTGTCTATTAGTCCTCTTCAAATGTTCTGTTTCCATGATAATGTTCAGGGAAAAAGTGAGATATCAGGATTCAAAATTCTACCAGTGCTGGAAGAGGAGTTAGAGAGGAAAGAGATTGAGACTGGGTGCAACAGATGACTGCCTACAAATACAGCAATGACTCATTTCTAAGAACCTCTGATTAATGATGAACCTTTTACGGCTTGGTACAATTAGTCCAAGATGCAGAGGATGTACACAGGTTGCAGATGAATATTCCAACCAAGACGCAAAGGCAAATATTTTCAATGGCAACACAGGGTATCCAATTAAAAACCCATAGCTAACTTGAATCAGGAAGGTTTTGGTTGTCAACAAGGGGCTTCAAGTGCCTTTTTTATTTCCTACCATTTACCCAATGCACCTCTAATTCTTCACCCACACGCCAGCCCTTGATTTGAGGAAGACATTTCATTTCTGAACAGTCACATCGGGCTGCATGTGCACACGTGCCAGTGATCGTTCTTCGCGTGCGAGTTAAGGCAGGGAGTGGCAGCAAGTAATTCAGCCGTGGGCTGGGCAAGGGTGGGGGAAGAGGGAAACGTGGGAATCAAGCTCATTCCACCTAAAGCTCAATAATATCTATCCCCACGAAGCAATCTCGAGCAGAAATGCTGTCAAATCTCCTCCAAACTCCCTACTCTGTCACCTGGCTTACAAATAATTACAGAACAAAAATAGATCAACAAACCTTCATCTTACACAGCAGACATATTTCTATTGCATTGCCCTATATCTAGCATTACTATCATTCATCAATTGTGTTTGCAATTCTGCAGCATTTTTACAGAGGAAAATATTTCCTTCAAAATCTTTATTGTATTTAGAATATTGTATTTTGTAGGGATAATTCGCCTTCAATTGCATAGTGTAGGCGATATTGTTTTATTTATGCCAGTCATAAAATTTCATAAATTTTAAGGAGACTTCTAGCAGGTTCACCACTTAACCTTCTCTGGAGGAGAGAGGCAGTCTCTTTTTTCCCCCAGATTGTTAGAGCTTCTCAGTTGTAATATCAGCCCTCAGGCAGATAGAGGTCAATATTGGGACCTCTGAGGGCTCTCATCCACACTGGGAAGTAATGGAGACAGAAACAATATAGGTTTTTAATAAATGGTACATTCAAAATAAAATATACTGGACTTCAAATCAGCTGGCTTTGAAGGATTCTGAAATGTTAAGGATCAACATGCTTTGAAAAGCTCCGATACCACATTTTTCTAGCTGATTTTGGGAAGTACCATCTGCTCCAGCTAACACTCCTTGTTCACAACTCTAGAAGCAATAATGAATAAAAAATACTGTAGGTCATATTTTTTCATTTTTCTAGATTTCATAAAAGCACCTTTGTTAAATTTTAAAAAGTCAATGGATATGTTTCCATCCTGTGTAAAATAAGGTCTGTGATGAGTTTGTGTTTTAAAAAGAAAACAAATTTGCCTGCAAACCAAACTGGGGAAAAAGCCACAACTCTAACGGATGCGAAATAGACTACGTGTTCTGTACAAGCTCCATGAGACAGGGAGTGGCTCACTCTGAATTAAAATACATAAACCAATATTAACCACACCCGAATGTCAGGAATGCAATGGCGGTCAGTATGACTGCAGCAGTTTGTGCAGGATAAGGGTGTGGTTTAATAGGAGTGCCTGGGATGAGAGGAAACACCAATACAATCGCATGTACTGCAAAGATGACCTGTAGATTTGGACCCACATTTAGTTTCAAAGAAACATATTTAACCATCAGTATTCTGCTGCAGCAGTAACCTTCAATTCAGCTTCTGTAAAGCCATTATTTTTTCTTCCTCCCATAAAATGCAATTGTCCAGAAATCACATATGCTAATTATTAAAATAGATTCACTTCCATTCAAGTAACAACATATGCAGTAGGAGAGGACAACTTCCTCTTGAACGACTCTGGTCTCACAAAATAACATGGCTTAATTCTGCTTTCCATGGCAGTAATAAAAATTGGTCTTTTTAATGGATGACAGTCTAGTGAACCATGCAAATCAGCAAGTCTCACAGTCCAGCACTTCCTTGCCACTAGTGGATATCAGCTGCTGCAACGTTGCAGGCACAGTAACTAGCCAGAGGGCCATTTGGGGAGGGTAGGAAAAGTACCATCACTCAGGGATCTTGATCGCAGTGCAATATACATGTGCAAACCCTGTGCGTTTTATAATCTCCTGCTGGAAACTGCATACACAGACATATGATGTACAGGCTTACATCAGGCTAAATTGTGATAAAGAAAAGTAGCAGGAAAAGGCCATAGGGCTTTTCAATGCCGCTCGACCATTCAGTAAAAATCATTGCTTCAGCTCCACTCTCCTGCCCATTCCAAGGGGGCAGAGTGACCAGGTCTTCTGTAACAAAAACCTAACAGGAGTGGAATTACTGTGGATTCTGAACACTGCCATTCTGGGCATTAAAGAATGATTGCTCTGTTAACATTCAAGCACAGTCTTCCTGAAAGTACTCAAGCCCCCATTCATACTTTGAACCAATCACAGTTATTTTCAAACCACTGATATCTTGGTTGAAAAAAAATAAAAATTAAAGCTTTTATTAGAAAAAGCTTTTTACTGCAAATCAAAAAGCACAAGATATTTAATGATGACCTACGTCCTTGGAGCACGACTGTAGGTGACCACACGGGTGTACCCCAAAATCCTTTCAAAAAAACACTAAGTCAGGACCCCTCCATGACAAAGCCTATGTTAAAGAGTTAAAGCTTGGATGCAGTTGGTGCTGAGATAGGATTATTTTCCTAAATTGGATTCACATAAATCAGAAAAAGCATATTCAAAAGCCAGGCCATATTTGCATGCAATTGCTGATGCCGGCCACCAAGTGTCACAGTGATGCAGCAGTTCAGCTGATATTTTAACTGAAGTGGACCAGTATCAACAAACAGAAATACATTAAACATATTTTTCCCTAATAACTATCCTGAAGGTTTCAACTCTATATTACTGATTCATTCCAATGAAAAGTTTAGCTCCAGCCTCCTGAAAGATTCAAGTTCCATGTCCCATTCTCTGTTATTGCAACTTAAACTATGTGCAAGTGGTATCCTTATCTCTGCCTCCCTCTCATCTGACTTTCAGTCTGAAGAAGGGTCTCGACACGAAACGCCACCCATTCCCCCTATCCAGAGATGCTGCCTGTTCCACTAAGTTATTCCAGCATTTTGTCTATCTTTGGTATACACTGATGAGCCAAAACATTATGACCACCTGCCTATTATGCTGCTGGTCCTCCATGTGCCGCCAAAACAGCATAGACCCGCCGAGGCATGGACTCCAGAAGACCCCGAAGGTGTCCTATATTTGGCACCAAAGCATTAGCAGCAGATCCTTCACGTCCTGTAAGTTGCATGGTGGAGCCGTGGATCGGACTTGTCGATCCAGCACATCCCACAGATGCTCAATCGGATTGAGATTAGAGAATTTGGAGGCCAGGGCAACACCGTGAACACTTTATGTTCCTCAAACCATTCCCGAACAATGTGTGCAGTGTGGCAAGGCGCATTGTCCTGCTGAAGGAGGCCACTGCAATCAGGGAATACCATTGCCATGAAGGGGTGTACCTGGTCTGCAACGATGTTTAGGTAGGTGACACGTGTCAAATTGACGTCCACATGAATGGCAGGGCCAAGGGTTTCCCAGCTGAACATTGCCCAGAGCATCACACTCCCTCCACCAGCTTGTCGTCTTCCCACAGTGCATCCTGGTAACATCACTTCCTCAGGTAAATAGCGCACACGTACACGGCCGTCCATGTGATCTAAAAGAAAACGGGACTCATCGGACCAGGAGACCTTCTTCCACTGCTCCAAGGTCCAGTTCCGACGCTCACCTGCCCAATGTAGGCACTTTCGACAGTGGACAGGGGTCATCATGGGCACTCTGACCAGTCTGGGGCTACGCAGCCCCGTATGCAGCAGGGTGCGATGCACTGTGTATTGTGACACATTCCTCCCGTGACTACCATTAAAATTTTCTGTGACTTGTGCCACAGTGGACCCTCTGTCAGTTCGGACCAGACCGGATAGCCTTCGTTGCCCTCGCGTATCGATGAGCCTTGGGCGCCCAACACCCTGTCGCCAGTTTGTGGTTTGTCCCTCATCGGAACACTGTCAGCAGGTACTCACCACTGCTGACTGGGAGCAGCCCACAAGCCTCACCGTTTCACAGATGCTCTGACCCAGTCGTCTGACCAAACAATTTGGCCCTTGTCAAAGTCGCTCAGGTCTTTACTCCTGCCCATTTCTCCTGCATCCAACACATCAACTTCAAGAACTGACTGTTCACTTGCTGCCTAATATATCCCACCCCTTGACAAGTGCCATTGTAGCAAGACAATCAAAGTTATTCACTTCACCTGTCAGTGGTCATAATGTTTTGGCTCATCGGTGTATATTACCAGTGCATTTTAGACAGCCCCTTAGGTTGAAGATATCTCACTTCCACCACCGTTCTAATCATATTAAAGTTATTGAAATGATCTGTGCAGGATCCACACAAAGATACTTTTTTTAAATAATTTCAGTTTCCTTCAAGGAATCAAATGCCTCTTTGGTGCTTGGAGTGGACACTTTGGGAGTCTGACGCAGGCATGCAGACAATGTGGCCCAACTCCTGGAGCCACTTGAATGTGATTAGGGCCTCGATACTAGGATTGCAAGTCTGGGAGAATGAAGAGACACTAGTTTGCCAATCCAACTAATGGATCTGAGGAATTTTACACTGGCAGAATTTCTTCAGTGTTTGGAGGTTTCTACTGTAGTTATCCCACTATACCTGCCTTTTCAAAACCAGTTAAATGTAAACTCTTTCCCTTACCCTTGACCTTAAACCCTCATCCAATTTTTAGGCAAACAATGCTTACACCTCCACGCTTATCATGAGCAGCCATTTTTACTCTGGTTTCCTCCGCTGGACTTGTTCACGACAACCTTCCCTAAGTGCCATTACGTTTATCACTGTTGCAGGCTATCAGAGTTCAACAACAAAGCTGCTGGGTTCCCATGATATTTTGATCTGCATCAGACATTGGATTAGAGGAAAATAGGTTTGCACTGAAAAGCATTGCTTTTAAAAAAATGATGATTGCATCCATTTCAGGCATCAGGAAAATGAATGAACACCTGATGTGATTCATCCTATTGCTAGCATCACTCCACTGCTCCATTTCACACACGAGATGGATGACTTAACAAATGTGCGCAGAGCTCATTCCAAAAGGTCCTGAACTGGAACATTTGTTTTTCACTCAAGACAATTAAATGAAAAAATAAATCACATAAAGTCAGGAATAAGATGCAACTTTCACACGTTACATGCTCTTTGTACCCTTCCATACCTCCAGTTTCTCACTCCCCAACTCTCAGTCTAAAGAAGGGTGTCAACCCAAAACATCACGCATTCCTTCTCTCCAGAGATGCTGCCTGTCCTGCTGAGTTACTCCAACATTTGCCTATTTACAATTTAAAAAATGTTCCTACTGCTCATTTGTTTTAGACTTAAAAATACCTAGCCAGTCATTTTACATTCTAATGAAAATGCAATTGCCTGAACCACTAGCCATGCATGAAGCACAGGAGAATGGATCTCAATGGATGGGGGCCACTCACAACACAAAGTTGACCCTAACTATTGTCACAGGTAAGGGAGAGTGGGATCAGGGATCAGCCATTGAGAGGAGATTGGAACAGACGCAGCATAGGTCAATGCATTCATTACAAGGCAGTTGCTTGCTGAGCATCTGAGAACACACAGGCATTTTAAGAGAGAAAAGGAAACAGAACTCTCAAAGTGACAAATGTCCCAATATCATGTTTCGATCTTGGTGACTCTCAATAAGGAATTAGCGCTGCATACAAGACATGCTTAGGGCACAAATATGGTGAATATGGTGAGGGTGGGTGGGAGTTGGAATTCATTTTCTAGGCTTGGATTTGTGCCCTTTTCGCCATCTCACCACCCTCCCCATTCCCTTGCCTCAAATGAAGGAATTCAGGACAGGGGCTGGGTTACTTGTCATTGGCACACACATGGAAACAAACCAACTGCTGCTCCAAGGCTGAACGTAGACAAAGCAACCCAGGGCAAACATGCTAGTGACTCCAAAGTGTATGAAAGAATGAAGAGGCAATATGAGACACCACTGCTGGAGATTCCCTGCTTAATATAGAATATAAAAGACGGAGAAAACAAGCGTTAAGCAACTTCCTGCAATAGTGTCGCAACAAGGATCCACAGGTGCTGGTTTACAAAATAAAAGGACACAAAGTGCTGGAGTAACTCAGGGGGTCAGGTAGCATCTCTGGAGAACATGGAAAGGTGGATAGATTGAGTCTGAAGGAGGGTCCTGATACAAAACGTCACCTATCCATGTTCTCCAACGATGCTGCCTGATCGGCTGAGATACTCCAATACTTTGTGTCCTTTGTTTCCTTCAGTAGTGCTCTGGTAAAAGCCAACACCAGACAGGCGAGCTCAGAAGTGGATTGAAGATACTGAAGCTAATTGAACATGTTAAAGCCAAATGGGGCTATTTCAGCCCATCAAGGCTTCATCAGCTCAGCGAAATTTCATTTCTGCTCACTCTCTTTGTGAGGAGCTCCAATATTTAGACCCAGCCATGATACATTTCCAGGATCCAGATAGGGTGAGATTGGCATAATGACTGTAGAATCATACAGATATACAGCATGGAAATATGCCCTTTGGCACACTAAATCCATTGTGGAAATTAAGCATCTATTTCCACCAATCCCATTTTATTCTCCCCACATTCACATCCCGCCCACCTCCACCACCAAGAATCTACCAATTACACCAGGGGCGATTTATAGTAGCCAATTAACCCATTCACTAGCATATCTTTCAGGAATTAGGGATAACCAGAGTACCGTAGAGAAATCCATGCAGTCACAGAGACAATGTGCAAACTCCACACAGTGGAAGATTGCAGGATTGAACTCTCGTTGCTGGAACTGTGAGGCAGCAGCTTTCCTGGTTGCTCAACGTATTATGCAGGCCTGAACACAGTTAGCAGAAGTTCAGAAGTGGACATAGGGGTAACAAGTAAAGAAATGTCAAGAGTTGTGCTTGTCAGCCATCAAAAATAACAACAGAATTCACAAGATAATATGGGGAACTCTCAACCACAATAGAGCAATAAATGCTGAGATTAGAATTAGAGGGTAAGGGTCACCCATTTCAGAATTACTTTAAGAACAAATCAAAAGAAAGAACTTGCACAAGTTTATTTCAGTAAAAGCAATATGGAATCTGTATTCTAACTAAAACTAGACAATAGACAATAATAGACAATAGGTGCAGGAGGAGGCCATTCGGCCCTTCGAGCCAGCACCGCCATTCAATGTGATCATGGCTGATCATTCTCAATCAGTACCCCGTTCCTGCAAGGTAGAAGATACCCTATATAGGTAAATAGACAATAGAAAAAAGATGGCGGGGGGGAATTTGGGAAATAGTTATTTCTTTCTATTTTAAAGGTTTGTTTCAAATGGTCTCCATCACTGTGGCGAGCTAAAATATACCCTCTAACTGTATAAAAAAATTGTATATGAAAGCAAAGGAACCAATGGGTTGGAACCAAATGTTGGCTTGTATGTACAGCTGAGGCACGGTGGCAGTGAACAGTAACAGTGATATCATCCCCATTCTGACTGAAGCATTGACAATGTTTCAAAGTGGCATGACATTTAATTTGCTCAGGGGTGTGCAAGGAGGCTGGGTGGGAGAAGGAGGGTGGAGGGATTTGCAGAAAAACAAGGGAAGGACCTGCAATCCATACAACACACCCATCTGTTTCCAAGCTGACATCATCTTTGGGACAGCATCCACACCCAATACTGGAGCGTTGCCAAATTCCAGCTCTGCACAATATCATGTAAAGATCCCTAGAAAACATTACTCTGGGACCATAAACATTTTGCCGCCGTGCTAAACTCAGCCAGAACTCTCAGCTGGCTGTATAATCAAGGGAAAATGTGAAAGTCATGGAAACAGGGAAGGAAATTAAATACCACCAGTTCTTCTTTTACATATTGATGTGAATAGTTAACATCACGAAGAAAACAAAACTGAAAATCCACTTTTTTTTTTTTGAGTAGCAGCAAATCCTTTGGGCTCTTTGTCATATTTTTAGGGAACTGGAAGAGACGAATGGGGAAATATACGACAGACGTATTGGGCGTTAGGAACGCTCTACAATACTGGAGACAAGCCAACAAAATACCACAACTAAACTAGGGCACAATCTGGACTACTTAACTATGAAAAGTAAATGCAATCCTATTGAATTGCTGGATGGAGTAACCACCATACATCTTATACTTTTTAATAGGAAACAGCCAATTTGAATTGAGAAACGTTTTGCTTAACCATGAAACGTCAGATGTGAGTGGAACTCCCTATGTAATTTATTTAAACTTTCCAAAGGTCTTTGATTAGGAACCACATGAAAGACTCGTAAAAAAACTGAACAGCATGAAAATCCAGGAATAGTAATTGGGGCTAGATAAGCAGAGTGTTAAAATAAAAGGATAGCAAGAATCCCCACAATAAATGATTTACATTTGCAGCTTGCAATAAAATTAGGGAGAGAATTAGGCTCAGAGGGGTTATTCCCCAAATACATGCCTATTACCATACCATACCATACACATACAGCCGGAAACAGGCCTTTTCGGCCCACCAAGTCCGTGCCGCCCAGCGATCCCCGTACATTAACACTATCCTACACACACTAGGGACAATTTTTACATTTACCCAGCCAATTAACCTACATACCTGTACGTCTTTGGAGTGTGGGAGGAAACCGAAGTTCTCGGAGAAAACCCACGCAGGTCACGGGGAGAACGTACAAACTCCTTACAGTGCAGCACCCATAGTCAGGATCGAACCTGAGTCTCCGGCGCTGCATTCGCTGTAAAGCAGCAACTCTACCGCTGCACTACCGTGCCGCCCTATTAAGTTATGCAACTTGGAAAACAACTAGGAAATTAAATGCAAGGTATTGTACAGTGAAATATGAACAGTGTATATAATATGAAATGAGGAAACAGAAAAAGACATATTGAAAATATTGGAAAAGCACAATGTTTTTTCCCCGAGATGTATGCACTGAACATATAGAGAAACAGTGTGTAAATATCTGAAAGGGGGCAATAGTTATAACTACGATTTTGTTATAAATTAGTCAAGAACATTCTTGGGAATATAATGCACTATTTTGAAAATCCACTTCAGAGACACTAAAGTGGATGCAATGTCTTGACTCTAGTCACATCGCCCTTTCTCTGGCTCCCATGTAATCAGAACTTACATTTTTATAAAAACCTCCAGACTTCTTATGATTAAGGAAAGATTAAGAGACTGAACTATTAATGGAGACATAATTTCACACTTTTATCGACCACGCCAATAGGCTTTTAGTATGCAAGCAACTGAAACACACAAATCCTCAATATATTTGGGAACATTTTCCACAGAATTGAAGAAAGCTTAAAATGAGTAATTTCTGCCCAAAGCATGTTTACTTTACTTTATAGAGACAAAAAATAAAGGCTTTTTGAATAACTCAACATTTGCAATCAACTTCCTGAGGGAAGCAAAGGATCTGACACTGGGGTAAGATAGGCACAAAAAGCTGGAGTAACTCAGCAGGTCAGACAGCATAGATAGACACAAAATGCTGGAGTAACTCAGCGAGACAGGCAGCATCTCTGGAGAGAAGGAATGGGTGATGTTTCGGGATCAGCCCTTTCTTCAGACTAGAGTCAGGGGAAAAGGAAAAGAGAGATATAGACAGTGATGTAGAGAGATAGAAAACAAATGAATGAAAGGTATGCAAAAAAGTAACAATAATAAAGAAAAAAAAACAGGCCATCGTTAGCTGTTTACTAGGTGAGAACGAGAAGCTGGTGTGACTTGGGTGGGGGAGGGATGGCGAGGGAGAGAATGCAGGTTTGCCTGAAGTTAGAGAAATCAAAATTGGGATAATACTGGGCTGAAATCTGCCCAAGCAAAATACAAGATGCTGTTTCTCCAATTTGCAAATAGCCTCACTCAGACAATGGAGGAGGCCTAAGACAGAAAGGTCAGTGTGGGAATGGGAAGGGGAATTAAAGTGTTTGGCAATCGGAAGATCAGATAGGTCCATGCGGACTGAGCAAAGGTGTTCAGCAAAACGATCGCCCAGTCTACGTTTGGTCTCCCCAATGTCTAAGAGTCCACAACTTGAACAACTGATACAGTAGATGAGGTTGGCGGAGGCGCAAGTGAACCTCTGCTTAAACTGAAAGGACTGTCAGGGTCCCTGGACAAAGTTGAGGGAGTAGGTATAGGGACAGGTGTTGCATCTCCTGCAGGGGAAGGTATCTGGGGAGGCAGCATCTCTGGAGAAAAGGAATAGGTGGCATTTCGGGTCGAGACCCTTCTTCAGACTGAGAGTCAGGGGAAAGGGAAACAAGAAATATAGATGGTGATATATAGAGAGATATACAATGCCCTCAATAATGTTTGGGACAAAGACCCATTGTTTATTTATTTGCCTCGGTACTCTACAATTTGAGATTATTAATAGAAAAACATCACATGTGGTTAAGGTGCACATTGTCAGATTTTAATAAAGGCCACATTTATACATTTTGGTTTCACCATGTAGAAATTACAGCTGTGTAGATACATAGTCCCCCCCATTTCAGGGCACCTTAATGTTTGGGACACATGGCTTCACGGGTGTTTGTAATTGCTCAGGTGTGTTTAATTGCCTCCTTAATGCAGGTATAAGCACCGTCTCTCAGCTCTCAGCACCGTCTTTCCTCCAGTCTTTCCATCACCTTTGGAAACTTTTATTGCTGTTTATCAACATGAGGACCAAAGTTGTGCCAATGAAAGTCAGAGAAGCCATTATGAGACTGAGAAACAAGAATAAAACTGTTGGAGACATCAGCCAAATAGGCTTACCAAAATCAACTGTTTGGAACATCATTAAGAAGAAAGAAAGCACTGGTGAGCTTACTAATCGCAAAGGGACTGGCAGGCCAAGGAAGACATCCACAGATGATGACAGAAGAATTCTCTGTATAATAAAGAAAAATCCCCAAACACCTGTCCGACAGATCAGAAACATTCTTCAGGAATCAGGTGTGGATTTGTCAATGACCAATGTCCGCAGACTTCATGAACAAATATACAGAGGCTACACTGCAAGGTGCAAACTACTGGTTAGCCGCAAAAATAGGATGGCCAGGTTACAGTTTGCCAAGAAGTACTTAAAAGAGCAACCACAGTTCTGGAAAAAGGTCTTGTGGACAGATAAGATGAAGATTAACTTATATCAGAGTGATGGCAAGAGCAAAGTGTGGAGGCGGAAAGGAACTGGCCAAGATCCAAAGCATACCACCTCATCTGTGAAACATGGTGGTGGGGTGTTATGGCCTGGGCATGTATGGCTACTGAAGGTACTGGCTCACTTATCTTCATAGATGATACAACTGCTGATGGTAGTACCATAATGAATTCTGAAGTGTGTAGACACATCCTATCTGCTCAAGTTCAAACAAATGACTCAAAACTCATTGGCTGGCAGTTTATTCTACAGCAAGACAATGATCCCAAACATACTGCTAAAGCAACAAAGGAGTTTTTCAAAGCTAAGAAATGGTCAATTCTTGAGTGTAAGTCAATCACCCGATCTGAACCCAATTGAGTATGCCTTTAAAATGCTGAAGAGAAAACTGAAGGGGACTAGCCCCCAAAACAAGCATAAGCTAAAGATAGCTGCAATACAGGCCTGGCAGAGCATCATCAGAGAAGACACCCAGCAACTGGTGATGTCCATGAATCACAGACTTCAAGCAGTCATTGCATGCAAAGGATATGCAACAAAATACTAAACATGACTACTATCATTTACCTGGCATTGCTGTATCCCAATCACTACGCTGCCCTGAAATGGGGGGACTACGTATAAACACAGCTGTAATTTATACATGGTGAAACCAAAATGTATAAAGATGGCCTTTATTAAAATCTGACAATGTGCGCTTTAACCGCATGTGATTTTTTCTATTACAAATCTCAAGTTGTGGAGTACAGAGGCAAATAAATAAATGATGGGTCTTTGTCCCAAACATTATGGAGGGCACTATAGAACAAATGAATGAAAGATACAGCAAAAAGACTGAATATATCCACAGGACCTTGAGGATAAAAGCAAACCTCAAAACATTCAATGGAACAGAACGGCTTGTTTTTCCAAGCTTTTGAAAACCCTATTAAGTCATGAAATGCAACTCACAAAGAATAGCAAATGGCACTCATTTTTTATGGAAGAATGTAGAAAGAGTATTGAAAACAGCTATTTTCTGGATTAAGAAATAAAGGTAAAACAAAATTGCTGCCACTATTTTCCATGCAGCCATCCCTGCTTCTAACAACGAAGGTCAACATCTCAATGGACTGCAGTATCTTTTACCGAATAACTGCCTGTCAATACTCTCCATCAATGTTTTAATATAAATATTTGTCATTTGGGCTTTTTCAAATAGCTCATCATCCACAACTTTCAGATACCCGGAAATGGAAGCTAAGATCCTCATCGAAATTGAACAAATCATAAAGGGGTTAAATGTACATGTAATTTTGTATCTCCCACTGGAAAATAAGGGTACTTTAAAAGGCTTTCTACAGAGCCAAAATTCACGATATTAAACTGTGCTCCGATATACTCCTAAAATGGCCCTCACTTGTCTTTACTAATCATTTATTTAAGTTTTACGAATGGTCCATCACAGGTACTGGCCTTCCCATCATCGAACTTTCTATAGAAGGGACTGCTGCAAAAAGTCAGCCAATGTCAACGACCCACGCCATTCTGGCCACACTCTCATTTCACAACTACCTCCCAAGGGAATTAAACTCCATTATCATGTAAACATCCCACTCCAGGCAGGTGTTTTTCGAGCACTGGAGGAACTGCCACCGTGGTCAACAAGCACCAGACGCCATACCCATTTTCTGTCACAGCTGGGGACAACAGCGGTGTTTCCTGCAAATTTAAAGTGGAGTTGGTACTTGGTCTGGCCACACAGTCATGGTATCGAGCGAGTAGAGCAAGGGATTGAGCACATAGCCTTGAGGTGCCCCTGTTGCAAAGGGATACACCGAGACCCAGTTCCCTGAGCTTGGAGGAGTTGACTGCCCATCTCCATTGATCCTTGAGAAGGCTGTCGTGAACCATCCTCCTGGAAAACTACAGTAGATGTGAAATCACTCCACAATACTCTTGGGTAGGAAGTTCCATTAGTTACATCCAGTCACTGAAAAGAAACAACAATGCGCCTTGTGGTGTACAATCTGAGAGGAATTTGCAAGTAGTTGTGCTTATGCATTTGCTTCTCATGTCGAGCTAGGTGGCAGAAGTCAGGAATTTGGGAGGTCCTGAGAACGTAGCATCAGCAAGCAATTACGGGACTTTTTGCAAATGCTATACATAATAGCCGCAGTGTGCGAGTACTGGAGGGAGTGGATATTAGAGTGGTGGATGGGTTGTCAATGAAGCAGAATGATTGGCACTGTTTGCAATTGGAGATGCGCATCCAGACCGTCTTCAAATAATTCTTGCCTTGTATCCCATTGATGGCAATATAGCTTTGGGGAAATATCAGGAAACCAGTCAGTCAATCACGGCAGGATGATCAGTCCTGATCTGTTCTTGCAGTCACAGCATTTGGCAGCTAGTCGAGTTTAGTATCTGCGTCAAGGGTGGCATCCCCAGGATGTCTATGGCAGTATCTTAGTAACAGTAATGACACTGAATAGCCAGGGGTGGCGGTTTGAACTCTCGCGTGGCACATACTGTATCTGTCACTGATCAAACCATGTTTGAATATTTCCCGTGAAGTTGCTTATGGAAGTAGCCTGGCATTAGCCAACGAGATCCGGGTGTCCTAGTGCAGAAAGGAAACATGCAGGTACGGCAGGCAGTGAAGAAAGCCAATGGAATGTTGGCCTTCATAACAAGGGGAGTTGAGTATAGGAGCAAAGAGGTCCTTCTGCAGTTGTACAGGGCCCTAGTGAGACCGCACCTGGAGTACTGTGTGCAGTTTTGGTCTCCAAATTTGAGGAAGGATATTCTTGCTATTGAGGGCGTGCAGCGTAGGTTTACTAGGTTAATTCCCGGAATGGCGGGACTGTCATATGTTGAAAGACTGGAGCGACTAGGCTTGTATACACTGGAATTTAGAAGGATGAGAGGAGATCTTATTGAAACGTATAAGATTATTAAGGGGTTGGACACGTTAGAGGCAGGAAACATGTTCCCAATGTTGGGGGAGTCCAGAACAAGGGGCCACAGTTTAAGAATAAGGGGTAGGCCATTTAGAACTGAGATGAGGAAAAACTTTTTCAGTCAGAGTTGTGAATCTGTGGAATTCTCTGCCTCAGAAGGCAGTGGAGGCCAATTCTCTGAATGCATTCAAGAGAGAGCTAGATAGAACTCTTAAGGATAGGGGGTAGGGGATAGAGTCAGGGGGTATGGGGAGGAACGGGGTACTGATTGAGAATGATCAGCCATGATCACATTGAATGGCGGTGCTGGCTCGAAGACCGAATGGCCTCCTCCTGCACCTATTGTCTATTAGCAATGGTCTACCAGATTGCCATACCAAACCCATCTGGTCACTATAACTCCAGACAGCACAAAAACTAGCATTCTTAACAAGAGACAAGAATGCTTTGTTGTCATATGCACTGAGACTCGAAGAATAAAATTCTTACTTGCTGCAGCTTTACAGGTAGATTAACATATAACATTTAAATACGATACTGGCATTCAAGAGGCTTTTAGTTAAGCACATGGGAGCGCAAGGAACAGAGGGATATGGATCATATAGAAACAGGCGAGATCAGTTTAATTTGGCCCCATGTTGGCCACAAATATTATTGGCTAGACTGCCCATTCCTGTGCTGTACTGTTCTACTTTCTATGTCTATGTTCCAATGCTCGTCTATGGGCGACCGGTGCTCATCACTATGTGGTCAACTCTCAACTACCCTCCAAAGCCACAGAATGGAAAAGGCAATTGGGAATGAGCAATAAAGGTGGATGCTACAAGCAACATCTACTGTAATTAATGAAAAATCGGAAAGCCCAAAACATGCCCATATCAAACAGGATGGATAGGACATAGTGGCATTTCCTTAAAAATAAACTCCACAGACTTCCACTCCCAAAAAGAGTCCAAACAGTTTTCCACGCATGTTAAACAAGGGGCGGCCCAGTGATGGAGTTGCTGCCTTACAGCGCCAGTGACCTGGGTGTAATCTTAACCATGGGTGCTGTCTGTACAGAGTTTGCATGTTCTCCGTGACCATGTGGCTTTTCTCTGGGTGCTTTGAATTCCTCCCACACTCCAAAGACGTACAGGTTAATTGGCTGCTGTTGATTGTAAATTGTCCCTAGTTTGTGGTATAGTGCTAGTGCACAGGGTGATCGCTGTTCAGCACAGACTCGGTGGGCCAAAGGGCCTCTTTCCATGCTGTATCCCTAAAGTCTAAACTCAGTCATGTATTTAAATTAGCTTTATTGCTCCAAGCAAAATCAGCAGCAACTCCTATTAAAAATAATTTTCTTTGTAAATCAGTTTTAGGTCCTGATTCACCACAGTACACTAATACCTGGTGCCTAGGCTAATAAGAGTGAAACATTATGAGTAACTGCAAATGCCCATGGGACCAGGCATTAAAATGAAATGTCGCAAGTATGAAGGTAATACGTCAGCATGCTTGGAAGTCAAAACACAGATTAAACCTTTCCCATTTAAAGGAAAGAGCAATTAGATATGATATTGGAACAGCAAGTCACATTTGAAATACAAAATACTAAACAAACTGCAGAGTAACTTGGGCGGTGGTAGTTTTTGAACAGAGTAATGCATTGGAACAGCGAGCATAAGCTCAAAATTGTAAATATCAATTGTATTCATTTTTTCCCTCTTTATATCAACTTACCACTTCAATTAAAATAATATGGGAAAATATTTATGCATCATACAGCAAATTGCAATTCTGTTTAAGCATTATTGACGTTTTATTACCTCACTCTTTTCCTCCAGATTTTCTCCATTTGAACGATACAACTCAAGAATAGATGTTGAATTTGTGGAAAACTGTAAACAAATAGAAAATGATTTAACAAATGAATGCCAATTTCAAATCTCCAATTGCTTTTGCTCCTATCCTTTCCCAATATGCCCAAGTTTTCTTTTTAGAATGATTGAGTTTTGCATCATCATTCTCGTGCCCAAGGGACCAGAAAACAAAATTCAGCCACACTCCAGCAGAGTGTGATGACTGCAACAGCTGAAATAGAAAATAAGGCCCTGGATGCTGCAAGTGGACATAAGATATCGCACTGCATATTTTCTTAAAAGAATGGAGTTTCCACAGCCAAACCAGCTGGTATTTAGAACGCAATCATTATTTCTAAACAGACTGTCTAAATGGTATCACAGTAATGTTTGAGGAAGCAGAATGACAGTGATTTTCTTGGCTGTCAAGCACTTTGAAATGTGTAGGAAAGAATTGCAGATGCTGGTTTACACTGGAGATATAGACACAAAATGCTGGAGTAACTCAGCAGGTCAGGCAGGAGAAAAGGAATAGGTGACGTTTTGGGGCGACATCCTTCTTCAGGCAGCCCGAAACGTCCCCCATTCCTTTTCTCCACAGAAGCACTGAAATGTTGAGGGAAAAAATGTCAATGTGACGCATATGTGAAAGTCTTTTTTTATTCCAATTGAAAAATTCACCACTTTATTTGCATTATTACCTCCAAGCACTTCAAAGGCACAGCTAAAATGAGTACTGTCAAATGACAGTCAGGAAACAGATTAATATCTAATAGCAAGGCAAATTCTAACCAGCAGTTTTCTCCCATAGAGGACACCACGTGGGAATTAGGATTTGTTCACTGTTCAAAAGTATTATTTTCATTTGACCAAGTGGAATTACTGGCCATGTACTTTGGGAAGAGGGAAACTATTCCAGCTCATTTGTTCTGCACATTTTCATACTGGCTTTTATTTGTTTTGTACCTTTTCATACCTCTAGTTTCTTCTCCCCTGATTCTCAGTCTGAGGAAGGGTCTCGACCCGAAACGCCATCTATTCCTTTTCTCCAGAGATGCTGCCTGACCCGGAGTTACTCCAGCATTTTGTATCTATCTTTGGTGCAAACCAACATCTGCAGTTCCCTCCTACACATTCTACATAAATGACCCTTCATAAAAACTAGAAAAACTTACAAATGCAAAACAGAAGTTTAAACAGGCGAAGAAAAAGGAGATTGGCCAAGAGAACAAAAGGGAACGTGATCGCCAGGTGTGACTGTGTAACACATGTGGTGGAGGTTGTGCTGGCTGTAGGAAAGTATCTGAAATGTGCGGGTTAGAATTTCAGTTGGAATTCACATAGATTAAGACAAAGCTGAAGCCATTCACCAAGTAAAGATGTGACCATGAAAGCAGGTTTTGTGTTGCAGGTATTCATCTATGGTGAATACCACACAGTCTAAATCATAAAAGGGAATAGGTATGTGGTTATGCTTTGATCTTACAGTATATGCACAATGAAGGCTTGTATACACTGGAATTTAGAAGGATGAGAGGGGATCTTATCGAAACGTATAAGATTATTAAGGGGTTGGACACGTTAGAGGCAGGAAACATGTTCCCAATGTTGGGGGAGTCCAGAACAAGGGGCCACAGTTTAAGAATAAGGGGTAGGCCATTTAGAACTGAGATGAGGAAAAACTTTTTCAGTCAGAGAGTTGTGAATCTGTGGAATTCTCTGCCTCAGAAGGCAGTGGAGACCAATTCTCTGAATGCATTCAAGAGAGAGCTGGATAGAGCTCTTAAGGATAGCGGAGTCAGGGGGTATGGGGAGAAGGCAGGAACGGGGTACTGATTGAGAATGATCAGCCATGATCACATTGAATGGCGGTGCTGGCTCGAAGGGCCAAATGGCCTCCTCCTGCATCTATTGTCTATTGTCTAAAGCTTCCACAGAGAAGGAGCAAAGTTGACTGCCTTAAAATTGGTTAGCATTTGTAAAGCTATTTTAAGTAATCAGTTTAATACAGGCCAGCAAGTGTACTGTAATTGGCCACCATTAGGACATTTGGTAGCACACTTGCCCATGCTTTTGCACAGGCTTTGTAGACTCAGGGTTTTTCCATCACACATTTCACCAATGCAAGATGGGCAAAGGAAATCAGACAAGTCAGGGAAGAGGTGGGTTGGGAGATGTTCTGTCAAGGGCTCAACAGAAGAAGCCACTGAGTACAGACCTTTCATGGGGACTCAGTCAGGTTTGCAGCACCAACCTGTTCAGAGATCCCTTTAAATTACATAGAAATGAGCATCACTGGGGAATGTGATGCATACGACATTCCTGATTTTGAATCACTATTAATTTCGCATGGAAGCTGATTTGCAAACCATACCAAATCTATATTCTAAGCTGATTGGTATGCAAACATAAATTTATGCTGACCTCAAGAAATTCGGAGGAAAATAAATCAATGTGCCTAGAGAGAAGCACTAGACAAAAACATCACTTGTTTTCCGTTATAACGCTAAATATAGGTAAAAGTTCTCAAAGTCTCAGATGTGGGATCACAAATGCTTATCGATCTTCAATACCAATGTAGTCCCGACTTAAAATTGCTTACTCCAGAAATGGCATTTTCCCCAAGCATGCTGCCTCACCCCATCTGTGGAGGAAAACAGACAGGTCACGACCCAAAACGTTGTCTATGGAGTCGGGATGCTGCCTGGCCTGTTGCATTGCTCCAGTACCTTGTGATTTGCTCAAGGTTCTAGCCTCTGTAGTTCCTTGTGTCTCCAAAAGGTAATTTGTCCATTTTCCTCCACAGATGCTGCCTGAGCCACTGAGTTACTCTAGCACTCTGGTTTCTCCTCAATTACACACGGTACCTGATACGACCCAATACTACTTTCTTAGATAACCAATATACATGCAACAACAGTTAGTGTGCACTAAAGTGACATAATCATGAAATAAAACTCTCAGATATAAATCAAGAATTCAATCAGCCAAAATTCACGTGCAAGGACTTCCATTTAGAATCTTGATTACTAACGCAAACAGGAAACTGGAACCACTCACTTAACCCAAACATACAAAACATAATTAGCACACTTTGTTAATACCATAACAGTCTTGTTTGAATAACTAGGTGAAAGGCAAATATTTTGCCTTATGAATGAAAGAGAAACAACTGGTTTATTTTGAGAATACTTTGTAGCAGAATTGAGGGTCAGCACAAAATGCTGAAGTAACTCAGCAGGTCTGGAGAAAATGGATAGGTGACGCTTCAGATTAACAAAGGGCCCCAACCGGAAATGTCACCTATCCAGTTTCTCCAGAGATGCATCCTGACCCAGCATTTTATGTCTATCTTTGGTATAAACCAGCATCTGCAGTTCATTTTTATTACATATTAGCAGAATTGAGGGGATGATCAAGTTGTTAGGCTACATCAAACAAAAATACCCATGATTTGACAATGTTAATTTCTAGGTTTCATTTCTTTGGGGTTTGTGGTGCCACCACCATTAATTGCCCTTGAAAAATGTTTTTAAAAAACTGCTGGAAATCTAAAACAGAAAACGCTGGCAATACTCAGCAGGTCAAGCAGCGAGGGTGGGAAGAGAAGCAGTCAACATTTTGGGTTGGAGACCCTTCATCAGAACTGAAAAGGAGACAAAGGTTGCCAGTAAAGCTGCAGGGAGAATGGTAGCAGGGAAGTGGGGGGTGTATCTGACAGGGTGGAACCACAGTGACCATGGGGATAAGCTGTAGTCAAGGTTATCTAATCAGAGAATGAACAGGAAGGCGAGAACCTAGACAAAAGAACCTAGGCAGGTCAGACTGGGCATATCCTCCACTCCCAGAGTAGAAAAAGGGAGAAACAAAACGAGCTGAGTTAATATTACAGATGGATGCCAGATACAGACTGATAATATTAAATTCTACAACCATGTAAATTGATTTGAGTCCCAAAGGCTGCCACATGGCCAAATCGAAAAATCAGGTGCCGTTCTTCAAGCTTGCGTTGGGACTCTCTAGTCTGTGGAGAAGGCTACAATCCTCAGACCAATCCTCAGATTTGGTCAGAGTGAAAGGGGCATGGAAAAATAAAGTGGGAGGCAATGGGAAGTTAAGGATTATCCCTTCAGTTTGAACGCGGGAATACAGCAAAGCGGTTCTACCAATGTAAGAGTGACTACCTTGTGAACACGAAATGCAATGCACTAGATTGGAAGGCAGCTGTGGCACAGCTAATAGTTTCTGCCTCAAAACCCCAGAAACCCAGGTTCAATAGTGACCTCATGTGCTTTCTGTGTGGAGTTTGCACAGTCTCCCTGTAACTGTGTGGGTTCCTTCCCACATGACAAATACACATGTAGGTGGATTTGTAGGTGAATTGAACCACTGATTGGCCTCTGTAAAATGCCTTTAATGTGAAAGTGAAATAACATAGAACCTGTATGAACGGCTGATCAATGGTTGGTGTGGACTCGGTAGGCTGAAGAGCTTGTTTTCATCGAAGATTGACACAAAATGTTGGAATAACTCAGGAGGGACAGGCAGCATCTCTGGAGAGAAGGAATGGCTGATGTATCAGCTCCAGTGACACAATGTCAAATACACTGCGATGCTGTGGAATTTAAATTCAGTTAATAATCTGGATTAAAAGGCTAATAATATGGTTCGAAAAGGAGACACTTCAATTCATCAGAAGTGTAGGTTGTCCTACGACCTGATAAAGATTCTTTCACTCCTTTCAGAATGACTTTTACCGTTGAACAAAGCATGTGAAAGAGTTTATTTTGCTGCAAATTTTTATTAAATTCTTTTTTAGGACAGTAAATCTCTACAAATTTCAAGAATTATAATTACATCATAAAAAAAGACTTTAATTGAATTGAAGAAAATTTCATTGCATAAATTGAACACCATTGGCCAATCCAGACAAGTGATATTCAAGTTTCATTTCATTTTTTCATTTCATATATACAGCGCGGAAACAGGCCTTTTCGGCCCACCAAGTCCACGCCGCCCAGCGATCCCCGCACTATTAACACTATCCTACACACACTAGGGACAATTTTTACATTTACCAAGTCAATTAACCTACATACCTGTACGTCTTTGGAGACAAGTCACTAGGGTTGCCAACTTCCTCACTCCCAAATACGGGACAATGTGACGTCACTGCCCCGCGCCCCACGCGACCCCACCCATCCAGCGGCCACGTGCTCCCGATCCCCACCAATGGCGGCCGCCTGGTGGAGCGGGAGCACGTGGCCGCTGGCTGGGGGAGGCCACATGGGGCGTGGGGTTCAAAGCAACATGCTGACACAATTTTGGATTTGTAGGTTAACTGGCCTCTGCAAATTGCTCCTAATGCATTTGGGGTGGATAAGAAAGTGGGATAACAGAGAACTAGTGTGGACGGCTGATCAATGGTCGGTGTTGACTCAGTGGGCCGAAGGGCCTGTTTCCATGCTGTATTTCTAAATTAAACTAAACTGTTTTTCAAACAGAGACCTTGGAGATTCGTGCAGTGTAGAGTGTCAACTCCAAAATTACCAGAGTAAAACAACTGTCAGTAACCTCAAAACTAGGAATGCCATCTGGGAAAAGGAGGAAAGCCGAGATAAAGAAAAAACCATGATTGGCAAAGCTTAACATACTGAAGGATCCAAACCCAAAATGTCACCTACCCATGTCCTCCAGAGATGTTGCCTGACCCACTGAGTTACCCTAGCACTTTATGTTCTACACAAGATTCCAGCATCTGCAGTTCCTCGGGACTGCAATTTGACGCATCTTAATTCATCCAAACGCCCGCTGGAATTGCAAACGGGTAAATTCACAGAATTCATACACATAAAGCCCCCCACACGCCACATCCCCCTAACCCTTTTTGACCCCTCCCCTTTAAAAAGATACATTTTCCACCAGACTTTGGACACCGTTTTGAAAATCTCCTCCCTCCCCTGGCTTGCACTGCTCTTCCTGCATTTTTCTTTAGTTTAGTTTAGAGATACAGCGCAGAAAAAGGCCCTTCAGCTCACAATGTCTATACTGACCAGCGATCCCCATACACTTTACAATTTTTACCGAAGCCAATTAACCTACAAACCTGTATGTCTTTGGAATGTGGGAGTAAACCCATTCGGTCACGAGGCGAACGTACAAACTCCATACAGACAATACCTCTAGTCAGGATTGAACCTGGGTCTCTGGCACGATAAGGCAGCAACTCTACCGCTGCGCCACCTTGCTGCCCCTCAAATACTTTTGAGAACAATCATTCTGACTTTGGAAAAGGTGCTATATAAACATAATTTTTATCCTGAGATAATAAAGTAAGCAGATATATTTGGAAAATTGTAGAAGTATTTGCTCGAGTAAGAAAAAACCTTCAGCTTGTTGTCCTCTTTTACATATAAACACACAAAACATATTTGTTGCCTCGATGCCATCAGTGCTGTAAAAACAGGTAGCCTTCCCACTGCTGCCAGAGAGGATTGGCAAGTTTTCCTTATCAACTGTTAGTTTGTGGCGGTTCTACTTTTCCAAATGGATTTCTTGCTGGGTCATTCACAGCCTTTAAATGTCAACCACAGAATGTAGAATTGGAGGCAAGTCTCAGGCATTCCAGGGCAACAGTGTAGTATATTTATACAGTGAATATTTACAGGATTGCAGGGAGTCTGTAGCAAAAGTGTTCAGAGACAATGGCAATCTTGATGGTTACCAACAGGTTTTCTCCTTGCGATGAGATTATCTGCATGTTAGTTTGAAGTACATGTCACATTGCCTCTCTAATTAGCGAGGACATTCAAAATATCAGTTCGGGACAATAGTTTTGAGCTGCTCCAGACATGGAAACAACACATGTTCTTAAATTAAGTGCTGCATTCTTAAGAGGTGCTCTCTTTCTAACTCTCTTTGTATTAGAATATTCAACCAAGTCCAAAAATATCATGTTATTGTTCAACTAAGAATAACCTTGGTATCCTGATCAATATTTAACTATCGACCACTGCCACAAACAGATTAACTATATTATTCTCACTGTTGTATGTCCAGTCTCATTGCATGCAAATCACCTGAAGGACCCAAGCTTTTATTTCGGTGTATTTACAGTGCCCTCCATAATGTGTGGGACAAAGACCCATCATTTATTTATTTGCCTCGGTACTCCACAATTTGAGATTTGTAATAGAAAAAAATCACATGTGGTTACAGTGCACATTGTCAGATTTTAATAAAGGCCAATTTTATACATTTTGGTTTCACCATGCAGAAATTAGAGCTGTGTTCATACATAGTCCCCCATTTCAGGGCACTAAAATGTTTCGGATACATGGCTTCACAGGTGTTTTTACTTGCTCAGGTGTGTTTAATTGCCTCCTTAATGCAGGTATAAGAGAGCACTCAGCACCTAGTCTTCCTCCAGTCTTTCCATCACCTTTGGAAACTTTTATTGCTGTTTATTAACATGTAAACCAAAGTTGTGCCAATGAAAGTCAAAGAAGCCATTATGAGACTGAGAAACAAGAATAAAACTGTTAGAGACATCAGCCAAACCTTAGACTTACCAAAATCAACTGTTTGGAACATCATTAAAAAGAAAAAGAGCATTGGTGAGCTTACTAATCGCAAAGGGACTGGCAGGCCAAGGACGACCTCCACAGCTGATGACAGAAGAATTCTCTCTACAATAAAGAAAAATCCCCAAATACCTGTCCGATCGATCAGAAACATTCTTCAGGAGTCAGGTGTGGATTTGTCAATGACCACTGTCTGCAGAAGACTTCATGAACAGAAGTAGAGGCTATACCGCAAGATGCAAACCACTGGTTAGATGCAAAAATAGGATGGCCAGGTTACAGTTTGCGAAGAAGTACTTAAAAGAGCAACCACAGTTCTGAAAAAAAGTCTTGTGGACAGATAAGACGAAGATTAACATATCAGAGTGATGGCAAGAGCAAAGTATGGAGGAGAGAAGGAACTGCCCAAGATCCAAAGCATACCACCACATCTCTGAAACACAGTGGTGGGGGTGTTATGGCCTGAGCATGTATGGCTGCTGAAGGTACTGGCTCACTTACTTCATTGATGATGGTAGTAGCATAATGAATTCTGAAGTGTATCGACACATCCTATCTGCTCAAGTTCAAACAAATGCCTCAAAACTCATTGGCTGGCGGTTCAATCTACAGCAAGACAATGATCCCAAACATACTGCTAACGCAAGAGTTTTTCAAAACTAAAAAATTGTAAATTCTTCAGTGGCCAAGTCAATCACCTGATTTGAACCCAATTGAGCATGCCTTTTATATGCTGAAGAGAAAACTGAAGGGGACTAGCCCCCAAAACAAGCATAAGCCAAAGATGGCTGCAATACAGGCCTGGCAGAGCATCACCAGAGAAGACACCCAGCTACTGGTAATGTCCATGAATCACAGACTTTAAGCAGTCATTGCATACAAAGGATATGCAATAAAATACTAAACATGACTACTTTCATTTACATGACATTGCTGTGTCCCAAACATTATGGTGCCCTGAAATGGGGGGACAATGTATAAATACTGCTGTAATTTCTACATGGTGAAACCAAAATGTATAAAAATACCCTTTATTAAAATCTTAACCACATGTGATTTTTTTCTATTACAAATCTCAAATTGTGGAGTACAGAGGCAAATACATAAATGATGGGTCTTTGTCCCAAACATTATGGAGGGCACTGTACCTCTGGAAATAGTTGCAAGTAATCCAAATCTAATACAAGCCACTTTTTTTTTATATAAACACTCTCATAGACATTGCCTACAAATTCAAAAGTGGAGCATGCTCATTTGAGGAAATGATGTTGTAGCAATCATAAATACCACTTCTCCTTTAAGGACTCACTATCTTAACTAAACCTGCATAATGATTGCCATTTACATCCAAACTTTGTGTCCTCTACTAACATGTGGGCCATATGCACAATGAGGTCTCATCCAGAAGAATAAGGTTTTGCATCTGACCTCATTGCTCGTTACCAATTAAAATGGTGAACCAAGCTAAAGCAGTTTCTGCCAGCCACAAATTGTATAGGTATCCACCAAATTATTGCCTCATCTCCAAAATCTACTCCATCAACTTCCAATTCGGGACAGTTATAAATAGAAACACAAACTGTGCTCCTCCTCAAAAGTCAGAGGTGGACTGGCAGATATTTAACCAGGCCCAATATTATGACTCAGTGTCCAGAGGGCAGGTGTCTCTTGCCCCTTCTGCATAAGTGAGCTTTTCAGTCAAACAGAAGTGTGATTCAAGCACAGCCCCACCAAGACAAAATCAACATGATAGCCTGAGGATACAGCTCAGAAAAGAGAAAGGAATTTAGAGGGAAACGATTAGGTTTTTCACTAAACAAAAATAAACTGTAAAACAAGACTGATCTTAACACTCAAAGTAAAAAATGATGCGAGTGCTGAGACATAACAGCAGTGCGCTGTTGAAGCCTGGTGAAAAACTACACCATTTCCTGAAATAGTTAACCTCAAGGGCCTAGCAGAAATCTTAGTTAAAGTCAGTGTGTTAAACTCTTGCCACCCTATGCCTTTGTTTGACATAGGAAGCTATCACAGCACTGATCATTTACATGCAAACAGAATCCACTGACCTGCTATTCTACATAGTCCAGGATTTTTTTTATAGTGAAAGGAAAGTTCTTGCATAGCTGGTTTTCTGAGCCTAGTCTATTCTTCCGCCCACAGCACTTGTCAGCATTCGTCACTGATCACGTGAGAGACTTTACCGCACTGCTGGTCAGTGGGTGGGACGTCTCCTGAAGCAAGACAATACTCTCCTCTGCTTCAAACCACAGTGTGCCCAGAATCTGCAGCCAGTAGAAATGGGGGGCTTGTGACTAACTACAAACGTGACACAAAAACATCAAGTGACAATTGAAATGAAATATAAAGCTGGAATTGTACAAATAAAAAAACAGAATCTGTACCAGGGGGTTGGCCCACCATTTGTGTCTGTTCGGCTCTTTAAATGAATATAATTGCTTTGAGGAATAAAGTTCAAAATCCTCCACAAATGTCCACTGAATGATTGCTTGGTCACTGTCACAAGGGGCAAAAAAATCCCCTTCATTTTTTCAAAATGGTCAATTATGTCATATTAGCAGATGACCCTTATATGACCCTTTGCACACTATCCCTCCAATCATTCAAGGCTACAATGTCAGTTTTTCTGGTTAATGATCCTTAGTCTTGTACGAACTATATTTTAACACGTTCATCAATCAGCTTTTTCCCCTATGTTAATATTAATTATTTCACTTTTGGCCAGTTGCTTATCATGAAATCGACAAGGTTTAGTTTAGATCCTCCAATATATTTAGTGAACAGGATACTAACTTGTCAAATTTCCCAGAACTAAACTGTAATCTCTAAAAAGAAATACATTTAATTACTCAATCATTTTCACTGCAGTCTTATGGAGACCATTGAGACTCGAATTCTGCGGCTGGATTTTCCTCAGTGATGACTTTCGAATTGGGTGGTCCTAATATCCCAATAATAGGAAAATAGGCTCATTAGGATAGTTAAGAAAATGTGCTTCCTTTTTGGTTTAACACAAATAGAAAAAATATACAACACTGTATAGTCCTTAATAGGTTTCAACCAATCAAAGAATAGCAAGGAATTATTTATAACACTTTTCACACTTATAAAAATGTCAGTGACAGACAGAAGAGACCAGATTTTCCAATGAGTACAGAGATTCTTGGTGGATTCCAGGTTGACAGGTCTGCAGGCCAGAGAGGACAGGCAAAACCCCAAAGGGAATGGTGCAAGTTAGCAAAAGAAAAATAACAGGTTCCTATTGTATTTTCAACTATCACCAGAATTGTCAGAAAGAGATTCATTGACCTTGAAGGTAGACACAAAATGCTGTGAAACACGGTGGTGGGGGTGTTATGGAGTAACTCAGCGGGTCAGGCAGCATCTCTGGAGAGAAGGAATTCGGGTCGAGACCCTTCTTCAGACTGATGGAGACTGAACTTCATTGACCTTGAAGTTCATTCCACACCTAAGGAATGCGAATGAATGTACGATTCACATCCAATCACACTTCTTATCCTTCCCATTCTTTCTTTCACTTTCTCAATACACACTCACATTTCTTTGGCGTACAAGGATTTTTCTCTGATTTTAAGGATTCATCATTTAAAGAAACCAAACCACTATCCCTCCCTGCATTGTTGTTTGCACACAAAGTTTTGCATGTACCATTTCAATATAACATTTCACAGATCCTTGTGGGACATCTTCTAACCCCTTTTATTGCAATCTCATCTGCTCATTGATCTCTTACGACGACTCAAGAAATTCAGCCAAGGGATACCTCTGTCATAAAATTCACAAAGACGTTTCTCACCTTCTCTTTACTTGCAAGTCAACGTGCAAGATCTCATCAGAAGGATAATTTATATCAGAAATCTTCAAATTGGACTCCTATTCACCTTGATTTCCCCTGGTGATAGCCAAGGTGATAAAAAGGTGAACAACTGCAAAAACAATCGCCTCCAACCATACAACAAATGACAACACCTGCAACTTATTCTTTTCTTGCACAGGCTAAGACAGCATTTCACTAAACAGATACAAGTGTAGTTCAGTACATTAAAACAAAACTCCAAAGCAGAGCTCCAACTATTCTTAAGGCTTCTATCTGGGTGCAACACTTTCCTGTCTGTCCCGAAATCAGTCCAGCTCACTGCTAGAGTGGTGAACACAACACACCTCCTTCAACCCAATTCAAGCATGAATGGTAGGAGGCAGAAATACATGGTTTCAACATGCTAAAACTCTAACAATTGCCATTTATATAGTAACTTTAGCACGGCAAAAAAATCCTCGTCTTTTCAGTGCATTAACATGTGACAATAATGGAGATGTGGTTACTCTCAATAGAGTCTAGCTTCTGCAATGAGTGAGCAGATATAGCGTTTGTAAAATGAGTCTGACACAGAGGGCAGGAAGAAACTTCTAATCAGTACATTTAGAGGGCAAGACCAGAGCCAGTCAAGTGTATAGTTAACTTTTACCAAAATTGCTAGTCACTGCTAAATGCACCCACATCTTTCACATTTGCTAATATTAAAATTTTCCCGGAAAGAGTTCTGTCAAAAAGCAAGAACAAATATTATCAGGGACATCCTACACAACCTATTATCTTACTGGCCATAATTCTCAAAAAATGTAATGCTGAAACACACTCCAATAGATGTTCAATAGATGGGCCAATTCTGCACCCAAATTGTACGGGATTTCATGCATAGCTTGTCCCTTAAAGGAGAAGTTTAGAACTTCAGGGATCATCATTATTCATCATTTGTGTAGCCTTGATGCATTTCAAACTGCACTGATCTTGTGCAATGGAATATGTCGATAGATCACAATTCCATCTTCTGTAAAATGCTGTCAATCACGGATTTACTCTGCTGCTTCCTTCCATCTGACGTTTGTTCCAACACATAATAAATTCCATCACAACCAAATGCAATTATGGGCAAATAGCCCAAATCTTTCAATTTGCATATGCCATCATGCAATTTTTATAATTGTAAATAAATTGATGTTTCTCAGTAATAGAATATTTATAATTTCCTAATAACTAATAATAATAATTAATCACCGTAATATTCACTCATCTTAGTTTCACACTTCATTTACTCTTATTGTCTTGTAAGTATTGTTAATTAAATCACTACTGCTTTGCAAATGCATGAAAGCACCAATTTCAATATCTATTAGTATTATTTTGCAAATTTTGAAGATCAATAATAATTTTCATAATTCTTCACAAATTATTTTAGAGAAATTTCTGCAAAATAGTCTGTTGGTTTTCTTACAAAATGCCTCCAAGTGATGTCAATTCAGATGAAGCTAACAATTTTGTGAAACATACTTCATTTAAATATTTGCCACTTCATCTTGTATATTACCAAATTCAAGGCTCAACAACCAACTTTTGAGAATGACATAGGTATCACATGAAAATCTAAACTGTAATCAATTTCAATTTGCAATAGTAACAGCAATTTCAATGCTGTACCTGTAGATTTGGTGTCTCAATAAAGCCATTGTCAAAGAGAAATTACTATGCGCAAGCCAATTAGCTGGACTTGCCTAATTTTCTACCTTCTGCATTGCATCACTTCCCAGCCAAGGACACTGGAATCCACCAATCAAAGAGCTAAACCCAAGCAGGTGTTTCTTCCCACTTCCTATTGGTCAAAAATTGTAAATCCAATAGTATTGCAAGACTCTTCTTCAGACTGATGTCAGGGAGGGCGGGACAAAGGAAGATTATAGATGGTGACAGGAAGATAGTGGGAGAACTGGGAAGGGGGAGGGGAAGAGAGGGACAGATGAACTATCTAAAGTTAGAGAAGTCAATGTTCATACCGCTGGGCTGTAAGTTGCCCAAGCGAAATATGAGGTGCTGTTCCTCCAATTTGCGATGGGTCTCACTATGACACTGGAGGAGGCCCATGACAGAAAGGTCAGACTGGTAGTGGGAGGGGGAGTTGAAGTGTTCAACCACCGGGAGATCAGCCTGATTTCCCGGTAACTGAAGAAGGGTCTCTCCAGAGATGCTGCCTGACCCGCTGAGTTACCCCAGCATTTTGTGATACCTTCGATTTGTACCAGCATCTGCAGTTATTTTCCTACATAGGTTAGCATGTTAGGAAGTGTTTGGAGCTGTGTGCTTGTGTGAAAGGCGTGCTGTCTTGAATCTCACCACTGGGTATTGAATATGTACATCTGATAAACATTCATAAAAGGATTGAAAACAAATAATTTAATTTTGGCACATCCATCCAAAAATGATGAATTATGTTGGTGTGCCCTCCAGAATCAGTAACCATTAAATGTAGCATTTATTAACCACATGCAAAATTCTTATTTTGCTCACTTAAGCATGAGAAATAAGTGCACTGATATTGCTTCATCCCTGAATAATAGCTACAGAAGCAGAATTAGTACTAAAATCTTTGGCCTACCCCAGTTCAACCTGCTCATCATTAACGGTATTGAATATTGATTCTCTGTTGTTCTGTTGTTATTTATTGCAACTTAAGAGGCAGATCACTTAAGTAATTTTAACAATACGTCAAGATTTTAATACGATAGGATTTCCCATTAATTTTAATGTGTATTCCCACCTGAAACTACCCATTTTACAACTGCTGTGCAGTTTATTTACATTTTGTTTTTAAATAGCCAGCTACAACTACATCCACCAAAATTTTTACTTTTTAAGCTTGGAAAAACTTCCAGAAGTAAATTTCCCAATGAACAAACAACTATCCTATCAAATCGAATCAAATTATGGTGATCTTTGCCAAGAACTGCTTCTTTCAAACCCTGCTGAGTACATGCAATATTTATCAATATTTCCGTAAAGCTGTTTTATATCTGCAATTATTTTAGAGCCTGCTTAAAATACAGTCAAAATGCCTATGAAAAAATCATCAAATCGATGCAAATCTTGAATTCTGTTTCCCTCTATAGGTGCTGCTCAACCACAATGTTTTTTTCAGCATTTTATTCGTACATGCTGGAACCGGATTATTGAGTGTTCCTCAGACACAGATCACAATGATTTTGACGTCTTAAGTCTTAACATAATAGACACCCGAAATCAGCTAAGCAATATTAAGTTGGAACTCCAAAGACGTACAGGTATGTAGGTTAATTGGCTGGGTAAATATAAAAATTGTCCCTAGTGGGTGTAGGATAGTGTTAATGTGCGGGGATCGCTGGGCGGCACGGACTTGGAGGGCCGAAAAGGCCTGTTTCCGGCTGTATATATATGAAAAAAAATGAAAAAAACTACAGCGGAACTGATTAGACCTCAGCTGAAATATTATATTCCATTCCAAAAAGGAAATAAAAGCAGGAATAGGCCAAATGGATCCTCAAACCTATTCCACAATTCATCAAAGATGAAGCCTGGAATTCTTGAATGTTCTCCAGCAACACATAGGAAAACATGACATTTTTAAAACTGCCTAAAACATACACAGCAACTCAGCCTCCACAGTTCTCCAAATTCCCTGGGGTAGAGAATTCCAAAGAATCATAATAAATTCTCCCTCATCTCTATTTAAATAGACACCCCTTACTCTGGCCACGATACATCAGTTCATATTTCCAAACACAAAAGGGGACAAACTGGATCAGCAAATTTATGCCAACCCTCCTTTAGCTTCCTACAATCTATTCTAGAACATACACATCAACTCTTCCCCTTGCCCCCCCCCCCCCACCCCACCCCACCCCACCACCACCACCACCACCACATGGGAACTAGGTACAATTGATAGTGCCCTCCATAATGATTGGGACAAGACCCATCATTTATTTATTTGCCTCTGTACTCCACAATTTGAGATGTGTAATAGAAACAAAATCACAAGTGCACATTGTCAGATTTTAATAAAGGGTATTTTTATACATTTTGGTTTCACCGTGTAGAAATTACAGCAATGTTTATACATAGTCCCCCCATTTCAGGGCACCATAATGTTTGGGACACAGCAATGTCATGTAAATGAAAGTAGTCATGTTTAGTATTTTGTTACATATCCTTTGCATGCAATCATGACTGCTTGAAGTCTGCGATCCATGAAAATCATCAGTTGTCTTCTCTGGTGATGCTCTGCCACGCCTGTATTGCAGCCATCTTTAGCTTATGCTTGTTTTGGGGGCTAGTCCCCTTCAGTTTTATCTTCAGCATATAAAAGGCATGCTCAATTCGGTTCAGATTGGGTGATTGACTTGGCCACTCAAGAATTGGCCATTTTCTAGCTTTGAAAAACTCCTTTGTTGCTTTAGCAGTATGTTTGGAATCATTGTCTTGCTGTAGAATGAACCACCGGCCAATAAGTTTTGAGGCATTTGTTTGAACTTGAGCAGATAGGATGTGTCTAACTTCAGAATTCATTATGCTACTACCATCAGCAGATGTATCATCAATGAAGATAAGTGAGCCAGTACCTTCAGCAGCCATACACGCCCAACCCATAACACCCCCACCACCGTGTTTCACAGATGAGGTGGTATGCTTTGGATCTTGGGCAGTTCCTTCTCTCCTCCACACTTTACTCTTGGCATAAGTTAATCTTCATCTCATCTGTCCACAAGACCTTTAGCCAGAACTGTGGTTGCTA
Organism: Rhinoraja longicauda; assembly: GCF_053455715.1. Classification (NCBI taxonomy): domain Eukaryota; kingdom Metazoa; phylum Chordata; class Chondrichthyes; order Rajiformes; family Arhynchobatidae; genus Rhinoraja; species Rhinoraja longicauda. Next base: position 28,852,781 of record NC_135967.1, on the reverse strand, counting down.
TTTTAAGTACTTCTTGGCAAACTGTAACCTGGCCACCTATTTTTGCAGCTAACCAGTGGTTTGCATCTTGTAGTGCAGCCTCTGTATTTCTGGTCATGAGATCTTCTGCAGACAGTGGTCATTGACAAATCCACACCTGATTCCTGAAGAGTGTTTCTGATCTGTCGGACAGGTGTTTGGGGATTTTTTTTTGTCAGAGAGAATTCTTCTGTCATCAGCTGCGGAGGTCTTCCTTGGCCTGCCAGTCCCATTGCAATTAGTAAGCTCACCAGTGCTTTCTTTCTTAATTATGTCCCAAACAGTTGATTTTGGTAAGCCTGTTTGCTGATGTCTCTAACAGTTTTATTCTTGTTTCTTAGTCTCATAATGGCTTCTTTGACTTTCATTGGCACAACTTTGGTCCTCATGTTGATAAACAGCAATAAATGTTTCCAAAGGTGATGGAAAGATTGGAGGAAAGACTAGGTGCTGAGAGTTCTCTTATACCTGCATGAAGGAGGCAATTAAACACACCTGAGCAATTACACACACCTGTGAAGCCATGTGTCCCAAACATGATGGTGCCCTGAAATGGGGGGACTATGTATGCTGTAATTTCTACATGGTGAAACCAAAATGTATAAAAATACCTTTTAATAAAATCTGACAATGTGCACTTTAACCACATGTGATTTTGTCTATTACAAATCTCAAATTGTGGAGTACAGAGGCAAATAAATAAATGATGGGTCTATGTCCCAAACATTACCGAGGGCACTGTATTAGCCGATTAACCTACCGGCACATATTTGGGACATGGGAGAAATCTGCATGGCTACAGGGTGAATTAGGGCACATGGTATTGGGGGTAGGGTACTGACATGGATAGAAAATTGGTTGACAGACAGAAAGCAAAGAGTGGGGATAAATGAGTCCCTTTCGGAATGGCAGGCAGTGACCAGTGGGGTACCGCAAGGTTCGGTGCTGGGACCCCAGCTATTTACGATATACATTAATGACTTAGACGAAGGGATTAAAAGTACCATTAGCAAATTTGCAGATGATACTAAGTTGGGGGGTAGTGTGAATTGTGAGGAAGATGCAATAAGGCTGCAGGGTGACTTGGACAGGTTGTGTGAGTGGGCGGATACATGGCAGATGCAGTTTAATGTAGGTAAGTGTGAGGTTATTCACTTTGGAAGTAAGAATAGAAAGGCAGATTATTATCTGAATGGTGTCAAGTTAGGAGGAGGGGGAGTTCAACGAGATCTGGGTGTCCTAGTGCATCAGTCAATGAAAGGAAGCATGCAGGTACAGCAGGCAGTGAAGAAAGCCAATGGAATGTTGGCCTTCGTAACAAGAGGAGTTGAGTATAGGAGCAAAGAGGTCCTTCTACAGTTGTACCGGGGCCTGGTGAGACCGCACCTGGAGTACTGTGCAGTTTTGGTCTCCAAATTTGAGGAAGGATATTCTTGCTATGGAGGGCGTGCAGCGTAGGTTCACTAGGTTAATTCCCGGAATGGCGGGACTGTCGTATGTTGAAAGGCTGGAGCGATTGGGCTTGTATACACTGGAATTTAGAAGGATGAGGGGGGATCTTATTGAAACATATAAGATAATTAGGGGATTGGACACATTAGAGGCAGATAACATGTTCCCAATGTTGGGGGAGTCCAGAACAAGGGGCCACAGTTTAAGAATAAGGGGTAGGCCATTTAGAACGGAGATGAGGAAGAACTTTTTCAGTCAGAGGGTGGTGAAGGTGTGGAATTCTCTGCCTCAGAAGGCAGTGGAGGCCAGTTCGTTGGATACTTTCAAGAGAGAGCTGGATAGAGCTCTTAAGGATAGCGGAGTTAGGGGGTATGGGGAGAAGGCAGGAACGGGGTACTGATTGAGAGTGATCAGCCATGATCGCATTGAATGGCGGTGCTGGCTCGAAGGGCTGAATGGCCTACTCCTGCACCTATTGTCTATTGAATGCACAAACTCCCGCAAACAAGCCTAAGGTCTTATTGCTGCTGCACACGGTGGTCGTGGGCAGAGTGCAGAACAGGTGGGACCTGAGATAGGCAACTTCCATTACATGGGGACACTAAAGAAGCTGGGATTGTCTTCAGCGCAGAAACAGTAAAGAGATTCCAAGAGGGTATGCAACATCATGAAGAGTTTTAATGCATTAAAATAAGAAACTGATTCCAACAATAAAAAGGTCAGTAATTAAAGGCAACAGATTTGAAGTGATTAGTAAAAGAGAGGAAAGTTGAAGATTTTGTTGATAAATTTAGCACCTTGTCATCTGAAACTCACTGTCAGAAGGATATCAGACACACATTCGACAGCACTTTGCAAAAAGGAACCCAAAGGGGAAAATTTTTTACAGAGCTGTAGTGAAAGATCATGTAACAACTGACTAGAACCAAGTCTCTTAGGTCTCCACTAACTGGCTGGTCTCATTAAACACCCTCACGGCCATAATGGTTGGATATCCTCATTCTTTGTTTTAACATTACAATTTTTGCCTTGGATAAGCCAATTATTATCAGGCTACTCAATTCAACTCAAATACACCCTACACAACAGAGCATAAAGAGTTGGATGAACTCAGCTGGTCAGGCAGCGTCTGTGAAAATATGGCCACAAAATTCTATTGTAATTATCAGTATGTTTGAAAAGAGATTCAACCCAATAGAAGTCTGTGTAAATAAACTTGAGTAGAACTTTACGACAGGTTTTTTTTAAACTGTCAAAATCGTGCAGATTTATGCTGTAATCAATTTTGGATGAGGGTGGGCTATATTAATGAGTGCATTATTCACTAAAATACTTACTCACAGTAGAGAAAATTTGAATGTAACCATCAATTACAGTAAATTTTCCTTGCTCTTTTCTGCCAAATATTGGCACTTTTTTAGTTTTTGCAGCATAAATTATTGGGACGGTCTTGGCTGTTTTGCCATTGTTTCAATCTTTTGTTCATATTTGACGTGAATCTTCAAACATTGTTGTATGCAGCATATCCAGTAGAATATGGACATCATGTGAGGCAGTAAATAAAAGTTATCCATTATATACACAAGAGAGGAGTTCCCCGTTTCAAAGTTGTGGGCCTTTTAAAAAGTGAAAACTTCGTAAATGTGAAAAACTTTCAACTTGCTGCTCAAACATAGCTTCTTGGGGTGTACTGTACATAGAGCCCTGTCATTGTTCAGTTGGATTCAGCTGGACAGTCCCGTTTGGACGCTATTAGAGAGGCGTTATATAATTCAATTCTCTTTTAGTTGGTTCTCTTTCACAACTGTGGAGGTTTACTCTTAAACCTATGTTTTCTCATTAAAACTGACGGCAAAAAAAAAAGAAATGGGAAAAAATAAAATCAACATTATTTAAACCTTTTGTGAGGAAAATTGCGATTTCAAATGCCGTGGCACCCCATCCGCGCAGATTGTTTAAAGGGTTAAATGGTGCATTGTCAGCATTAGTAGCACTCTCTGGCGGGTACAAAAATAAAATGGTGTATTTTTGGGGGGGCGCTACTGAATGCATTCCCGCACTCTGCACATTGGGCAACTCTGCAGCGCCGCGTTGAAGACACGCTGCGAGCCCGGAGCGCGAGCGCGGAGTCGGGGACTGAGCGAGCCGAGCAGCCCCAGCTCGTGCCTTTGTGAGCGCGGAGACGGAGGCGGGCGCTGGCGGCAGCCGCCCCTCGGCCCGGGACCCACCCCGCGCCGCGCCCGCTCCACACCACACCCGGCCGGGCGGCAGCTCCGGGAGAGGGCGGACTGTCGGCGACGACAGCCGGCAACGGGACTAGAGTCAGGCTACGAACGGGTTGGGTTGGGTTGGGTTGGTCTCCCTCCCTCCCTCCTTCCTTCCCTCCCTCAGCCTCCCTGCCTGCGGCTCACTTACTTTCTCCACCTCCGAGTGCATGGTGCTGCTGCTGGCTGGCGTCGCTCGGCTGCCCGCGGCCGCTCCTCGCTGCCTTCCTCCTCCTCCCTCGGTCGCTGCCTCTCTCACTGTGCTTCCTGGCGGGAGCTTGTTCTCGTGGACTGGGTGTGTGTGTTTGCGCGGGGAGGTGGGCAGGGGGTCGATTTAATGTACAAATAAATATATATATATATATAATATATATAAATGAAAAGGCCGACCTTGCCCGGTTGCCTGTCGGTACCAGCAGCCTGCCCCTAACCACACCCTTGCGGCAACGCCCCGTCGCTGTGTGCAGCACCACGCACTCGGGCACCGCCTCAAAGCGGCAGCGCCGGAGTCTGATTCCCACTGATCCCATGAGTCTCTCTTAACCCAACCTACATGCCAATGTTGCAATGCACCTTTCGGTACTAAATGGCAACGTTGAAATCTATTTTGCCCACCAAATAAAAATACCCCTGCTTTCCACCCTGGTTGAATTCAATCTGCAGCGTAGCATCGAACACGAGCAACCTGTCCTCATCCTTCAGATTCGCGGCAGGCGTTGACTGCCGAGCACAGGGTGGGGTGCGCCACAACGTGCCGAAACCCTACTCCAACCGAAGAAAGGGCTACGTTTTAATGCTATAGTATCATCATGCAGTGGAAGACTACTATACATTAAAATTACAACATAGTAGGAAAATGGTGAACCAATCCATGTCAATCCCCTTTTCCTCATGCCTCTCATCTTAATATTCTTAAAATATACGCCCTGATATGCTTTAATAAGCCAGTTCCCATTAAGATTGTTACAGTTTCACCCTCAGTAGCTACTATTAATTTTCTAAAACTTCTCGCCTTTATTCTCCTATTGAAAGGATTTCTTAAACCATACATTTTTCATCGAGCTGTTTTTTCCCCCTTTATGTTGCTGCAAAAAGTTGTGAGTGATTTAAATGGATGTTCTTTAAAATCCCCACGCAGGAGGAAGAATGTCTGACTTTGTATTTCTCAGTAATGACTGACATCTGCCACCCATCTGCCCATTTCTCTTCTCCTGTGTTGTTGTGACAAGGACTGCCCAGAGGGCAGAGCGCACTGAGATTTGTGGTGGCTTGCTCTGTTTTTGGATTTGGCAAAATTTTATTTGGAACACGTGCCTTAATATTCTTACCAACTACTTACCTGATATATCAAAAGTTTTCAAAATATTTGCAGAACATATTCCTTAACAAATTGTGAATTCTGCAATAGGAAATCTAATTAAATTATGCATGACTTCCATTTATATCTTTATCACATATTACAAACCCCAACAATTTACTCATAACACAAACACTTTTGCCTGATATCTTCCCCAACAGGATTACTTTCTTGGTTAACACAAAACATTTGTTCATGATGCTTTCCTGTGTTTTTGCTAGTGTCCTGTGAAGTAGCTTCACCCAACAGCTGCATTGTACGTATTTATATGACTGAGTTATATATTCCCATCCTTTTTGGTTAAAAATTGCAAAATATCTTACTGAATTTCTCCACAAAATGCTGGAGTAACTCAGCAGGTCAAGCAGCATCTCAGGAGAGAAGGAATGGATGACGTTTCGGGTCGAGACCCTTCTTCAGACTGATCTCAGCATCTCAGGAGAGAAGGAATGGGTGACGTTTCGGGTCGAGACCCTTCTTCAGACTGAACTGCCTGACCTGCTGATTTACTCCAGCATTTTGTGAATAAATACCTTTGATTTGAACCAGCATCCGCAGTTATTTTCATACATTTATTGAATTTCTCTGTCATTTCACTCTCAGGCCCAGGTTGGTTTCTTCCATCTTCAAATGTTCAGTATTTCTGACAATCACCTTTAGTATTAAAATTCAAATTAAAACCTAATATTTAATCATAAACAACAAATAATAAAAAGAACCCTTTAAAACAGTGATTGCAATATGTTGAATGAATGAATGAATGAATAAGTTTATTGGCCAAGTATGTACACATACAAGGAATGTGCATTGGTGCTCCTCTCGCAAGTAACAATACGAACATACAGTAAACAAATAAGAATAAGCATAAAACATTAAAACATTAAGAATACATCTTTACGGTTTAAACATGTGAGTGAAATAAACCAGAGTAAATAGAGGCTACAGACTTTTGGTTATTGAGTAGAGCTACTATTCGCGGAAAAAAACTTTTTATGTCTGGCTGTGCCTGGTGCTTCAAAGAGTTTGTGGCCAGGGTGAGAGGGGTCAGAGGTGATCTTGGCCGCTCGCTTCCTGGCCCTTGCAGTGTACAGTTCGTCAATGGGGGGAAGGTTGCAGCCAACAACCTTCTCAGCTGATTGAATGATTCGTTGCAGCCTCCGGATGTCATGCTTGGTGGCTGAGCCAAACCAGACCATGATGGAGAAGGTGAGGACGGACACAACGATGGCAGTATAGAATTCGACAATCATTGCCTGTGGCAGATTGTGTTTCCCCAGCTGCTGCAAGAAGTACATCCTCTGTTGGGCCTTTTTGACTGTGGAGTCGATGGGCGCCCTGCATTTCAGGTCCTTGGAGATGATAGTTCCAAGGAACTTAAATGACTCCACAGATGTGACTGTGGTGTTGTTGATGGTGAGTGGGGGGAGGGGAGGGGGAACTCTCCTAATGTCTATAATCAGTTCCACTGTCTCAAGAGTATTGAGCTCCAGGTTGTTGCGATGGCACCAGGATGCCAGCAGGGTCACTTCCTGTCTAGGTAGATTCGTCCTCATCCTGGATCAGTCCAATCAGGGTTGTGTCATCCGGGAGGGGGGGGTCCCAGGGATATGTTTCTGATTCTCGAACCTGCAGTAGAACTTGTTCAGGTCGTTGGTCAGCTGATGATTATCCAAGGAGCGGGGGTGGGGGGGGGTTCCTCTTGTACCTGGTGATTTCTTGCAAGCCCTTCCAAACTGAAGTAGAGTCATTAGCTGAAAACTTACTCCTCAGCTTCTTAGAGTATCTTTCCTTGGCAGCTCTGATTCCTCTTCTCAGCTTGTACCTGGCCTGCCTGTAGAGGTCTGCATCCCCGCTCCTGTCGGCCTCATCTTTTGACTGGCGGAGCTGTCTGAGTTCTGCTGTGCACCAGGGCTTGTCATTGGTGAACCAGATCCGGGTCTTAGTGGGAATGCAACTGTCCTCACAAAAGCTGACATAGGATGTCACAGTGTCTATACTCTTTGAAGCTTGTGGTTGCTTCCCTGAACACATTCCAATCATGTCCACCTTTTCGTTATTCTGACCACAGGCTTAGCAGATTTTAGTTTCTGCCCGAAGGTCGGAATAAGGTGAACTAAACAATGATCAGAGAGACCCAGAGCCGTCCGGGGAACAGAGCGATATGCGTTCTTGATTGAAGTGTAACAGTGATCAAGTGTTCTCTTCCCTCTGGTAGGGCAGGTAACATGAAGTCTGTACTTTGGGAGATCACGACTGAGGTTATCCTTGTTAAAGTCCCCCAAAACAATGACCATGGAGTCTGGGAAGTCACTCTCTGCCCTCAATACCTGGTCAGCGGGTTGCGTTTGCGCCTCACGTACGCAGGCTTGGGGGGGGGATGTAAACTCCAGCAAGAATAAAAGAGGTAAATTCCATCAGAGAATAAAAGGGTTTACAGTTTATAAAGAAAGATTCTAGATTGGGGGAACAGAAGTTAGATAGTACCGTGATGTTGCTACACTAGTCCTGGTTAGTATAGAAGTATATTCCACCTCCTCTTGATTTTCAGATTGCACTTGGCTCATGACAGGCAAAAATGAATAAAATAGAAATATTAAGGTTCAGAAGAACAAGCCTTTAAGGGATTATATTTGAGCAAGGAGATGGAAAGAAAAAGTACAAAAGAAAAGTAAATTATGTTTGGAAATACATCCCACTAAATACACAGGCCTATCACCAAGAAAGAAAAATATTGAAGGAAAATGGACATAACAGCTTATTAACCTTGAAAATAAACTAAGAAAACAATTGTGAATGTTTGATGATCGTGATTATGAAATCAAACTAACAAAAAATAAATTGGCTGGGAGTGAGCATTACTTAGTGAGGAATATCAGAAAAGTAATCTGTTTTGATCATAAATTTACAAAAGTGTAATGGTCTGAGAACGGCTTACTTGAAGTTACTAACACTGATCCAATATATCAAATGGGTCAAAAATATGTATTTCACTCACATTATTCACCTTCAGGGAACTGTTTCAAAAAAGATGAGTCTCCAAGGAATGGCTGGGAATGAACATAATAGCCACATTTGAAAAATGGTTTATAGATAGTCCAGTAAATTCCGCTGAAGGAATGTAAATTGTAGCTTAGGAGGCATGAGGTTAGGTACAGCACAATAAACGAAAAAGTCATAATGGATTTAAGAGAGGTGGGTCAAAAGAATTTCAGTGACTGCATTATATTTAGATTTGAACCTTTAACAAGTGATTAGGCCACATTATGAAGGTCTGGAACAGGAGATAAGGTGATGAATTGATTTAAGGGGAAATAGATGGAAAAATGGAGAAACTCAGAGTTGTCATTGAGTTGGCCTATCAAATCCACGCCAATCATTGCACTCACCTATAGTAATCTCATGGCCCTCTGCACTGACAATTCAAGTGTATTCAAATTGTGGTTGAGAATGAAGCGGATATTATAGGGTTGATTACAAAGACCACTGCTTAAAAAGATGTGCATAAGTGATTTGTAATTGGAGACAGAAATAAATCTGTGCAAATCATACAAAATTTGGAGGGGTTTAAAATAGTAAAACACACAAAAAAAAATACAAACAGGTTAGAGAAATGTGCAGTAATGAGACTGGTGGAAGTTCTGAATAATCTGGGAGAATTTGTCATTTAACATCTTAGTGCCATTCCAAGGTGATTTAGTATTGGATTTCCCATTGGAAGTGTTTACACTATATATTTCAGGCATTATGTGATTGGATGGTGAGCACAAAACATTGATTATTACATTCCCTATTTATCTGTTTTTATTTAGGTTATATATTCTAAGCATTCACTAAAAATATGTATCACCACAAAATTAGTTTTGCTTTATCTTTGTACTCGTACTGCTTTGGAGTTATAGCATCCAATGCGCATGTATACTGTATACTGCATGAGTGAAGACATTATCAGGTATGTATCTAACACCCACTAGTGGCAAACTCTAGCTGGCAATCAATGCATAATCCTTATTGTAGACCAATATTCAGAGTGAGCCACAATGCAGACTGGGTAAGGTGGCATATTTCCCTACTTGAAGAGAGATAGTGAACCAGGATGAGTTTTATTTAGATTTAGAGATACAGCGCGGAAACAGGCCCTTCGGCCCACCGAGTCCGCGCCGCCCAGCGATCCCCGCACATTAACACTATCCTACACACACTAGAGACAATTTTTACATTTACCCAGTCAATTAACCTACATACCTGTACATCTTTGGAGTGTGGGAGGAAACCGAAGATCTCGGAGAAAACCCACGCAGGTCACGGGGAGAATGTACAAACTCGGTACAGACGGCACCTGTAGTCAGGATCGAACCTGAGTCTCCGGCGCTGCATTCGCTGTGAGGCAGCAACTCTACCGCTGCGCCACCGTGGCACCCTACAACAAATAGCAATATTGGTTTTCTTATTCCAAATTAATTGCTGGAACTTAATATCCGTAACTGCTATGGTGGTATTTGAATACATCACCATTTCACACCTCTAGATATAGGTCCAGCAACTTAATAAACATGTTCAAGGTCTCCGCACAATCTGTCCCTCCCAGGCATTAGATAAATTAGTTCTGAAGAAGGGTCTCAACCCGAAATGTCATCTATCCATGTTCTCCAGAAATGCTTGCGAAGGAATTGCGGATGCGGGCTTACACCGAAGATAGACACAAAATTCTGGAGTAACTCAACGGGACAGGCAACGGGAAGAGAAGGATGTTTCAGGTCGAGACCCTTCCTCAGATAGGAATGATCTGTTCAGTTTAGAGATACAGCGTAAAAACAAGCACTTCGGCCCACCAACTCCACGCCAGCCAGTGATCACCCATACACTAGTTCTATCCCACTTACTAGGGATAATTTACTGAAACCACATAACCTACAACCCTGCACATCTTTGGAATGTGGGAGGAAACCGGAACACCCAGAGAAAACATACACAGTCACAGGGAGAACATATAAACTCCACACAGAAACACCCATAGTCAGGATCAAACCTGGGTCTCTGATGCTGTAAGGCAGCAACTCTACAACCGTGCCACTATGCACCCTGTTGAGATACTCCAGCACTTTAAGTCCTTTTGTGTTTTTTTTTTGTTTTTTGGGAGGGTTTTTAAGTCTTATTTTATTTTATTGAATTTTTTGACAGGTAGTGTGTACAATTACAATGGCAGCATTCAGTGTTAAACATAGATAAAGTAATGTCCAGTTAAAACAAAGCATAAGGATTGAAAGAAAGTATAATAGAACAAACAGCAAACAAAGAAGAAAAAAAATAAAAGTTACATTTTTTTACAATGCTAAATATTATTCAGGAAATGAAGGAAATAAACAAAAAACAGAAGACAAAACAAAACAAAAACTAACATTGGCAACAAGTGTGGGCTCAAAGATATGTGGATGTGATACACCATGAATAGGACCTTATCTCATCCTGTCAAGCACATGAGGTATGTGAGTCAGTTCATTTCTGCTGAGTTATTGACCATTTGTCGAGAAGCGGTTTCCAGATTTTCAGGAAGACATTTTCCTTGTCGGCCTTCCATGTGAATTACATTTCCGAGCTCCCTCAGCCATTGGTGGAATGTGGGGCGAGACTCAGAATTCAATTGTTGTAAAATGAGACGTTTCGCTAGCAGAGTGCAGAGTGAGATGGCCTGAGTAGTAAGATTATCTAAGACAGAGTTCACAGGTAACCCAAATATCGTGAGAAAGGGGTCCGGTGTTATTGTTGTACTATAAGCCTTTGATATATAATCAAATATAAGAGACCAGAAGGAGTGGACCTTGGGGCAAAGCCACAGGTGATGCGCGAGCGTGCCTTAGTCCTGTTTACACTTATCGCAGAGGGGAGAGACGTTAGGATATATAGCATTGAGCCTCGGTTTTGTGTAGTGGAGTCTGTGTACAATCTTGAATTGTATAAGTCTATATCTAACATTTATGGAACTGTTGTATATCTTAATAAGAATTGCCTTCCATGTATCGTCAGTGATTTCAGTACCCAGCTCTTCTACCCACATGTTCCTTAATTTGGCATCAGACAGTACAACATGGGCTTGCAAGAATGAATAGAGAAAAGAGATTGACCCCTTAATGTTAGGATCATGGCAAACAAGGCTGTCAAGTATGGTATGTTCAGGCATATTTTCATAATGTGGTATCTAAAAAAGTGTGTTGATGGTAGGCTGTAGGATTGTTGCAATTGTTGGAAGGATGACAGGTTACCCTCAAAATATAAGTCTCCGATTGTGACTATGTTTTTATTTTTCCAGGCGGAGAAAACGGAATCATCTAAACCTGGAGGGAAAGCATGGTTTTTGCAGATAGGACTATCCATGTAAACTTTGGGCAAATTCAGGAAAGATTGAATTTGCCTCCATGTTCTGAACAAGTTTAAAATAACAGGGCTGGTTATGTATGATGGAATTTTTACCTTGATGGGATTATTCAAAAGAGCAGGAAGAGATGTATACCCGCAGTACGCCTGTTCAATCTGAAGCCAAGAATCCATGGTTATTAGAGTGGGGTCTGGTTATTAGAGTGGGGTCTGGTTATTACAGTGGGGTCTGGTTATTACAGTGGGGTCTGGTTATTAGAGTGGGGTCTGGTTATTAGAGTGAGGTCGGGTTATTAGAGTGGGGTCTGGTTATTAGAGTGGGGTCTGGTTATTAGAGTGGGGTCGGGTTATTAGAGTGGGGTCTGGTTATTACAGTGGGGTCTGGTTATTGGAGTGGGGTGTGGTTATTAGAGTGGGGTCTGGTTATTAGAGTGGGGTCTGGTTATTACAGTGGGGTCTGGTTATTACAGTGGGGTCTGGTTATTAGAGTGGGGTCTGCTGATAGGCTTTTGTGCCAGAGGGACAAAATTCTTAAGTTTGCAGCCCAGTAATAAAATTGAAACCGAAGGAGGCCAAAACCACCTTTTAACTTATCCTTATATAGATGTTTTTTTGATATTCTGACCACTTTATTGTTCCAAATAAATGTTGAGATGATAGAATCCAATTTCTTGAAGTAGTAAATGTTATATGGACCGGTAGGCAGTGAAACATGTACAGGAATCTAGGGAGCGTAACCATTTTTACGGTATTAATGCAGCCAACTAGAGAGATTGGTAACGTATTCCAGAATTCAATATTATGGCACAACTGTTGGGTCTTGCTTTACCAGTTAGACCTTAAGAGATTACCGTATTTACGCGTAGCAGTAATATCTAAACTCTTAATTTGCTTATCTACAATCTTAAAGGGCATTGTGCGTAGAAACTCTTGGTCTATCTTATCCGATATTGGAAGCAATTTGCACTTTTCCCAATTAATAGTGTATCCTGAAAGGCTACCAAAAGTTTCAATTAAACGCAAAAAAGGGGGAAGAGACATTTTAGGGTGCGATAAATACAATGTTATATCATCCTCAAAAGGTGATAGGTGGTGGTTTGTTTCATGTATTTGAATAAGCTTATAATCTGGGTTTACTCTAATTTGACTGGCAAGCACTTTGATACATAAATTAAATAAATGCGGTGAACAAGGGCAGCCTTGTCAAACGCCTCTATGTAGATAGAATGGCTGTGATATCTCCCCATTGGTAATAATGGAGGCTTGGGATTGAGTGTAAATGATATTAATCCAATTTATAAACGTATTAACAAAACCGAAGTGGTTTAAGGTGGCTAACATGAATTTCCATTCCATATGGTCAAATGCCTTCTCTGCCTCTAAGGGATGACCACACATACCTCTTTGTGCTCGTGATACATTATATTCAAAAGACGGCGTAGATTAGAGTAAATATGGCAGCCAGGTACAAACCCTGATTGGTCAGGGTGTATTAATTTATGAATGTAATTACATAACCTGTTGGACAGCACTTTGCTCAGGAGCTTTATTTCCATCTGGAGCAAAGATATGGGGCGGTAAGAAGACATATTTAAAGGGTTCCTGTCTTTTTTCAGCATAATGGCTATATTTGCCTGGTAGAGGGAGTATGGCAGGACCAAGGTTTCTTTCCAATGTTTTAGCATCCGTAGGAGTAGTGGGGCAATATTGGACAGATATGATTTATAAAATTCAATGCTAAACCCATCTGGACCTGGGGCTTTGTTATTTGGGAATTGCATAATAGCAGTCTTGACCTGTTCTAGGGTTATCTCGGCATCTAGAGCCTGTACTGCCTCAGTATCCAGCGTAGGAAGCTTACTGTTCGCTAGAAATTCAATGATAGTTTCTGAGTCGACACTACATTTCGATTGATATAATTCTTGGTAGAAAGCATTCATTAATCTAACCTGGGGACGTTGTTGACTTGCCATTCTTATCTCTAATTGTGTGGATGGCGCGGGAGGCTTGTGTAAGTCTTAGTTGTTTTGCTAATAGGTTATGTGGCTTATCTCCAAACTCAAAATATTTTTGTTGTGTCTTGTGGAGCATAGAGCCAACATGCTTTTGTCGACGTGGTATTGTGTTCAAATTTCAAATTGGTAATTGCCTCTAAAGTTGCATCAGCAGGGTTTGCTTTATATGAATTTTCAAGATTTGTTAGATCCAGGTTTATTTCTTTAAGACGATTATTCTCTTCTTTCTTTTTATTAGCTGTGTATGATATTATATGACCCCTAGTAACGACCTTCAGTGATTCCCATAGGATTGAATCATTAACATCTCCAGTGTCATTCTCAGAAAAGAAGTGGGAAATGTATTTGTCTAGGTAAGTTTTAAACTCCATATCTTTTAACAGCATTGCATCAAACCATTGACTATTCTTACGTCTCTGTTCACCTAACCTTAGCATCATGGATGGTGGGGCATGGTCTGATATTAGAATGGGGTGATACACTATTTTATCAACTATTGAAATCAGTTAGGAATCTAACAGAAAGTAATCTATACGGGAATAGGTTTTGTGGACTGGAGTGAAAAATGAAAAATCTCTGTCAGTCAGATGTGAGAGCCTCCATATGTCTACGAAGTTTAAACTTTCCATCAGTGTATTTAGGCAAATGCTGGAGTTTGATTGTTGAAGCGTTTTTGAAAATTGTTTATCCAAGAGAGGATCCATTGTACAATTAAAATCTCCACTAATCACAATATTATCAGAAAAGTTTGGTATGGCATTGAAAACCTTTTGAAAAAAGATTGGGTTGTCAAAGTTAGGGCCACGTACATTCACAAGTGTAATTGGTACAGAGTTTAAAGAGCCAGATACGATAAGAAACCTTCCTTCATGGTCAGAAATCATGGATGAATGAATAAAAGAGACATTTTTCCTAAACAATATTGCCACTCCCCTTGCTTTGGCACTAAAGTTAGACTGGTATATCTGCTCTATCCAGTTGACCTTTAATTTATCCTTAAATTTATGTTTCACATGTGATTCTTGTAGAAACAGTATGTCTGCTGACAATGTTTTTAAATGTGAAAAAACTTTGGCACGTTTCATTATATGGCCTAGACCGCTCACGTTCCAGCTCACCACTTTATACCCCTCCCAATGTGTTTAACTTACTGGCATCTTATGTGAGAAAATAACTGCAGATGCTGGTACAAATCGAAGGTATTTATTCACCAAATGCTGGAGTAACTCAGCAGGTCAGGCAGCATCTCAGGAGAGAAGGAATGGGTGACGTTTCGGGTCGAGACCCTTCTTCAGACATCACAAAGCATGTTGTTTAGAAAAAACAAGTTGCCAAAGAAAAAGAAAAAGAAACCAAGCAAAAAACGAACAAAAAATAACAGCCCCAGCATGACTAGGTAACTATCCCAGACGTAGTACCTTACCACACGAACAATCTTAGGGTGACTAATACACTAGTAATCTAGAGAGACCAGCTCTAAAGTAAACCAGCTCCGCATAACGGTATAACACACGGTGGCTACACAGATAACTTTCAGTCCCAGGAAGTATTTTGGTAAGTATAACAACAAATATGTGTTATATTGTTCCCAGGAAGTGATAACAGATTGTATTTCTAACTTTCACGACTGCGAACTTAGACTTCCCTCACATGGGAATGACATAGAATGTAAATCGTTCTATCTGACAGAAAGCACATAGGCGCAGTCTATTACTGGTGTGGAGACTCACGCTGTGAGGCAAGGAAACGTTCGGCCTCAGTAGGGTCGGTGAATGTGCGGGACGAGCCATCCACCGTCATCCTGAAGCGAGCTGGATGGAAAAACTCGTAGCGGATTTTAACCGCTTTACATTTCTCTTGAACGGAGTCGAATAGTTTACGTAAGGGGCCCAGTCGCTTGGGTCAGGTCCGGAAAGAAGGAGATCCTTTTGTTGTCATGATGGTTCTCACTGGCCAGTCTCAAGATGATGTCCCAAGATTGTGGATAGTGTAGCCTGGCGATGAATGGTCTCGGGGGAGCACCCTCACTGGGCCTGGCAGCGAGGGAACAGTGAGTGCGGTCGACTTTGAAATCCTCTATTCCATTCCCAGCACAGTGGGTATCAGCTCCGTGATGAACTCGGTAGGTCGTCCTCTCTCGGCACCCTCGGGAATCCCGACGATTCGGATGTTTTGACGTCTGGACCTGGATTCCAGGTCCTCCAGCTTTGCTTTCATATATATATTGTTAGTCTTGAGGGAGCTGCAAAGTGACTCGTTCATCGATCCGGCCGTTGTGATTGTTTACGCCAGTTTCAAGTGACTGCAGCTGTTCTCTGGTCTCCGTGACATCTGACTGGAACTTTTGAATATGAGTTGTTAAATTGACAAATTTATTGTTGTTATTCAAATTTGTGATTGCAAGAAGCAGATCTGATGGCGAGGGTTTGTTTGATGATGTTGCAGAGCCCGTCTCCACAGTTGCAGGATTAGCCTCGTGGGTTGTAGCTAGCTCACCAAACTTTTCGTCGTCCAAACAGGAGTCTGCTGTTGTCCCTTTCGGTGTAGTTTTCTCAGTTATAGATTTAGGAGCTATTGTGTAAGAATTTAGGTCAGAAAGTGAAAAAAAACACCTATGTTTTAAATCGGTTATATGCAGAGCTGTCTGATGTTGCATCTACTCCATTGTGTGTCTAGCCACGCCCCCGTCCTTTTGTGTATTAACCAGCATCTGCAGTTCTTGTTTCTACTTATTGCAGCCTTAACTCTTCTTCCAGAACCCTCACCAACAGATTGACTAACTGATGCTCTGATTTCAGAGAACCAACTATTCATTCCCTCTTGCAGGAAAAAGCAGGTCAAGCAAACACTTGGCTTTACATAAATTGCAAACTTCCAGATGGTGTAAGACGCCATTGATCACTCATAAGGGGAGTAAGAGGCGACCGTGGCTGACAAGGGAAGACAAGGACAGTATAAAAATAAAAGAGAAGAAGTATAACATAGCAAAGATGAGTGGGAAGCCAGAGGATTGGGATTCTTTTAAAGAGCATCAGAAGATAACTAACAAGGCAATACGGGGAAAAAAGATGAGGTACGAAGCAAGCTAGCCAAGAATATAAAGGAGGATAATAAAAGCTTCTTTCGGTACGTGAAACATGCCCATTGGCCAAACAAATATGTGACCACCAACCTCTCATTTACACTAATCCTATATTAATCCTATATTTTATTTTTCCCACCTTCTCATTAGCCAGCCCCCCCCTCCCCCCTCCCCCCTGTGATTTTACCACTCTCACTTTACTATGCACTGGGCACATTGGCCAATTGACCTACCAATCCAGATATGGGAGGAAACCAATTAACCTACTAATGCAGATGCTCGGATCCTTTTTCAGCCCAGTCTCCAGCAGAGCCCTATCCTGAAACGTCACTGATTTCCCCAGATTTTGCCTGATCCATTAAATTCCTCCACCACTTTGAATGATGCAGGCATGCCATTTCTCTACTGCCTGCAGTTGTCCCCACTTTTCCTGCAAAAGAAAGACAAAAATGCTTCAGTAAGCATTGTGAAATGTATTCAGATTATGTAGTTGACACATTTGAATAGTCCGTGTGTGTGTGTGCAGGTCGTGAGATATGACAGTGAGACCGGTTGTGGTTACAAATGTGTGAGGGTGAGAAGAGTCTTGCAACAATTCTAACTGTTAAATATGTCACTTGATTGATAAAGTTTATTGGTAGATGATTGTGTGAATGTGGTGTTTGAGCAGTGTCTACTACTACTGTTGCCATTTTTAGGATATGACATTTGTAGATGCATTCGCTGATATTGACTAAATGTAATTGAGCTTACAGTGCTCTGCATTTTGGATTTGATATCCCCGGCTAACTGATACTATTGACTTCTCAGAGTTTGTTTGGAGGAGTTCCCTGCTCTGTGGATTGAGCACATCTTTCCACCATTGCATCCAGAGCAGCCCAGGATTACATTGGATCCTTCTCTCTCTGATGTTGGGCTATTCCTCCATGATTGTCATTTCAAAATAAAGGAATGATTGACTGACAGACTTACAGCCACAGCAGACTTTCCCTTTGAGGGGCTGTAGAATAATGACAATTACTTCATAGAAAGAAGGTATTCAACCCATAATGTCCATGTCAGCTAATAATTAATTTACTTAGGTTAAATTCCCCACTCTGCTCTTGGTCCATTGGTTGTTGGTTATGGCTCTTCAAGTGCTCATCCAGATACATTCTAAATGTGGATTCAGTTTCCACTTCTATCGCCCTCCCAGACCAAAGAGAAAATAATTATTGCATAAACATCCAGTTGAATTGTTTTTAGGCAACTGCAGGAGATGAAACACCTGTTGTTTCTCTACTTCCCTTCCTATTTAAGTATCCTAATGGTCTTGCCAGGTATAGTGATTCACTTGCTCTTCTTCTAGTCTGGTGTATTGCAATGGTTGTTCATGACATGGTCATCTCTCCATTGGAGAAATTGTACACATTTGGGTATCCAAATTGAGATAGAGGAGACTGTAGCTGATGGGATCTGGTGCAAAATACTGACTACTGGAAGAAGTCAGCAGATCAAGCAGCTTCTGTAAAGGCAAGGGGATGGTTGACATTTAGGCTCAAGACCCTTCATCAGATTGGGTAAACACTTTGTGCAGCCCCAGCATTCAGTCTGCAGGGCCTGAGCTTCCTTGTGCCAGTTACTTTAGTCCCACTTTCACAGTTGCCTATCAGTCTGTCACCTCACAATAAACTCAATGCAAGCTTACGGTAAAACACCTCTTTGTCTGAGCACATTGGAGTTTTCTGAATTGACTATCGATTCTCTGAATTTAGGGAACTTATTCTTTCTGACTCTACGTGAACCATCTGTGATCATTGCTCAACAGTTCTTTTTCTCTTAGTATAATCTGGCCTGCCAGGCTTGCTCCACTGCCTTGGTTTAGCAACACATACCATAAAGTATAAATTACTTTTAACTGCCAAATTAACTAATTTTGTCTCACCCTATCCATTTGTTCTATCCATCCCTCTCCCATCTTCCCTGCTACTGAAAACTATTTTTATTCTCAACAGTCTAGGTCCTGAAATGTTTTACTCGATTTCTCTTTCCACAAATGGTGCTTAACTTGCTTTTTACTGCATTTTCTGTTTTTCTGTCAGTTGAAGCGGGCAGCCTCTGGTGCTGGCCTCTCAGTCTTTGATCCTGAATGATGTGTGTAGATACTCAAGAGGATGGTTACCAATGGCTGCACACACCCATCTCCAAATGAAGTCAACAGTGTTTGATCCAGTGCCAAATGCAATGAACGAAGATTAACTCCCCATTGTGATTTTTATTCATATTCTCAATGGTTTTTCATTCTCAAGCGCTTTCCCTTGAAACTTATAAGATTCCGTGATAAATTTATTAATCCACTGCAACATGTAAAATCTAAAAAGAAACTAAATTAAAAGTATGTTAGAGTATGAATTGGAATAACATTCACAGAGTGCTATGTTTACATATCTGTTGTGCTGCTGCAAGTAAGGAATTCATTGTTCCATTTTGGGACATATGACAACAAAACTCTCTGGTCTCTTGAAGATTTGTCAGTCCTGCATTACTGAAATTTCAAGCTGAGCTTTACAACATTTTGGAATCAAATTCTTCCAGGTATTTTGGCCTGTACTAGTCCAATATTCTGTGCATGGATAACGAATCTGCCTTGCTAACTTACTTGCTATTTTATGAAAGAACCCAAGCCTTTAAATTTAAACCATGTATTTGCAGAGACAAGCTAGAAATCCACTATTTTCATATTGCTTGTTGCTTCAGTTCTGGTCAGGCAGAAAGAGCAGGCCAGTCCACTGATCAGCCTCAGCATTAAGATTATCATTTTCACATAGAAAGTGAAATAAATTCCACAATGCTATTTGTCAGGTCTATCATTTTTAGCTTTGGTGCGCATTTGGTAAAGGTTTTTCATTGCTAGGCAACAGTAGTGCACTCTAATATTAAACTAGACCAAGTGGACTGGTTGGACACAAACCTCTCCTGCATTGGTGCAGCACCCTCCCCCTCTCCCTTCCCCCCTCCCCCTAACCCCCTTCCTCCCCTCCCTCCCCTTCCCCCACCCCTCCCCTTCCCCTCCCCCTCCCCTTCCCCTTCCCCTTCCCCACTTCCTCCCTCCTCCCCCTCCCTTCCCCTGCCCCTTCCCCCTCCACCTCCCTCCCTACCTCCCTCCCTCTACCCCCTTCCCCTCCCCCTCCTCCCCCTTTCCCTCCTCCCCTCCCTCTCCCCCGTTCCCCCCTCCCTCTGGAATGTTCCATTTTCGGGACATTATGGAGTGATTTTGAGGTTTCTGAAAACGATACAAAAAGTTAACATTTGAGTTAACATTACATCCTATGATACAATCAAACCCGGATAAAATCTAGCAAATATCATGGAATGTATGCAACAATCGGTGAAGTTTGTTTATTTACTACATTGTCTTTAAATTGGATTAGTAATTCCTACATACAAATTATGCAAAATAGAAGCTTCATAGTTCAAATCCCCTGCACTGAATGGAGGGCTCCAGGATCAGGATATTTTCTGATATATACAGATAATCATTGTATGCGTGCAGTTCTGGTCGTCCCATTACAGGAAGGATGTGAAGGCTTTGGAGAAGGTTCAAATGAGTTTTACTGGGATTAGAGGGTTGCAGCAACAAGGAGAAGTTGGATCAACTTGAATTGTTTTCCCTGGAATGTCAGAGATGGAAGTGAGACGATAGAAGTATATGAAATTATGAAAGGCGTAGATAGGGGAGACAGTCAGAACCTTTTTCCCAGCATGGAAATGTACAACACAAGAGGGCCTAGCTATAAGGTGAGAAGGGGAAAAGTTTAATGGAATGTGCGGGGTATGTTTTTGTACACAGAGAGTGGTGGGGGCCTGGAACATATTGCCAGGGGTGGTGGAATTAGATATGGTAGCACGGCATTTAAGAGGCTTTTATATAAACATATGGAAGTAAAGGGAACAGAGGGACATGGATCATGGCAGATGAGGTCAGTGTAACTTGGCATCATGTTCTGCACAAACATTGCAGTACAGTGCTGTACTTCAAAGTCATGTGCTGTACTTTTCCATGTCTATGTTCCATGGAATATTTCCATTTGTTTCCGAGTCTAAAATATTTTCCTCCTTTTGTCACTCCTTGACCCCACTTGATCTCTTTACAAACACTTGTTATCTATTAATTTCAGAGGACTTCAGGCAGCTTTAATTTGTTTCAGTTTGTGTATAATTTTGCTTATCGTCTGTAGAGTACAATGTAATTGGTCAGTCTAATATCTAAAGTGTTTGTTTGCTGTGTCTGAGCCATGGGCAGGTTTGGGTTCAAGCACAAAGATCAGGGCTGAAACTCCACGTGAATACTCGCAGGGCGTTTAATTCTGAGGTGAACTTTTTTGTTGGACTTTAAAGATTCCAGAATGTTATTTTTGAAAGAAATCAGGAGATGCATTCCATGTCCCCTGACTATTATCGATCACACATCACGAAAGAAGACAGATTATAATGTCATTACCAAATTACTGCTTTAGGAAGTTTATTACACAGAAATTGAATATCCAGGCCAGAGATTGGCTGCCCAAGGGCGGCACGGTGGCGCAGCGGAAGAGTTGCTGCCTTACAGCGCTTGCAGCGCTGGAGACCCGGGTTCGATCCCTACTACGGGCGCTGTCTGTATGGAGTTTGTACGTTCTCCCCATGACCTGCGTGGGTTTTCTCCGAGATCTTCGATTTCCTCCCACACTCCAGACATACAGGTATGTAGGTAAATTGACTTGGTAAATGTGAAAATTGTCTCTCGTGTGTGTTGGAGAGTGTTAATATGCGGGGATCGCTGGTTGGTGCGGACCCGGTGGGCCGAAGAGCCTGGTTCCGTGCTGTATCTCTAAACTAAAGTTTCTTACATTATAACAGCAAATCTAATTCACGATTTGCACGGCCATGCATAAGGGTGAGGAAATAGGAAACGTTGGATTGCTATAATATTACATCTGGTGCAGATATGATGGGCCAAAAGGCCTACTTCCATTCTGTGACATTTTATGATTCTGTGAAAGGAACTTTATAGTATACTAGACGACACATTGGCTGCCCGTTGTGACAGTGGGGGCGGGTGAGGGGGGAGAGGAAAGGGGAGAGGGAGCCACTCACCCTGGCCCTAGGTGGCCATCGTGGGGACCAGCAGCAGGTGAGCAGCCGCAAGGCAGCTATCTTCTTTCACCTTCTCTCTGCTGCTGCGCTGCACCACGGGAGAAAGGTTAGGGGCAGGGCACGCCCGGATGGGCGCCAGTCCTCCCGGCACTGCCTCCGGGCCCGGAAACCCGGGCGGGCAGCGCGGCGGCGGCTGTGGTCTAGCCGAGCTGGGATTACTCGTGACGGTTAGATATAGATATAGATAGATAGAAATGAAAATATCATTTATGATGTATTATGTTATAGTGGTTGCAATTTGCACCATCGACAACATTCAGTACTTAACGAGGTACTAAGCTCAACTGCAGTACTTAACATGACTACTCCGGCAGTATTTCCCAAATCCACAGACTCCACCACCAAGGACAAGGCCAACATTAATCGTACATCACTGTGGGAATATCTTCACCTGAAGGACTGCAGGAGTAAAATGCGTCAGTTTACCACAATCTAATTGAGCGTCGTAAGAGACGGGCAATGAATGTTATGCCTGCCATCAATGGCAAGATACAGAAAATAAATAGAAAAAGGTACAAATTGTCATGATTAGCCCTGTAAATTTAGAATTTGTTTGGAATGAATTAGAATCACTTTATTAAGCTTGTTACATCTCATGTGTCAGTCTGTACACTTTGCAATTGATTTTTGTTGGAGATTAAAACTCAATGAGAACACACAACCTTAATTAGTGACATGTGATACCAAAGAATTGAGGATATTAAAGGTGACAAATTCTCTAGGGATTTGAGTGACTCGTGACTGCATCGTTAGTGAGTCGAAGATGCCCACTATGAATCACAGCAAATCTAAGGTGCCGACTTAAAGCTGACAACAACTAATGGGCAGTGACTGCAAGATTTGTTAAATATGTTGGAAAATATGATGACGAGCTAGTAACTATCAGAAGGCAGAGAGTGTAAAATATCAGTCCAGTCCTAGATTGGAATCAGGGAAAATAAAAGATGATCCCACTGTCTTCCTGTCTCCAACTATATCCTTTCTTTGTCCCGCCCCCTCCCTGACATCAGTCTGAAGAAGGGTCTCGACCCGAAACGTCACCTTCTCTCCTGAGATGCTGCCTGACCCGCTGAGTTACTCGATTTTTGTGATACCTTCGATTTGCACCAGCATTTGCAGTGATTTTCCTACACATTAGTGATTACATAGCTTTTCTAAATAAATCTGTCATAACATTGCAACTTGGGCGAGTTCTTCAAATGCATACTGTGAAATGCGTTTGTGTGTGGACTAATTGAAAAACAAATTGAGTCCAAGCTACTAAACAGGTTAGATCTGATGCTTTATAGGCATGCAAGGCAACTATATCTATGGAAATGGCTAACAGAATCAAGGGATATGGGGAAAAAGCAGGAACGGGGCACTGATTTTGGATGGTCAGCCGTGATCATATTGGATGGTGGTGCTGGTTCAAAGGGCTGAATGGCCTACTGCTGCACATTTTTTTTATGTCTTTGTTTCTATGCAAAGACATTTTGGCTTGCACAGAACACCCATATAAACATAGTATACAGGCCCTTGACAGGAGCAATGGTCATAGACCCAATATCAAGCCGGGGTCATCTAAGCATGTGGGGCATGAAAGCAGGTCCTGCATGAAATCCTAAATCATTCAGCACGTGTGCAGGTTCAGAGCAGCAAGATGTTTTGATTGTAAAAAGCAATGGCAGAAGTCAACACTCAATCAGTGTCCCAACAGGAGTGAAACAGTTACCAGAGAAAACCATATAATAATAATAAGGAGAATGAGCAATGAGGGAGTCTATTTAATCAGCATTTGTATCACAGGCAGTGATATAAAAAATCAGCTGTTTCAAAATTACCGATAAGAAATCAAGACAGCAGAACACAAAGTACTGGGGGAATTCAATGGATCAGGCAATATCTGAGGGGGGAATGATTCCTGTGACTTCCCTGCCAGATGCTGCCTGACCCGCTAAGGTCTTGCAGCTAAGTCTTTTACTCAAGATTCCAGCATCTGCAATTCTTTGCGCCATAATCAAGACAGCAATATGAACATTGAGACACAAGGAACTGCAGATGTTGGTTTACCAAAAAAAGACACAAAGTGCTGGAGTAACTCAGCAGCTCAGGTAGCATCTCTGGAGAACATGAATAGGTGATGTTTTACATTGGGATCCTTCTTCAGGCTGATTGTAGTGGGGGGGGGGGGGGGGGGGATAAGGTGTGGGGGTGAAAGTTGGAATCAGAATAGCCTTTATTGTCATCCAAAAAAACAAGTCTTTTGGATGAAATTCCGTTACCCACAGCCCAACAATAAGAACAATAGAAATAAAGCAATAACACACACAATCACAAACCAACACGAAAACAAAAAAAAGAAACATCCATCACAGTGAGTCTCCTCCAGTCACTTCCTTACTGTGATGGAAGGCCAGAATGTCTTTCTCTTCCCTGCCGTCTTC
Organism: Rhinoraja longicauda; assembly: GCF_053455715.1. Classification (NCBI taxonomy): domain Eukaryota; kingdom Metazoa; phylum Chordata; class Chondrichthyes; order Rajiformes; family Arhynchobatidae; genus Rhinoraja; species Rhinoraja longicauda. The sequence continues at coordinate 28,828,623 of NC_135967.1, read as the reverse complement.
TCCCACGGTCAGGCTGTTGAACTTGCCACGTCGGGGTGGTCGGGCTCCCGATATTGAAGTGAGGTGAGGGTGGGACAAAGTCCAGCAAGTGATAGGTTGATACAGGTGAGCGAGGTGGGGGGTTGTTGATCTGTAGATGGTTGGACAACACCAGCAATTAAAAGATAAATAGTGTGAGTTAAGGATCGAAGAGTTGTGAAATGTAAAACCAAGGAAGGGATTTTGGTGGAAAGGGATATGGGAAAGGTGAAAGGAAGAAATGGGTATGCATCAAGGTGGGACATAGGGAAGAGCGGAGGGAAAGACGGAGAGACTATGGATACGGTCAGTGTCAGCTCAACCACATATGTGTCTATCTTAATGTAGGCAGTGAAAGCAAACATTACTCAGCACCCACAACCAGGTATACATATAAAAACTAGGATTAAGCTAGGATTAAGAATTGGAAATATTTAAATTTAGGATTGTTTTGATACCTTTAATAAGAATTTAATAAGAAATTACCTGGAAGTGTCTCCTTCTGGACTCCAGGTTTCTTTCTTTCTCTTTCTTTTTCTTTTTCTTTTTCCTTCTTTTTAACTGGGGGGTGGGGGGAAGGGGGGGGTGGGAGGGGTGGGAGGGGAGATAATACAGAACAATACGTGTATAATCGAATTTATAATGTAGTTATTATTGCTTACTATGAAATGTAAAATGTATGAGTTCTGTTAAAACTTAAATTAAAAAATTTTAATTAAAAAAAACAACAAAAAAAACTAAAATATAGTGGGAGGTAAAATTATTGCCAAAAATAATTCAGGTATCGATGGATAAGACGCTACAGGAGGTAGGGATTCCTGATGAAATCAAGGTGTCAAGTCTAAACAACCTGCCTTGTCCTCAGTGTTCCTCCTGCCATCCTTGGGCTTATTGGTCTCCCCATGACAGTTTTCCTCTTTATTTTCTGGTGTCTGCTGCTTTGAGTGTTTAACTGTCAATGCTTTGGCTATGTTTAGACCTGCATCTTGAATCTTTGTGCCTTTGCTTTTTACAATTAGAGCATTTTGCTGCTCTAAAACTATGCACGTGCTGAATGATTTGCATTACATCGGTAGTGTGGTTTCCTGCCAGACCTGCTTTCATGTCACTCGTGCTAACGTGACCTAATAGAAAATAGACAATTGGTGCAGGAGTACGCCATTCGGCCCTTCGAGCCAGCACCACCATTCAATGTGATCATGGCTGATCATGACCCTGGCCATGCCGGCCCTGAGCCCCGATGAGGATCCAAGTTCAACAATATCTGATGAGTTAGATAAGCACCAGTACCACTTCAAGGATCACAGATATTGACTCACTAAATTTGTAATTAAGCTGCATTATTTTTGGCTTTTCTTTTAAAGTAAGGAAAGCACTGTAGAAAGGTAAACATAATTATATATCACCCACATTTATTACATATTGTGGCACAGGGTCGTTTCTTTGAATAAACAAGCCAAACCTTGTCTCAGCTCGAAGATAGACAAGAAATGCTGGAGTAACAGCGGGTCAGGCAGCATCTCTGGAGAGAAGGAATGGGTGATGTTTTGGGTTGGGACCCTGCTTCAGACTGGTTAGGGATAAGGGAAACGAGAGATATAGACGATGATGTGGAGGTATAAAGAACATTGAATGAAAGATATGCATAAAAAGTAACGATGATAAAGGAAACAGGCCATTGTTAGCTGTTTGTAGGGTGAAAATGAGAAGCTAGTGTAACTTGGCTGGGGGAGGGATAGAGAGAGAGGGAATGCCGGGGCTACCTTGAGTGAGAGAAATCAATATTCATACCACTGGGCTGTAAGCTGCCCAAGCGAAATATCAGATGCTGTTCCTCCAATTTGCAATCAGCCTCACTCTGACAATGGAGGAGACCTAGGATAGAAAGGTCTGTGTGGGAATGGGAAGGAGAATTAAAGTGTCCAGCAACCGGGAGATCAGGTAGGTTCAGGCGGACTGAGCGAAGGTGTCTCAGCTCCTTGTGTCTTACATCTACTTCAGTAAAATCAATGATGGACTCCATCAGAGGTTAAAACACACACAGATTGCTTATACTTTACATACGCGATTGGCTGTAAAGGAATTTGGCACATCCTAAAAATTTAAAGGGCACCATGTAAATATTTCTCCTTCCTCTTCCTATTTAACACCGTTATCATGGGTGATATGGGTGCCAGAGTGGTTTTGTGTTCAGAACATAGCTCTTTGTGTGGAACGGAAACTTCTTTGCAGAACTATGTTTTCATGCACCTCAGATTTGGAAGAATAAGAGAAGTAAGGAAGTGAAGGCTATAAGGTTGGTAGAGGACGTTTATTCACAAGAATGCCTTGATGTAAATAAAATCGAGTAAATTCACCAATTTGTTCATTCAGCAAATGACAATCTCCAGACTGGGCTGGGTTGCACTAAATGCCATCTCGCTCCAGATGACATCTATCACGATCATATTGGATTTCCTATCTCTTCTGCTCCCTTATTTCAATTAGAATGTTTCCCGGCTAGGAAGACCTTTCAGCTCCTGATTTTCATGTAACACATTTCAAATGTTTTGAAGATGTGTTATGCTCTGGGGCACACAGGAACTGGACTCAAATGCACGACTCACACACAAGAGTCAATTTGGAGAAAATAAAGGCGTTCTTTAATTTTCACATTAAAGAACACTGCGATTCGAACCAAAAACTCTAAACTTACTCAGCTACAAAAACATTAGTTACAAAAATTACTTACTAGCTATACTACGACCGAGAGCACATGAATCAGAGCACATGAATCACAAGACAAACTGGCACAGGACAAAGGGAGGCGTGGACTATATATACATGAGGTAAGGGCACACAGGTGGAAACAATCAAGGCGGGGCTGACAATTACAATGGCAGGAAGTCAAGGGACCTGAAATGAGAATCTAAACACAGAACATGACACAAGACTAACAGATATGACGGGACATTACAGTACCCCCCCCTTTAGGACCGACTCCTGACGGTCCAGGCTGGTCAGGATGAGTCTTGTCAAAGTCCTTGATCAAAGTTTTGTCCAAAATGAAGCTGGCAGGAATCCAGCACCTCTCCTCAGGACCGTAGCCTTCCCAGTCGACCAGAAACTGGCGACCGCGACCTCTCTTGCGGACTGCAAGAAGTGCCTTAACTGTGTAGACCGGACCACCGTCGACGAGCCGGGGGGGTGGAGGGGGCTTGGAGGCGGGCACAAGTGCACTTTCCTTGACCGGTTTTATTTTGCTGACGTGGAATGTAGGGTGAACCCTTAATGACCTGGGGAGTTGTAGACGGACCGAAACAGGGTTAATGACTTTCGAAATGGGAAATGGACCCACGAACCTTGGAGCCAGCTTTCTGGCGTGGACGTGAAGTGGCAAGTCCTTTCTAGACAGCCATACCTTCTGGCCTGGGCGATAATGCGGAGCGGATCTGCGGTGGCGGTCGGCTGCCGCTTTCATCCGGGACTGACCCCGGAGTAGAACCCTCCGAGCTCCGTCCCAGATTCGGCGACAGCGTCGGATCATGGCGTGGGCAGAAGGCACCGTCACCTCACCCTCATAAGCCAAGAACAAGGGGGGCTGATAGCCGTAGGCACACTGGAAGGGTGTGAGTCCCGTGGCAGCCGAAGGAAGCGTGTTGCGTGCGTACTCGACCCAGATGAGATGGTCGCTCCAGGTGGTCTGGTTCTGCGCGATCAGACAGCGCAAGCAGGTCTCGAGCTCCTGGTTCATCCGCTCAGTCTGGCCATTGGATTGCGGATGGTAACCAGAAGACAGGCTGACGGTGGCACCTATGAGGGAACAAAACTCACTCCAAAACTTGGACACAAACTGAGGGCCTCGGTCCGAGACAATGTCTGTAGGGAAACCATGGATACGGAAAATGTGAGACATCATTACCTCTGCCGTCTCTTTGGCAGAGGGGAGCTTGGCCACAGCGATAAAATGTACCATCTTTGAAAATCAGTCTACCACCGTCAGGACAGTTGTGTTACCTTTGGAGGCCGGCAACCCAGTAACAAAGTCAATAGAGATGTGGGACCAGGGCCTCTGAGGGACTGAAAGTGGGTGCAGCAGGCCCGCTTGGGCTTGTCTGGAGGGCTTGCTCCTTGCACAGACAGGGCAGGCGGCCACATATTCAGCTACATCCTTCTCAAGTGAAGGCCACCAAAAACGCTGTTTAACCACAAAAACAGTTCTCTTGGCACCTGGATGGCATGTGAGCAGGGACGTGTGAGCCCAGTGGATTACCTGGGGGCGCAATGTCACAGGAACAAACAAACAGTTAGTAGGACAGCCACTCGGTGCTGGAGTCTCATCATTAGCCTGCTTCATATCTGTTTCGATCTGCCAAGACACCGCTCCTACCACACGGTTAAGTGACAGGATGGGTTCAGGTTCTCTGGTATCAGGTTCAGGGTCATAAAGTCGGGACAGGGCGTCTGGTTTTGTGTTCTGGGAACCGGGCCTGTAAGACAGAGAAAAGTTGAACCTACTGAAAAACAGAGTCCATCTGGCCTGACGTGAGTTGAGTCTCTTGGCTTTACGGATGTATTCCAGGTTCTTGTGATCTGTCCATACCAGAAAAGGCTGCTCGGCCCCCTCCAGCCAGTGCCTCCACTCCCCCAATGCGGCTCTGACCGCCAGCAGTTCTTTGTTTCCGACATCGTAATTCTTTTCTGCGGGGGTCAACTTACGTGACAGGTAGGCGCAGGGATGAATCCGGTTGTCCTTCTCCGCTCTCTGGGAAAGTACCGTCCCAATCCCCTCATTGGAGGCATCCACCTCCACAATGAACTGTCTCTGGGGATCTGGGATGGTCAGAACAGGAGCGTTGGTGAACAATGTTTTGAGGCGCTGGAAGGCGGCTTCGGCCTGAGGATTCCACTGGAACTGGGTCTTGGAAGACGTGAGAGAGTGCAGAGGAGCAGCAACAGCACTGAAGTCTCTAATAAAACGTCTGTAAAAGTTTGCAAATCCGAGAAACTGTTGCACCTTCTTTCTGTTAGTGGGGGTGGGCCAATTGGCCACCGCACTGACCTTACCAGGGTCCATCTGGATGTGGTCGGCCGATATAATGTAGCCCAGAAAGGACATTGTGTCTGCGTGGAAGTCGCACTTCTCGGCCTTCACATACAGACGGTTAGCTAGGAGCTTCTGCAACACACACTTGACATGACGCTCATGAGACTGTATGTCTGGAGAGAAGATAAGAATGTCATCAAGGTAGACAAAAACACACTCATTGAGAAATTCCCTGAGGACCTCGTTCATAAAAGCTTGGAAGACTGCGGGGGCATTGGTTAGCCCGAACGGCATCACCAAATACTCGTAGTGCCCGTTAGGGGTGTTAAACCCAGTTTTCCACTCATCCCCCTCTCTGATTCTCACTAGATGGTATGCATTCCTTAAGTCTAGTTTAGTGAATACTTTGGCTTTGTGCAACAGTTCAAAAGCAGAAGACATCAAAGGAAGTGGGTAACGATTCTTGATCGTAATCTCGTTTAGGAAGCTGTAATCTATGCAGGGACGAAGTGACCCATCTTTCTTGCCCACAAAGAAAAACCCCGCGCCTGCTGCCGAGGAGGACGGGCGAATAATGCCCGTCCTCAGGGAGGACTCAATGTACTCATCCATCGCCTTCCTCTCGGGGCCGGATATGGAGTACAGTCGCCCCTTGGGAATAGGGGTCCCCGGCAGCAGGTTGATAGCGCAGTCGAAAGGTCGATGAGGAGGTAGGGTGGTGGCCCTGGACTTGTTGAACACCTCCTTCAGTTCATGGTAACATGGTGGAACCTTCGACAGATCGGGATAGTCATCATCATCATTAGAAATCTTTATTTCTTCAGATTTAAGAACATTTATTCCCAAAACCGCCCCGATCTTCCCGTAACTCACCCCTTTGTTCACTGGTTCAACAAGACATGATTGTGTGCACTCAACCGTCCATTGTCTGATCTTACCAGATCGCCAATCAATCTGAGGATTGTGTTTCTGCAGCCAAGGGAAACCAAAGACCAAGGGATGTTGAGCTGAGTCAAACAAGTGAAAAGACATTATCTCCACATGGTTATCATTGAACATGACTTTGACAGGTTCTGTACGATAAGTTATCTCAAACAACTGACGTCCATCTAAAGCGCTCGCCACAATAGGTTGCAACAAGGGCACAGATTTAACCTTACACGATCGAGCTAGAGTCCAGTCCATGAGACTCTCGTCGGCTCCGGAGTCGATCAAAACCCCCCGAGTCACAATTTGCTGGTTCAGAGTGAGGGTGGCCTGTGTTAGTGGTCGAGGAGGTAAGTCCGAAACGGGGAATTGGCTCACCATTGTCCTCCTTTTCACTGGTGAGCCACCCCTTTTACCGAGCAGTCGGCCAGACGGTGTCCTTGTTGACCGCAGTAAAAGCAGGCTCCGTCCTTCAGGCGGCGCTGTCGCTGCTCCGGAGTCAGCCTGGTTCATCCTAGCTGCATGGGTTCCTCCGACGGCTGAGAGAACGCTGTTTTCTCCGGCCAGCGATGGACAGGGAATGATGACTTCTTCGGTGTGAAGGACCCGGAGGAGCGCCCCTGGTGATTGGGAGGACGATCAGCAGCCTGGTGTCTTTCCTTTTCCTTTATCCTGTTATCGACACGAATAGCCCTGGTAATTAATGTCTCTAGATCACTGGGTAACTCAAAAGGTGAAAGTCTGTCCTTTATAGCCTCCGACAACCCATTCATGAATGCATCCACTTGTGCAGGCATATTCTACCCACTGTCTGTTGCAAGGGTTCGGAAGTCAATGGCATAGTCTATCACTGGGCGAGTGTTCTGTTTTAGCTGCAGTAAGACTCGGGAAGCTTCCTTAGCAGAGGAAGTGTGATCAAAAATACTGCTAAATGTTCTTTGGAAGAGGTCTAGATCCTGACAGACTGTGGAGCCCCGAGACCACTCTGCAGTGGCCCATGCTGCGGCTCCTCCCGTCAAATGGGACACAATAAATGCTACCCTGGCCTGGTCTGAGGGGAAGTGTGCAGGGTTATGCTTGAAGTGGAGATCACATTGTACAAGGAATGATCTACAATTCTCCGAGCCTCCAGAGAACTTATCTGGTGAAGCCAGGCGTAGAATCAGCGTGGAGTTCGCAGGCGTGACCGGAACAGCAGGCGGATGGCCGGCTGAAGGTTCAACGTGAGCCAGTGGAGAAGCTGCCGAGGTTGGGTCGAGACGAGCCAGAACCTGATGGAGTTGTACAGCGAGGTGGTTGATCTGGGTCGTCACTGATGACTGGAACTCGCCTTGTCTATCGTTCAGCTCGCGCACCCCGTGACTGACTGAGCGCAGCTGCTCCTCCTGGTGCTGGATCTTAGTGCCCTGGTTGGCAAGGGCTGATTTCCAAATCTTAGAGTCGGCTGAGTCCATATTATGGCCAGTTTGTTCTGTTATGCTCTGGGGCACACAGGAACTGGACTCAAACGCACGACTCACCCACAAGAGTCAATTTGGAGAAAATAAAGGCGTTCTTTAATTTTCACATTAAAGAACACTGCGATTCGAACCAAAAACTCTAAACTTACTCAGCTACAAAAACATTAGTTACAAAAATTACTTACTAGCTATACTACGACCGAGAGCACATGAATCAGAGCACATGAATCACAAGACGAACTGGCACAGGACAAAGGGAGGCGTGGACTATATATACATGAGGTAAGGGCACACAGGTGGAAACAATCAAGGCGGGGCTGACAATTACAATGGCAGGAAGTCAAGGGACCTGAAATGAGAATCTAAACACAGAACATGACACAAGACTAACAGATATGACGGGACATTACAAGATGTAAGGATATTTCATGTGTTTATTCCATTCCAGCCACAGAGATGGATTTACATTCAATTGCAAAGTTTGTCTGGATAATCAAAATAAATTGTTTAATCTTCATGACATTGACTTCACATTGAGAGCACTGAATGAAATCTCTTAGTTTGACAATTTGAGGTTCTCCCCAAGAGCCAGAAAGATTTCAGATTTGTTTTCCTTTAACTTCAGACAGTTTCAATGTTTCATATTGTACAGTAACTGCATCTTGCCAAGACTTAAATCTCCAAATCATTTAGCCTGTATGCATTGGTATTGCAATTTCTTATTTTCACTCTATTCAGGTGATTGGAGCATGCAGTGAACGTTTCATGAAGAAAATGATTGAACACATACAAGAACACAAGGCTAGAGCAAGCTACCAGCCCCCTCCAGCCTTCTCCGCCTTTAAAGGTGATAATTTCTGATCTATGATGGAATCGACTATTCTTCTGTGTCAGTTTCCCATAACAATTCCTCAATCATTCACATCATTATCTATCTCTGCTTTAAATATATCTAACATCATGCAAGGCAGAGAATTCCAGAGATTCACTTCCCTCTCAGAGAAGAAATAATTTTAATACTTTACTTTGTAGCTACATCTCCTTATTTGTGACTCTCCCGCTGAATTTATTTTAAACTGTCTGTCCCTTCCTTTTTTGTTGTTTTAATAGTATGTGTTTAATGTATGTTTTTAGTGTTCTTTAGCTTTGTTTTATGTGGGGGGAAGTGGGGGGCTTGGGGGAAACCTTTTTAATCTCTTACCTCGACGGAGATGTGATTTTTATTCACGTTGTATCCCCGTCCGCACTGCGGCCTATCATTGAGGAGCTGGAGGCATCTGCTGGAGACCGATTTTGGGAGCTCCAACTGCGGGAGCCTGCAGGACCTACCATCGTGGAGCTGGCGGTCCCTTTGCCAAGGATCGACCTCGGATTTCCAAACTGCGGGAGCCTGCGGGACTTAACATCGTGGAGCTCGCGGTCCCTGGTTAGAGACCGACTTCGGGAGCTCGAAGCCGCAGGAGCTTCGACGGCCGCGACGCGGGAGCTTCAACATCCTGATGCGGGAGCTTCTATCGCCCCAACACGGGAGCTTCAACCGCCACCTATGGGAGCTTCGATCATCCCGACAGATGGTTTGACTGCCCCGACCGCAAGAGAATAATGAGGGAAGAGGATTGGACTTTATTGTCTTCCATCACAGTGAGGAATGTGGGGAATCCACTGTGGTGGATGTTTATGTTAACTTTTATGTAGTTGGGTGTCTTGTTGCTTTTTATTAGTATGACTGCATGGTAATTTGAATATCACTGAACCTTAATTGGTACACGTGACAATAAAAGACCTTTGAAACCTTTGAAACTGGGTATGGTATGATACAAGTTAATGTCACTATTTGTAAAAGAATCATATCATTTACCCGTGAACATGCAAGCTACTGATGTTGACTGCTATTCACCACCATCGTTTCTTAGATGAAGTCAGAAAATTTAGCGCAGGCAAAAGATAAGACCTAATTACTCCCTGATCAGTGTTTAGGTTAGACATATAGCAGGGAAACAGGCCTTTTGCTCCACCAAGTCCATGACGACTGTCAATCACCCATATAGTTCTGTGTTATCTCACTTTCTTATCCAATACATACCAGGGACAATTTTTCAGAGGCCAATTAACCTTCAAACCCACACATCTTTAGGATGTGGGAGGAAACTAGAGGACCCAGAGGAAACCCACACGGTCAAAGGGAGAAAATGTAAACTCCATAGGTCAGGCTCGAATCCAGGTCCCTGGAGCTGTGAGGCAGCAACTTTACCAGCTGCACCAATGTGCCACCCTGCAACATCCATTCACACATATGAGGCAGGTGAAATGAAGGGTTTCCATTGTTTACATAACAGCCTGAATTAACTATCTTGCTCCCAATGTTTCAAGAACTTTGTAAATTGTAGTGTTGAGTATCAACACAAAAATGTAATTGGTGTTCTGCAGAGAAGAGCTGGCTTTAATAGTTGCTTTAGAACACAGATATTAGAACACCCTGGGCAGCATGGTGGTGCAGCGGTAGAGTTACTGCCTTACAGCACTTGCAGCACCTGAGACCCGGGTTCGATCTTGACCACAGGTGCTATCTGTATGGAGTTTGTACGTTCTTCCCCTGATCGTGTAGGTTTTCTCCGAGATCTTCGGTTTCCTCCCACACTCCGAAGACATACAGGTTAATTGTTGGTTAATTGGTTTGGTATAATTGTAAATTCTCCCTAGTGTGTGTAGGACAGTGTTAATGCGTGGGGATCGCTGGTTGGTGCGGACTCGGTGGGCCGAAGGGCCTGTTTCCGTGCTGTATCTCTAAAACAAAACAAACAAAAAACTAACAGTACAGTAGAGAAACAGGCTCTTTGGCCCAAGAAGTCCATGCTGAAAATTATGCCAGATTAAACTCGTCCCATCTGCCTGTATGTGATCCATATCCTCCAATCCTTGCATACCCATGTGTCAATCTAAAATCCTCTTAAATGCCACTTTTGTATCTGCCTCGACCACCACCCCTGACAGTGCATTCCAGGCACCCACCACTCTGTGTAAAAAAAACTTGCCCCACACATCGATATACTAAAACTCTCGTTTGTTCACTTGTTCCTGAACTACAGCCAGAGGGAGGGAGGGAGGGAGGGGAGGGGAGGAAGGAGGGGAGGGGAGGAAGGAGGGATGGGGAGGAAGGAGGGGAGGGAGGGAGGTCTAGTCTCCTTTAAATTTTGCCCCCTCACCTTAAATCTAATTCCTCTGGTCTTTGGATATTTCCACCCTAGAAAAAATGTTCTGACTGTCTATCCTATCTACGCCTCACATAATTTGATACACTTCTATCAGGTCTCCTCTCACTCTTCAGAGAAAACAATCCAAGTTTGTCCAACCTATCTTTTTTAGCTGAGACCCTCTAATTCAGGCAGCATTCTGGTAAACCTCTTCTGCACACTTTACAAAGTCTCCACGTCTTTCCTGCAATGGAATAACCAGAAGAGCATACAATACCCTTAACCAAAGCTTTGTTTTCATTAATTTATTTCAAGCATTTGGTTTCCAAGTGAAAAATTAAGGATTTGTGAGTATGAAAACACTTGTTGTCAGTGAATTCATATCTGCTTGGCCCAACTAATAAGAGCAATCTATTTTTCCAAAGACGAAATGCCCATCCCTGGCCACATCCTGACTTTACATGGGGACTTCTTTGAAACAGAGTAGTTAATTTGTGCTGTTACTTTTTTTTTCCAAAACGTGTAAACTATTGAACGTTAGAAGTTCTTACAATTTTAATTCATTGGGCTGAATAATTGCTGAATAATTGCTGAACCATTGAAGAGTAGTATTTTTCAATATTCTGCAGGATTTTTGACGGCACTGCATGTTGCTGGCTAGGACCAGCAAATCCACTTGGATACAAGCCAAGCTGCTGAAATGGAATGGTATAATAATAAATAAAAGCTGCTTGCCTCATCTGATAGCAAAGTGAGTTCATAGAAGCTGAGCCAAGCAGATTTTACATTTAACCCCTGTCGATACCACTGTATTAGAGGGTGAAATTAGGTAAAATATTAAATGATTACTATCAATTGATCCCATCCTGCTTTCACCTAGCTACAGTCTTCATGAAGAAGGTACAAGTCCCTGAAAATGGTGACCTCCGAGTGCAAGAACAACTTCTGCCCTACAGACTCATGAATACTGCACAACACTAACCACAACATTACCTCAGCAACCGACCATGGACTTTTTTTGGTTACACTACATTCTTCAGTTTGGTACTGTGATGGTTCAGTTGCCAAGTATTAAGTTATTGTAGTGGCCTGGCGGAGGCCAGAGAAAAGGCAAGACGCCGGGCAGTTTTAAGTAAGGTTCTTTATTAGGCTGTGAGCTCCTGCCCACAGCGTAGTCCACCTAGGGATGAGCCACGCCTCCCCATGGGCTGGCTTTTAACCCCTTACGCCTGTCCGTCACGTAACGAGGGGGCTGACCCAAGGAGTGGCCTGATCCGCCACAGGACCCCCCCCCCCCTCCAAGAACCGGAGGTACAAAACGGATAGGAGGGCGACCAGCCCGGGTGCGCACCATGACCGGCGCAGGGACCGGCGACTGACCGACAGGTGGAGGGGTCGTAGCAGACACTGGCGGGGGTAACGTGGACGGGGGGCGACCGCGCGGGTGGGGCTGCGCAACCGGCACCGGCCGATCAATGTCCACGTGTGCCGGCTTCAGCCGTGCGACCGAAACAGTCTCTCTGCGACCCCCCATGTCCAGAACGAATGTGGCCGAGCCGTGTTGCAGGACCCGGAAGGGGCCCTCGTACGGCGGCTGGAGAGGTAATCGGTGTGCGTCCCTGCGCAGGAACACAAACTGGCAGTCCTCCAGAGCGGCAGGGACGTGTGGCTGGAAGGTCCCATGACGTGACGTGGGCACAGGTGCCAGCCTGCCCACCGTCTGCCGAAGACGTTGCAGGGCGTCAGAAGGCTGCTCCACTCGACCCTGCGCCGGTGGGATGAACTCCCTGGGAACCGTCAAGGGGGCCCCGTACACCAACTCGGCGGAGGAGGAGGCCAAGTCCTCCTTGGGTGCGGTGCGGATCCCCAGCAAAACCCACGGCAGGGTGTCCACCCAGTCTGGGCCCGTGAGCCGAGCCTTCAGGGCAGCCTTCAGCTGGCGGTGAAAGCGTTCCACCAACCCGTTCGACTGTGGATGGTACGCCGTAGTGTGGTGTAGGCGGACACCCAAGAGTCGTGCCATGGCCGACCACAGTTCCGAAGTGAACTGTGGCCCCCGGTCGGATGTAATGTCCAGTGGAACCCCGAACCAGGCGATCCAGTGCACCGCCAAGGCCCGCTCGCAGGTGGCCGTCGAGGTGTCCGCCAGCGGAATGGCCTCCGGCCACCGCGTGAAGCGATCGACCACGGTGAAGAGGTGGGTAATGCCCCGGGACGGCGGCAGCGGCCCCACGATGTCCACATGAATGTGGTCGAAGCGCTGCCGAGGGACACGAAACTCCTGCAGAGGCGCACACACGTGTTGCTGGATTTTTGCAGTTTGGCACGGGATGCAGGTGCGTGCCCAGTGTGCGACCTGCTTACGCAGCCCGTGCCACATGAAGCGGGAGGCTACGAGGGCCACCGTCGCCCGAATAGAGGGTGAGACAGCCCGTGGAGCACCTCGAATACCCTGCGACGCCAGACGACAGGGACGATGGGCCGCGGCAGGCCAGTGGAGGTGTCGCACAACAGCGTTGTATCCCCGGGGCCACAGACAATGTCCTCCAGCTGCAGGTCGGACACGGCTGTACGATAGGTGGCCATCTCCTCGTCCCCCAGCTGTGCGGCTGCTAGGGCGGAATAGTCGATCCCCCCGGCCATTTGTAGGACGGCGTGGATCGCGGGTCTAGACAGGGCATCGGCCACCCTGTTGTTTTTTCCCTCCACGAACCGAATTGAGGTGGTGTACTCCGACACATATGCCTTTGTCTTTGTTGCCACGCAGACCACGGATCCGAAACCTTGGCGAAAGCAAAGGTGAGTGGCTTGTGGTCTGTGAACGCGGTGAAGGGTCTCCCCTCCAGGAAGTACCGAAAGCGGCGTACCGCGAGGTAGAGGGCGAGGAGCTCCCGGTCGAACGCGCTGTAACGCCGTTGGGCCCCGCTGAGGTGCCTGCTAAAGAAGGCGAGTGGCCGCCAACACCCGTCGATGTGCTGCTCTAGCACCGCACCGACCGCCACCTCAGAAGCGTCCACGGTCAGGGTGGTTGGGGCATCCTCCTTGGGATGGACGAGCATCGTGGCCCTGGCCAGGGCCTCCTTAGCCTGCTCAAACACCGCTCCTGCTTCGTCGTCCCACTCAACCTCCTTGCGGCGACCAGCCATGAGGTGGAAGAGTGGGCGCATAGTTCCGGCTACCGACGGCAGGAAGCGGTGATAGAACGAAACCATCCCGGCGAATTCCTGCAGGCCCTTGACAGTGGTCGGTCGGGGGAACCGGCGGACAGCGTCGACACTGTCCGGAAGAGGTACCACCCCTTGTGGGGTCACCCGATGGCCGAGGAAATCGATGGCCGTCACCCCAAAACGGCACTTGGACATATTAATTGACAAACCGTACTCGCTGAGGCGTTTACACAGCTGGCGGAGGTGGGTGCAGTGCTCCTGCCTCGAGCGGCTGGCCACGAGTACGTCGTCCAAGTAAACAAAGACGAATTCTAGGCCACGGCACACACAGTCCATAAGCCGTTGGAAGGCCTGTGCGGCGTTCTTCAACCCGAACGGCATCCGTAGAAACTCGAATAGGCCGAACGGAGTGATGATGGCAGTCTTGGGGATGTCATCGGGGTGGACCGGGATTTGATTATACCCACGCACCAGGTCCACCTTGGAGAACACGGATGCTCCGGCCAGGTGGGCATTAAAGTCCTGGATGTGCGGAACCGGGTACCTGTCGGGAACGGTCGCATCATTCAAGCGCCGATAGTCCCCGCACGGTCGCCAGCCCCCATCCGCCTTGGGGACCAAGTGGAGTGGTGACGCCCACGGGCTATCGGAGGGGCGCACGATGCCCATTGACTCCATCTGACGAAACTCCTCTCGAGCTAGACGGAGCTTGTCTGGAGCGAGACGCCGCGCTCGGCCGTGCACGGGTGGCCCGGTGGTGGGGATGTGATGCTGCACCCCGTGCTTGGGAGCGGAGGAGGAGAAGTGGGTTTCCACAATGTCCGGGAAGTCCGCCAGGATGCGCGCGTACGTCGCATCCACGGACGACAGGGGTCCGACGTTGGGGGAGACCGGCCTCAGTGTGCTGGAGTGCACCACGAGCATGGAATGCGCCCGCAGGAAGTCGGCGCCCAGCAACGGCTGGGAAACATCGGCAATGACGAACCTCCACGTGAACCAGCGGTATTGGAGGTGGTGCTGCTTGGGCCGACCACCAGCGACCTCTGGTGGCGTCTGGCTGAACTGTCGGCGGGCCGTGCGAGAAGGGCGTGCCGGCACCGGGGTGCCCGATGGCGGCCGGATTTCACCGCGGGGGTCGCCCTGAAACGGGGTCGACGGCGGCCCCAGCTTGCTGTTGGCCTTCCGACGCCGCGGAAAAGACGGCCAGGGTTTCCAGGTCCTCCCGACGGGTCATCCATATCTGGTCAGCGCGCTCGCCCAGCCCCTGCTTGTCGGTGAAGGGGTCCCCAGCGAGCTGAGAGCGGAGGTCGACTGGGAGCTGCCGAAGGTAGGCCTGCTTAAATAGAAAACATGGTGGGTGGTCGCCCATAAGGGCGAGCATGTCCTCCAGAAGGGCTGACGGCCGTCGGTCCCCGAGCCCCCCCTTGCTCATAATTCGAGTTGCCCTCTCGGCGTCGCTGAGGCCGAACCTCCTGATAAGGAGTTCTTTAAGGCCCGCATATTTGTTAGCCGCGGGGGGGTCGTTTAGGTAGGGCTTTATTCGCCTTGCTGTCTCCTGGTCCAGGGCGCCGACGACATAAAAATACTTTGTTAAGTCAACGGTTACCCCTCGCACAGCAAACTGTGCCTCTGCCTGCTGGAACCAGACCTCAGGCTCTTCGGTCCACAGGGTCGGGAGTTTGAGGGAGACGGCATCGAGGTCAGCAGGACCGGGTTGCGCATTATTGCGCGACATCACGACGCGTGATGTATGTCGGGGTCACCAATGTAGTGGCCTGGCGGAGGCCAGAGAAAAGGCAAGACGCCAGGCAGTTTTAAGTAAGGTTCTTTATTAGGCTGTGAGCTCCTGCCCACAGCGTAGTCCACCTAGGGATGAGCCACGCCTCCCCATGGGCTGGCTTTTAACCCCTTACGCCTGTCCGTCACGTAACGAGGGGGCTGACCCAAGGAGTGGCCTGATCCGCCACATTATTGTATTATTGATTATTGTATTTGTGAGTTATTGTGTTAATGGGCCTGTAAAGCTGCAGCAAATAAAAATGTAATTGTTCCATTGCCAGTACAGATGACAATGAAACACTCCTGATCTTAACATTTTTGTGCACACATTGTAAACTGTTATTTGTTGGCCTGTCGGTGGCACTGTGATGTGAATTTAAATCAAATGAAATAGCACTCCATGACCGCAGGCTTTCTAACTCAATTTAACCAAAATTAGCTTATCAGCTCAAAATATAATGCAACTTCAAACAAAATTGTCCATCTCAACTTCTCAATTCTTCGGTGCAGGGTTTATAAAACATCCCATTGTTTGGAACCTGGGCCCCACCTAAAACAATGGCCACTACCTCAGATCGGATTATTCACCTGGGGAGTTCCACAAACTGCAGCCAATTACACACCTTTGAAGAGCCTCTGAAAATTAAGCGTTACTTTTCCATCATTAAAAACTTCTATTAAACGTTTTAAAACTGCTTTTACAGTTTACCAAAAAACTGACAAATGTAGCAGACAAATGGTTCTGTAAAGTTTTTCTAGAGTCAAGAGAGTCAAGACTGTTTTATTGTCATATGTCCCAGATACAACAATGAAATTCTTACTTGCAGCAGCACAACAGTATTTTCAGTTGGTTAAAATTGGGTTATTCATAGATGATGAAACCCGTATATTTTATTTGGTAAATTATTTTTAGCTGTACTGATAAAACTGGACCCATTAATGGTATATGTTACCTATGTAAGCTTACTTATGTGAGCATGTGTTTCATAATGGTATAGTTAGATATATCGACTAGTTGACAGGAGGGAAATAACTGTATCTTATATTCACCAGCAATAAATATTTATCACCACATCAGGATAGTTTTGTTTCCATTAGTGAAGGAAAATCTCAGTGTTCAATAATGATCTCTCTGGTCTTTTTGCTCAATCAACTCTCTAATGCATTTACTCCCAGCAAACCACCATCACCTTTCCACTGATAGTAATAGGTTAGGTTTCTAGGTGTGCCATGGGACCAGATGATATTGTTTATGAGCACTGCATAGAGCACTTTATTACATCCAGTGTAAATATTATGCTTATACACTAGATATTCTGATCTGTACCTACGGATGCAAAACAAATGTAGATGCTTGCCAAGGATTCCGTGGCTTCTTATCCCGACAAAATGTTCCACCTCTGACTTACCTACATTGAAAATTATTTGCCAAGAGCACACAAATTCAGCGATTTTACCAGTGCCTTCCTGTATCGCAGTGCTACGTATTTGGCATATGGTGAAAGTTTTAAACTGATAGTTTTAAACTGTGCTTCCAAATGTCCATTTATCAAATTCTAATCTTCCATGTAAATAATAAGCAGAAGTGGGTTCTTGTAGAAATCGGTCTCCTACCATTCACTAGTCTGAGTGGCAGCTTTTAATGCATCTGCATTGATTTGACTGGAATGGGTTCAGTGGGAGGGGGAACTGTTTTGCTTGAGAACACATGCTGTGAAATCATGATTTTCTTTTACAATTTTTTCTATTTGGTTTCGTACAGCAAAGCCAATGCTATCATTCAGCTTAACTGATTCATGGCCAGGAGTACACTGGAGCTGGCCATAGGAGCAGGGAGGCAGAGAGCAACTGGGGTTAGTGGGGATAAAGGGCACTGGATCTTGCTGGAAGCAGGTGGGAGCATCAGACCACAGAAGTGAGAGATTGAAGATGTACTTGAATACTCCAGCCAGTTGGTCCGCATAGATCTTTAGCACTTGGCCAGGAACGGTATTTGGGCAAGACGTCTCCTCTTGAAGGATGAATAATATGTTGTCATATGATATGTTGTCAAAGGAAGTGTGCTTCAATGGCATAAACTATTTGAATATGCATGGTACTTCTTGCTTAAAATATTTGTAAATGTATTCAGAAAATACTGGAAACACTCAGCAGGTTAGGCAGCACTTGTAGAGAGGTTAACTGCTTGTTTCCTTTAGAACTGAATAGAATTAGTCTTGGTCATTCTATCCTTTTCAGGTAGACACTGAGACCAAGGATCATATACTTCCACTTGTGTTTTCTGGGTTCTGTAGTGGTGATTGAGGTCAATGTGGGTGCCGCAGTCTCTTCCACAGGAGTTGGGAGATGGGACGGGCAGATCCTACTGTTGATTATCCATCTGCAATATTAACATTTTTTTGTCTCTCAACTTTATTATCCTGCATGTAAGTTTTCTTGAAGTTTATAAGATCGTTACACCACCTGACTGGAATTTCCTTACTCTCCTGCAACAACTTTCATTGAGTGTTCTTGCTGTACCAGCCACATATATTAAAACTACATTAATCTGACGCACTCAGGATTTCAATAAGGCCAGACTGGAAGATTTTCTGAACTAATGGATGTTACCCCTAATAATACAACATATTTTTAATTCCGTTTTTCAAAATAAAACCTACACAATGGTACAATAACTTTTCCAGTGTATCCAGTTACCTGTGAGAAGCTTGGGAAATGGGACCTGGGAGTTTCAAGGGAATGCCTGAAGCAAGACCCCTACCCCATGTGTTTTCTTCCTATTCTGTACCTGAATATTGTCTTTGTTTTTCAGCGTCGTTTATGGGCGGCACGGTAGCGCAGCGGTAGAGTTGCTGCTTTACAGCGAATGCAGCGCCGGAGACTCAGGTTCGATCCTGACTACGGGTGCTGCACTGTAAGGAGTTTGTACGTTCTCCCCGTGACCTGCGTGGGTTTTCTCCGAGATCTTCGGTTTCCTCCCACACTCCAAAGACGTACAGGTATGTAGGTTAATTGGCTGGGTAAATGTAAAAATTGTCCCTAGTGGGTGTAGGATAGTGTTAATGTACGGGGATCACTGGGCGGCACGGACTTGGAGGGCCGAAAAGGCCTGTTTCCGGCTGTAGATATATGATGATGATATGATGATGATATGATGATGAGAAGTGGACGAAGCGATCTTGGTCTGGTTCAGCTAGGTGACTCTACAGGTGGACCACCATTCATTTCCACTGGACAAATACAAATCATGCTTTCCTTTGCCAGCTGCTAGCAACTGTTGTTCTTATTCCCCTCCCCCTAAATGAATTTAGTTAAAAACAGACAAAAATGATTTGACATAAGTAGAAACATTAAACTAAAGTAACTAAAACACTTTCACCTGATCATCCTAACACACTGGGTTAGAATTCCCATTGAAAATTAGTAGGGGCGCCATTCATATAGCAAGTCATAGTTAACAGCGCATGCAGGAATTCAAACTTACTGAATTGATACCACCAACTCCTGCCAGCAAGGCCTACCTGATACTTAATGTTCACCAAAGATTTTGTTGAAAAGGGGTGCAGCACTTTTAGAATCTCATTGACTTTAGCTCGGGCAGTATGTTCTCTTTCGTATTGGAACTCAGAAAGACTTGTGAATTCACAGCATCTTCCACCTGCCACTATTGCTAATTTATGCACTGTAGACAGTTAACAGAAAGACTAGCAACACCCAAAGAGGTAAGTGGTGAAGAGGAAATCAGTTCGAACACTCTCTGGTGATCCAGGCTGCAAAATGGCTGCAATTTTTATTATTGAATATTTAAACTACTCTGCAGATTTCCCCCTGCAGTAGCACAGCATTACAAGCACACGCTTGAGGCATTCCTGAAGAAATTTGGAATCTATCTATATATCAATAAAACTTTCATCTTGTATGTGGGTTTGTGTGTTTGTGCTTATATTTGTTCTGGAAAGACAGCCAAAACGGTACACAATAGCGCGACAATTTTAGGCCCACCCTACACACCATCCCCCCGTGGTCTCAATAAATCAAGTATTGTTACTTTTAAAAAAACAATTAACTTAACAAACTTTAATAAATGTGCAGTTTAATGTGGATAAGTGTGAGGTTATCCACTTTGGTGGTAGGAATAGGAAGGCAGAGTATTATCTGAATGGTGTCAAGTTAGGAACAGGGGACGTACAACGAGATCTGGGTGTCCTAGTGCATCAGTCACTGAAAGGAAGCATGCAGGTACAGCAGGCAGTGAAGAAAGCCAATGGAATGTTGGCCTTCATAACAAGAGGAGTTGAGTATAGGAGCAAAGAGGTCCTTCTGCAGTTGTACAGGGCCCTAGTGAGACCGCACCTGGAGTACTGTGTGCAGTTTTGGTCTCCAAATTTGAGGAAGGATATTCTTGCTATTGAGGGCATGCAGCGTAGGTTTACTAGGTTAATTCCCGGAATGGCGGGACTATCATATGTTGGAAGACTGGAGCGACTAGGCTTGTATACACTGGAATTTAGAAGGATGAGAGGAGATCTTATCGAAACGTATAAGATTATTAAGAGGTTGGACACGTTAGAGGCAGGAAACTTGTTCCCAATGTTGGGGGAATCCACAACAAGGGGCCACAGTTTAAGAATAAGGGGTAGGCCATTTAGAACTGAGATGAGGAAAAACTTTTTCAGTCAGAGAGTTGTGAACCTGTGGAATTCTCTGCCTCAGAAGGCAGTGAAGGCCAATTCTCTGAATGCATTCAAGAGAGAGCTAGATAGAGCTCTTAAGGATAGCGGAGTCAGGGGGTATGGGGAGAAGGCAGGAATGGGGTACTGATTGAGAATGATCAGCCATGATCACATTGAATGGCGGTGCTGGCTCGAAGGGCCTCCTCCTGCACCTATTGTCTATTGTCTATTTAAAAAACACTTTTTAAACTTTAATACTTACATAAGATGGCCGCCACATCCGCGCATGTGCAGTTCGGGAGGGTTGCCACTCGGAGGGGGCGGGACCCGCATGAGTGACAGGAGTGGTGGCCAATGAAGGGGGGGAGGAGAGCTCTCCTGCTACCGGAGAGTTTGGATCAGTTGGGGGAGAGTTGCTGGGCCCACAGGAGAGGTTTGCACCCAACAGGGCTTGCCGCACCCGCAGGAGCGCCCACAAGAGAGATTTGGACCCAACGAGTCCACGCCCATCTAGTTGACACTAAAAGCTGTGCAGTTCAATCAATGAAGTGTGTAGGAAGGAACTGCAGATGCTGGTTTAAACCGAAGGTTGACACAATAAGCTAGAGTAACTTGGCGGGACAGGCAGCATCTCTGGAGAGAAGACCTGAAAAAGGGTCTCGACCTGAAACGTCACCCATTCCTTCTCTCCAGAGATGTTGCCTGGCCCACTGAGTTACTCCAGCTTTTTGTGTCTATCTTCAATCAATGAAGAGACCACTGGAGTGGAAATGTCTCAATGTGGGAGTTCTTCGCCCACTTTAAGAATATCACTCTCCTTGTGCAGTGAAAAATAGTTTAAAAAAAAGAGAAAGCCAAGATACAAGGAATGGCAATGAGTACAGCCTTCCCTTTACAAAGATGTATGATATCTAAGGCTTTGTACCTCAAAGATTGAGCTCATAATACTCTGAAAGCCAAACAATCTATCCATGATTGCGTGGAGAAGGACAATATGGAAGAGAATAGCTTTCTCTGGGAATTTTTGCCAAGAACCAGGACTTCAACCTGAACTATTTCATAATTATTCATGGAACACATCTGACATCCATTGTTTCTTTCATTGCATCAACTCTAATTGCTCCTATTTGGCATTACCTGGTTCTAATCAACTGTGGAAAACAACGCTTCCACAGTTCGACGCTGCTGTTTTGAACAGAAATATTTTCTATCTTTTATTTCCAGTGGCTTTAATCTGTTCTCTTAAATTAAGCTTTTAATCTTTGTCCTGATCCATCAGAAATCAGCTAAATGATATGATGGTGTAGATGGGGCATTTATAGTAGTGTGGTTTCATCTTGCGGAACCCATGGATAAACCCATGATGATGAAAGAATAAAGGATTATGCTGATTAGATTTAGATAAAGCAGAATGGGAGGAGGCTCATGCAGAATAAACACTGACAACTGGGCCAGATGTGCTGCTCGGTGCTACAGATGTTACAGTATGTCATTCTACCGCTTAAGGCAAAACAAATATAAAATATTGTTTTACACTCGCAGGTTTAAAAATATTGTGACAAAATCACCTCTTATTGACTATGATCAGAAATTACAATCTTATAACTTTTTTATTAACTTTAAAAATAGTTGGTGCCCAGCAAACCTGCTTTAAAAAAGACCGCATCATTCCCAAAGATTAACAAGCCTACCCTTAACCTGCAATCTGTTGAAATACTGGAATTCATGTCAGAATTAGGAGGAAATGCAGTTCTCTCTACACCTGATGGAATCTTGAAAATGTTTAATCCAGTAAAACCATACGATACATAAGCACAACCATACATAAGTAAAGCAGTGATTATTTGCCTGGACTTGATGGGCTGAGCTATTGGGAAAGGTTGGGCAGGCTAAGACGTTTTTACTTGGAACGCAGGAGGATGAGGGAAGATCTTTATAGAGGTGTGTATAAGATCGTGGGAGAATCGATAGAGTAGATGCATAGTCTTTTAGCCAGAGTAGGGGAATCAAGAGCTAGTGGACACTGGTTTAAGATGAGAGAGGAGAGATTTAATAGGAACCAGAGGGGCAACTTTTCACACAGAGGGGATGGGTATATGGAACACGCCAGCAGAAGGGTAGTTGAGGCAGGTACAATAATAATATTGAAAAGACATTTGGACAGGTACAGGGATAGAAAAGGTTTTAAAGGAATATGGGCCAAATGCAGGTAGGTGGGAATAGTGTTGTTGGAGCATCTTGGTCGGCATGGTAAGTTGGGCCGAAGGGCCTGTTTCCATGCTGTATGACTCTCTATGACTCTTTAACACAATGATTACATTGTTAAAAAAAATAGATTTCTTCTGAGGAAGAACACAAAAAGTCACAATGTTTCCAGCACCAACTTGAAACTTTCAAGTATCAAGTTTAAAAAAAAATTGAGTCTTATTTTTGTCACAAGGCCCATTATCCAGGCAGGTGCACTGGGCCAGTGTTGTAGGGGTCGGCCTGGCCTGGTGATGCTGTCAGTACCTTCCACCGCTGCTCTGTGTTGCTGCAGGCTGCATCCAATCTGCATGTTTGTCAGACTTCTGTGGGGCCTCCAGCGGCATTTGATCAACAGCGGCATTTGATCAACTGTAGGCTGCAGTAGGGCCAACCAGCAGTCGATCCACCAACACCACACGCTGCCACCTCCCACAGCCACCATTCACTACTGCCTGTGGAGGTACTACCCGTAGTATGACTGCAAAACCCTTTGAGCACTTTGGAGGGCATGTGAAGTTCATAGGCACCGAGCAAGTTATTGGATGTGAAAGGCTTTAGCAGAAGCTGAACAATGACGCCTTTCCCCAAAATTACTGTGAGTTTTCCATTTCTTCACGAAAACAAGAATAGCTTTGTAACAAGTGGGAAGAGCTTTGCCAAACTCATTTGGTTTGGGTTGTGCCATTCAAAAAGGCAGATACGGACTTTGCAAAAATTAACTGTGAATCAATTTAAAAAACCACCCGTGTCCATTGCCTTACATTTGGAGAAAATTTGAGGACATTAGAGCTAGAAATTCATTCACAAAATAGTACCATGATATCACAGATTCTTTAGACTCTGCCCCTGAAATTCATTCCTTTGGTTTCCACAGAATGGATATCAGAGAGTGATTATAACGTGACAATAGCATTGTAAAAAAATCACATCGTGCTAAAAATCAATAGTGAGTTTTTAGTAAATCGTCCACAGTTTCCAGAGAAAAGGAAAACTTAAAATAAGAACATGAAGAAAAAAAACTAAATTGAAACATAACCGCTTTTGATAAAACCGTTTTGCTGTTACAGCTTGGCACAGATCCAAAAAGGTTTTGTTCACTTCTAAAACACATCCCCAATACAGCAAGGTTTTCTTTTTACCTGGAGCTTTAATCACAGATGTTATGGCTTATTGAAAAGAGAACGCTACATTCATAGCACTAAATGATTTTGAGGGCTTCCATCACAGCTTTCCACAGGGTGGAACCCAGTACACACCCAGAAAGTAAACGTGATTACGGCTGTGTGCAGACCTATGAGTCAGTCAGCTGTCCTGGCAGTATCCCAAAGCCTGACACAAAGAAATGATTACTTTGGATTAAATGGTTTTGTGTGTTTTGTTTGGATTCCCACATTTTGTGTAAATGACAACATTTCCACAAACTGGGGCAGGAGACACCGCTTCAGGCTTGTCATACCTTTGTACTCAATTCATTGCTGAATCTTTGCGTGTCCCTTGGGCAATACATTTATGCAAAATCTTCATTTAACAAGCAAACAAAACTAATCGTTGAGAAACAAGGAACTGCAGATGGTAGTTTACCAAAACTACACAAAATGATGGAGTAACTCAGCGGGTCAGGCAGCATACCTGGATAACATGGAAAGGTGATGTTTTGGATCTGGACTCTCCTCAGAGCCTGGATCTGACCCCAGCCCTTACCCCTGTTCGGTTTTTGTCATCTCCTCCGACCTCTCCCTTTCTGATACAGCCCTCAACAGAGACCTTACCTTTGTACCCCTACACCCACACCTCAACAAGTTCCAAGCCAACAGATGACCTCAATAATGACACTGCTGGGACCCGCTGTCCTTCCCCCTATACCAACCACGCTACTCCTACCCTTCACCCCTACACCACCCCTCAAACCCCCCTCCCACCTCAGCCTCCATCATTCCCCCCACAGTACCTCTCCCAAGTGTAGGAAGGAACTGTAGATCCTGGTTTAAACCGAAGATAGACACAGTAACTCAGCGGGTCAGGCAGCATCACTGAAGAGAAGGAATGTGTGATATTTTGGGTCGGGAACCTTCTTCAGCCGGAACATCACCAATTCCTTCTCTCCAGAGATGCTACCTGTCCCGCTGAGTTACTCCAGCTTTTTGTGTCTAACCTCTCCTAAGTCTCCCGGTGCCCTCCTCGGCACCTGGGTTTGACCCCAGCCCTTACCACTGTTGTGTTTGCACCATCCTCCGACCTCTCCCTTACTGATGCAGAATGGTCAGTCCACAACAGAAACCTTAACCTTGTGCCCATACCCCATAACCCAACGATTTCCGAGCCCACCATGACCTTGATATCTTCTTCCGTTCCCTCCGTCTCTGGGGATTTTTCTCTGATTATAGAGTCCTCGCCACCCACTCACGACCTCTACTTCCAAAACCAATCATTTTTTTAATGTGGTTCATCAAGTGAAGAAGCTGCTAGATATGGTAATCAGTCACATCATAGCAAAATACCCCACAGAATGGATGAGTCCTGGAGATCAATCAGACCATCAGAAATTCAACTCTGATTGCAGAGGAACTAAAATCAACTGCAAGAACCAGTTTCAAAAAGAAACAAGACACTAAGACAAAAGAATCGCTCTTGTATTCAGTGTCCCTCGTGAGAAATTGCAGAGCTGAGTCAAGGGGTGGATTGCATGTTAGACTGATGCCAACCTAAAAAGGGGCAGAAATAGTCCCAAATCATTTAATGAGAGCATGTGGAGGTAAAATCATTTATTATGATTACAAAAGAAGATGCAATAAGGAAATAGAAAAGGGATACTCCAATGGCAGGGAATGGAATAAGACGATATGAATTGTTATGGTTGTTCCTTTGCCACCTGGGAGTATAACAGAGTAATTGTGTAGTGACTGGACACACTGACAGGTTTCTGAAGCATTGATTCAGGGAGGGGAGTTTCAATTGCCGCAGCTGGGAAATTTAAACTCAACTCACTAAATAAATATGGAATTAAAATGTCAGGCTTGTCAACAGTTTCTATGAAACTACTGGACTGTCATAAAAACATGGTTTGGTTCATTCATCTCATTCAGATCAAGGTTTGGGCTATTCTGTGACTCCAGGCCCAGACTGATGGATTGGTTCTTTACAGTCTCCTCAGTTCAGGGGTAGTTTGGGATGCTGGCCTTGTTGCTGATGTTCACAGCCTGGAATGGAGGCTGGGTGCACTTTTAGGAGTACAGTTTTATATGACTAGATAATCATTTGCAGTTTGAGCCTGAATTCTGAATAAACATTTGTGATGAAACTGCAGGAGATGTAGCAACTGTCCCTGCACCTCCTCCCTCTTCTCCATCCACGGACCAGAACAGCACTTCCAGGTGAGCCAGAGGTTTAAGTGCATCACTTCAAACCTCATCTACTGTATTTGGTGCTTCCATTGTGGCCTCCTTTACATCAGTGAGACCAAGCGTAGACAAGGCAACTGTTTCACTGAACACTTGCACTCTGACTGCCAAGGCCTGCTGGATCTTCCAGTTGCTAACTATTTTAACTCCCCTTCTCATTCCCATGTCAACCTTCTCCATTACCAGATTGAGGCTGCAAACAAACTGGAGGGACAGCACTTCATATTCCTCTTGGGTAGCTTATGACGCATCGATTTGAACATTTAACTTTCCAGTTATAAGAAACACAACTTGTGGCCCCAACCAACACAAGAGATACAAGAAACAAGGTAGGACCCTCTTACTTCAACTGGTCTGAATAGATTGCTTCTCTGGACTTTACAACAAATGCTGTTAGAGAGCTGTTAGATACAAACTTTTGAATATAACAAATTTAACACAACAATTATTCTTCACGCCAGTCTCAAACTCAGGTGTTGTTTATCTTGTTGAATACTTGCTTTAATTCCCTCCTGAAATGCCTTGCAAAGAAAGTGTATCTACACTGGTTACAGTGTCAAAACCTCTGTTAACCGATAAATGCAACATGTTGAGGTCCTTGCTGTTCACAGCTTTTCTCTTGCATTTGCAGTGCAACGTGGACCATCCACACTGGGTCACTGAGTAGACTCTTTCAACAA
The DNA here is from genome assembly GCF_053455715.1 of Rhinoraja longicauda. Lineage (NCBI taxonomy): Eukaryota > Metazoa > Chordata > Chondrichthyes > Rajiformes > Arhynchobatidae > Rhinoraja > Rhinoraja longicauda. The sequence goes on along the minus strand of NC_135967.1, from coordinate 28,802,057 downwards.
GAACTTGAGAATCTTTGTAGCAGGTTCTTATTTTTGTGCTTATCACACCATGGTATTTGAAAAAAGTGTAGCTACTGACTGAGTCGGTCAGTGAAGCAGAATGTGTTATAGACATCTCGATGAAAACTAAAATGACAAGAGGGGAGGAAGGAGTAAGAGACATATTTAGAGTAGAGGCAACAGAGATAAATAATAGGGGAAAATATGGAAAGAGAGAAAGAAGGGGGTGGGTTGAAGAAAATGGGAAAAGTTTGAGAGAGAGGAAGAGAGAGAGGGATAAGGGAGAGAGAAGGTGAGAGGGAGAGAGGGAGAGAGGGAAAGAGGGAAAGAGAGGGAGAGAGAGGGTGAGAGGGAGAGAGGGAAATAGGGAGGCGGAGCTGGAGAGAGAGGAGAGGGAGAGAGGGAGAGAGAGGGAGAGAGAGGGAGAGAGGGAGAGGCGGAGCTGGAGAGAGAGAGAGGGAGAGAGAGAGGGAAAGAGAGGGAGAGGCAGAGTTGGAGAGAGAGGAGAGAGAGGGAGAGGGGGAGAGAGGGAGAGAGGGAGAGAGGGAGAGGGAGGCGGAGAGCGCTGGAGAGAAAGGGAGAGAGGGAGAGGGAGAGAGGGAGGGAGAGAGGGAGGGAGGGAGAGAGGGAGGGAGAGAGGGGGGAGGGAGCAGGTGGAAGAGGGAGAGGGGGAGAGGGGGGAGAGGGAGGGAGAGTGAGAGAGAGAGAGAGAGAGAGAGAAGGGAGAGAGAGAGGTCAAGTGCGAAATAAGTGAAGCCCAGTAAAACACAATGTTGGTATTCCATTCATTTTAAAATTAAGGTCATGTCATAAGGAATAGGAGTAGAATTGGGCCATTCGGCGCATCAAGTCTACTCCACCATTCAATCATGGCTGATCTCTCTCTCCCTCCTAACCCCATCCTCCTGCCTTCTCTCTGTAACCTCTGACACCGTACTAATCAAGAATCTATCTAACTGCCTTAAAAATATCCACTGACCTGGCCTCCACAGCTTTCTGTGCAAAGAATTCCTCAGATTCACCACCGTCTGACCGAATAAATTTCTCATCTCCTTCCTAAAAGAACGTCCTTTAATTCTGACTGAAATTGCCTTGAGTAATGCCATAAAAGGTTACTTTAAAATCATTAGATGGCTCAGAGCAACATAATGCGCTGTGGCTCTCTGACCTGGTACCGAGAGTTAAATAACACCAACAAAAATGGTTTATAACACAGGTCAAATCATTGTGAGCAAAGAAGTAAAGAACAGATCCAATTGTTTATATAACGCAGCCCATTCAGCAAACATAAAGCTCACACCAAATCAAAAACTACAAATCAAAATAACACCAAGAGGACTTCCCCTTCACTCCCAATAAAATCCTGGACTTTACATTTTTATCCATCCAGGTCATTCATATTTAATTCCTAAGAAGCTAAGTCACATTAAATGAGAAATGGGAAAGAAAATATAAAAATGGAACCCAATAAAACAGAAATGGATATTATTTTTGTAAAATTAAATTGGAATAAAATGTGTTCACCATAGAGTATGACACTAAAACAAGGACAGCGAAAGTAGGTTAAAAAGCACGAATGAAAAAATTATGAAAAAATTATTTTATTTTACATAATTATTTTACATTATTTTACATATTTTACAGAATTTTGTTGTGTACTCTCAGATTGGGTTATGCCATTGCCTTAGCTTATCGGAAAATATCCTAATATGTGACAATGCCCCATCAATTGTACCGGGGAACAGGTGACAAAAATAAACCTAAACCTAAACCTAAATTATCATCAGGTAAAATTATATACAGATCAATCTTGGATAAAATATGTGAGCTGAACCAAAAATATTATGTTAGATTGACTTTGCTATATATCAAGAACCATCTCTGCTCAAAAGAGGAAGCAAATCAAATGGCTGTGATGCCCACCCATGAGGGCAATTATCAAGAGGAGTCTCACATATTGTACAAGACGTTGGTGAGACTGCATTTAGAATATTGTGCTCAGTTCTGGGTTATAGGAAAGATATTGTCAAGCTTGAAAGGGTTCAGAAAAGATTTACGAGGATATTGCCAAGACTAGAGGGTGTGAGATTCAGGGAGAGGTTGAGTAGCCTGGGTCTCATTCCTTGGAGTGCAGGAGGATGAGGGGTGACCTTATAAAGGTGTACAAAATCATGAGAATAGATTGGGTAGATGCACAGAGTCTCTTGCCCAGAGTAGGGGAATAAAGAACCAAAGAACATAGGTTCAAGGTGAAGGAGAAAAGATTTAATAGGACTCCGAGGGGTAACCTTTTCACACAAAGGGTGGTGGGTGTATGGAACAAGCTGCCAGATGAGGTAGTTGAGGCTGGAACTATCCCATTGTTTAAGAAACAGTTAGACAGCTACATTGATAGGACAGGTTTGGAGGGATATGGACCAAGCGCAGGCAAGTGGGACTAGTGTAGCTGAAACATTGTTGGCCAGTGTGGGCAAGTTGGGCCGAAGGGCCTGTACCACACTGTATCACTCTATGACTCTATCTCCAGTGTAGCTCACGGGTACATTTTTTGTCTAATGTAACAAGTAGAGTCACAGAGTCATAAAGATCATGCTGCAATCTTTCACAACCATCTTCACTATCTGCAAAACCACCCACTTTTGTATCATCAGAAAACTTGTTAATCTTGTCCTGTATGTTCTCATCCAAATCACTGATGTAGATGACAAACAGTAATGGGTCCAGCACCGAATCTTGAGGCACACCACTAGTCGCAGGCCTTCGTTCCATGAAGCCAATTTGCTATCCATTCAGCTATCTCTCCTTGGATCCAATGCGATCTAAACTTCCAGAGCAGCCCACCATGCAGAATCTTGTCGAATGCCTTACTGAAATCCATGTAGACAATATCTACAGCTCTGCCCTCATCGATCTTTTTTGGTCACGTCTTCAAAAACCTCAATCATATTTGTAAGACATGACCTCCCACGTACAAAACTATGCTGACTATCCCTAATCAGCCCTTGCCCATCCAAATGCCTGTATAACCCTATCCCTCAGAAGGCTCTAGTAACTTTCCAACCACAAATGTTGAGCTCTAAGTTAATGTTAAGTACATTTCATTGTCATTGTAATATTACCTCCATTGGAAGTTGTTTAAGCACAAAGTCGTACAGGAGTTATACAGATTAAAAATAGTGGTTTGCTAGCTGTTATGTTTTAACAGGAAGGAGGCCAATATTCAGTTTGAATAACAATGAATCAGTTATTAACCATTTGTTCCTACATGGCAATTGCTTTCCAGTTATCTATATGGGTGTTTCCGTAAATAAGGGTACCAACCTGTGGCATCGGTGGCCAAATTTGAAAGTTATTATATTATGACAAAATACCACAGCATTAAAAATGGGCCTACCTATGATCCTTTTGAGCTGATTTGTGATTAAAATCGACCAGAGTTTGACCAAAGTGTAATACTTACAAAATTTGCAAAAAAAACGAGAATTTATTTTTTTAAATAATTTAAAAAATATATATACATAAATAAGAAAGAATATAGTAACCTTTCATCGATGTTAATTTACTCGATATTTGCCCGGAACCAAAAGCATCTGTGTAGACAAGAGCATACTTTCAACGAGATATGGCGTTATCTGGCACCAGATCACTTTCGATTCCCTTCGCGTGCGCACACTTTGCAACAACATAGCAACAAGGAATGAAAGTTTAACGGAATTTAAACATTTCTATACTAAACAAGAAGCAACTTTGAGAAAAGAATGAAAAAGTGCAAAAAGAATTTTACTAACAAATGATTCCAGGCAAAAAAAAGTGAACACAATGATATTCAGTGCATTGCGCGCCTACAACGTGACCACTGGGACATGGTCTCTTGTACTGATTTTTAAGCTCCCTAACAAAATGTTAGCACGTCACCCACCACGTGGCCCGTAGTTCACGTCAGGGTCATTACAACCGCGTTGTTCGAGTGTTAAAAAAATCGCCACGAGTGCAAAAAAACTGTTATAGCATTGACGACGTCAGAAAATGGGAGGGACTACAGAATGAGAAATCGCTAAAATAGGTGAGCAAACTAGATTTTTATTTCATGATTTTAAGTTCTATTCATTGTTAAGTATTTCAATGGAAAGCTTAAACACAAAATATAACCAATAAAAAAAGAAACAATAAATGTAAAAACGGTTACTCTGCTTTTAATTCACACATTTCACACGTGACCAAATGGACACTGCTACTCACATTATGCTGCAAAAACGTGGGGCATCAGAAAACCATCTAATCGGGTGATAAATGATAAAAATCATAAGCATAATAAGAATTTGGCTTTACATAGAGTTACATAATTGCAAAATTAATGTAATCTTTCTGGTATAAATCAGCCTAAGGATTTGATGAAATCCCACTTAAAAAATGTCACAAAAAAAGGCAAGAAAACACAGGGACATATCTGATATTTTTCTTTGTAAAAACAGATTTATTTATTTTTGCTTCATCTCATTATTTTGGTTATACACCATGATCTGTACTACTTAAAATACAGGATATAAAACAATGGGAATATTACATTAAAAACAGGAAATTAACCTGGAAGTTTGGAGACCTTGAGTTTAACTACTGAGTGGTGTATTTATGGAAACCACCCATATCTTCATATTTTGTGATTCTGGTGGGACAGTCAAAGTTTCCAATTTTTTCCATTTATTAATACTTCCAGAAAAAGTCTTTCAAATATTTGATAATGTAGAGCCTGATTTTTTTCATTGAATTAAAGTGTAAAATTGATCATATTCTTCCAAAAGCACAGTGTGATAAAGGAAACAGTTTTGTGTAGTTCTCTGTAGGCGGACATTGAAGGGTGTGGCTATTAAGTTGTGGCATACCACTGACATTAAGGCTGCAGCAATGGAGTAAGTATTCGTGGAAATCGGTAGGAAACCATACAACCAGAGAAAGCAGCACTCCTGAAAGGTAGTCTTCACCAGGGCCATTGTGGGGGGTTCGTCATAGAAGACAACGTAGGGAACTTTCTCGAAATTGCAGCAACAACATCCTGTCTTATATATCCAACACAAGCAGAAGTACCCAGTCAAAATGTAAGTGTCACAATTTAACTGAAAATGAGAACAATCATATTCCACTACTGAATTAAGTGATATTCAGATCCATTGTGCAAAATAAAAAGAGTATTCCATATTCAATTTTTCGTCATTTTCAAAGAGGAAGAAACCTCAACACTGTGGTGAATGCAATAAATTACAATAATAAACAATAGACAATAGACAATAGGTGCAGAAGTAGGCCGTTCGACCCTTCAAGCCAGCATCGCCATTCACCGTGATCATGGCTGATCATCCACAATCAGTACCCCGTTCCTGCCTTCTCCCCATATCCCTATAATTAAATTTAATATTAAGAAGAGTGAATTAATCAGCAAATTAATTTTGATATTGCCAGATATGAGGTTTACGTTTAGGTTCTCTTCTGCTCTGACGTAGCTTTCTCCTGAATGAATCTCATCTTTCTGCTCATATCATATCATATCATATATATACAGCCGGAAACAGGCCTTTTCGGCCCCAAGTCCGCGCCGCCCAGCGATCCCCGTACATTAACACTATCCTACACCCACTAGGGACAATTTTTACATTTACCCAGCCAATTAACCTACATACCTGTACGTCTTTGGAGTGTGGGAGGAAACCGAAGATCTCGGAGAAAACCCACGCAGGTCACGGGGAGAACGTACAAACTCCTTACAGTGCAGCACCCGTAGTCAGGATCGAACCTGAGTCTCCGGCGCTGCATTCGCTGTAAAGCAGCAACTCTACCGCTGCGCTACCATGCCGCCCAATTCCATCTATCTCCACCTGACAGAGGTATCAGGGAAGATAATGTCCATGAAAACAACTTCATAAGGAAATGCTTAGATGTGGAATACTCCACTGTCTAAAACTGCTTCAAGCCATTTTGTAAACCCATTCTTAGTAGCAATTCTATAATAGCTTACATTTCAAACAATGATCGTGGACAGTTATATCCTTTGAAAACAACTATCATATGGTTTGGTCTATCACGCTGTGACTTTCCCTCCTTCCTTCAATTTAGGTTTGGTGCATTGCTGACACAAGCAGTGGAAAGCAGTGACGGGGTCGGTCAAAGTCAGCATGGATTTATGAAGGGAAAATCATGTTAAATTAACCTTTTGGAATTTTTTGAGGATGTAACAAGTAGAATGGATAAGGAAGGGCCAATGGATGTGGTGTATCTGGACTTTCAAAAAGCCTTTGACAAGGTCCCACACAAGAGATTAGTTTTCAAAATTAGAGCACATGGTATTGGGGGTAGGATATTGACATGGATAGAGAATTGGTTGGCAGATAGGAAGCAAAGAGTAGGAATTAACGGGTCCTTTTCAGAATGAAAATAGTGGGGTGCCGCAAGGCACGGTGCTGGGACCCCAGTTATTTACAATATATATTAACGATTTAGACGAGGGAATTAAATGTAACATCTCTAAGTTTGCAGATGACGCAAAGCTGGGTGGCAGTGTAAACTGCGAGGAGGATGCTATGAGGCTGCAGGGTGACTTGGATAGGTTGGGTGAGTGGACAGAAGCATGGCAGATGTAGTATAACATGGATAAATGTGAGGTTACCCACTTTGGTGGCAAGAATAGGAAGGCAGATTATTATCTGAAGGGTGTCACATTAGGAGAAGGGAAGGTGCAACGAGACCTGGGTGTGCTTTGACATCAGTCACTGAAAGTAAGCATGCAGGTACAGCAGGCAGTGAAGAAAGCCAATGGCTTTAGGTTTAGGTTAGGTTGACCTTCATTGTGAGAGGATTTGAGTTTAGGAGCAAGGAGGTCCTACTGCCGTTGTACAGGGCCCTGGTGAGACCGCACCTGGAGTATTGTGTGCAATTTTGGTCTAATTTGAGGAAGGACATTATTGCTATTGAGGGATTGCAACGTAGGTTCACCAGGTTAATTCCTGGGATGGCGGGACTGACGTATGATGAAAGGATGGGTCGACTGGGATTGTATTCACTGTAATTTAGAAGGATGAGAGGGGATCTTATAGAAACATATAAAATTCTTAGAGGATTGGACAGGGAAGAAGCAGGAAAAATGTTCCCGATGTTGGGGGAGTCCAGAACCAGAGGTCACAGTTTAAGAAATAAGGAGTAGACCATTTAGGACTGAGATGAGGAAATACTTTTTCACCCAGAGGGTTGTGAATCTGTGGAATTCTCTGCCACAGAAGGCAGTGGAGGCCAATTCACTGGATGTTTTCAAGTGAGAGTTAGATTTAGCTCTAAGGTTAATCAAGGGAGCTTAAGGTTAGCTCTAACCTTAGCTCTAAGGTTAATCAAGGGATATGGTGAAAAGCCAGAACGGGGTACTGATTTTGGATGATCAGCCATGATCATATTGAATGGTGGTGCTGGCTCGAAGGACCGAATGGTCCCCTCCTGCTTCTCCCTTTCCCCCTCCACTCCCATCTATATTCCTTCCGCAAGCTTCACAATTTGCACCTCTTCTATCCTTATCTCACACCTTTTATCTTTTCATCTATGGCCTTTGTCCAACCACCTGCCGATCACAAACTCTCTCACGGTTTCCACCTATCACTCACCTGGCTTTGTCCTGGCCCTCCTCACTTCCAGCTAATGTATTTCCTGACAATCATTTTTACTCCAGTGGCAGTGGAGATTTATCCCTGTATTTAACTTGTCAACATTTCCAAACCAAATTCAATGTTGCTAAACAGCTTGAACCTCGGAAGTGTCTTTCTTCACATGACAGTAATTTGTTGTGATAATGAATATTGGTCTGAGCATGGCATAATTGCTAAACTGAATTGCATCTGTCTCCTAATTGGCTCCAATGATCTTTACAGACAATGCACAGGCAGTAAATTTATTGCTGTGCTAAATCCAAACAGTGGAAACCACAGTGCTAAAATCTACACAATGAGCCTGAACAACAACAATTTTCTGCTTGGCAGTAACTCACGGTTATTGACAGTCCAAATCAGTACCAGGGAAAAAACAATACCTATCACCATCATCTCAATGGATATTTTTCAATGGTATTTCCCTTCTTTTATGAAGTATTAATCCATTTAAAGCGAATGATCATTAAAATAGCAGTGACTTATTAAAGCTGCTTTATTGATATTTTTTTTTGCCCAGGAACTGAAAGCTTAGGAGTCATTTTCAAAAGCAGTCTATATGTGCATCAGTAAATAATTGAAGCAAGGAGCAATGAAATGACATACAACTTACTGTTCTTGCAAGAAGGTTACAATACCTTTCCACTTCTGTCTAATATAAGAATTTATTTTTGGAGATAGAAGATACTACAGATAAAGTGCTAGAGGAAATCAGCAGGTCAGGCAGCATCTGTGGAGAGAAATGGACAGACAACAGGACACTTCTTCAGAACCTAATTTTCATTTATTTGATTGAACAGTTATTGTCCATCCCTAACTTCCCATGCGAAGGTTATAGTGAATCAAGTTCTTGAACTCTAGTGGTCCTTCTGGTGAAGTTATTTCCACAATGCAATAGAATAACGAGTTCAGTTCTTGTTGGATATAGGCAACCCCCTCCCCCCATCCCCTCCCCCCATCCCCTCCCCCCATCCCCTCCCCCCATCTCCTCCCCCCATCCCCTCCCCCCATCCCCTCCCTCCCATCCCCTCCCTCCCACTGTGGATTGGAACAGATGATGTGGGTAAGGTTGTCAATGAATGTTGTATGGCTGAATTCATAAAAGAAAGGAATAACGTCACTGTTGTGATTATGACAAACAAGTGTGCAAGAGTAGATGGGATAAACATGGTAGAAGATAAAGCACGAGGAGCTTCTGTTTTTAAATCATCAAATCCAGGTGAAACATATTCCATTAAGGGAGAAGTATTCATTAGCAACAGTAAGTTTCTTTGAATAATAATGTGGGTTTTTTAACGTGATCCATTCAAGCAAAAGGAACATCTCCTCAGATTTTTACATGGTTAAGCTTTCAAGTTGACTTTTATTGATTACAAGGCTGTCACTTAAAACACAATTGCTCATTGCCTTGAAGATAAGGAAAGGGTTTGTTATGCAGTTAAAGAAAGGAGAGGCCCTCTCCTGTAAAATGGGCATAAGATATATTGGATATATGATGAAGGCCTCCTCAATTACTATATTGGTTTGCAGCTTTCGACCAGTCAAAAATCAATAGAAACTGTCATGTCAGGGACATAACCTCCACTCATTTCTTACAAGATCAATGTTGACTAAAGATATTGCACAGGTTCAAAGACGCAGAAGTATCTGAGTTTACCAATCAGGTCCGATACAACGAGTGAGCAGAACTATTTGAAGCAGCAAATGCTGGTAGAACTCAGCGGGCCAGGCAGCATCTGTGCAGGGAAATGGACAGTTGATGGTTTGGGTCTGGATGCTGCCTGGCCCACTGTTCCTCCAACTCATTTATCTTTTGATCCAGATCTCAGCATCTGCAGCGCCTTGAGTCTCTGTGGAATTACTTGAATCTCCACAAGGATGGAAGGCTGTTCAATAAGTTCCCAACCTGGCCAAATGATCTGTAGTGTGTTAGCTGAACTCACTTACTTGTTTACTGCAACTGGCATCAGTAAAAACGAGTAAAATACTTCCAGGGATGTCTCTCCTGATCTCAATCTTTAAACTCTTGCATGGTAGTATGGGTGCTAGATATTGAATGAAGGCAGCATCAGGCATAGCAGTGAAGTTGACCGCAGCATTCATGCTTGAACCTCTTACGGGAAGACTGGTTACTTGGTGGAGTCAGTGGATGATGGCCAATAGCTATAAAAAACACACACAACATGCGTCAGGACCATCAGGGGGGAAAGCTGAGATAAAAGTACATATTTGAAAAGCTGAGCACAGTTTTTTGTTTACTTACATTCAGGAATGGAGTCTATATGATTCCTGGAGGTCTGTTAAAGAACCACCATTAATCCTGTTAAACTTTCCTGAATATTTTCTCACCTCCGCAGGGTGTATCTCAGCCAAGAAAGCAGAGAAGTCCAGACTGTGGCTTTCCTGAGGTCAGAGAATGCTAACATTATTTCACTTTGGAGGGAAACCAGGATTGCAGCATTACTGGAGTCCCACTAACACCGTGATTCCCACTGAACTCTGTGTTGGTTCCAAAATTATTTTATAGCAGGATTATCTGAAATTCCTTTGTAATTCAAACATATCACAGTTTCCATGTGGTGATTGGCAACTTAACAAAGAACTGCCCCGGCGACAGTCATCAATCAAGGATACTTTGGTTCAAAAAGCTTTAGGCGGCACGGTGACACAGCGGTAGAGTAGCTGCCTTACAGCACCAAAGACCTGGGTTCGATCCTGACTACGGACGCTGTCTAATAATAATAATAATAAAACATTTTATTTGTCATATGTAGGTTGGCACAGGGTCAACGGTACAATAAAATGTATTTGACAACACAACGGGTCACTGAATGGAGTTTGTACATTCTCCCCGTGATCTGCGTGGGTTTTCTCTGGGATCTCCGGTTTCCTCCCACACTCCAAAGACGTACAAGTTTGTAGGTTAATTGGCTTTGGTGAAATTGTAAATTGTCCCTAGTGTGTGTAGGAGAGTGTTAGTGTGCGGGGATCGTGGTTGATGTAGACTCGGTGGGCTGAAGGGCCTGATTCCATGCTTGTATCTCTAAACTAAATTAAATTACATGTGCATAATAATTATAATTAATAGTATGATTAATGATGTTTGTTATTATATCTTACAAAATATCTCTACTGTAGCATGTTATTCACTTCATTCTCCAGAACTTCTCTGCAGTGTTTGAGCAAGTGATCCTTCTCCATCACCTTCATTGTTACTCAGATCAGTTCAGACCAGATTAGTTTAGCATCCTACACACCAGTGTGCAATAGAATTCCCTGCTCACATGAAGCTCACAGTGTAAACAGTATTTGGTAATGATGGATATAACAATAAATACATCAAGGAATGCAGAACAGTAGAAAGGTGCAAAGATTGTAGTGCAATCTGAAGTAGTGCAAAATAAAACAAAGTGCAATAATGGATAAATAGAATGAGGTAAAGTAAAAGTAAAATTATGTGGCAACACCTCCGAGAATGGGGTGTGAAAGAGGTGATTGGCTCAGGAGTCTGATTGCCATGGGGAAGAAGCCGTCCTTAAGTCTGGACATATGTGTTTTCAAGCTCTGTATTTTCTCTCGGAAGGTAGAAAGGGAAAAGGCTGACATCCTTGATGATACTTGCAGCCTTCCTGATGCCACACACTATGATGATGGACTGGATGGAAGGAAGTGACAGGCCTGTGATGGGACTGGGCTGTGTTCACCACTCTGCAGGTTCAGGCGGTCAAGATCAGAACAGTTGCCATACCAGGCTGAGATGCATCCCATTAAAACACATTAAATAGCACATCTGTAGAAGTTCAAGGGAATACTCATGGACATAAGGTTATGTGATCGGAGCAGAACCAGGCCATTTGGTCCATCAAGTTTACTCCGCCATTCAATCATGGCTGATCTATCTCTCCTAAACCCACTCCCCTGCCTTCTTCCCATAACCCCTGACCCCTGACATGCAGAATCTTCTAAGACCTCTGAGAAATTAAATATGCTGATATTTATCTTGATCACCACATCAGTGTGAAGGGACCTGGTTAAATTGCTGGTGATGTGGGTGCTAAGGAACTGGAAGCTCTTGACCATTTCTACAGCAGCTTCTTTGTTGAGGACAGGGCTATTTTAACCTCCTGCTTTCTTAGATCATCAAGCCAACTCTTTCACCTTGCTGACATTAAGGGTCGAGCTAATGTTCCAACACCATGACACAAGGTGCTCGATTTTTTCCTGTACCTCATTTCATTGTTGTTGATAATCCGACTATTAGGTTGTACATTTGTTGTCATGATCAAAGGTCCTCGGTAACAGCTTCCCTCTCATTGTTGCACCTTTACATATGGAATTTATTAAGGATCTACCTGTGGCCTCCTTCTCTGGAGCTATTGGTATCTGTTATCTGCAGCTGTTATCAGGCAACTGAACCATCCTACCAACTACTAGAGAGCAGTCCTGAGCAACTGTCAACCTCATTGGAAACCCTCGGATTATCTTGAATTGGATTTTACTGGACTCTATCTTGCATTAAACGTTATTTATGTTAAATTCCCTTCATCATATTATCTGTACACTGTAAATGGCTTAATTGTAATCATGTATTGTCTTTCCACTGACTGGTTAGCATGCAACAGAAACATTTGACTGTACTTCGGTACCCGTGACAATAAACTAACTAAACTGAACTCTTCCTCATCTATACACAGTCCCATGACAGGACAACTGCAGGTATGGGATCTGATTGTAATCCATGTTGACAATATAATACAATAACCTCTCAACCACCTTTCTCAATTCCCCCCATAGCCTTTATCATCAGATGATGCATCCGATGTTTAGTTTTGGAAGGACTAAATATTTAGACAACCAAAACTTACCTATATTACCACAAACAACATACCATTTGCAATTACCTATGTTTAATTATCTTCAATGTGACCTCCATGGACTCTCCGAATTGTCGGGATGGCGGTAGTTTTTTTCTAAATCTACCGCCATCCTCCACCCTGTTCTGACACGTTGCAGTGCAGCAAGAGTTGCACAGTGGCATAGCTGTAGAGCTGGTGCCGCACAGTGCAGAGACTTGGGTTTGATTGTGACTTTAGGTGCTGTCTGGATTGAGTTTGCAGGTTCTCCTTGTGACTACGTGGATTCCCTCCAGTTGCTCTGGTATCCTCCCACGTCCCAATTGCAGGCTAATTGGCCTCTGTAAAATTGCTCCTAATGTGTAGGGAGTGGATGAGAAAGTGGGATGACATAAAAACGAGTTTGAACAGGTGATTGATGGTCAGCGTGAACTGGGTAGGCCAAAGGGCTTGTTTCCACAATGTATCTCTAAATCAGTGAGCCTCCTGAGGATTTCCTTCACTGTTAAAGCCATATTTCAACTTTTCAACTTCTCTTTCCTTCTTCGGGACTCTTGCTTAAACATACCTGTGCTACTAATTTTTTTGGACATTTTTCATCATTGCATCCATTTCTAAATGGCACCTGGAGTTAAAGGTACACAACTAACAACATGTGTAGGAAGGAACTGCAGATGCAGGTTTTCACTGAAGAAAGACACAAAATGGTGGAGTAACTCAGCAGAACAGGCAGCATCTCCAGATAGAAAGAATGGGTGATGTTTCAGGTCGGGACCCTTCTTCAGACTCTGACCCAACCCGAACCATCATCCATTTAATCTATCCAGAGATCCTCCAGCATTTGTGTCTATCCACAAACAACATGTATTGACTCTCTTCACTGAGGTCCTTGCATGGACTCTTCGGGCAGATGATGCTGCCATCCAGTGGTAGGATAATAAAATGCAGCCAATTATCTCCTTGAATTGAACTGGATCTTAGCTTCTTAACAATAAATAAATAGGAATTCTGGGTGGGGTCAAAATTCATGATGAGTCCATGCATCTTTTCTGATCATATATTCCTCATGTAATTTCCCTTGGGAACTAGTGCTGCATTTTTATTAAAGAGCATCACTGGAAATTCACAACTTGTCCCAGGATTTCCATGTTGCCCAAGGGATGTAGTACGGGTGTCAGGGGTTATGGGAAGAAGGGAGGAAAATGGGATTAGGAGGGAGAGATAGATCAGCCATTATTGAATGGCGTAGCAGACTTGATGGGCCGAATGGCCTAATTCTGCTCGCATCACTAATGACCGAACAACCTTATAAAAATAGATCAGCCATGATTAAATAGTGGAATAGATTCGATGTTTGTACAGAGTATATACATTCTCCGTGTGACCGCAAAATGGGTGTTCCGGTTTCCTCCCACACTCCAAAGACATAGTTTGTAGATTAATTGGCGTTGGTAAAAAAATTGCTGGGGTTAATGAGGGGGTAACCACATTGAAACCTACCGATAGCGAAAGGCCTGGATAGAGTGGATGTACAGAGGATGGTTCCACAAGTGGGAGAGTTTAGGACCAGAGACCACAGCCTCAGAATAAAAGGATGTTCCTTTAGGAAGGAGATGGGAGGAATTTCTTTGGTCAGAGGATGGTGAATCTGTGTAATGCTGTGGAGGCCAAGTCAATGGATATTTTTAAGGCAGTAATAGGTAGATTCTTGATTAGTATAGGTGTCAGGGGTTATGGCGAGAAGGTAGGAGAATGGTTAAGAGGGGAAGGTAGATCAGCCATGATTGAATGGTGGAGTAGACAATGGGCCGAATGGCCTAATTCTGCTCCTATCACTTATGAACATGAACATGAGTTAATTGCCGACTCTTATCCAGCTGTTTTGGGAAAGGCAAGTTGGGAGGCACAACTTGGTTTTCTTTGTGAGGTTACTGACCATTTTCAGCATTACAGCCATATTCCCGAGGGTCAATTGTTTGGATCCCATCTACTCCTCTATTTCTACCCACCTTTGTCAGGCAACATCCCCAAAAAGCTTCCTGAAACCTGTTGGATCGAAGGCCATTCTTCCAGCAAAATCTTCTCCAAGCATCTCAGCCAAGTAAAGGCGGATAAACTGAGGACCCCTTTCCATCTTCCCTTGGATTTGTTATTTTCTAAAATCCACGACATTTTCTGCAGAAATTTATATAATTCATTTAACATGGTAAAATGTAGTGAATCACTTAACTTGAAAAAGGGTCTCGACCTGAAACGTCACCCATCCATGTTCTCCAGAGATGCTGCTTGACCTGCTGAGTTACTCCAGCACTTTACGTACTTTTGTGAGATCAGCTGACTAGGTTTTAACATTAGTGAATTTTGGGGTTGAAAACTGATTCCGGAACAGAATAAGAATGGACAGGTTCTAAGATTTACTCATAGATGACCTAGAAGTCAAAAGTCAATGCTTCAACTCCATAAGGTACTAAAATTACAGGAAAATATATGGCCCTGAATTTTCTGTCTCGATATTTCTAGAGAAGTATTTATAGCAAGTAAAAGCTAAACTTTGGGTAAACCCTGTTATTCATGGTCTCTGGTGTTTTATGCCTTGTGTTGTTTCTGCTGAAAATGCAGTACAGGCATCAGAGAGTTAAACAGGAGTGATGGAGGGCACCACAGAGCCAGATTCTCATGTGCCTTCCCTTGCCTCAGATGCTCTATCATGCAGGGAATATTATTCTGTGTCTTTCTTAAAAGTAATCTGATCATGTCATTCTCTGCTCACTCAGATGATATCACTTCTTTTTCCAGCTCTCTATCTACCACTGTTTACCCAATTGCCTCTTTGTGTTATACGTATATAAAGCAGACGGAATTGCTTGTTAAGGTTATATCTTTGCACTAAATGTTGTACCCTTTATCCTTAATCCGTGCACTGTGGGTGGCTTGATTGTATTCATGTATAGTATTTTCTTTGACTGGATAGTACACAGACAAAAGCTTTTCACTGTACCTTGGTAACCATCACAATAATAAACTAAAATGAAGTAAGTTTGACTTTGGTGAAAGTCGAACCTTTAAAAAAGACCCATTTTACTAAGACAGATTTGGACCTTCCAAGTGATTTGGAAACTATTTTAGCTGTGAACTTACAAAATTACAGAAATCCAAAGAAACCATATGCTTCTTATTCTAAACAAGTGAGCAAACACAGATTAATTCTTGTAAAAGTCCTGTAATGTTACAGCTCTCTTCCAGCTTTGACATTCTGTACTTGAGCTTCAAAACAGAGTGCAAGAGGGTTCCAGCTCCTCAAATATGTTGCATCACAGATAAATGGCAGGAGAATGGGGTGGAGAGGGAAAGATAGATCAGCTATGATAGAATGACCGAGTAAACTTGATGGGCCGAACGACACTAATTCTGCTCCAAGAACATGAAGGTATGAACTTATGATAAGATGATCATTGGTTGGCAAGTTGATGGAAGCGATGGGGTAGTGTGTGCTGGCCCTTTCAGTCATGTTGAATCAAGTATGGAGCAGCCCAATCGTGCCATCATAATTCCTCTGCCTTTTGACAAAATGTAAATAGCTTTTCAATGGTGTAAATTTGACAGAATTTAATTCAAATCTATTACCTTAGATTTCATTTGATATACATATTCATTCGCCCACCCAACAACGTTCATGTGAAAAATTGACCAAACATTCAGATCATTGTTATGTTTGATTAGTTATCGAGATCAGCACAGGCAATTACATCTCTTCAATGGTTTAATGGTTCAATGGTGCTTTATTAGCAGATGAACCTAGATAAGATTATTTGAAATTACTAAATGCACAATTATTTTCTGAATGACTTTTTCTGCTAATCTGATTTAAATGAGATGTTGGTTGTCAGGAAGTATACTTGCACAAGGTCAAACACACAATGAGTTTTTATTGGTTTTCAGAAATGATAATTTCAATAAGGGCAGGCTTGGAGTTCATCTCCAAACCAATGCTTTGCCCCAAATTCAGAAATAGATCTTCTTTGTCTGCCATGAGGCAAGACTTGCTAATTGGGCTTCTTTGCACATTCCTACCATATAACCATGCAAGCAAATAACATAAATAGAGGCCATTTGGCCCATTATTTCTAAGGTTGACTTTGTGATAGAACACCTCATTCCCCTGCTCTTTCTCGTAGCCATTTAACTTATTTCCTTCAAGTATTTATCCAAATCTCTTTTGGAAATTGTTATAATTGTCAATTGGCATTCATTTACTTAAAGCCAGATCTCTATTTCTCACAGAGGAAAACAATAGCTTGATGTACCCATTGTTTTATTTGTCAACACCCCGAATCCTTGTTTTCTGGTTACTGATCCTTCTATCACTGGAAACAGTTTCCTCTAATTTTCTCCATCAATGCCATAAATTATGTTTGAGTACATCAATTCCCCTCTTAAACTTCCCTTTGGAAGAATAACTTTAAATTCTCCAGTCTATTCACACATGAGATTTCCCATTACTGCCCCCATTCCATTAGATTTTTTCTGCAATCTGTCTTTACTTAAAAAATGATTCCCAGAACTGAATATGTTATTGAGCTGAGGCATCATCAGTGATTTACAAGGGTGTTGAACAACTTACTTGCTCTTGTCTGAAGAAGGGTCCCAATCCGAAGATCCTCGGTCCATTTCCTCCACAGATGCTGCCTGACCCGCTGAGTTCTTCCAGCAGTTTGTATTTTGCTCAAATTCCAACATCTGCAGTTCCTTGTGCCTCCATTGTAATCCACTCATTTCTTACAAGAGCCAAGGAACACATACTGTATGCCTTTCAGAATTTGAGCACGTGTTCTCCAAAAAGCTCTGTTTTGTATCCACGTTACAATCGTACCAGTTAGTTTATATTGCCTTTGTTATTTCTATCAAAGTACGTCAACTGGCAGCTATGCCTCTTAAAATTTGATGTTGCATTTTTGCCCATTTGATCAATTTGCTTCAGGCCTCTGTTACTATCCCCATCACTGTTCACTGCAATTGTCAATTTTGCATGTATATTAATTTTGAAATTATGCAATAAACAAATTGCTGGAAGAACTCTAAGGGTCAAGTAGCATCTGAGAGTGAATAGAGCGATGACTATTCAGGAGGGACTCTTCTTCAAACAGACCTTTCTTTAGAGTCTGAAGAAGGGTCCCAACCCAAAACACTGTCCGTCAATTTCCCTCCACAGACATTGCTTGTCCCATTAAATTCCTCTAGCAGTTTGTTTTTTGTTCAAGATTCCTGCATCTGCAGTCTCTTGTGTCTTGTGTCTCTTTTTGAAATATTGCCCTCTATAATCAAACCCAGATCATTAATATACATTGAAAAGAACAGTGGTCCTAAAATTGACTCTAGGGAAGTAACCTATCTACCTCCCTCTCTCATGAAACATATTTGATCACAATTATTCTTTGCTTTCTGTTCTTTAACTGATTTTCTATGCATCCTGCTAGCAACTGTTGTCTACCACAAGCTTTTAATTTTGCTGTGTGCTACTCTAACTGTCACACTTAAATGGTAGGCATCTCATTCTTGACCAGAGATCACATAATTTGTGTTACTATCTAGGACAACAGTAAGTCTTAACATTGCTACCCGTTTTGCCACCTGTCATGTAGGGGGCAAAACAATCATACCAGAGTTTGACACTTTTGTCCTTCAATCTAACTTAATGTTATTGTAATCACCAGACAACATATGCAACAGTTTAGAATGAAGAAATAGCTTTGGGAGAGATTTCTCTCAGTGTGAGGCCAAACTAGCAGTGATAATTTCTTGGCAACCACAGGTAATTAGTGACAGAGGCAATTTGTTGGACCCACAGGGATCTCTGTCACTGATAAATGTGTCTTAAAAAATAATAGCCCCCTAAACACAGTTACGTAATGAAGATATTAGCTGTTAATGTTTAAGGATCCTTGTATCTGAAATAAAAATGTCACAAAATTGAGATGATTTTGTTGAAAAAGCGCAAACATATTGGTGTTCTCAGGTATAAAACAAACACATGATCATGGAATGCAAAATTGATCCACTTATTGGTAGTCTATTACTAATCCATTACTTTAATGTCTTTTCGAATGTCTTTTAATGAACTGATTTGTAAAAGCGGTTTCAGGAAATCTGTTTTTGAAGAATTCGAAAATTAAGCTTTCTAAAATATTGCAGTCATTTGGTTCATTAAACAGAAAACTTGAAATATTCAGCAGATCTGGCAGCATATGTGTAGAGACAGGTTATCGACCTGAAATATTAACTCTGGTTCTCTCTCCACAGATTTTGCCTGAGCAGCTGAGCATTTCCAGCATTTTCTGATTTTATTTCAAATATTTAGCATCTGCACTTTTTTTGTGTTTTCCCAGTACCTGTAGGGTCTGCTTTGATCAATGTCAGTAGAAAAAGGTTCTTCTGATTTTGTCTCAGCCCTATTTATACACAATCTGCTGAGTGGTCATGTGCCATTGTATCCACAGTAATTGTTTTCAATCACAAAGCTATTGTGTTTTTGCAATAGCATTTAAATCTGAATGCTGGGTTCTCTAGAGTGCTAAAAGGTTAAATTTCACAAATAAACACATTGACAAAAATAGATCTTAGAAGAGATACTTATTCACAAAATGCTGGAGTAATTCAGCAGGTCAGGCAGCATCTTAGGAGAGAAGGAATGGGCGACGTTTCGGGTCGAGACCCTTCTTCAGACCTCAGTCTGAAGAAGGGACTCGACCCGAAACGTCGCCCATTCCTTCTCTCCTGAGATGCTGCCTGACCTGCTGAGTTACTCCAGCATTTTGCGAATAAATACCTTTGATTTGTACCAGCCTCTGCAGTTATTTTCTTACACTCTTAGAAGAGTTACTAATGCTTCCACCATTTGTGTTCACGTTTAACATGATATTGATGGAATATGGGTACATTTGATACAACGTAAGAGCCAGGCCCAAAACACAGGGATTTCTAGATTAAAGCAGTTGAAAAATTCACTCAAAAATCACACTTTGTGCTTTTTACACTTTAATAGAACTGATATTATACACTAATGAAAAATAATACAAAATAAATAAAACAAAATAAATAAAATAATAAGTAATGGGGTTCATGCAATCACTATGCAATATCGACGTCTTTCTTTAAAATGTTCATTTGGATTATGATGGGTGATCAGTCTCATTTCCCATTTTCAGCAGTCATACAAAGACGCATATCATAAGATATTTTGTGAATTATGATCTGGAATTTTTCTGTGGGAGTGCTCCCTAGCATCTGCAGGTCACACATCCACCAATACAAATCATAAAAGTAGTGTGCAAATATACATTGGATGCCACTGCATGTCCATGCATTGCTGCCAAACTTTTGATCCAGAAAAAAACTTCATTTTGTACACCTTGCCTATATTAATGATCATGGTTTGCAATCCATTTTCTTGATAAATTCTATCATAAATATCATGCTGCCCAATTGAATTGAAACAATGTTTGAGCCAACTGTTACGAACAAAATAATTACAGCTAAGTTGTTTAAGTTGATTGTTCTTAGTTGTTCTTTTTGAGGTGATGATGACCTAGGCTTAAATGCTCTGCAAATGTTAAATTGCAAACTTATGGTTGCCAGGTATTTCCTTTTGAAGTAATTGGCTTAATATCCAGTTGGCAATGCAACTGAAGGTTTAATTCGGGGATTTTAGAGTTGAAGTCCTACCTTTGCTAAATCTCACCCACTTTGAAAGCGCCAAACCCAGCATGTTCTACCACACATCCTCCAATGTCTTCCTGTTGCCTGGCTGACAATTTATAATATTTTTGTGCATTAAGATTGATAAATAACCTTAAGGTTTTGCTGAAGCATTGAGAAGAATAAATAGTCCCTGATAAATAGCTTATTGCTGTTGGAGCAACATTGGCAGTTGTGGGTATAGGAAGGATTAAATAACGAAGATGTGATGTGTGAGGATTGTGGTGTTTTGCTTTATTGCTCATGGAGATCAGTGAACGTTTGTGCAAACTTTTCATTTCTGAGATAATAGTTCAAATAGCATTTGTGGTAGCAATGATTTATGTGGTCTGTAAATGAACAGGGCTGATTGGTCAAATGTCTATATTTCCATCCTGTTCACATTTGCCTTTGATTGCACATTTGGACATCACTTCCATAAGAGGATAATTTGTTACCTCTTCAGTTTCATAAATTGAGGAACTTTTTGTTTGGTATTTTTGCTGTTAAATAACAGAGAAGTTACCACTGTAGTTTAGATTCACAAGATGCTGGAGTAACTCAGCAGGTCAGGCAGTATCTAAGGAAAGAAGGAATGGGTGACGTTTCGGGTCGAGACCCTTCTTCAGACTGTTGTCAGGGGGGCGGGACAAAGGAAAGATATAGGTGGAGACAGGAAGACAGTGGGAGATCTGGGAAGGGCGAGGGGAAGAGAGGGACAGAGGAACTATCTAAAGTTGGATATCTGAGAAGGGGAAGGGAAGAGAGGGTCAAAGGAACTATCTAAAGTTGGATATCTGGGAAGGGGGAGGGGAAGAGAGGGACAGAGGAACTATCTAACATTGGATATCTGGGAAGGGGGAGGGGAAGAGAGGGACAGAGGAACTATCTAAAGTTGGATTATCTGGGGAGGGGAAGAGAGGGACAGAGGAACGATCTAAAGTTGGAGAGTAGTTTATATAGTTGTACTGTAGTTTAGATAGTTAACTGGATTTAAACCCTAACTCTAAGCTTTGCCAGAGTTTCTTAATCTATATTTTTGCTGTTTTACAGAATGTGACATGGATTTTAGCATCCAATAATCAGCAAGTCTGATGAGTACTTGTTAATTGCACTAAGCAGTCCCATGAATAATTCCAGCTAGTTTCTAACAAAGTAATTCTCGACAGGAAAGCAAAACATATTGTGGAAAAAAAGTTGGTAGTGGTAGAGGGTCAAAGCATTTTATGGGATTGATGGGCACACCTCTCTCTGCAGTCGGTATGAAATAAGGTTTCAGAAAAGATCAATGATGTGTTCAAAGCTGTGAGGAACAAAGAAGGATTTTAGGAAAATTATCAGACCTGAAATTATCCATGATAACCACCAGGCTCAATCTGGCATGCAAACCGCAATTTATTCTGAAATTTCTGGATTCTGGATACTAATCATAGGTTACCCCGTGCAATATTGTTGCAATAAAATAAGGGCAACCATTTTCTTTTACATCAAAAGAAGAAACTTTAAAAAAACATTTGCCAAATATGAGAAACCTTTCATAGTTCTGTAACAACTTATAGTTTGACATTGCTTCAAAGCAGCGTGGCTTTATTCTTTTGTTTCAGTTTTTACTATTTCTATGCTATTCATTTGCTGGTGAAGAAGCTACTTTTGTAATTCAAGGAGCACTTCGATCTTATTAACTTTGCAAACATCATGAAAAAAATATGTTGGAACAATGTCATAATGAATTGATAGTCTGCATCTCACCAATCATACTTAATGTTAACGTCATGCATTCACAGTGGTACTCGTTATCTGTCTGAAGCAATATTTTAACATTTTGCTCTTGTCTACATTTTTCTCCACATGAATGAAGAAACAGTCTAGCTACTATAAACCCCTAGAGCACATTGACATCTTTGGTACATAAACATCTTTATCACAACTCCTCAAGCACCCATACAGCTGTAATTCTCCAAATGTACCAGGAGATAAAAGGTGGGGAGGAAGGCACATTGAATCAAGGCACACAGATTGGGGTAGAAATAATTGAAGAGCACTTTTTCCTACTACTTATGGTGTGTGTAAACAATTGATGACAAGTATTTGTAGCAACTCTAGGTGGAGATGTGGAAATTTCTGGACTGCATAGTGATTGTATGTTTAGTCAAAACAGCAGAAGTGCTGCTTTCAGATCCCAGTGATACCAACATTCATAAAAGCTCTTCCTGAAAGAAATGGCACAAATATCTACCGATCGACTTGATAAGCCTTGGACTCCTTGAGCACTTCTGTCACTTTGAGTTCGCTGCATTCTTAATGCTGAACATTATGTACGAGCCACTCGTGTAGCAGCTAATACTGAATAGACACACACTTTCAAATCAATTCAAGTTGATCCGATCAGATGTTGCTCCTTCAAAAGTTGTTCCTTTTTATTTGAGCTAAAGAACCAGCAGGTGAGAGTCAAGCTTTTTTGTCAGAGCCCAGGTAGGGTTCTATATTGAGGTTCCACAACATTTTGTCTATTAAAACATACATGCATACATAATATACTGTGGTCAATCACATGAATCATTCAGAAATTCTGACAGTATCCTTTTGGCATATGGCTCTTATATTGAGTTTCATCACAATATTCATCTTATTGTTAATCCCAACATGCAAATTTAATGCAGAAATTCTCATTCTCTGTCCACTGATTAAAGTAACAGAATAACGCCTTAACCAACCCATAACTTATTTTTATTGCAAAACGCCTCCAAGAAAATATATCACTGCCATTTTCATTAACTTTTTTGTAATAAATGGTACTGGGTAGATGGCAAAGTGCAGCTGGCACGACAGCAAATCGGTCAGCAGAGATCTCTACGCTTGGAAGGGCTGAAATGTTGACAGCACATCTCGACTCATTGCCATTGTGACTTCAAGCGAAGCAGGAAGTTCATGTGATATTTCGAAATAGCCAAAGAGCCCGCTCATACAACCGCTGAACCCAAGTGCCTGGATTTCTGTTAGAAAATATAAAGAAGCAATAGGTTTGCTGGCTTATAAACAGCTTTCAGTACAACATAACATTCGTCAATGCCAACACAGTCAGCCCACATTATGATTGTTTCCTGGAATCATAACAATTTTCTTTGCATTGTTGTAGATTTGTTAAAGTAAATTCATGTCCATGTTCCAATTGATAACCTCATGCTAAGAAACCTCAATCCTTCAAATAGCCAGAGGTCACTGCAACTTTTAAAATGGCATTGTAATATAGATTGTTTCTCGAAACACTTGGAAAGAATGTCGATTAAATTAGCTCACCTACATTCATAGCAGTGTTTGTAATCTGGTGGAACTCACAAATCAGTTATCAGTTACGTTTATTGTCACATGTACCGAGATACAGTGAAAAGCTTTTGTTGCACGCTATCCAGTCAGCAGAAAGACAATGCATGATTATAATTGAGCCACTTACAGTGTATAGATACAGAAGGGAATAACGTTTAGTGCAAGATAAAGCCAGCAAAGTCCGCTGTAGGAGTAGAGGTTTAATAGTGTGGAGCGATTGTAATGTGCGATTGTAGATCTGCTTCTGTGGCTAGCACTCAAATAGTCGCCTGGGTTGGGCGCCATCTTGGAAGCATGTTTAAAAAAACCAGAACATTCCAATAAAGTCAGGCTTTGTAAAACTTCAGCCACTTGTTTCTTCCCTTTGAACTCCTAAATAAGATTTCCCAGGAATCCCCCAGGAAACAATGGAAATAGATACAAAGGGGACACCTGTGCTATTTCTCCAAGGTTTCTGTCAACCATCTTATAAAGTTACAAGATCAGGAGGATCTTATTCACACCCAGTAGAGAAGACTCTATACTGACAGAATAGCTTTACACTGAGCCCAATTTTATTGGCCATTTGCTTTAATAGAAAGCATGATATCGATTCTCTGTTATTCATCTCCGTGTTACTAGTTTACATGGAACTTGTCCCATATTGTTTGGGGTGGTGATGTTACCAGTGAAATCCTACAACAATTATTCTTTGTAATAAAAGATACAGAATTTTGAAGATTTGAAAGCAGGAAGATGTTGTTACGTTGGGTTGTGAGGACTTGGAATTAGGACCTGACTAATTTTCATTTTCAAGACACTTCAGGTTCATCCGTCAAAGATTTTACCAGAAGCACAGTGAACTGGATTTGGTAAAAGGTACAATATTGGCAGCAGAAATATGGTAAATTAAACTATACAAAGAGTGGAAATGGAATGCCAAACAAGGGTGTATTGGTTCTTGCGGCTGGACCTGACAAATGCATTGATGAGGATTTCTGCCGCTGATAGGTTGAAGCAGTACAGACATGCAGCGTTACAAAACAAATGAGTTGGTTGCTGGATATCCCACTCATAGCAGATCAACCCAGGTAATCCTCCCTGGCATTTCCAGGAAGTGGCATGCAAGGGCTTGGCACTACTCTCTTAGATTAACAGATCAGGAAGGACATAAGGTAAATCTGTTGCTAAGGGGACAATCATAATCAACTATTCATGTCATTTCTATAAATCCTTAGCCAAAGTTAATGCAGGAGGTTTCTCCCAAGTAATTATAGAATATGTTCTACCATCTCAAGTCCTTGAATGAACTTTACTTTTGGAACATAAGCACAAGTCTGCGTCTGCTGATTCATTTATCAGCGACTTTTTAAGAACAGCCCCGCCCCATACTAGCAGTTAACCACGGCACAGATATAACACACGCCGACAGGCTGAACTGTATGGAAAACTCCAGAGTCCACCAAGATTGTTAAGGACAATCCTTGGAAGAAAAGGTGGCAGACATTATGATTATTATATCTCAGGACAATAGCCTGATCTGCGGTAGAAAGGGCGTACAGTAGAAAACTGGACGGACATTTGAAGCTATCATCAACATATGTTTGGCACATTCTTGTGACTTTTGAGATGGAATACATACCTTTAAACTTCTCCCAAAGTATATCTGTTGCAGAGGTCCTCAAAGCCTCTGTCAAACTCCTGTCAAATACTTTTAGCATGCGCCATCTTAAGCTGCTTATGAATGGAATTTCTTGCTGCCAGAAATTTAGCCATTAAAATTCACAATTTCATCAAAGCAAAATGGTCCCATAGTCCTTGCCAATATTTGGCCATAAAATAACGAGTTTACTCACCGAGCACCACCACCTAAGCCACCACCAGAATGGCTATGTTGGAAGCAGAAAAGAGAAGCAATGGAATTGAGGGCAGTGAGAAAAGCTGACAACAGCCACTGCTTCAGCGACATCCTTTCGTGAAGCACTTGTGGTGGTGGCACCAGATCGATAATATCCCTGTGGTTTATCTTGTCACAACTGTCTTAAAACTGTGCGTACGGAACCTGCATCAGTAGTGTTGCGTTCAAAGTAATCATGTTGAACTTGTGGCTTGTAGCAATTGTATTTGGTCAATTGTCATTGAAAGGGATTATCCAGAACAATGTCAATGTGGCAGAAAACTCTCGGTGCTTAGTTTACAACTTTCCACCATTGTGTGAAGTTACACTAGAACCAGTCATCGGTATTCGTTCACTATTTAAAGCAGCACATCTATTCACATCCCAATGGAAGGCTAGAAATTTCCATGAAAAGGAGCCGTTTGTCCAGGAACCCAGGATTGCTAATTAGTATACTGAGGGTGTGTGTCACTCAAACAGGTTTGCTTCTTTCCATTCCTGGTGGAACAAAATGGTCTTCAGATCCACTCCCACTCTCACCTCAAACTACACATCCACAAAACTACTTACAGATTCAACCAGGTTATCATGTTGAGGGAAAACTTGGAAGCCTGTCACAGAAGAAGATTGATTCTATATAATGAAGAATCAGACTGTAATTAAAGATCTAGAATTTACAGGATGCAGGAACACTGTGTGTTGGGTCCACACACTCCGCATTGTTCCATAGAACAGGCTTCTTATCAGCATTGCACAAGGACTGACAATCGTGTTGCACATTTTGCATATTTCCACATAATCATAGGATTCCGTTTGATTAGTTGACAAGGCACAAAGATATAATTACAAATTGTGCACTAATCAGACCTTTGATGATGAAAAAATTAACTATGTAAACAAATTTCCAGGTCATAGTCCCTCATTTGCTTCAACATAACTCCAGCAAATGTATGGTCCTACAGTCCCACACGATCTTCCAAAATAAGACATGCACCAGTAAAGATAACAATCCTGGGCTATGTAGATTATAAGATGAGGCCTGTCTGGAGATTGAGTTGGTGCTGTGTCCACTGCTGTTTGTTATATACATTAATGATTTGGATGATAAGTGGCAAACGTTGTTAGTAAATCTGCAGATGAGATTTAAAAAATGTTGGTATTGAAGACAGTGAGGAAGGATATCTAAGTTTACGACAAGATATAGATCAGTCGGAAAGGTAGAACAAGGAATGGCAAATGGAATTTAACTCTGACAAGTGTGAGATGTTGCACTTTGGGAAGTCAAACCAGGGTAGGACTTGCACATTAAATGGTAAAGCTCTGAAGAGTGTTGTAGAGCAGAGAAATCTGGGAGTACAGGTGAATAGTTCCCTAAAGTTGGTGAGTCAGGTGGATAGAGTGATGAAGGCGGCATTTGGCACATTTGCTTTCATTGGGAAGGATATTGAATACTAAAATTGGGACATCATAATGCAATTGTACAGGTCATTAGTGAGACCAAACTGTCCTGGTTGCCCAGCTATTGGTAGAATGTGTTAAGTTGGAAAGGGTGCAAAAGAAATTGAGTTTCGTTTATTGTCACGTGTACCGAGGTACAGCGAAAAGCCTTTGTTATGTGCTAACGGGAATGTTACATGGGCTTGAGTCATAAGGAGAGATTGGATGGGCTGAGACACTTTTCTTTGGAATGTAGAAGGCTGAGGAGTGACTTTGTTGAAGTGTACGGGATCATGAGGGGCAGGGATAAAGTGAATGCTCACAGTCTTTTTCCCTGGGTGGAGGATTATAAAACTAGAAGGCATAATTTTAAAGAGAGAAGGGAGAGATTTAAGAGGGACGTCAACTTTTTCACTCAGAAGATAATCCGTATCTGGAATGAGCAGCCGGAGAAAGCGAGGAAAATACATATAATTACGACTTTGAAAAGACATTTGTACCGATCTATAGTTTGGAAGTATTTAGAGCACTGGTTTCCAAGCTCCGGCTGCTGCCCATAATTGACTGTTGCGCAAAATTCAACAAGGGGCAGGTGGGTAGATCAGTAGGAGCATTCAATGTCATCACAATATTCATTGTGAGTCTTTTATTTCATGCTTTAAGCTTGTTTTCAATGATCCAATTTGGTTTTTATTTAATGCTTTAATTTTCTGATTACTAACCTGCAAAGCCAAAATAAAAAGTTATCAATTTATTTATCATGCTATCTTAAAATATGGACAGCATGTCCAAATGTTTGATCAATTTTCAGTTGCAGATGGAAAAGTTTGGGAGCCACTGATTTAGAATGTTTTGCGACAAATGCAGGCAAATAGGACGTCCAGTATACCAACTTGATCACCTTGGGTCGAAGGATCCATTTCCATGCTGCACAGCTCTATGACCCTGTTACTAAAGGTTGGTGAGGCCACATTTGGAGTGTTATGTTCAGTTTTGGCTCAACGAAGAACGTTGTTAAACTGGAAAGAGTGCAGGGAAGATTTATGAGAATTTTGCTAGGACTGGAGGGCGTGAGCTACAGGGAGAGGTTGGGCAGGCTAGAACATTATTCCTGGGAGCGCAGGAATATTAGATCATGAGGAGAATAGATAGGGTGAGTGCACAGAGTGTTGTGCCCAGAGAAGGAGAATCAAGAAACAGTGGACATAGGTTTAAGGTGACAAGGGTAAGATTTAATAGGAACCCGAGGATTAACCTTTTCACACAGAGGGTGGTGGGTATACGGAACGAGTTGTCAGAGGAGGTAGTTGAAGCAGGTATTATAATAACATTTAAAATACATTTGGATAGGTACATGGATAGGAAAGGTTTAGAGGTATATGGGCTAAACGCAGGCAGGATTAGCGTGGATGGGGTATATTGGTCGCCATGAGCAAGTGGGGCTCAAGGGCCTGTTTCCACGCTGCAAGGCTTTATGACTATGAAGCTGGGCAGTCAATACCACATAATCCCTGCAGGGTGATTTTCATTTCGAAGCATATATGTCACGAGCAATTTATATCAAGGATCAATTCATTAGAGCAGCAAACTGTTTTTTTCCATGACAGTATTTGTAAAGATGATTTAGTGGTTTGCTCCTAGTTTTGTTAAATCCTGCATTTGCTTACCCAGGATTTGAGGTCACTGGCTGAACAAATCAAAAAACAAAGTAGCTCACAATTATTTTCACACCGTTTGTGTTTATTTAGTTTTCAGTTTTAGAGATACAGCGTGGAAACAGGCCCTTCGGCCCACCGAGTCCACAATAACCAGAAATCACCACACACCAACATTATCCTACATACATCAGGGATAATTTGAATGAATGAATGAATGAATGACTCCTCCAACATTGGGAACATTTTTCCTGCATCTAGCTTGCCAGTCCTTTTATAATTTTATACGTCTCTATAAGATCCCCTCTCATCCTTCTAAACTCCAGTAAATACAAGCCCAGTCTTTCCAATTTTTCCTCATAAGACAGTCCCTCCATCCCAGGGATTAACCTTGTAAACCTACACTACTCTACCTCAATAGCACGGACGTCTTTCCTCAAATTAGGAGAACAAAACTGCACACAATACTCCAGATGTGGTCTCACCAGGGCCCTATACAACTGCAGAAGAACCTCTTTGCTCCTACACTCAAATCCTCTCGTTATGAAGGCCAACATGCCATTAGCTTTCTTCACTGCCTGCTGTACTTGCACGCCTACTTTCAGTGACTGGTGTTCAAGGACACCAAGGTCTCGTTGCACTTCCCCTTTACCTAATCTGACACCATAGAGATATGGTGAGTCTGAAGAAGGGTCTCGACCCGAAACGTCACCCATTCCTTCTCTCCCAAGATGCTGCCTGACCTGCTGAGTTACTCCAGCATTTTGTGAATAAATACCTTCAATTTGTACCAGCATCTGCAGTTATTTTCTTATACCATAGAGATAATAATCTGCCTCCTTGTTTTTGCCGCCAAAGTGGATAACCTCACATTTATCTACATTATACTGCATCTGCCATGCATCTGCCCACTCACTCAACCTGTCCAAGTCACCCTGCAATCCAGTTGGAGCAACTCAGTGGGTCAGGCAGCATCTGGGTAAAGAAATGGATAGATGACATTTTTCGTCAGGACCCTTCAATAGTGTAAAGAAAGATTTCAACTAAACCACAAATTGCAATTACCGGGATGCCAGTCTGAAGAAGGGTCCCGATTCAACACGTCGTCTATCTATGCTTTCCAGAGATGCTGTCTGACCCGCTGATTACTCCAGCAATTTGTGCCTTTGTTTTGCAAACCAGCATCTACAGTTCCTTGTTTTTATGAACTACAAACTCTCTTGATTGCACTTGGGACTTTGGGCTGTTGTTTTGCTTCCATTTTTAAAAAAAAATAATAATCAAACTGGCTTTTGTTTATTGTGTTTAATGTGTTTGCAGACCAGTTATGCTGTTGCGAGTAAGAATTCCATTGTTTTATTTTCGATACATATAACAATTAAGCTCTCTTGACTCAGCACAAAACGTTGTTTATCCATTTCCTTCCTTAGATGCTGCCTGATCCACTGAGTTCCTCCAGTAGTTTGGTTTTAGTTCAAGATTCTAGTATCTGCATTCTCTTGTGTCCCTATCCCAATAATCAATCTGCTTAATCTTCTCTGCACTCCCCCTATGGTGAGTATATCCTTCTCTTGGGCAGGGTCCAGACAAACATAATATTCCTGATGCATTATATAATTGGAACGAGACATCTCTTGCACTTAAATTTTACTGCAATAAAGCCCAACATACGATGTTTATCTTTCTAATTGCTTGTTGAACCTGAATGTTAACCTTTGGTGATTTGTGTAGGACTTTCAAAGTTCTTACCATTATTCTTTTCATTTTCTCTACCAAAGTGGTCGATGACATTACATTTTCTTCTACCTGCCGCATTTTATTCTACCTGCCACATCCTTGACTATCCACTTAATCTGTTTGAACCCCACAAATGTTTCTCTGCAAAAAGGCACATAGTGCTGGAATAACACAGCGGGTCAAGCAGCATCTCAGGAGAACATGGATAGGTGATGTTCCAGGTTGGGACCCTTCTTTAGGCTGATTGTTTGGGGGCTGTGGGAAAAAAAGCTGGAAGAGAGTAGAGGCAGGACAAAGCATGGCAAGTAATTGGAGGACATGGGCGAGAGGGGTTTTGGTAGGCAGATGGTGTGAACAAAGGACGGAGATTAGAAGAGAAGGTGTGAGACAAACAGGTTGAATAGTTGCAAATTGTGAAGCAAGAAGGATTGTAGGAGGGGGAAGAAGAGAGAAATAGATGCGGGTCCCGGGACGGTGGTGCACAGGATGGGGGGGGGGGGGGGGTGGGAGGAGGAGTGGGGGGAGGAGAGAAAGAGGAGGGCTGGGTGGGTGGTTAAAGATTGGAGAATTGGAGAACTCAATGTTCATACCTTTGGGTTGCAAGCTTTTCAGTGGAATAGGAGGAGCTGTTTATCCAGTTTGCACGTAGTCTCACACTGGCAATGGAGGAGGCCCAGAACAGAGAGGCCTAGGAAAGAGAGGCCAGTATGGGAATGGAAACTCTCTCTGCATCCCTTCTCATAGTTCACATTGTCAAGTAGCTTCATATCATCAGTAAACTTGATATATTAGTTTGATCCCCTCATCAAAATCATTCATGTAAATATCAATATCAAATTTTGCACTTGCATCTCCTTTCAATCTATTGGAAATGCTACTTCCAATAAACTACTGGTCCGCATATATGTCGTCTGACTTGGTCTCTATTCCCACTTTATATCATTTTTCTTCATTTAAGGTGATCAGAGAGTGTGATGGTAAATTTTGATTGGTCCTTTGAAACCTAAACAAACCTTGTTTTAAAAAAACAACTTATTTTCCAAAATAAAGTTTATTTTCAGGGGGTCCTCATTCATGCTCAGGTATACACCCCTGATTTTATATACTCAATCTTTGCATTAATACTCAAGATTTCATGTATGTTTATTAATTCTACATCCAATACAACTAAGGAAATATCTTGTGTAATCTTAAGAAGGGTCTCAACCTGAAACATCACCCATTCCTTCTCTCTGGAGATGCTGCCTGTCCCGCTAAGTTACTCCAGCATTTTGTGTTTATCTTTAAGGAAATATTTTGTTTGACAGCTAAAGTATAACCCCATTTTCATGTATCAGTGCCCACATTTTGGAACAACTTGCCAATTCCTTTGATTAAAAAACACACTGTGGGAGGAACCCAGCAAGTCAGGCAGCATCTATGGAGGAAAATGGACAGTGGAAGGTTCTGGTGGAGAGCCTTTGTTTAAAAAAGAAAGAATAAAGTAGTGATAGCCAGTGTGATTTAATTCATTTAAATCTTCTGGTTATCCTTTTAACTTCTTTAAATATTGTTTTAACTATCTGCTTAGTTTGGATGTAAACTGAGATGATAGGGCCAGCCCAGGCAGACTCATTCGGTGCAGAGACAGTAAGTTGAACAACTTTAGCGTGTCTTGTCACAGTCTAACATTAATATATAAAGAGCCCGCCAAAATGTCTTCACCTCTTTATTAGCTCCAAATATCTCCAGCAGCCTTTCAGAGTGCACCAAATTCTACATCTCCCAATCTTACAATATGCACTCGTTTAAAACCCATCCCAATGCCATTTAAATATTCTTATCTCATCTTCTACGACATTCAACATTGAGTCATCCACACTGATCCTTGGCCTTTCACCCAGATTTCACAATACAGGTTTATGATGTTTCACTCCTGTTGGAGATGACTATGTTTAAAAATAAAGATAATTTAAAATAAAACTACACTGTACAGAAGGATGAATCTGAGATTATGTTTACAGCCCTCGAAAGATAAACACGTGTCTTTTTATGAAACACTGGCCAATCATAGCCAGTGCCAATTTTCTGCAGTCAGTAATGAATGGGTTAAAGCAGAAATCCAATGTTCATGATCTGGACAATTAGGCAATAAACTGCTGAAGATAACAGTGAAAATCCCTGATTGTTAAACATAATTGTATACCATGTGCCATTATAAAATGAATCTTATCGCATATACTGTTTTGTTGGTTAGCAACGTACAAGAGATGGGGAGTTAAGCCAGACTGCTGCACATCAACCACAGTGTTGTTCTTCATTATGATACTTTTATTGCTGTTGATCAATCAGGGAAAATATGCTCACCGACTCAGTTGAAAGCTACCTCATAAAGTCCATTTTACTTTGGCTGTACTGCTATGCACGCAACAGGCTGGTCCTCACAAACCCGGATTCTTCAATTGCTTCAGCTGCTTTGTGGTTCCATCTGCTTTAAGGATACAAGATGTGGTAGCAAGTAGTCCAATTTCTTCTGCCGTATCTGCATTCTGTTTTTGTTGAACTATGGATGTTAATTGGTTTGGTGGCATTGTGACAGTGCTTTCTCTGCTCATCATCGCTTCCAATGCTCTGGTGATAGTGGTGCTGGCCCTGATGATTTCGAAGAACAGATCTGCCAGCTTGTTTTTCATCTTGAACCTGGCAGTTGCAGACATGCTCGTGGGATTCACCTGCTTTGGAACAGCGGTCATAGTGCTCAGCAGACAAAGCTTTGCTACCACCAGGACTTTGTGCATATTGCGGATTTCATTTGTAATCTCACCGTCTGCTGCCTCTATCTTGACGATGGTCTCCGTGGGTTTTGACCGTTTTCTAGCCATAAAAGTACCTTTACGGTACTGCCAACTAATGACAGACAAAATTGTGGCTTTGATCATTGCAGGACTGTGGAGCATCGCACTTTTAATTGGATTTCTTCCGGTAATCATTCAGCAACTAAAGCCCAATAAATATGACAATATCTGCAAACTGTTCTCTGTTATCAATCCTAACTACGTTATAGTTGTATTTTGTGCTTGCTTTATTCCTGCCTCATTAATCTTTGTCTACTTCTACAGTGTAATCCTGAAAATAGCATATTCACACACACGGCAAATCCTGGAGAGTGAGCGGGTCAGCTCTTCCGTCAGCCCATCATGCTGCCACATCCGGGACGTAAAGGCAGTGAGGACCATAGGGATTCTTGTTGGATGTTTTATGGTTGCCTGGGCTCCATTCTCCATTGCAAGTATCGTCCAAGCCTGTTGCATTAAATGCCAACTGCATACATTAATTGAAGACTACCTATGGCTTCTTGGTTTGTGCAACTCTCTGATGAATCCACTGATTTATTCCTACTGGCAAAGGGATGTGAGAATGCAAGTTTGTCAGATGTTCTGCTGTGTAAAATTCAGAATCTCCCACATTCTTGGCTTCAGTTATCAGCAGGAATCAGGTAATGTCCAGAGTCCTGGATCAGTCCTGGATGAAGATCAATTACGTACAGCAATTGGGAACGTCCGTTATCCAATGACAACAGACATATCCAAAGGTATGTGAAAGTACGTTTCAGATTCAAAAGAAACTAATGGGTTTTGAATTCTGTTGGAAGC
The DNA here is from genome assembly GCF_053455715.1 of Rhinoraja longicauda. Taxonomy (NCBI): domain Eukaryota; kingdom Metazoa; phylum Chordata; class Chondrichthyes; order Rajiformes; family Arhynchobatidae; genus Rhinoraja; species Rhinoraja longicauda. The sequence goes on along the minus strand of NC_135967.1, from coordinate 28,768,136 downwards.
TCTCAAGTGTTTTTTTTAAGTAGATTGCCTTTGCCTTAAAATAAACGTAAATGTATGTAACACCATTAACCAAAATAGGACCTGTTCACACAATTAAAGAATAAAATTAATATATTACAATTATGCCAGACATATTGTCTGTCTTTGCCTGACCTAGTGTACACAAGTCATGCTACCCAATGGCCACTGACTTACAATGTAAGAAATTGTAGCTCAACCTGGAGGACGTTCTTGAGCAGCGCTGGAGCATAAATAAAATAAAATAAAATAAAATTTAAAAAGGAGGAAGTGGAAAAGTTTGAAGAAGGATTAAGCTCAGCGCCAAGAGGGACATAAAGAAATGGAGGACAGAGTCCAAGTGCAAAGTTTGTTGGGTGGAGATTTCAAAAAAAATATCATGGATAAGTAACGGATAGATAACTGATCGGTATGAAAATAAGGAACATGATTTTAAGTGTATTCCTTTGTGAACAAAGGACTATATTTACTAATGATTGGGAAGGTGGACAAGAAGGGGGGTGAACATGGCACAAAATTGTCTTGCCATTCATAAGTGTATTAAGACGTAAAATTATAAATAACTTTATATATACACTGCAGGGCTATAAATTCCAGCATAACAGAAATAATTTAGAAAAACTTTCACTTAATTTTTATCTTGATTTACCCACATGCAACGTTCAATATAAGAAATTGTAAATGAACCTGGTGGACTAACTCAACCAGTCTGGGGCTGGAAAGAAGCACAGGTCTTCATTGCATCATATTAGCACAAACAGCAGTAAGTCCAGACCAACTGGTTGAAAGGCAGCAGCAAAAGTCCTTCATTAATCTATCAACCAAATAGCTTCATTTCACAATTTATCACTATGGCAATCTTGATCTAATCCTATCAGAGTTATTCCCTTTGACATATCCATCCTTCTCCCACCCCTAAACTAGCTTGTTTTCCCCCCAATCCTGATAAAGAGTCTTCAACCTGGGGCATTAACCTTGTTTCTCTTTCCACAGATGCTGCTTGACCTGTTGAGTGTTTCCAATGTTTTCTGTTTTTAAACCTACTTTTAAAATGTAATTTTTTTTTTAATGTTAAAATTTTAAAATACTTTTTAAATGTTTTTAAAATTGGTACAAGTTGCAGAATGGAGCACACAATCTGTACATGGGGTAGTATTGCAATTCTTGAAACACTTTCCAATATTAAGCATATTGTCTAAGTGCAGGCAAACGTTTTACTTTTGTAGTTGAGATACAGATAGGTAATGAATTTACATAGATGTAGGTTTGGTTAATAAATGCTGAACTATTCTTCAGATGAGACTGGTCTGATTCACATTGGCCATTTTGGTGAATGGTAGACCAGAGAATAATGGACATTGAGCTTTCTCCTCCTTTGTGACTGAGGCGTACTGTGATAGGTCTATCATTGTTCCTAGTCCACCATACAAATTTAATCTGCATGAAAAGCAGCATGTGTGAATATTATGGTCAATTATGCATTGCTACATTTAATCCATTAATGTTCCCAATGTTGGGGGTCCAGAACCAGGGGCCACAGTCTTAGAATAAAGCGGAGGCCATTTAAAACTGAGGTGAGAAGGAACTTTTTTACCCAGAGTTGTGAATTTGTGGAATTCTCTGCCACAGAGGGCAGTGGAAGCCAAATCATTGGATGGATTTAAGAGAGAGTTAGATACTCTAGGGTCTAGTGGAATCAAGGGATATGGGGAGAAGGCAGGCACGGGTTATTGATTGTGGACGATCAGCCATGATCACAATGAATGGCGGTGCTGGCTCGAAGGGCCGATTGGCCTCCTCCTGCACCTATTTTCTATGTTTCTATGTTTCTATCCCTGAATGACTTTCCCTTTATATGTACGTTAATTATTCCATTTGTTTCCCCCGGTCATAATATTCTGGCAATAGACACAAAAAGCAGAATCTCCAGAGAGAAGGAATGATTGACGTTTCGGGTCGAGACCCGTCTTCATACTGAAGAGGGGTCTCAATCCGAAACGTCACCCATTCCTTCTCTCCATAGATGCTGCCTATTCCGCTGAGTTACTCCAGCTTTTTGTGTCTATTTTGGTTTAAACCAGCATCTGCAGTTCTTTCCTACACATAATATTCTGGCGTATTGTTTAGTGCATGAAGAATACAGAATACAACATATTTTGATTGGATTACTTGGTGTGGACATAATTACCACAGGATGTTCATTAAAGGTTGTTAATGCAGATCATTTCACAATGAAAAAACAAACAGATACTGATATTTGCCTTACTACAGTTAAAGGGCAATGATTTTGATCCATCTTTAACAATGCTTTTCATGAAAATGGGTTGGTTTGCCATTCAATATCATTAACAAGCATCCTATTTCCAGCAACTTTTAAGCTTTTAAACTAGATGCTGCAAAATTATACCTCCGTGTTCCTTTACTGTAAAAATTAGATCCAAACTCCACACTTCTACAATCGGACCGGTTTGTTTCTCCCATTTATCTATGTGATGGGGAAAGAACTTGAATATAATAGCATCTATTATTCTTCAACCCTAGATACATGAAAAAAAACTTGGTCCAGCAATCGGTCAAGGACTCAGTTGTATGAAGTAGACAAATGGATGCAAGGATGGTGAGGATCACATGGATTCAAGCATTCCCTGCAGGACAAGACTGACATACATGTCATGCATCATAAGGATAAAACTGTAGTTCCAGGCCTCTATGATCACAGGGTATATCTATAATATTTCATATAGAATGATTTTTTCTCTGTGTACTTAGGTGAACACACAAGAGCAAATAAAAGACAATGTACAGGATGTGACCATAAAAGCGATCACTCAGTTAATAAGACTGCCTCTTACCTTTTTTATTGCTAATATCTTTGGAAAAAAGCACGATAAAAAAGTATCCTATCTTTGTCCCGCCCCCTCCCCTGACATCAGTCTAAAGAAGGGTCTCGACCCGAAACATCACCCATTCCTTCTCTCCAGCATCTGCAGTTTTTTTTCCTACACATCTTGCCGCTCCACTTCTCCACTGCGAATTCTCCTCAAGGTATGTCTACTTTGAAGAAGTTCTCCTCCTCTCTTCGACGAGTTTAGCAACATCCTCTCTCAGTGCTCCCCCTCCCACTAGTCTTCCTGTCTCCTACTACATCCTATCTTTGGCCCGCCCCCTCCCCTGACATCAGTCTGAAGAAGGGTCTCGACCTGAAAGGTCACCCATTCCTTCTGTCCCGAGATGCTGCCTAACCCGCTGAGTTACTCCAGCATTTTGTGTCTACCTTCGATAAAAAAGTAAAATTACAGCTAGCAAAACCCATTTTTGTGCCTTACTTGTCCATATGTTTCCAATTTTAAAAAAAAAGCATTTCCACATATTTTGAAGTGTTTGCACCCATTTCCCCTTGAAAACTGGTCATTACTCACCCCAGACCTGATGCCACTTACTTGTTGTATTTGATTGACAAATGCGGTGTGCTGACTGAATGAGCAAAGGGTCTGGAGCTGTAGCTGGACGACTTAGGATGGAACGGGAGAATAAGGAAGTCACTGATTGGAGATAGTGAGGTAGCCACACCCAAGAAAGTAAATAGGTGACCACCAGGAAAGGGAGTAGGCAGAGAGTGCAGGAACTTTGTGGCTATTTCCCTCAAAAACAAGTGTACCCTTTTGGATGTTATTAGTGTGGATAACCATACAGAAGAGAGCAGCAGCAGTAGGCCTGGCTTTGAGGCACAGCAGGAGGGCGGCACAGTGATGCAGTGGTAGAGTTGCTGCTTTACAGCACCAGAGACCCGGGTTCGATCCTGACTACGGATGCTTGTCTGTGCAGAGTTTGTACGTTCTCCCAGTGACCTGCATGGGTTTTTTCCTGGACCTCCGGTTTCCTCTCACATTCCAAAGACTAACAGGATTGTAGGTTAATTTCCTTGGTATCATTGCAAATAGTCACTAGTGTGCATAGGTTAGCATTAGTGTGCGGGGAACGATGGTCGGCATGGTGGGCCGAAGGGCCTGTTTCCATGCTGTGTCTCTGAACCAAACCAAAGGGTGAACTCGGTCAATGCTATAGTGATAGGACACTCACATTAGTTATAGGGGCAGACAGGAGATTCTGTGGCAGCAAAGCAGAATGGTTTGTTGCCTCCCTGGTGCCAGGGTCCAGCATGTTTTGGAGCAGCTGCAGAACATTCTTAAGGGGGAGGGTAAGCAGCTAGCAAACATTATGCACATTGATACAAATTATATAGGTAGGAAAAGGGCTGTGATTCTGCAGTGTGAATAAAGGGAGTTGGGCAAAAGATTAAAAACCAGGATCTCAAGGCTAGTGACCTCCAGATTACGCCCAGTGCTATGTGCCAGTGTGGGTAGTCATAGTCATTGTGTCATTACCACCGGGTAGCGCCATGATGGCAGCCTCGCCAACCTGTCTGTTGTTTTCGTCTTTTTTTGTTATTTACAGTGTGTTTTAAAAGTGTGTGTTAATGCTCTCTGGTTTGTTTTATGTGGGGGCTGGGCGGAAACGTTATTTCAATCTCTTATCTAGCCGGAGATGCGATTGTTTTCCTGATTGTATCTCCGGTCTAACATCATGGAGCTGGAGGCCTTGCTCGAGACTGACTTTGAGCCCCACCGCGGGCCGTGGACTTACCATTGGAGCCTGCGATCCCTTGCCTGAGATCAACGCTCCAACCGCGGCCTGCGGATTTCAACATCGAGGAGCTCGCAGTCTTGGGTAAAGACCGATGTTGGGAGCTCGGCGCGGGAGAGCTGAGATTCCCCCCCGATGCAGGAGCTTGATCGCCCCAATACGAGGGGGCCCAATCGCCACCGGCTATGGGAGTAAGATCTTCCCGTCAACGGAAGGCTCGAGGCCTCCGACTGCGGGAGAATAAAGAAGGGATTTAACTTTTTTTCGTCTTTTATCACCGTGAGGAATGTGGAGGAGTCACTGTGGTGGATGTTTATGTTAAAATGTATTTTGTGTGTTCTGTTGCTTTTTATTCGTATGACTGTATGCAAATGAAATTCCTCGTATGTTGCAAAACATACTTGGCTAATAAAGTATGATTATGATGATTATGATTGAGTGATACAATGTGGAAAAAAGGTCCTTCGGCCCAACTTGCCCACACCGGCCAACATGTCCCAGCAACACTAATCCCACCTGCGTGCGTTTGGTCCATACCCCTCCAAAGCTATCCTATCCTTGTACCTGTCTGTTTTTTAAAACGTTGGGATAATCCCAGCCTCAACTACCTCCTCCAGCAGCTTGTTCCATACACCCACTACCCGTTGTGTGAAAAAAAAGGATAGGAATAGGAATATAGGAGGTGAATGTGTGGTTGAGGGGACAGGGATTGATTTTTAGATAATTGGAATCTCTTCTGGAGCAGATATGACCTGTATGTGAGGAGTAGGTTGCACTTGAACTGGAGGGAATCCAATTTCCTAGCAAGCAGGTTTGTTAGAACTACACAGAAGGGTTTAAACTAAATCGGCAGGGATTCAATGCAGTAGCGAGGCAGGTGGGATTCTGGAAGTCAGTGATAGCACATTCCGTAGACCGAAAAGGCAGGAGCATGGCACGGAGCAAGAAAAGACAGTTGGATTATATTGAATTTATTTCAAAGCTAGAGGCCAGACAGGTAAAGTGAATGAATTCGGGGCACATTGTCATTATTGATACTTGGATAATGGGAGTGCAGGACTGGCAGCTTAATGTTCCAGGGTACAGGTGCTGCAGGTAAGATAGAGGTGGTCCATCATCGCCCCCGACAGCATATTCCAGGTACCCACCACCATCTGTGTGAAAAAGAACTTGCCCCACCCATCCCCTTCAAACATTGTCCCACTCACCTTATAGCTATGCCCTCAAGTCATTGGCAACAGCACCTGGGAAAAAGGTTCTGACTGTCTACCTTATTTATACCACTCATGATTTTAGATCAGGTTTACCCTGAGCCTCTAAAAATGTTCTAGAGAAAACAATTCAAATCTGTCCAACCTCACCTTACAGCTAATACCCTCTAATCCAGGAAGCAGTCAGGTAAACCTTTCTACACGCTCTACAAAGCCTCACATTCTTCCTGCAATGGGGCTGCCTTAAGCACTTTCAGCCATGGAGAATGACATGTAATTGCTTCAATTGAATTTGTGCAAAAATACTCTATACTCTAAACAATGTAACATACAGCCGTTATCATTTTTGGCTGGCAGTAAAAGATATTAAGTTATCACTATAGAAAAAACTTTTAGTTTGTAAACCCTGCAGGCAAACTAACCTAGTCATGACAAGTCTGAAACTGTCATGAACCGTTCATTTTCCTCATTGACACAATTGCCTTTCTAAAACAATTCTCTTGCAATACAAAATTTCTCAGGAATACAACTATCGTCTTACTGCAGAACTATTTATAATAAACTCCCCTTCCCATACTGACCTTTCTGTCCAGAACCTTCTCCATTGCTAGAATGAGGCCACACACAAACTGAAGGAATGACACCTCATATTTCTACTTGGGTAGCTGACAATCGATGGCATGAATACTGAATTCTCCAATTTTAAGTCATACTACACCTTCTCTCTCTCACACATTCATACTCTCTCTCACACATTCATACTCTCTCTCTCACACATTCATACACACTCTCTCTCTCTCTCTCTCGTGTCCTGTCCCCAGTGTACACACTCATTTCTCTCACCATTTCCCTTCTATTTATGTCTACCTTTATATTACACTCCTCTTTATCTGACAGCCTTTTTGCTCACCTTTTATTTCTGGCCTTTGTCCACCCATCTGCTCATCAACCCTCCCACACCTGTATCCACCTATCGCTTGCCAGGCCTTGTGCCACCCACCCACCACCACCATCTCTCTTTTTCAGCTTTCTCTCCCTACTACCGTCTGAAAAAGTGTCCCAACTCCAAACGTCGTCTGTCTATTCCCTCCACAGGTGCATTCTGACACACTGACCTCCTCCAGCACTTTGTGGACAGTCTGGAGAAGAGTCTCGACCCGAAAGGTCACCCATTCCTTCACTCCAGCCTGTCCCGCTGAGTTACTCCAGCATTCTGTGTCTATCTTCGGGGTAAAACAGCATCTGCAATTCCTTCCTGCACACTTTTTTTTAATTTTACCTGCATTAAATGCTCTTGTGGACGAGGCGCTTGTCGTTGGCGCATATTGCCGGTAGATGGCGGTGTCGGTGGAGCTGCGCGGTCCACGCTCCCTCGGCCGCCGACGCGGGGCCGGAAGCGGGGCTCGGCCGTGGAGACCAGGACCGGGAGCGGAGGCAACATGAAGTGAGTAGGAGGTCGGGGCCGCTGCGACTGCAGTCGCCAGGGTCATAACTATGTTCGCCTGAGCGAACAAGTCGTGCGTTGGGAGGAACTGCTGATGCTGGTTTAAACCGAAGACGAGCACTAAAACCTGGAGTAACTCAACCCCACCCCATTACCGTGATTATCGTTGTTTTTTGCATTTTCCATTCATTTCCCCCAAGTACCGTCTATATCCCTCGTCCCCCTCTCTCATAACTCACAGTCTGATGAGGGGTCTGGATCCGAAACATCACTTTTTCTCCAGAGATGCTGCCCGACCCGCTGAGTTACTCCAGCAATTTGTGTCCATCTTCACTATTGTTGTTTGTGTTGGCAGATGAGGATCCTTTTATTCAAAAGATGCAGCTTGCTTCCAGCACCAGCACTCAATTCTTAATGTATTATTAATGAAAGGGTCCTGGTGATTAATTGTACTGGGGGCAAGGTTAGCTGAGCTGCATTGTTTTGCCAATAGAAGTCTGTTCAACTCGGAATCTCAGTCAGTGTTTGCCAGTCCCCTCATCCCTCCCTGTTGGAAGGGTAGGCGAGGGGGCAAGAGTATCTATGGATGATCCCACCTTTGTTTGTGTGTTAGTTAATGATCATGCAACAAGCCCAGGTGCACAGACCTTTAGGACCACTTTGCCAAAAGGTAAGATGTCAAGCTCATGTGTCATATTCTAGTAATTTACACTCCTCAATATGAAACTTGGGACCTGAACTTTAGGATCTTCTGGACAACCTCCAATGGCAAGAGACCTAAAAGCCACCATCGTTATAGCCTGTAGACTCAGAAACTTGGATATTGATATCACTGCCCAGAATGAGTTAGAACAGACTGGAGATAGCTAGCTGAAAGAGCAAACCAGAGGAGGAACAGGGCCTCATGGTTTTCCATCTAGAATGTGCTAGCCTGGTATCTCAGTGACTGCCTTTTGTGATAAGTGAACATCTCATGATGCTGCAGTTCATTCTAATGTGGACCCAGCACACTCTCCTTGTCCGTGAATATGCTCCAGTCCTGGAAACTACAGATGTGACCAAAGAAGACTTCTACCTTGATTTTCGGAAAGGTCCAAGAGAAAGTCAAATTGATCCTCGTGGATGACTTAAGTATCTGAGCTTAAAAGGATGCAAGTCGCTGGAAAGGTGTGATTGGCAAGGAAAAAGTGGCAAAAGCTATCTCAAACTGAGGTATCTTGCTGATAAAATTCTTGGACACAGCTTTGTCAGAACCAATACCCTGTATTATCAGAAAAATGTGCACAAAGCATCATGGCAACACCACTGATCCAAGCACTGCTACCTGTTAAATTGTGTCATCATGAAAGACAAGAGTCCAGGATGTACACGCTCTTGTTAGAGTGAAGGGCAAGGCAGGTGAACGTAAGGAAACTTGGATGACTAAGGAAATTGAGGCTCTGGTCAGGACTAAGAAGGAGAGGCATGGGGCAGGTATAAGCATCTGGAATCAAGTGTTTCCCAGGAGGAATTTTAGGAACTAAGGAGCAAGCTAAAAATGGAAATCAGGAGGGCAAAAAGGGGCAGGAGATAGCTCTACCAGGAAGCATTAAGTATAATCCTGAGATTTTATGTCCATAAAAGGAACAAGGGTAACCAGAGACTTAGTGAGACCCCTCAAGAGATCAACTCTGCGTGGAGCCAAAGGAGATGGGCAAAGTCTTCAACGAGTATTTCCCCTCTCTTTTCACCGTGCAGAAAGACATGAGGAATGGGGAACTTGGGGCAATCAATGGAAGTGTTTTGAGAGCAGTCAGTATTACTGGTCGAAGTATTACTGGTCGAAGAGGTGCCGAAGGGTCTGACTTGTATGAAGGTAGACCAATCTCCCAGGCCTGATCAGATATAACCGAGGAAGCTGTGGGAAGCTAAAAAGGAAATTGCAGGTGCCCTGGCAGAAATTTACAAGTCACCATTAAATACAGTTGAGGGGCCGGAAGACTGGAGGGTGGAAAATGCTGTGTGTCTATTCAAGATGGGCTGCAGGGAAAAGCCTGGGAACTACAGTCCAGTGAGCCTAACATCTGTGGTTGGAAAGTTACTAAAGAGTATTCTGAGGGATAAGATACACATGCATTTAGATGGACAAGGGCTGAATAGGGATAGTCAGCTTGGATTTGTACATCTCACAAATCTGCTTGAGATCTTTGAAGATGTAGCCAAAAAGATTGATGAGGGCAGAGCTGTTGACATTGTATACATGGATTTTGACAGGGTTAACATGGTGAGCTGCTCTAGAAAGTTAGATCGTATAGGATCCAAGGAAAGATAGCAGAATGGATAGAAAATTGGCTTAATCGAAGGAAGCAGAGGGTGATGGTGGAAGGTTTTTTTTCAGACTGGAGGCCTGTGACTGGTGGTGTGCGTCATGGTTCGGTGCTGAACCTATTGCTGGGTGTCATCTATATCAATGATTTGGATGAGAACATACATGACAAGATTCGAACTTTGCCAATGACCGAAACGTGGGTGGCATTGTAGATAGTGAAGATGGTTGCCAAAAATTGTAGCATGATCTTGTTCAGTTGGGCAGAGAAATGTGAGGTGTTGCATTTCAGGAAGCCTAACATGGGCAGGACCTACACTGAATGGGAAGGCTCTAGGGAGTGTTGTAGAGCAGAGGGATCTAGGAGTGCAGGTACATAATTCATTGAAAGTGGCATAGTATAGGATGGTCAAAAAGGCTTTTGGCACATTGACCTTCATCACTCAGAGTAGTGAGTATAGAAGTTAGGAGGTCATGTTGCAGTTATATAAAACGTTGGTGATGCCACTTCTAGAGTATTATGTTCAGTTTTGGGCACCATGTTATAGGAAAGATGTCAAGCTGGAAAGGGTGCAGAGAAGATTTACACGGATGTTGCCAGGACTCAAGGGCCTGAGCTCTAAGGGAGAGGTTGAGCAGGCTAAAACTCTATTCCTTGGAGCGCAGTAGGATGAGGGGTAATCTTATAGAGGTGTACAACATCATGAGAGGAATAGATCGGGTATACGCACAAAGTCTCTTGCCCGGAGTAGGGAAATTGAGAATAAGAGGAAATAGGTTTCAGGTGAGGGGCGAAAGATTTAATAGGAACCTGAGGGATAACTGCTAGAGGAGGCAGTTGAGGTAGGTATTATCGCAACATCCATCTAGGTACATGGATAGGATAGGTTTAGAGGGATATAGGCCAAATGCAGGCAGGTGGGACTAATGTAAATGAGACATATTGGTTGGTGTGGGCAAGTTGGGCTGAAGGACCTGATTCCACATTATATGACTCTATGAAAGGGACCAGAAGGATGTCCATGCCACCTGTGTCACAGCAGGTACCAATAATTGTTGGACTGACCACAACCTAGCCTACACTGTTAATTTCTATCAGTGTGGCCCCAAATCAAAATGGCAAAATAAATGCTGCTGAAAAAAATTGAAGTTAAAACTTTCAAGGAATGTGCAAAATGCTTCTCTGCAAACAATACCTCACAATGACTTCGCCCAACAACCGCTGCAGTGTCCATACCATTTGGACTGCTCTCAGGCCCATTGTAATTAGCACCTTTGAAGATTCTCTTGGCTTCTTGACCAAAAATCACCATGACTTGTTAGATGTGAAGGACTAGAATATTCAGTAGCTAATTAACTACCTTCACAATATGTTCTTGGATTGGAAGCTCTGCCATGCCTTAAGCGAAAATTCTTTTCACAGGCGCTTGCAGGCTGAACAACAGCAGAAAATCATGACTAAATGAATAGATGGCTGGAAAGAGCAGTGGGGGTCAGCAATTCATTACAATAGATTCTTTAACACTTCAAAGGCTATCTGGAGTCCATCACACTGAGCCAAGAATGGCAGAGTTTTTCAAAAAGTCACAGAGCAGTCTGTGCTTACTGAAAGGAGCACTGTGAATAACTACTTAACCTAACTTTGTCCTTAACACAATGCCCTAGAATCCATCCTGGAACAAACTATGCAGTGAAATTCTGTCACCACCTGAACCAGCAAGAAGTGAAAAAAATCAAATGTCAATTGATAGAGATATAGATGTAATTGAGCAGACTGTATCAATCATCAAAAGAGGGTTTTGTTCCCAAGGTATGGAAATTGACCTACATTGTACAGGGTATCATCATGAACCCTTTTTGTCAAGGGGAGTGTTGTACAGTGAGCAAGTTATGAGGACAACACAAAGTGCTGGAGCAACTCAGTAGGTCAGGCAGCATCTCTGGAGGATATTGATCAATGATGTTTCAGGTCAGGACCCTTCTTCAGACTCCAGTCGAGTTAAAATAAATACTTAGCACCTAGATGTAAAGAGGCATTGGACGAGGTGGATATGGTCAGTATCTATGCAGTGAAGTAAACAACAATGGAGTAAAAAATAACCTGGCTGTGCCTGACATCTGCAATAATGAAAAATACTGAAAGGGTCTATCTTTGCAATTTGATATGCAAGTGCAATATATTCTCAGTCTCTGTCCAGAACTGTTTTAATATTGAGAGGAAGATGGGTTGCACCCCAACCAGACAGTCTACCCCCATAGTTACCTCAAATCAGCTGGACTGACAGATGGAGGTAGCTGTTCTGAGAATACAAAGTTTGGAAGTCATTTAAAATGTTGTACAGACAATTGAGGTTAAAGCTGTGAGGTATGATTTGGAACTAGAAATGCGTGTTGTTAGTGATAGAGTGGAATAAGATTATTCTAAAATGTTCTTTGATTCAGTTGGCAGAGGAAAAGGTAGTAAATTCAGATTGCTGTTTAATTTGAGAAACATTTTTGTGCCAGCCTCTAAGCAACCTCTGCTTTTATCCCCACAGTCCACTGACAAAAGTGAAACTCATCAATGAGTTGAATGAAAGAGAGGCAGCACTAGGCATTCAAGAAAAAGTCTCCTGGCACTCAGAGTACAAGAACAGTGCCTGGATCTTCCTGGGTGAGTAAAACCTTTTGCAGCCCCTTAGTTGTTTGAGGCCACAGAAACCTGTGGGCTGATGGTATTGGCTTGTTCAATATCTAAGTATTAATGAATTTAACGTTATTGAGAAGAATAAGCTTCAAGTGCATGAACATTTATTTCCAAATTCTATAATTAATTGAGAAATGATTTTTCTATGAATAAAAATGAAAATTATAAGTGTGGTGAAGTGGAGTGGGGTTATTCTCTGCTAACCATGGACTATTATTGTAGAAGTTCAATCTCCAGTGTGCTAATTCACTGCATTCCCGATGGAAGGTCTATTTGTGGGTATGATTCCCACACATCAGCTGATCTACGAGCTTGATAGTGACAAGTAAACTCTGGACACTTCTATCAAGATGTAAATGGGCTTCAAGACTACCATTAAAACTGTCTGTATGAATAATTGATGTCTGTCTTGGGTTAATGCATAATGTTTTGTGTGGCTCATTTCAGTTGAATATGTTCCAGTTAAGTCATCTCCCCAATTAAAAATGTCTGGAAACAGTCTGAGTGATTTGAAGTCATGGTTGAAGCTACTTAACTTTTGCAAAGGAGTGGTTTGGTGTTCTTAACTGGAACATTACTTCATTTCTCTAACTTATTTATATAACAGCACACATTTCAAAGTAACCTTTCAAAGTTTCAGAATAGCCACTAATTAACTCTTGATGTCATTTTAAACTGTACATTAACGTCTTAGTGGCTTTAAAAGAATAATTTTTCATTCTCTATTGTATGGCAGCCATTGCTGCTCCCACCCTATGGAACTCACTACCCCAAACCGTCAGACTCCTCCACACTCAACACATTCAAAACATCACTGAAGTCTCACCTGTTCAGTACTGCCTTCAACCACTGAAGGTCACCTCACCTTCCACCCGGTCCCCTGCAAAAAGTCTATCCCCTACTCCCAATTCCTCCGTCTACGCCGCATCTGTGCCCGGGATGAGGTGTTTCAGACTAGGGCTTCCGAGATGTCCTCGTTTTTCAGAAAACGGGGCTTCCCCTCCTCCATTATAGATGAGGCTCTCACTAGGGTCTCTTCTACATCCCGCAGCTCCGCTCTTGCTCCCCATCCCCCCACTCGCAACAAGGACAGGATCCCCCTCGTTCTCACCTTCCACCCCACCAGCCAGCGGATCCAACATATCATCCACCAACATTTCCGTCACCTACAACAGGACCCCACCACTGGCCATATCTTCCCATCCCCTCCCCTCTCTGCATTCCGCAGAGACCGTTCCCTCCGCAACTCCCTGGTCCACTCGTCCCTTCCTACCCAAACCACCCTAACCCCGGGCACTTTCCCTTGCAACCGCACGAGATGCAACACCTGTCCCTTTACCTCCCCCCTCAACTCCATCAAAGGACCCAAACATTCTTTCCAGGTGAGACAGAGGTTCACCTGCACCTCCTCCAACCTCATCTATTGCATCCGCTGCTCTAGATGTCAACTCATCTATATCGGCGAAACCAAGCGCAGGCTCGGCGATCGCTTCGCTGAACACCTGCGCTCGGTCCGCATTAACGCCACTGATCTCCCGGTGGCCCAGCACTTCAACTCCCCCTCCCATTCCCAGTCTGACCTCTCTGTCATGGGCCTCCTCCAGTGCCATAGTGAGGCCCGCCGGAAATTGGAGGAGCAGCACCTCATATTTCGCCTGGGCAGTTTGCGGCCCGGTGGTATGAACGTCGACTTCTCCAACTTCAGATAGCTCCTCTGTCCCTCCCTTCCCCTCCTCCTTCCCAGATCTCCCTCTATCTTCCTGTCTCCACCTATATCCTTCCTTTGTCCCACCCCCGACATCAGTCTGAAGAAGGGTCTCGACCCGAAACGTCACCCATTCCTTCTCTCCCGAGATGCTGCCTGACCTGCTGAGTTACTCCAGCATTTTGTGAATAAATCCTTTCTCTGTTCGTTTACTTATTTATCTATTTATTCACTTCCCTATGTTCTCTAAATCCCTGTAAAGCGTCTTTGAGTATATGAAAAGCGCTATATAAATGTAATGCATTATTATTATTATTATTATTATTAAAATTAATTGTGTTCAGAAATGCTTGCACCATGACATTTACTTTTGCACAGTTTGGTCTTGTACAGTGCAAAAGATATTATTGCATTAAGCATTTTGTCTCTTCTATTTAGCTGTCTTTCATTTGGTGGTTTATTAGACTTTCTTGCTTTTGGTTTTGTGTTTTAAATTTGATCACATCTCATAATTTTAGACTACATTATTCTGGATTATATCTTCAGATGACAAGTGACTAAGCTCTAAATTTGAGGATGAGATGGGTGTTTAGCAGCTGTGGCAGGACTTGAACGCCATCACTACAAGGTGAAACCAAGTGGCAGCTCAAGCGACAGCAATGCATCTTTCCCAGGCAAGCTCAATGCGTTCAACGCCCGCTTCAATAGGGAGAACACTTACAGTGCATTCAGAAAGTATTCAGACCCCTTCACTTTTTCCACATTTTGTTACGTTACAGCCTTATTTTAAAATGGATTAAATTCATTTTTTTATCATCAATCTACACAATACCCCAGAATGAAGAAGCGAAAATAGGTGTTTAGAAATTTTTGCAAAGTAATTAAAAATAAATAACTGAAATATCACATTTACATAAGTATTCAGACCCTTTGCTATGATACTCAAAATTGAGCTTACGTTCATCCTGTTTCCATTGATTATCCTTGAGATGTTTCTACAACTTGATTGGAGTCCACCAGTGTTAACTTAAATTGATCGGACATGATTTGGAAAGGCACACACCTGTCTATATAAGGTCCCACAGTTGACAGTGCATGTCAGAGCAAAAACCAAGCCATGAAGACGAAAGAATTGTTCGTAGGCCTCCGAGAGGATTGAGAAATTATCCAAATACAGGTGTGCCAAGCTTATAGCGTCATACCCAAGAAGATTTGAGGCTGTAATTGCTGCCAAAGGTGCCTCAACAAAGTACTGAGTAAAGGGTCTGAATACTTATGCAAATGTGATATTTCAGTTATTTCTTTTTAATTACTTTGCAAAAATTTCTAAACACCTGTTTTCACTTTTTTATTATGGGGTACTGTGTGTAGGTTGATGATTTAAAAAAAGAATTGAATCCATTTTAAAATAAGGCTGTAACGTAACAAAATGTGGAAAAAATGAAGGGGTCTGAATACTTTCTGAATGCATTGTATATGCCTTCTTGGGCTCCCATATTGTGGTATTGGAATCTTAGTTACCAAGGCTGATGTCTGGAGATCCTTCAGGAGAGTGAACCCTTGGATAGCGTCTGGACCTGATAGAGTACCTGATTGCGTTCTCAAGACCTGCGTGGACTAACAGACTGGAGTTTTTGCGGACTTCAAGATCTCATTTCTGAGGTCTGAGGTTCCCAACTACTTTAAAAAGGCATCAACAATAGTAAGGTGACATGCCTCAATCATTATCAACCGACTAATACCGCCAGGGGGCACCATACGATGGCTGCCTCGCCAACGGTCTGTCTCGTCTTTTTCCTTTGTGTTTTTAGTTTGTTGTAAAATGTATGTTTTAGTTTATCTTTAGTTTTGTATTATGGTGGGGGTGGAAGAAACTTTTTTTATCTCTTTCCTCGGCGGAGATGCGATTTTTTTTTCCGTGTCGTGGAGCTGGCAGCCTCTCGCTGGGACCTCGGAGCTCCAACCACAGGAGCCTGCAGGACCTAACATCGTGAGCTGGCGATCCCTTTGCCAGGGATCGACTTCGGAGCTCCAACCGCGGGAGCCTATGGACTTTAAACAACATGGAGCTTGTGGTCCCTGGTTAGAGACCGACTTCGGGAGCTCCAAGCCGCGGGAGCTTCGACCGCCCCGACGCGGGAGCTTCGATCGCCGGCTACAGGAGCTTCAATCGCCCCGACTGCGGATGGTTCGACTCCCCCGACCGCGGGAGAAAAGGAGGAAGAAGATAAGACTTTATTGCCTTCCTTCACAGTGGGGAATGTGGAGGAGCCACTATGGTGGATGTATATGTCAAATTTTTATGTATGTTGGAGCCATTTTGCATTTATTAGTTATTTTTGCTTATTATTATTATTACCTTGTATTCTGCTGTAATTTGGACACTATAGAGTTAATGCAATGCTTACATAGGGGCTGGGCGGAGCTAGAGCATGGGCAGTTGGGTACGTGCTGGCAGAGTGTGTGTGAGCCAAGGAGGTTTAGCCAAAGGCTCCGCCAAAAGATTCATTAGCCAAGATGTAATCAGCTGTAAGTCTTAATACAGACTCCGCCAAAGTTATATCTGGCAATTCGTATCGATCACATAGACTGTGGTAAGATATGGAATTTTACCTAGCAAATCAATAACCAGTCGATGACAAGAGATATGCCAATATGTCAATATGTTTATTGCACCTTCAAAATAAAGACTAACTGTTCAAACGTCAAGGAGGATCTCTGTTATTTATATATGTTCAAGTCATTATGCTTATCGCTCACTATGCCACTATGCAAGTGGCAGCTTGGGAGCTAATTGATAGACGAGAAGCTGGCCGCTACAATGTAGTTGTGTGCCTTGTTTCTTTTTTGATATGCTGTATGGCAAACCAAATTCCTCGTATGTTGCAAAACATACTTGGCTAATAAATTATGATTATGAATATCCATGGTAATGACATGCATTGAGAGGTTGGTTATGGCACATTTCAACACCTACCTTACCAAGAACCTGGACCCATTAAATTTACCTATCGTCACAATAGATCAACGGGGGATGCGATCTTCCTGGCTCTCCATTCTGCACCAGCATAACACATTCAAAGGAAATGTGCAGAGCAAGTTTTTTACAAAGCTAGTGGTGGGTACCTTGATTGCGGTGGTGGTGGTGGAAGCAGATACAATAGTGGCATACAGGAGGCTTTTAGATAGGTATATTGATTTGTGGGGGATGAGGCATACGTTTATTATGTTTTATATTGAGTACTGTGTTTACAAATCTGTTATGCTGCTTCAAGTAAAAATGTCCTGTTCAGTTTTGGTACATATGACAATTAAACACTCTTGACTCTTGATATTTCAGTGGGTGGCTCACTGTATTCTTTTTAACAACTGCAGTCATTGTTTTACTCTGCTGGAAGGAATGTGTTCCTCTGGTCATGACCTGAGTTCATTTTTTTAAAAAAGTCAAATGTAATGTCAAATTTTGCTGCTAAAATTCTAATTCTTTGTATTAAAACTCATCTCTTTTTACTCCAAAGGAATTGACAGAGTCTTGGTTGATTTCTGTTGACTGCAGAGGAAGTCTCCAAGATAATTCCATAGCAGCTCTTTGCTAAGTGAGGGGATTTAACATTGAACCCATTGTTTTCAGGATGCTTTCTCAATTAGATAATTTAGGTGCTTAACAAGAGAGAAATGTTTAGTTTTAAACAGTCAAAGAATCTTTTGAAATTTTGTTCAACGCACATTGGAGGAACAACACCTCATATTTTGCTTGGGCAGCCTACAACCCAGAGATATTAATGTTGATTTCTCTAACTTCAAGCAACCCTTGCTTTCCTTCTCCCACCCTAGTTCTCCAACTAGTTCCACTGACCTTCTCCATGTCTCCTTCCCAATCACTAACAATGAAGCATTCCACATTTCCTTATAATTGCCTGCTTTGATCTATTTTCACACCTTACACCCATATCTCTGGACCCTCTCCCCTGACTCAGTCTGAAGAAGGGTCTCAAACCGAAACGTCACCCATTCCTTCTCTCCAGAGATGCTGCCTGTCCTGCTGAGTTACTCCAGCATTTTGTGTCTTGCTTTGTTCTTTGTTGAGAACAATAGTTCCACAGTAGGCAGCTGCTCACATATTGATTGATACTTTATTGTCACATGTACTTGGTACAGCGAAAATCTTTGTTTTGCATTCAATACACAAGTATGCAAAGAGTCCCCTTGTATAGTGCGCCAACAAAGTTACAAAAAGTATTCAATATAGTCCCAATGGTCCCTGTTCCTTCCCTCCCACCCCCGTGTCGGGTCCCTTTTATATTCCTATCTAAGTTGTGTTGACTGACAATGTCTGAGGCACTGAGGGTTTTAATTTGTAGATTTATTGTTTTTGGTAAGATTGACATCAAATGTGAGGGTTTGGTTTGGTCTGTAAGCATTCTTTTTCTCTCTTCTTCCTAGGTGGCTTGCCTTATGAATTAACAGAAGGGGATGTTATTTGTGTATTTTCACAGTAAGTGTTTTTCTCTTTAATTTCCATTATTCCCTTGCTAAGGCCATATATATCATGCTTGCTACACAGCAATCATGCATGCTTGTTACACGGGTGTGTCCTGCTTGTATTTTTAACAAAGTGGCTAGTAAGCAAATTTAATTATTGATAGTAACACCAGGACATTCAACCATAGAAGCAGCACATCTGAACTCAATCCTACTTTCGCTTGAAATTACCCTTGAGCACTTAACAGCGCTGACGATGGTACAGAGATCAATTGTAGTTGTCCTACCACTGACTCCACTGGGACTACTAAATCTTGCCATCCATTTGGGACAGTTGTTTAGCAAAAAGCAGACCACTGTTTCTGGAACTGCTGCATGTGAGTAGCCTGACTCACTTCTTGCATCACCACAGGCTCTATGCTACAAAGGTAGCTCTTGTGCTCAATCTGCCTTGTGATGTGAAAGGTACAATATAAATTTGGCCCAATGACTAACAGTGTAAATGCTGGCACCTGGACAAGAACTATGCAGGCTTAGTCACTGATTACACTCTAAGGATATTGGTAGATTTTTGGAAACTGAGGGAATAAAAAGATATGGGGGGGAGTGCAGAAGAGAGGAAGTGAAAGGCCAGTCATGATCGTATTGAATGGTGGAGAAGGCCTACTTTTGATGCTATTTCTAAGGTTCTTTAAAAGCATCAATACATGATTAGTTTATTTTATCTTTTCAGTTTTGGTGAAAATTATCTAGTTTTCTCCCTGTAGGTGCACAATTTCACAACATCAGCATCTTCTTGACAGTTTGACACTAGTGTTTTATATGATATAACCTCATGGCCAAACGTGAATTAGTTAACCTAATGTTGGCTTGGGTGCTTCCTCAGCTGTGCCCCAGTCATATCTCTGCAGTAACTCAGCACTTCGTGTCTATCTTCAGCATAAACCAGCATCTGCAGTTCCTTTCAACACACATAGAAACATAGAAAATAGGTGCAGGAGTAGGCCATTCGGCCCTTCGAGCCTGCACCGCCATTCAATATGATCATGGCTGATCATCCAGCTCAGTAGCCTGTACCTGCCTTCTCTCCATACCCCCTGATCCCTTTAGCAAAAAGGGCCACATCTAACTCCCTCTTAAATATAGCCAATGAACTGGCCTCAACTACCTTCTGTGGCAGAGAATTCCACAGACTCACCACTCTGTGTGAAGAAATGTTTTCTCATCTCAGGGATTAATCTGGTGAACCTTCTCTGTACTCCCTCTAAGGCAAGAACGTCATTCCTCGGGTTAGGAGACCAAAACAGCACACAATACTCCAGGTGCGGTCTCACCAAGGCCCTGTACAACTGCAGCAGAACCTCCCTGCTCCTAAACTCAAATCCTCTTGCTATGAATGCCAACATACCATTCGCTGAAGTGCCAGTTTTGGAGTGTATCGGACAACCAATCTTTTATTGGATGGTGCATATAATGTGATGAAGGATTTCAAATCATTCCATGGAGAGAGTAGTGTAACTGCATAGTCACAAAGATTTTTAACGGCAGAGGTAAAGGAGGGAGGTAAAGTAATTTCGAGACTGTGATTGTTAAATAGGCTGAAGCTTTAAACACGGAAAGAAAAGCAGTGAGAGGGGCTGGCTACGCACGGTTAGAGTGTAAAAAAGAGGATTTAATGTGCACACAGTATGATGGAGTTTGTGTAATATGATGTGGCGATGTACTCTTTACCTTATGTCATTTGCAGTCGGAAAATGCAAAAGCGACGGCAGGACCACACAGATTTATTTGCTGATTTATCTTTGTGACCTCGTCTCCTCCCTACCCCCAGTCACGAATCCTTGGGATACTGGAAGGAAGTGTGTGAGGAAGAGGTCAGAGGTTAACCCTTTCCAATCAAGCTAAATGGAAGGATTACTGAGTAAGATGGGATATGTACAGATGAGATTGCTGTGGAATTGCTAGTGATGTACAGCATCTGATAATGCTGCATTTGGAGTTGGCATGATATCTACTGAACATTCATTTCCTTGTGACAGGTATGGAGAGATTGTTAACATCAATCTTGTTCGAGATAAGAAGACTGGGAAATCAAAAGGTTTTTGTTTTCTCTGCTATGAAGATCAGAGGAGCACCATATTAGCCGTGGACAACTTTAATGGCATCAAGGTGGGTATAGAGTGGGATCATGTGTATTTCTCTCTGAATCACAGATATTTGCCTCTTCCTGCTGGCAGTTCTGTAAAAACAGGTTTGACCTTTTTTCCCAGTGTGAAATGCAAGGTAATCTTTTTAAACTTGTACCAATGCACACTCATGAAGATATAAAAATTAAAGTACTGTCTTTAAGATTTTAAACAAACAGCAGGTTTACATTTGAAACTTATGAACGTTAATTTTAATGCTAATTGCTTTAGGCTCAATCACTGTTCTGTTGTTAGCCTACAAAGGAGAGTCAGAATAAGAAGCTATCTATTCAAATACATGGTACTTGAATGTACATATTTGCTCACTTCTGCAATTCTGTGTGCAATTTCTCAGTGTGACTTTATTCATATGTTCTACCACATCCACTTTTACAAAATTATTATTTTATCTTGAGCTGAGAGGATATTGTTTCATTCTGGCCATAGCTTCATGGTCTGGAAGGATCTTCCAGTATCGTGCTTGAGTGAACATTATCCACAGTGCAAGCTGCACCAGGATATATAGATCTGGAAAAGTAATTGAAGCCTAAACCTATCTTTTTAGATATGTGATTCCTGACATGCAGGCTGGAATGAATGACCAAGGCCAGCTGCCACGTGAGAACCTCTTGGTTTCTCTACTGGGAAACACTAAGAATGGTTTTGTCAGAGTGTAGTGAATGTGTGAAATTCATTGCCACAGGTGGCTATGGAGGCTGTCATTGGGTATTTTTAAGGCAGAGATTGTCAGATTCTTGATTACTAAAGCTGTCACAGGTTATGGGGAGAAAGCAGGAGAATGGGATTATGAGAGAACGACAGATCACCTATCTTCAATCAGATGATTGAATGGCAGTAGAGACTGAATGGCCAAATTCTGCTCCGATGACCAACAAACTCGCGTTTTGATTTGAATTCAAGGATACCCAGGGGGCTAATAAATGTTATACATTCTTGGACTAGACGCACCATCACGACTCGAGGGAAATAAAAGCAAAATCTAGAGGCATCTGAAGGCTGAGGTCCAACAAAATACTTGTCACTTGTCAACTGATGATGGATGGAATGACCTGAGGAGAACGCAATATAATAGGATTCTTCAGCCTGTGAAAATCACCTATTGTCTAAGGATCCACCCTGCTGTGATCCATGTATGGAGGAGAGCTTATCATGAACAGTGGCCAACTAACATCCACTAGAAAGAGAGCTTCCAAAATCATGTCTTTGTCAGGAATGTCTTTCACTCTGTTTCATGTTATATTCTCAACAGTAGCCCAGTGTAGCATGAGGTTGAAAAGGCAATCCAACTGCTGAAATAACATCAAGGCCAATAGACCAAATGAAATTACTGCTGTTACTTTTAGGCATGATCGAGAAGTACTGTGGTGCAAATTCATGACCTCATCTGGGGTGAGAGCTTGCCCGCAGATCTCCGAAATGCTTTAACATGATATATCTGATTGTGGCAATGACAGATTCCCTTCTGCCTGCTGCGAGGAATGTCATCCCTAGGAACCATCTCAGCTGCCTCCTCTCAGTGGCATTTTTTTCTTCTTTCTAACAATGCAAAAGAATAGGAACAGAATTGAAATGGAACATTAAAATAGCAAGGTTTAAGATTGTAACTTAGATCTTTATGGTATGTTTTGCTTTCACCATTGAGTGGAACTCATGTTACAATTGACAATGAGCAAACCATATTCATTATATCTGCAATGGTTGCCATAGTACTCTGAGATTCTGGTTTAGTCTAGCAAAATTATTAGTATGCTGATTAATGAATGAATGGGGCAGAATAATTCGCAGATGTTTTCTGTAGTTGAATGAATGAAGTTCAATAGACACGAAGAGTTACAGAAAAAAGGGAAAAATATGATTTGAGCTATCTGCTGAGTATGGACCAGTAAGGCCAAATGTCTCATCTTCTTGTAACTTGCATATATTTACCTTTTAGATTAAGGGAAGGACAATCCGTGTTGACCATGTGGCCAATTACCGCCCTCCAAAAGATGATGATGATATTGATAATGTGACCAGAACACTGAGGGAGGAAGGCTGTGCACCAAAACCGCCTCTCTCAGCATCAGCATCGTCGGAGTCCTCCGACGAGGTTACTGCCGAGGTGTCAACTAAAAAACGGAAAAAAGGTAACGCAAAGGGAGTGAGTAGATTAACATTTGCAAGGAATGTACTTTTTAGGTGTGGACAAATTAGTTATTGATTTCATGGTAACTGGCCATCACCTATTTATTTTTGCCACACAGACCGGTCATTGACCATAACTTCCTATTGCTGCCAGGAAAAATACGAATGAAAGGAAATGAATATTGATATTAAAAAAAGTAGTGCTGGAGAAATTAATGGGACTGAAAGTCAATAAACTCAAGGGTGTGCTATTGACATCCCAGAGTATTAAAAAGTGCTAGCCATTTTGACAACGGAGAGAGAGATTATGGAACTGGGGTAATAGTGTCATATAGCACAAAAGTAGGTCCATCGGCCCACCAGTGCCAACCATCCGACCACCCATCCACCCTAATCTGATAATAATCCCATTTGATTCTCCCAATGTTTCCAACAACTCCCTCAGATTGTACATTGTCCTACACAGGTTGGTTAATTTGCAATGGCCAATTCTCCACCGACCCACTTGACTGGATGTGGGAGGAAGAGGGACACATTTCCAAGGGAACACTATGTAGCCAGAGAACGTGCAAACCGCACACGTACTGCACCAGAGGACAGGATTGAACCCAGAAGACAGGAGCTTTGAAGCAGCAGCTCTACTAACTGAACAGCTCTGCCAATCCTATTCCTACAGATTGGAGGGTGGCAGATGAAACTTGAGAGAGAGAGAGAGAGAGAGAGAGAGAGAGAGAGAGAGAGAGAGAGAGAGAGAGAGAGAGAGAGAGAGAGAGAGAGAGAGAGAGAGAGAGAGAGAGAGAGAGAGAGAGAGAGAGAGAGAGAGAGAGAGAGAGAGAGAGAGAGAGATCAAGGGAGAGATCAAGGGAAAGATCAAGGGAGAGATCAAGGGAGAGATCAAGGGAAAGACGGATCTGTGCTTGATAAAGATTTTAATAGGAACCTAAGGGGCGAATTTTTCATTCACAGGATGGTGAGTATATGGAATGAGCTGTCCTGAAGATAGTTGAGGCAGATATAATTTAAAAAAAGACAGGGACAGTTACATGGATAGGAAAGGTTAGAGGGGTACGGACCAAATGAGGACAAATCGGACCAGCTTAGATGCCGAACCTTGGTAGGCATGGACAAGTTGGGCCTAAGGCCTTTTTCCATGCTGTGTGACGCTGAGCATTGATTGAGAGAGGCCTTCGTCAAATTCCATCAATAACTTTACAGATTATAATTGTCTTGCATTGGTGTTAAATGAGATAATGCGTAATGAGATTAGTGATTTTGTGAAATTGGTACCAGTTTTACTTTACCACAGGACTCTAAAGTAATGAATGCTGATTGTTCCAAGAAACGGGGAATAATTCCATTGTGTGAAACTTAGAAAATAGGTGCAGAAGTAGGCCATTCGGCCCTTCAAGCCAACACCACCATTCAATTGATGGCTGATCATCCAAAATTAGTGCCCCGTTCCTGCTTTTTCCCCATATCCCTTGATTCCGTTAGCCCTAAGAGCTATATCTAATTCTCTCTTAAACATCCAGTGAATTGGCCTCCACTGTGGCAGAGAATTCCACAGATTTACAACTCTCTGGGTGAAAATGTTTTCCCTCATCTCAGTCCCAAATGGCCTACCCCTTATTCTTAAACTGTGACCCCTGGTTCTGGACTCCCCCAACATAGGGAACATTTTTCCTGCATCTAGCTTGTCCAATCTCTTAATAATTTTATATATTGCTATCAGATCCCCTCTCATCCTTCTAAATTGCAGCTATGATTGCCTCTGTTCTTGAACACATATTTACCAAAACATTTTTGTTCTCTAGAAAAGAAAAAGAGAAAGAAAGAAAAAAAGAAAAAAATTAAGGAGGAACAAAGCTCCAAGCATGTTGCCAAGACCAGTAACCAAAGTCGTTCGTCTTCACCCCCAGTAAGGATCAAGAGAGAAAGAGAGGATGCGGGATATGAGAAGTATGCCAATACAAACCGAGAGTCTCAAGGAGACTGTAGTAATGACCAAAGAGGAACAACAACTGACAGAAAACACTCAGCTGGAGCTGATGAAACGACAAATAGAGAGAAATACAATGAGAGAAATCAGTCTAGAAACTTTGAGAGGGAAGAAAGGCGAAGAAATGATCAAACTGGCCGAGGGACTTGCAATGAAACATCGGGAAGGGACTCAAGATGCAACTACAGTGATGGAAGAGAGGCCAGACATGACGAAGAAAGACAGAATTATCAACGAGAGAAAATACGGAGAGAAGAGAGGTTTGATACTATGTATGATAATAGAGACAAGTATCGAAAGAATGATCGCAACAAGAGAGAGGAGAGGGATTCAGACTCTGAGAGTGCCAAAAGCAAAGAGAGGAGAAATAAGCACAATAATGGCAGTCGTTACAAAGAAAGAGACGATCACAGGGACCGATCATAACAGAAGCCAATAAGAGCTTCCTACAAGGTAAACTGAATCTCATTTTAAGTTTTTTCTCCAGTCCATGAATTTAAGCCCCAGGAAGCAGAAATAAAGATGGTTCCAAAATTTGCTACTTTCCTGGACCCTGTATTTTTTACTTATTCTCTTGATGTTCATTTGTATAAATATCAAGAAAAATGAAAGATCTCAATGCTGCATGGCCCTAACTACCCACACCAACCAAGTTGCCTACCCAAGCTAGTCCCATTTGCCCATATTCCTCTAAATCTTTTCTATTCGTCTACCTGTCCAAATGCTTTTAAAAGTTGTCATTGTACTCATCTCTAGCACTCCTTCTGGCAACTCATTCCATATTCCCATCACCCTCTGTGTGAAAATGTTGCCCCTTAGGTCTCCTTTAAATCTTTTCACTCTCACTTTAAACCTGTGCCCTATAGTTTTAGACGCCCCCTCTGGGATAAAGACTGTGACCATTCACCTTATCCATGCCCTTCATGATCTTGTTCACCTCTTAAAGGTCACACCACAGGGAACAAAGCCCCAGCTTATTCCGTCTCTCCTTGTAACTCAAGCCCTCCAGTTCCTGTATTACCCTAGTGAAGCTTTTCTGCACCCTTTTCAGTTTAATGACATCCTTATGTTAGGTGACTAGAACGGCGCACAATACACCAAGCGCACTCACCAATGTCTTGCACAGTTGTAACGTGACATTCCAAAGTTTGTGCTCAATGCCCTGACTGATGAAGGCAGCATGCCAAACACCTTCACTACCCTGTGTTACCACTTTCTGGGAATTCTGGGTCGCTCTGTGGTACAGCATTCTCCAGGGCCTTGTTATTTACAGGGCAAGTCCTATCCTGGTTTAACCTATCAAGATGTAACATATGCACTTATCCATGTTAAATTCCATCTGCCAGTCCTTGGCCTATTTTTCCAATTGATCCAGATTAAATATGTTCTTCCGATTTCCACCTCTTAAAAATGTTTATCACCAGCAACACCATTATTGCCCCTTTGAACAGAGGATATTTCAGAGGACAGACACAAAATGCTGGAGTAACTCAGCGGGACAGGCAGCATCTCCGGAGAGAAGGAATGGGTGACGATTCGGGTCGAGACCCTTCTTCCATGTTTCGGGTCGAGACCCTTCTTCCGAAACATCACCCATTCCGACCTGGACCATTACCCATTCATTCTCTCCAGAGATGCTGACTGTCCCGCTGAGTTAGTGCAGCATTTTGTTCTATCTTTGATTTAAACTAGCGTCTGCAATTCTTTCCTACATATTTCAGAGGACAATGGGTCTGGAGTTTCACATTGTCCATGGAGCACGAGGGCTGTGGATGTCTTTCTTGAAGGACATAAGCGAACAAGATGAGCTTTTAATGACACAGAGGCAGTTCTATTGGCACCATTATTGCCACATGCAAATTTCACATTTATTTAACAGATTTTAAATTCTCCAGCTAGCGTCACATGATTCTACATTGTGTCCTGACCAATAGCCCAGGCTTCTGGACACTACTGCACCCTAAATGTAAGGATCTGTCACAAGCTGAGTTTCAATTCTCATCCTGCTGGTCATCCAGTAAAGTAATGATGTTTTATTTGTCAAATGCAAGGTCAGACAGCTGCTGCCACAGGCTTTCAAATCATGGAACGACATTGCAGCTAAACATGTTTTTGCTTACCCCACCCCCACCACTTTTCTGCTGAAGCATACTCCATTGGACTGAATAGAAACCAATCCAAAGGAAGAAAGCTAGCTGATTTCTTCATATTACTTCCCCCCCCCCCCCCCCATAGTTCAGGAGACACTGAAGTGATGCCGGTACCTCAACTTCATCCAGATAAGATCATCTCAGCAAAAATCTGGAATTGGTCATCCACTCCACGCGGGCAGTGCATTTATCCACAGTATTCTGTAAATTTCTAACTTTTTGTTATTCATAATACCAGTTTGTTGATAAATTCTAATGTAAGAATGTCAGTGGGTCTCAACCCAAAACGTCACATCCATGTTCTCCAGCGATGCTGTCTGACCCGCTGAGTTACTCCAACACTGTATCTTTTTTTGTAGGAATGTCGGTGTTGTCGTCACAGGATTTTACGTGTGCAACATAACTGTCAATGGCACGAATGAATGAAGAATGTTAGAACCATCTGTGGAAAACGTTCCATTATTTTTTATTCTCTTTTGTGTTGCTGATGTCATATTCTACTGGAGTCCATTTTCAAGATTGGACAATTTGGACCTGCATAATGTATTAGAGGAGAATTATCAAATAAATAAGGCTGTCAAGCTCTCTCTGCAGTGGACTAAACACCAAGGTTATAAATGTGGGCAACCATTATTGCATGGAAGCCCAATGAAACATTTCAAGATCCTGTTTATTTCCTGAATTCTTCAATGTTATTGTTTCTCTGCTCCATGGTAACATTGTGCATCAGGCCAGTTCCTCTCATGCAAGGTCAAGCTTTTGTGTGCGCCTGTAATTAAAATAGAAAGTTGGCTTGTTTACACTTAAAGTTCATTGGGGTTTTATTTGAGTACTGCCCTCTTGGGACTGCTAGTGTTAATGAGTATATTAAAATGAATGTAACTGGTGCTCTTATCAGTTTGGAGAAGTGAAGAAGGTTGATAAAGCTCTTGAATTGGTTTAACATCACTCTACTTTTTTGATATATTTAAATAAATATCCTTTAATGCCCAAATTTAATTATTGTTCATGAATTGTCATTCATTGGCTGTAGAAGGATCTTCTTGTACATTCTTTTCCCAAGAGAAACATAGAATAATACAGATACTGAAATTTGGATCAACAAACCAACAAGAGGGGAAGGGAGGAAGGAATTGTTGACATTTTGGGTTGAGGCCCTGATGCAGGGTGTGGACCCGAAATATTGAGCACATATGTCATTGGTCTCAAAGCATTTTTACATTAGAACCTGTAATTATTTTGCCAAATCCTCAATTATTGCAATATTTAGAGCTGAGGGGGTAAAGCAGCTCCTGCACTTCAATGGTAGAAGCATATGAAAGGATATGTTTAATCCAACAGGTGTAATTACAAGAAGATTCTGTTCAAGTACATTTGTAAACTAGCTGTCAGCATGCTGAACCACTGATGCATCATGGGCGAAATCATCTCAAAGCATAAGTCATAAATATATGCAGTTTTCTATGTTCCTGCCTACGGCACTATAGAAAGTGCTAAAATGTGTTGCTTCATACTTTGTTCTGTGATTTTATAAAGCAATTTGTTGTCAAAACAGAATTTCTAAGTCAGGCCATGTTTGCTTACAACAATAAGTGTTATAAATGATTAGTTCCGAGCAGAATTATGTTATGTCAATAGGTTAATGCAAAGATGAAATATTAGATATGCTGGAATTCTGAAATAAAAACAAAATGCTGATTAATACTAATCAATGACCGAATCAGCCCCAGGCTCTTCTCCGATAGCAACTCGCCCCTTTGGGGTTAATTACAGGCCCCCCTAATAATGTTTGGGACAAAGACCCATCATTTATTTATTTGCCTCTGTACTCCACAATTTAAGATTTGTAATAGAAAAAAAATCACATGTGGTTAAAGTGCACATTGTCAGATTTTATTAAAGTGTATTTTTATACATTTTGGTTTCACCCTGTAGAAATTGCAGCTGTGTTAGTACATAGTCGCCCCATTTCAGGGCACCATAATGTTTGGGACACATGTTTTCCTAGGTGTTTGTAATTGTTCAGGTGTGTTTAAATGCCTCCTTAATGCAGGTGAGAGCTCTCAAGTTTACCTGAAGAATGCCACCTGGTAAATAAATAGGTTGAGAGGTAAGAGTTCATAATGGAACTAAATAAATTGTTCATCCCAACGAAAGACACAAAATGCTGGATTAACGCAACGGGTCAGGCAACCTCTCCAGGGAACATGGATGGATGACATTTTGGGGCAGGAATTTTCTTCAGACCTGAAATGTCACCTATCCACGTTCTCCAGTGGTGGTGCCTGTTACTGCAACCTTTTGTCTCTTTCATTTGAATGAGCATTTTGTCTTTCTTTGTAAATCGGCATCTGTGGTTCCTTGTTATGGCTTATCCCAATATTAATGTGTGCACACTGAACTTTTTATTTCTGTACCTTTGAAGTCAATTACACCAAATTCCAGAATGAAATTCAGCACACTATTTACTATGTCAGATGCCCAGTACAAACAAGAGGAAGGTTTCTTCACCGTGTTTCTGAATGATATCTTGAAAAGACAGTGTAAATACAGGGAAAAAATAAGGGAAATAGGATAGTCCCTTTGGAGGGTTGGCATGTTCTATTGGTTTTTGTGTGGGTCTGGCTTTATACACCATTGGATAGATAGGTATCTGGGAGATGTGTGTGCAATCTTTCAACATTGAACATATGACGGGTAAAAGGACATAAACAGTTTAAATAATGTGAAATGTGTTACGTGTGTTTAGTAGTGGTACAGCTTATCTTGGACTCCACCTAGTTTATGGCTTCGCTGCTGATCTCATGGTAAGCAAAAGGAGGAGTACTTTGGAAGGGTGCAGATCTAGAGCTTAGAAAAGAAAGCCACACGTTTGTATAAGGCTTGGTACATGCTCCAGAAGATGTTTAAATATGGCTGTCCAGAATGGAAAAACTAAAATACAAAGTGAGTTTAAAAAAAAATTGGTTTAAGTGTTAAATAGATCAGGATGACACATTATTGGCAACAATGCTGAGTACAAGATTTAACTGTTGGCTCTTTATGCCAGTTTACTCACTAAAACAAATCAGATTTGTACCTGGAAGGAGAGACAGATTGCATTTTGCAATGATCTCTGGCAAAGCTTCTCCCGGAACATCACTTGTATTACTTAAGTTAATTAAACCATTGATCTACATTGAATCTGCAAAGAACAGAAACTGCTGATACTGCAGTTACAAACCATTAATTACGCATCATTTAATTCATGGGTACTCAGGATTTATGCACACCATACAGATTTTTAATAAATATTGAACTCCATGCCCGGCTAGGATATCACTAAAAGTTTAGTCAGTCAAGAAACCCAATTGGCATGTGCTTTCACATCAGCAGTGGTATTAATTAACATTTGGTATTGAAAGGTACAGTGGTTCTAACACTATCATTCAGGGCAGCACAGTGAAACTGCTGTCTCTCAACTCGTATTCCAATCCTTACCACTGATACTGTCTGTTTGGAGTGCCCTCAGGGGTCTCTTCGATATGCTCCAGTTTCCTCCCATATTATGAAAATGCTTGGGTTGGTAAGGTGGTTGAACCTTGTGTGTAGATGACTGGTAGAATCTAAGGCAAGTTGATGAGAATGTGGGGAGAACAAAATGGGGTAAAGTAGATTAGTGTAAACATGGGTGCTTGATATTCAGCATGAACTTGGTAGGCTGGTCTTGTCTCCATAACTTTACGCCTCACTTGATGATCCTCTTGCATCTTTTATTATTGTCCCACTGATGCTCCTCTCCTAATGTATTTCCCTTCCATTTGTTTTGGGGATTTTTTCATGGTCATCAGACGGTTTACATTAGAGACAGGCTTTTCAGTTTACCTAATCCCCACTAACCATCAACCGCCCATTTACACGACTACACATCAATCCCATTCTCTTAGCATGCTATCATCTCTGCAGATTCAGCTACACACTGGGGGAAATTTTTTATTCATTATTCACAACCATGCTGTGTGGCAGTGGCTCGACAAGCTGTGCCAATATGGCACCTTTATTTTCATGTCATTCTTATTGTAAATCAATTGGTCTTAATTCACATGGGTGGGTGGGGGGATAAAAAGATTGCCACATCGTCTGTTCAGGAATTTGATTATATAATCTTCCTGCTCAAAAACAACCCAAAATGTTAGATTTTTGTTTCCCTGACTTCCTCGTCGTTCTACTGTTCTAGTTTGTTAGGAAGTGGATTCTTATTCTCATGCCAGAAAAGCCTCGTGTCATTCTCCACTTTCAATAGCAAATCTAATCCTTTCTAGTTTATCAATATTTTAAATGTCTGGTGTTCCTTATTAATTAATGTCATAGATTCAATAGGTCAATTGTTCTCAATCAATTTAATGGTGCATAGTCTGATATTACAATGATACTGTTGGATATATGTTTTGAAGTACAAAATAAAAGCTATTTAAAAAAATATATATATTTTTTGTAATTAAAAAAAAAAATCACTCCATAATGACCAGAATCCTTAAAGTATACTTTCTCACAGTTTACACAAAATATATAAACCATTACTCAGGAGAAAATTCAGGAATCACACGATGGGTCATGCCCATGTTTTCATTTTTCAATCACATCTTACACTAGGTGTGAATTATACAACAGTGGAAAAGCTTTGCTTGCTTTGTTTATGCCAGTAAATATGGAAGAAAAAAAAATCCTTGTCTCCCTTCTCGCTCTATAGGTGCACACTCTTGAGATTAAATTCCACAGACGTTTTTTGTATCTCATCTAAAGGGCCATTCCTCAAATGTGACACACGAAAACAAATGTCTTCAGGCTAACAAGCAGAAAGTGCATTACAGCTGAGCCCATTCTTTTATCACCTGACATCCACAAAGGAGAAGTCGAAAATATTTAGGACACAGAAATGTTCCTCCTTCATTTAGCCATGATGTTGCCATTTAGTCTTAGTCCAGCTCAATGATAAGCAAAAAGCTGATAATTAATAAGAATTACAAAAGAAACGAGGCCATGTTGTAGCGGGTGATAATGAGAAGAGTTTGAATGTTATTACTAAGTTTGTCATTTGGTCCAGGTAAATGTGAAGCTGATTTCAATACAGCAAATATACTGGAAAGCATTTTTAAAACATTGCATAGATGATTTTGTATTTTATTTCTAATTTTAAATAGAAATTACTTTGCACAGAATAGAACAGTTTTCATCCAAAAGGCATAGAGAACGGGGAGGATCACACCTGGATTTATTTTTACTGCAATATTGTATTCTGAAAGTGATGAGTTGGTTGCCATTCATGTAAAGTTATTAACTATTAGATCACACAAGTACAAAACTTTTATATTTCACAAGATTATCTGATTCACAAGATTGATTTCTGCATAGTCATGAATATATAAATATCTAAGACGACCAATTAATTGCAATTTAATTAACTTCAAAACCAAGATAATTTCTGATAAAAATATTCGAAACATGACAAGGATATGTATAGATGTAGAAATAATGAAATAAGTAGCTATATCTGAACATCAACTTGAGAATTTAAGTGTCTGCACTCAAATATATTTTTCACTTAATGACATTGATAAAAATACTACAGATGGGAATCGGAATAATTTAATGCAAAACAAACCGGCTCTGCAACTTCTGCTGTATATCAAACCACTTAACTGGAATTAAGCCACTTAACCAAGCTGCACTTAATAGCAATGCTACGATATATGGCAAATGGAAGTAATGTGGGTGAATAGACAGTGGGCTAATCAATTGTATACAGTTCAGTTTGAGTATTGTAGTGTAATTTAATTTCCTTATTGCTGCATAGTGTCTCAGTAACCGAGATGGAAGAATGACATGCTGCAAGTTATCTACTCGTGTCAATCAGACGGGTGCATTTAATGGAATATTTGAAAGTTACTTATTTTTACTTTGTTTCCTAAGCTTGTGCACATTGCATTGTAGTCTTGAAGTAGATATATCTATTCACTAAGAGGAAATGTATAACAGAAGCAAGACAGTGGAAGCAGAATGCACTGTAGCACTAAAAATCGGAAAAGTGTTACCATCAAGAACTAGACAACTTGCCAGAGTGGTTAGCAAAATGGAAAAAGTTGAAATTTTGCTTCTTTTATCCTCCGTGTCTTAGTGGTAATGGAACAGAAAACTAAAATTCTCCTGTCTTCTTTTACATCAACCACCAACACTGCTCTAATCAACCCAGAGAGAAGCTCATTCTTCTTATGATTAGATGATTAGACTCTTTACAGTCTTCTCAAATCTATATTAAGATTACCAGTTTCAATTCATAATCCTTTTTTGGACACCAAATAAATGTTAATAATTGAGCTATTGTCTTTCATACCTTCTCATTTCATCGCCAGCCTCTTTGTCTTATACTTTCATTCCACAAGATATTTAAGCTCTCCTGACTTCCATTCCATCACTGATATGTGATAAAAGATAGAACATAGAATTGACCAGAATAGCACAAGAACAGGACCTTTGGCCCACAATGTTCATCCTTATCTATATGCCAAGACCATCGCTTGTCTACCTGTGCATAATCCATTCCCTGCATATCCATATGCACATCCAAAAACCTCTTAAATGCCACTATCTTATCTGCCTCAACCACCAACCTGACAGTGCATTCTAGACACTCATCACCCTCTGTAAAAATGTTGCCTTGCACATCTCCTTTAAACTTTGCCCCTCTCACCTAAAGCTATGCCATATAGAATTTGACTTTTCCTTCCTGGGAAAAAGGTTTTGACTGCCTAGCCTAGCCAATCAATGCCTCTCATGATTTTATCAGGTCTTCCCGCTGCCTCTGGCATTCCAGAAAAAACCCAATCTAAATGCCCAAACTCTCCCTGTAGCTAATACCTTCTAATCCAGGCAACATTGTAGAAAATCTCCACTGCACCCTTTCCAAAGCCTCCACATCCATCCTGTAATTGGGCAACCGGAATTGCACACAATATTCCAAATGCGGCCTAGCCAAAGTTCTATAAAGCTTCATCATGACATCCTGACTCTTACACCAAATGCCTTGACTGATGAAGGTAATATACCATGTACCTTCTTTATCACTCTATCGACATGTTGCCATTTTCAGGGATCTAAGGACTTGGATTCTAAGATCCCTCTGCACATCAAAGTTGTTGATGGCCATGCCAATAATTGTATGTTTTCCCCTTACATTTGACCACCCAAAGTGCACCACCTTGCATTTGCTTGAATTAAACTCCATCTGCAACTTCTCCACTCATTTCTGTAGCTGATATATATATATATCCCGCTGTATACCTTAACAGCCCACTTCACAGTCTGGCAATCCCAGCAATCTTGGTGTAATTTGCAAATTTACTAACCAGCCACCTACATTTTGTCTGAAGAAGGGTCCTGACCCAAAACATTACCTGTCCATTTTCTCCAAAGATGCTGCCTGATCTGCTGAGTTACTCCAACATTTTGTGTCCTCCTACATTTATGTTCAAGTCATTTATCTATATCACAAACAGAATATGTCCCAGCACAGATTCCTGTGGAACTCTGTTGGTCACAGACCTCCAGCCTGAATATTGTACTTTCTATCAGTAAGCTCGTTCCGAATCAATATGACAAAATTCCCAATTAATTCCTTCTGGATTGGTCCACCATGGGGGACTTTAGACAATAGATAATAGGTGCAGGAGTAGGCCATTCGGCCCTTCGAGCCAGCACCACCATTCAATGTGATCATGGCTGATCATTCACAATCAGTACCCCGTTCCTGCCTTCTCCCCATACCCCCTGACTCTGCTGTCTTTAAGAGCTCTATCTAGCTCTCTCTTGAAAGCATCCAGGGAATTGGCCTCCACTGCCTTCTGAGGCAGAGAATTCCACTTTATCAAATGCCTTACTAGAGCGTGAAGATCATAATAAACAGAGGTTACCTGTTTTCTCTCTGCTAACCTGTTCCAATAGTTCTGAGGAACAGGTTAGTTCCTAGAAACTGGAATGAAATATTTGTGGCTAGTTCCTCACAGCTGCAAAGGTATACTTGTTGACATAATTGCTTACATGGTGTTCTCATGATATCAATGCATCATGGTCTCACCTGCAATGAACATCAATAAAGAATGTATCACAAAATGCTGGAGTAACTCAGCGGGCCAGGCAGCATCTCAGGAGAGAAGGAATGGGTGACGTTTCGGTTCGAGTCTCTTCAGTCTGAAGAAGGGTCTCGGCCCGAAACGTCACCCATTCCTTCTCTCCTGAGATGTTGCCTGGCCCGTTGAGTTACTCCAGCATTTTGTGATACCTTCGATTTGTACCAGCATTTGCAGTTATTTTCCTACATCAATAAAGAATGATTCATTTGAAGGAGATATCGGAAGGGAATTGAAGCATGTGGAGGCAAAAATTTGCAAATTCTCATATTTTTTTTGCATTACCATATCCTTGTACAAATCACAAAAGGAGGAATACTGAGGAAAGCAGCAGAAGAATTGCTAGCAATCATCAGAAATGTTACACTTACTCCAGGAAATTGGTTTTAAAATGTGTTAGAGAGTTCTAAAGAAGGGTCCCCGACCCAAAATGTCGGCAGTCCATTTCCTTCCACAGATGTTGCGTAACTCAATGAGTTTCTCCAGCAGTTTGTCTTTTGTTTAAGATGTGGTAGCCTCTTTTTAATTTTGTTATTTACCTGTCTTGTGATAATAGGACCACTGACATTGGTAATGTTTATTATACTTCACTAAAATATCAAGCTAATTGAAGCTGTATAAAACTCAGTTAGAACTGAGATTGATTTACTCTAATTACAAGAAAGTCATTGAAATGAGTTGTCCCAGATAGTGTTATCCATCACTTGATGACTAGTACATTTCAATAGTCTCAGCATTCTTAATTGAGCGCTGTACTATTAACATGTTAAGATTCATGATCTTTCAGACATTTCTGACATCTCATCAGAATGTAAATCAGAAAGAAGAGAAAACAGATGAAATGAATGGCAGGAGTTCCAAAATAAATGTTTACAAACTAGAAGCTGCATTGAGTAAACTGTAATTTAATTTTTCTGCCTTTATCAGGCTTTGTTGTATTTGCTCATGACAAATGAGCAAATACAACAATACTGCTATGACAAATGTTGTAAATGTTTCTGAAGGAGAACCAAAATACATACCCAAGTTGTTTCCTCAAATAATACAGGAGACTTGCCTCATTGAGTCCAAAAGTCAAAATTAAGAAATTTAAAGCCATACATTTTAACAGACTGGACATCTTTTA
Organism: Rhinoraja longicauda; assembly: GCF_053455715.1. Taxonomy (NCBI): domain Eukaryota; kingdom Metazoa; phylum Chordata; class Chondrichthyes; order Rajiformes; family Arhynchobatidae; genus Rhinoraja; species Rhinoraja longicauda. The sequence continues at coordinate 28,731,873 of NC_135967.1, read as the reverse complement.
TTGGTAGTCTATTGGCGTATCCATCAAACTGTGAGAAAAAGGTCTTCCTATTTTGTTTTATGACAGAAGACCATAGTTTGTTTCCAAAACCAAAGTTAGATAACAACAATTAACAAGTGTTAAATAGATGGTCCATCTTGGCTTCCTCCTGAAATCAGTCATTACTGGTGTCAGTCTTCAGCCAAATTGAGTGACTCTACATGATATCAAGAAATGGCTAAGGGTACTGGATACAGGAAAGGTTAAAGATCAGAGAACTTCATAGTACTGAACATCTGCTTTGAAGAATTAGTTGAGCCACCAGCAAAGTTGTTCCAGTGCAGTTAGAACATTGGTGGCTATCCAACAATATCAAAAGTTGTCCAGATCTGACACAAAAAGGCCAATTCCAAAACAACTAATTACTGCCTAATCAGTCTGTGCTATCTGCCTCAAGACTATTCAGATAAAGTGATCAGCTCGATTCAGACCTCATTGACTGCTTTAAACATTCAGTTACTCAGTGCATTAAGTTTCCTCTGGCACCTCCCAACTTGTTGCCTGTATCACAATGGACAAGTTCAAGATCACCCAATCTTCATGTTCCACTCTACGTCACACATCATCTTGATTCAAAATGTACTGCAGTTGCATCATCATTGGGATTAAATCCTGGAACTCTCTACTTACAAGAGTACCTTTACCAGAACTGCATCTGAGCACTGACCTGGTGCAAGTAGAAAGGGACAGCATATGCTGTCTTTGCCATTGATACCCAGTTCCTGATAAATAAACGAATAAGAACATTTTTTCAGCAGTTTATTCAATAAGCTCTGTTTCTATTACTTGGAATACCAAAGGGAGATGGAAAGTGTGAGAATGTATCTAGAGAGAATTTATCCATGGGATGTGTGCAACACTGGTGAGGTCACCATTTATTGTCCGCCTCCAATTGCCCTTTAACGGATGTCTTATTTAAGAACCAAACATATTTGTGGTTCTTGAGGTACCTGTAAACTAGACTGGGTAAAGATGGCAGATATCCTCTCCTTAAAGACATTTGTGAACAAATAGTACTGAGTAAAAATGTTATTATACTCTATTACACTGAATTAGTTTAGAGATAGAGCATGGAAACGGGCCCTTCGAGCGCACGCTGACCACTCATCATCCGTACACACTAGTTCTAAGTCTTACACCCTAGGGGCAAATTACAGAGGCCAATTAACCTACAAACCTGCACGTCTTTAGAATGTGGGAGGAAACCGGAGCACCCAGAGGAAACCCACACAGTCATGGGGAGAACGTGCAAACTCCACACAGACAGCAGCCGGGGTCAGGATTGAACCCAGATCCCTGGTGCTGTGACGCAGCAGCTCTACCGCTGCGCCACTGCACCCCTCTAGAACAACAAATAATATGAACAACAAACATTTTCCTTTACCCCTGCATGCAGTAGCCTTTGGAGATTTGCTGCAGTACTCAGGAAAGCCAGCACTGGCAAACATCCACAACAGTATGCTCCACCCAACCACACACTAAAGGAACAAATTGCTGTTCCCAAGCAGACTCCCAGCACCTGACCCTCGACCCAGCGATGTCATGGTTAAATTATTGGACTGTAAATTCAGATAGACTAATGATTTGGAAATGAGTTAATTTCCGGCCACATCATCAGATGAGTTTAAATTCAGTTACTTAAATAATATGAAATTAAACATAATTTAGAACAGCTAGATTCAGTAATTGTGGCTGAGGTAATGACTGGTGTGTGTATATACAGTATAATAAGCAAGTGGCATTATCAGGGAAAAAATGATACCGAGACCTTTCTTAGGAACATGACAAAAAATTGAAACATGTAGGGTTTTGTGAAAAAAAAGGGAGAGAGAGAGAGAGAGTGTGAGAGTGCGCATGTGTGTGAGCTAAGGAAGTAAGTTTCGGTCCAAAGGAGATACAAGGAACTGCAGATGCTGGTTTATAAAAAAAGATAAAAAGCGCTGGAATAAATCAGCAGGTCAGGCAGCATCTATGGAGAACATGGATAGGTGACATTTTGGGTCACCCTTTTTAAGAATTTGGTCCAAGGCAGGTGAGCCTCACAGATGAACTTCACAGATGAACTGCGACGTGGTGGCGCAGCGGTAAAGTTGCTGCCTTACAGCGAATGCAGTGCTGGAGACCCGGGTTCGATCCCGGCTACGGGTGCGTCTGTACGGAGTTTGTACGTTCTCCCCGTGACCTGCGTAGGTTTTCTCCGAGATCTTCGGTTTCCTCCCACACTCCAAAGACGTGCAGGTATGTAGGTTGATTGGCTTGGTAAATGTAAAATTGTCCCTAGTGTGTGTAGGATAGTGTTAATGTGCGGGGATCGCTGGTCGGCGCGGACCCAGTGGGCTGAAGGGCCTGTTTACGCGCTGTATCTCTAAACTAAACTGATTAAAATCAGCAAAATGCAGTAGCCATAATTGTCACAGCATAGAAATTAATTGGGAGTCTTTTTTTGTAATTTTCTATGCAGTATTAATATTTTAGGCCCATTCCTAACTGTCCTTGAGAAGGTGAATATCGACTACCTTATGAACACCTAGGATCTGTGGTAATGGTACATTCACATTGCACACAAATAGATAGTTTCATGAATTTGACCCAGTCAGAATGGTTTATTACTTAGATGAGAATTTATGGCTGGTAATTTTGCAGACTCCAAAGAAAAGGCTGCTACTTAGTTGTAATATTATTTTATATCAAACATATTCATCATGCCTACTATTTTCCACATCAGCATTTCTGAAGGACAAAATGCAGGCTGTAAATAATACTTCTCTACACCGTAAGCATTAACACAGAACTGGAGGCTAATCCATACGCAGGGAATTGCAATGTAAGAGTTGGTGCTCCTGAATAATATATGAGCATTACATGCCCAGAATAGATGGATATGGACCGAGTTTTCATATTTGAAGAACACAGTTGACAGTAATGTAGAAAAGGTCATTGTGTAATTGCTGGTTGGACATCCAGGAATCAAAAATATAATTGAATGAAACTCCTCTATTCATATCTGGTCTATTGGCTAATGGCTTCAGTGATCTGATGCAAAATAAAGACAAGAATACTAAGTAGAATTCCTTGTCTCAACTTGTACGAAGTGCTTTTGTAAGATTTATTTCTCTTTCAACAGATGGATCTCCTCAAGTGCATGATCCCCAGGGTCATTTTATTCTAAACAGAATAGAAAATCAGCAAAGAGCAAAGAATGTTAGGAGATTTGGTGCACACAGCTGTTAGGAAACCTAACTTATTTCCTTCTATTTAAATCAAATGGAAAAGAAAATAGAAGCATTCCTTTAAACACCCCTCTGATTGTTGTAATGTTTAATATTCATTGTGTGTAACAATTTAGTCACAAACTGATAAAAAAGACCTGGAAAAAAATGACTATCCCATATTTAATTTTTTGTTAACATCTGATGAAAATGCCACTGATATTTTCAATCATGACTAGGACAGCTTTGCTGTTTACAAGTTTTTAAATAAACCACCAAACAGTAAGTCGATGTACGCACGGATGCAATTGATTGATGAGTGTGCATGTCAATCAAATGTAGTTCCAAATTAAATGTAGAGCACTTGGGTTAGTGATACAGTGGTGTCGACACAATAATGCATTTGCTGAGACCTTGTCTCATCAGGCACAGAGACCCAAGTAACAAGCTGAAATAAAGATGACTCAGTATCAATTTGTAAATATTCTTAAAAAATGTAATCAAATATATTTAACATTGCTTTGTTCAAGGCAGCATGGTCTGGAAGCAAGCACTGACAAGGTGACAAATAGAAACATTAGATCAAATTTAGCATCTTTTCTGGTAAAATTTGATCATTATAATGCAGAAAATTTGGGTGGGTTAATCGATGCTTCTTGCACATTGTTAATTCAAAGAGCAAAGAATGAATTTTACCAGGTTCGACCTGGTCATAGAGACATTACTTACTCCACCAGTGAGGGGCACAGGAACATTTCTACATTGAACATAAATCATCTTGACTGGAAAAACTATGGCTTCTGTTTGACTCTGTGCTGCTGGGTTAGTCTATGAGACTAGCCTCACGCAGTCATGGTATTTTCCCAACCATTATAAGAGCTCCAAAATGCAGCACCTCACACTTTGATCATGCGATACAATAGAACTTTATTTATCCCAGGAGGGAAATTGATCTGCCAACATAAAAACACAAAACACATGAAATTAAAGTGACGAGTGGAAAGGCTTGGGGGATGTGCAAAGATTGGGGGGGGGGGGGGGGGGAGGGTTGAGTCAACCTCAGTCTACCCCACGACAGAAGGGAGGGGAGTTATACAGTTTGATGGTCACAGGGAAGAAGGATCTCCTGTGGCGTTCTGTTCTGCATCTTGGTGGAACCAGTCTGTTGCTGAAGGTACTCCAGGTTGGCCAGTATGTCACGGAGAGGGTGAGCTGTATTGTCCAGGATGCTCTGCAGTTTGAGGAGCATCCTCCCTTCCAAGACCATCTCCCATGAATCGAACTCTGCCCCCAGGATGGAGCTAGCTTTACTGATGAGTTTGTTGATCCTATTGGCGTCCTCAGCCTTTGCCCTGCTGCCCCAGCACACGGCAACAAAGAAGATGGCACTGACAACCACCAATTGGTAGAACATCTGCAGCATCTTACTGCAGACGTTGAAGGAGCGGAGCCTTGTCAAAAAGTAGAGCCGGCTCTGACTCCTCTTGTACAGGGCCTCAGTGGTCCTGGACCAGTCCAGTTTACTATCTGGGTACACTCCAGGGTATTTGTACTCCCTGGTAAACTGCACATCTACACTATTGGCAGAGACAGGAGTGTTCCTCTCCTCCTAAAGTCCTACACCAACTCCTTAGTCTTGTTGGTGTTGAGCTGTGGTTGACTCAGCCCATACCACTCAAAGTCGTTGACTACGCCTCTGTATTCAGCTTCTCTCCCCTCACTGATGCAACCCGCAATTGCAGAGTCATCTGAAAACTTCTGCAGGCAGCAGGAGACGGAGTTACATCTGAAGTCCAAGTTGTAGATTGTAAACAGGGAGAGGACCGTCCTCTGTTGCTCACCATCATCTCCCAGACACAGTTCTGTAGCCTGACATATTGTGGTCGTCCAATCAGGTAGTTGGTGATCCAGGACACCAATGGAGCATCCATCCACATCTTTGTCAGTTTGCTCCCTAGCAGTGCAGGCCTGGTGTTAAAAGCACAGGAGAAGTCAAAAAACATAACTCTCACAATGCTTCCCAGCTTATCCAGGTGAGCATAGGGATGATGGAGCAGGTGGATGATGGCTTCCTCAACCCCTATCTTTGTGTGGTAAGTGAACTACAGGGGGTGCAGGTAGGGTTTAACCAGGGGTTGCAGGTGACTGAGCACCAGCCTTTCCAGGGACTTCATGATGTGTGAAGTCAGCGCCACCGGTCTGTAATCATTGGAGGAGCTGGGGCGTGTACTCTGATACAGGAACCAGGCAGGATGTCTTCCACATCACAGGAATCCTCACCCGGCTCAGGTTGAAGATATGCTGGGGTACTCCGCACAACTGGCAGGCACACGCCTTGAGTACCCTAAGGCTGACACCATCGGGACCTGTGGCTTTGCCTGGGTGAAGTCTGATCAGCTCCTTCCTCACCTGCTCAGCCTTGATGGTCAGGTGCGACAAATGAAAAGGGCAGAGGAAGTGGGCCAGGGGGATTGAGGGGGAGAGTCTGTCAGGGAGCAGGGAGGAGGGTGGGCAGAGGCCCCACCATCAAATCTATTAAAAAACAGGTGTTTTTACACTGTGGTGCTTGAGATGGTGATCCTGTGGTAAAGAACAAAACTTTGTGTCTGATTGGCTACTTTCTTGATAAAGGCTCCTTTCCTCTTCATTTCATTTAATCATTTTCATATTATTTTCTCTTTTACCTTCCCTTCCCTCCCCTCCTCTGTTATAAGTGGCATTCAGCTGTCAAACATTGCAAGGACAATCAGCACTCCTACAAATTATTATGAATTGTGGCATTTAAGAACAGCCGGCCACTCACTGTATTCTGCAACTGCAGCTTCTAACTCCAGTGGCACAGACAAGCCGTTGTGGAAGTGTCGCAAGTTATATTGCCTTGAACAAACGCTGCATCCGAGCATTTAAGATTTTTTCCAAATGTTGAGAGATGGGGCAGATGGGGCCCTGCTATCATGAATGCACTAAAATGCAAATCCCTTTATAAATAGTGGTGAGATATTCAATCCCATGTTGCTTTCTACATTACCAAAGCAGCACCATCACTTTTCAGAGCCATAAATGACAAATATTTAACATGTCAGTTGAAATCAGCAGAATCTTGTAGAGCTTACAATATACAGTAGTTGTGTGTTGTACACTGAGACGACTTGTTTTTAACTAATGATGGGGAAGGTTTTAGCCTTCTTAAATCAGCATTTGACAGAGACAAAGTGAGTGGACTGCAAATGGTTTCAACTGAAAGATTGTATCATTGATCTTATCCACACATGAGACATGAATGATGAACAATCAATAGCTGTAAGTTGCATTAAGCTATGAATCCCAAATGACTGGAATAGAATCACACTGGCTAGATTTCCATTCTTATTCATTTTAATCTAAGTATTTTAGTAATGGTGACTTGCTATCATAAGGCGTAATTAATAATAGCGCTTTTAAAAGAAAAACTGATATTCTTATAGTCTTTTTCGTGAAAGATGTCCTTCCAGAGATGAGTCATTTTGTTTGAATACTTAATCATGGTGCCTCTGGATGAATCAAATTAAATCCTTTGCATACAGGCACTAAATCACACTTTATAAAACTTTCAGGAAAATGAACCACGTTAATAAAAATACATCTCGTTGAATTCATTCATTAGCCTTCAGTTTTGTTAATTAAAAGGCCCAAAAAATAGGCAATTGATCAAACTGAGTTTTGAAGTAATCTCTCACTTATAAGCATTGAAGAAATTTTTCGAATTTTAACATCTTTCTCAGTGAAAGCAATAAAAATGAACAGCATATGGCAAATAAAAGCATCTCTCATTTAAATATCCAATCAGTCATTTTACTTACCTGAATCGCAGGAGCCATTCTCTCCATACATGTTTAATGCTCCATATACACATTGCAACTTGATCTCTAATGTTTCATTTATATATGAATTATAAGCGAAGCCCTGGAGCTTCATGTGCACATGGCAAACAGGTCCTAAATATTCCACAAATACAAAAGGTTATTCCACAGATTATAAGCAGGGCACCCTGTGGTTCTCTCGTTAACATGAGAAGCAGAACTCACAGTAATGACCATGAAATTGAAATTGAATTTGGACAATTTCAATTGAAATTTGAATTTGAACAAATTGAAATGGAACAATCTCGCATTCCAATGCATAATCAGAATCAGGACACCAGGAATTAAAGGAGCTAGAGCAACAGAGAAGAGTAAAATATATTCAAATTTCTTAAATAAACTTCTTAGTTACTACGAAGGTCCAGAGTCCTCATTACAGCATTAAACACATTTAAATATTTATTATAAGAACTGGCATTTAGATGGCCTCTTACATGCTCTTAGAATGGCCCAAAGCTCTTTATAATCAATTAATTGAAGTATTATTGCATATGTTTTGTTGGAAAACAAAGCAAGTTTGAACATAGCAAGATTAAAAAATAGCACAAAAAAATAGCGATCAGTTATTTGTTGTCAAATCTCCAACCTTGGGGATCTCTCCCACACTCCTTCAAATTCTGCTATGGTATCTCGCATTTTCTAACATTATAACAGTGAACAATTTTAAACAGCCTCTCATGAGGTGCGGGGTGCCTGGAATTTTCCTAGGTTGTGATGGTGTTTTCAGAGTACAGAAAATACTGAAAGAACTGCAGAGCACTGATGTAATTAAACATTTCAAGTGTGTGACATATCAAAACGTTTTCCTTTTCAACCAAGTATTCCTCTCCAGCACAGTTGATCGGGCACTCAATGGTGACCTTTCACTTCTTGCACTCTGCCCACCTCTCCTCCCCCCAAAAACTAGTATAATGTAACTTTCAACACATCTTAACAGTATTTTACGTTTTAGTTCTAAGGCATTGGTTAGGTTACGTAGCTGCCAAAGGACAGTGCAGTATTTCATATGCGTTTTTAATAGAGAAGCTATATATAGTAGCAACACTAAAATTCTCACTCCATCATTACCAGCAAAAAAGAATTTAGAAAAGTGCATCAACTGAGCTTCTTGGTGGTAACATTCAAGGTAGCATTCTCGTAAATTATACAATACCATAATTACATTTTTGTTAAGTGACATCCCTTTACCCTTTACATACCGGGCTGAGTAGACCATTTCTCTTCCCGACAGTTATCAGTTACTAATGGAATATAATGGATTGGGGTGTGAGAAAGTCTCAGGCCAATAGTGTGTGCATCATTAAAGAAAGAGTGATAGGCACCTTCTGTAATATGTCCGTAAGTGGAAAGCAAGTGCTTAAATGAAAAATAAATATTTCAAATTAACTTATTAATTTTGCATATAGTCAATCTGCCAAAAAGTAAAATTGTAATCACAAAACTACATCCAACATTAAAGGATCTGCAATGCTGCAATAACAAAATCCTGCGTTCATTTTCATTCAGCTATATTTTGTGTCTATTTTCAATCCTGAGACATTGGTTTCGTCATTACAGACCTTGAGATAGACCTTGCACTGGTGTGGTAGGAATTATCAAAGTCAGTTGCAGGTTTGAGAACTATCATATCTTGTGTGCTAGCCATGCGTTTTCTCCTGGCTGGTTGTAAGTAATAAAAATAATCCAAAGGACTTTCCCTTTGTCAGATCTGCAAGTAGTGCCCTCAGAATCCCTTTGCATGTTAATGTTTTATAACTTCAGTCAGAATTGGAAAGGGAAATATTGCAGATGCAGGAACTGCAGCATAATAACAGAGGTGCTCAGCAGACACATTTGAGAAATTGAAATGTTTCATGTCAAGTGGTTAAAGTTAGAAATAAACAGAATGGCAGAACGAAACGACAACAAAGAAAAGATCAATCGAGTTAAATTAGACAATAAACACCCTTTGGAAGTTTACATACATCAACGACTGTTCTACCTAAGAACACTGAAGAAGTCTGGTCTACCCCAACAGCTGCTGACGACAGTCTATCGCTGCACCATAGAGAGCATCCTAACACATGGCATCCCTGTGTGGTACCTCAGCTGCACGGAGGCAGAGAGGAAAGCTCTTCAGCGGGTAGTCCATAGAGCTCAGAGGACCATTGGAACACAGCTACCAGCCTTGGAGGGCATCTACAACACACGATGCCTCAGAAAAGCCACCAGCATCCACAAAGACTCTTCACACCCCTGCAACAGTCTGTTCGAACTCCTTCCATCGGGCAGACGATACAAGGGCTTCTACGCCCGCACCTCCAGACTCAGGAACAGCTTCATCCCCAGGGCCATAGCTGCTGAACCGGATGGTCACATCGCAGTGATCCGGCACAGATCTACTTGCACTTTATTCTGTTTTAAAACTGTTACAATTTGTTTCATTGGGTTGTTTAAATTAATACTGACTAGCTAATTAAATTATTGCATGGTATGGGAGGCGCATTCCCAATCTCGTTGTACCCCTGTACAATGACAATAAAGATATATTGTATTTTATTGTATTGCATCAATTGCACTCTAACTAATTAAATGGAGCTGACAAATCTGTGCTGCATTTCAGTTTTGAATAATAAGTTTTCCCAAATATAATAATAATAATAATAATAATAATAATGCATTTTATTTATATAGCGCTTTTCATATACTCAAAGACGCTTTACAGAGATTTTGAGAACATAGGGAAATGAATAAATAGATAAATAAGTAAATAAATAAATGAACAGAGAAAGGAGACAGAAGGTGAGGTGACCTTCAGTGGTTGAAGGCAGTACTGAACAGGTGAGACTTCAGTGATGTTTTGAATGTGGTGAGTGTGGAGGAGTCTCTAACGGTTTGGGGTAGTGAGTTCCATAGGGTGGGAGCAGCGATGGAGAAAGCCCTGTCCCCCCAGGATCTGAGTTTGGTCCGGATGTGGGGGGATAGGAGATTGGCAGCGGCAGAGCGGAGGGTGCAGGTGGGAGTGTGCCTGTGGAGGAGGTCGGTCAGGTAGGATGGGGCCAGGTTATGGAGGGCTTTGTATGTTATGAGGAGGATTTTGTACTGGATTCTCTGGGGGATGGGGAGCCAGTGGAGTTTATAAAGGACGGGGGTGATAATATCAGCTGGTATATTTATTATTTCAGTGTCCACACTCCTGATGAAAGATTGATTAACTGCCAGTTGCTGATATAACCCCCTCCCCTTTATATAAACAAGGAGAAACATGAGGAATTGATTTCTACTCTGGCACCATCTGTCTGTCCAAGGGCTTGGATGACCCTGGCCTGTCTTAGCATTTTCAAATGTAGAAACAAGGGACTGCAGATACTTGTTTACAAAAAAAAGGACACAAAGTGCTGGATTAACTCAGCAGGTCTGGCAGCATCTCTGGAGAACATACACTGATGAGCCAAAACATTATGATCTGATGAGCCAAAACATTATGACCACCTGCCTAATATACTGTTGGTCCTCCGTGTACAGCCCCATATGCAGCAGGGTGCAATGTACTGTGAATTGTGACACATTCCTCCCGTGACCACCATTAAAACTTTCTGTGACTTGTGCCACAGTGGACCCTCTGTCGGTTCGGACCAGACGGGATAGCCTTCGTTGCCCTCGCACATCGATGAGCCTTGGGCGCCAAACACCCTGTCGCCGGTTTGTGGTTTGTCCCTCCTCAGACCACTTTCGGTAGGTACTCACCACTACTGACCGGGAGCACCCCACAAGCCTTGCCGTTTCAGAGATACTCTGACCCAGTCGTCTGGCCATAACAATTTGGCCCTTGACAAAGTTGCTCAGGTCTTTACTCCTGCCCATCTCTCCTGCATCCAACACATCAACTTCAAGCACTGATTGCTCACTTGCTGCCTAATACAACCCACCCCTTGATAGGTGCCATTGTAACAAGATAATCAATGTTATTCACTTCACCTGTCAGTGGTCATAATGTTTTGGCTTATTGGTGTATGTGACATTTTGGGTTGGGACCTTTTCCAGACTAATTGTGCGTTGGGGTGGGGAAGGGGAGCTGGGATGGCATTGCAGGACAAAGCCTGGCAAGTAATAATATATGGATACAGATAAGGGGGGAGGATTGATAGGCAGATGGTTGGACAAAGGCCAGAGATGAAAAGACAGAAGATGTGATACAAAAGGCATCACCCCCAATTCTTTCTCTGCTATATTGACAATTACATCGCAGTTGCCTCCCGCACCTGTGCAGAACTTGATTTCATTAACTTCACCACGAACTTCCACCCTGCCCTCAAATGCACTTGGGCTATCTCTCACATCTCTCTCCCCTTTCTTGAACTCTCTGCCTCCTTCACAAGCAATGGCAACTGACATTTACTACAAACCTTTCAACTCCCGCAGTTGTCTAGACACTTCCTCCCACCCTGCCTCTTGCAAAAACGCAAACCCCTACTCTCAACTTCTCCTTCTCCATCACATCTGTTCCCAAGATGAGGCTTTCCATTCTAGGCCATCCGAGATGTACTCTTTCTTTAGTAAACGTGGTTTTCCCTCTGCGGTCATAGATTGATCCTTTACATGCATCTCCTGTGTCCTGTAGCTTTGCTCTCGCTCCTCTTTCCTCCAGTCGGAACAAGGTTAGAGCTCTCCTTGTCCTCGCCTTTCACCTCACTGGCCTTTGCATCCAACATATTATCCGCCACTTCCAACATGATCCCACCACCATTCCTTCCACACCTTGGTGCACTCATCCTTTCCCACCCAAACCACCCCTTCTCCAGGTATTTTCCCCTGCAACCATAGATGTAACACCTGCCCCTAAACTTCCTCCCTCACCTCTATCCCCTCACCTATATTACTTGCCATGCTTTGTCCTGCCGCTCATTTCTTCCAGTTTTCTTCCCCCTGCCACCCCTCTCCCCACCACAATCTGAAGAAGTGTCTCAACCCATAACGTCACCTATCCATGTTCTTCAGAGATGCTGCCTGACCTGCTGATTTACTCCAGCACGTTGCGCCTTGTTTTACATTTTCAAACCTCACTTCCCTTGATAACCTAGAACACATCTATACCGAGAATAAGGATAAACTTTTAAGCACACTTCCTTTATTTTAATCCTATCAAATTTTACTTATATTTTCTCCTCTCCGAGACATGGAATTTAAGCATTTAGTATCACACCCATGACCTTACTTCAAAATAATATTACCTTTACACTGCCCAATTGGCCCATCCTCCATTTAATAACTGCATAAATATTGGAAAGTTCAGTTATTTGGATTCTTCTTCATCTATTCTTGACTCTTCTATTCCCTGCTTACATTTAAAACAGGAATTCTTTTTATATCACATTCTAATATCCATCTCATTGGTCATAAAGAAGCATTTTATATCTGAATGCACAAAAGACTGCTGATGCTGGAATCTGTAGTTTAAAAAAAAGAGCAGCTGGAAGAACTCAGCGGGCCAGGCATCATCTGTGTAAGGAAATATACAGTCGACATATCAGGCTGAGATGCTTCATTGAGACTGAGTAGAAGAGAAGTAGCCAGTGTAGAGGTGGGAAAGAGAGTCAAAAGCTAGCAAACGGTAGATGGATGCATACAGATGAGGAAGGGTTTATTGGCAGGTCAGGTGGGAGAGGGAACGGTGGAGAGATCAGAGGCTGGGAGGTGACAAGTGAGAAACAAAAAGTTACAGGTTCGAGAATCCGACAGGAAAGGAAGGTAAAGAATGGAACCGAATGAGGTGTGGTGGTAGAATGGGAACAACGGGTAGGGGAAGGCAAGAGGATATAATAATTGATATCAACTGAGTCTCCATTGATTTAATGAGATTTACCATAATGGTATTTTGGAAACTTTCCAGTAACTCTCAAGATACGCATTTCCTTAACCATAAATAGTTCCACTAGTATATCAAATATTGTAATTTGATATTACTATCCGATGATTAGAAAGGTTGATAAAACACCTAATCAAATATTAATATCAAAACATTTGTTTCATCTGATTCGTAGCAGCGCCGCAGCAGTGTTAAAAGTGCACCATTTTTGGAGAAGCTATGTTCTGAGGTCCACGTGTTGTGTTTTGAAGGTAGGTTTTGCTTTGCCTCGAGAGGCTGTGGCCAGGAGGCTGAGCAGAGGGTGATGGCAAGATAAGGTGTGGAGACACAAGAGAATATAGCTGTTGGAATCTTGAGCAAAACACAAAGTGATGGAGGAACTCAGTGAGAGACAGCATCAGTGGAAGGAAATGAGAGATATTTTGGGTCCGGACCCTTCTTCAGACTGAAGGAGTTGGCCGGAAATATGGGGGGGGGGGGGGGGGGGAGAGAGAGGGGCGAAAGCAGCAGCCAGGTCTGTAGCACAAAGTCTGGGTTTTTCAGGGTTTCATCTTGCTGCTTCCCAGGATGCAGGATGTCTCAGAGCAGCTGCAGAATATTCTCACAGGAGAGGTTGAGCAGCCAGAGTTCGTTGTGCACATCAGTATCAATGACAGAGGGACCAATGACATAGGTAGGAAAAGAGATGTCTTGCGAAGTGAATATAATGAGTTAAGAGGTCAAAAAGCAGGACCTCTAGGATGATCATCTCTGGAAGGGTGCAAGGGCCATTATTACAGTTCATCTCAGTTCCATAACAGAGGCCTCTCTGATTTATAGGTTGTTCTCATGGACAACTTAGACAGATATCAAGAGTTGGTGAAGACCATCAACTCAGTGAAAGATGCTCTTTAGTCTGCCTGAAACCTGTTGGTCTCTCAGTATAGCGAGATGTCTGTCAGGGAATGTTGTCAACTAGCCCATTCCAAACTGCAGGAGTACATGCTGAGGGCCACACTGAAACTCGGTACAGCCAACGCAAAGGCTCTGTAGGTGTGCACCAGTCTAGGGTCCTTCCGTTGCCAGACATTGAGGGCAAAGTCCAGTCAGGACACCCTTCAAACGGGAAGATATCATTAGTCATGGGTGTTTTGTTTAAAGAAAGGTGCGAACACTATTAAGTATAACTCGATTGAATGCATGAAGAGAGATTTTAAAAATCTCTAAATTACTCCAGTGCCATGTGCTAGTTAGTGAAGGCAAGAGTAGATGGATTCGCTGAAGAGCTGATGCAGAGAACAGAAGTTTAAGATTTTGGATCTCTTATAGCGCACAGGCGACCTGTACAAGAGGGATGGTTGGTACCCAAGCTGGAGGGAAACCAATATTTTGGGAAGGAGAGTTGCTAGTGCTTCCCAGGAGGGTATAAAGTAGATTGGCGGCAAACAAGGGGAGGTCCTAGAGCAGAAAGGGGGTCGATGAGAACTCAGGGGTGAATTTTGTAGTCAAAGAGAGCAAAATTAGTAAACAGGACAAGATGGTCCATGGCAGAGTGATGAAAGACCAATTGTTTAGGATTGAAATAAAAGCAGTTTAGAGGCTTAACAAGCAGACAATCTCAGGGCCTGGATTGGCTTGGGGGACTGGGATTTTATAGCTATAACAGAAACATGAATGCGAGAACGGTAAGACATGATAGAGATGCAGATATTAGAGGTGGATTTCATTTTTAATTAGAGAACATAACTACAGTGCTTACAGAGGACATTCCTAGTGACCATAATTCTATTAGGTTTAAACTTGTTATAGAGAAGGATTGGACTGGCCCACAAGTTAAGGTCCAACTTGGGGCAAGGCTGATTTTGGAGATATTGGGTGGGAATTTGCAGTCAAGTCAAGTCTATTTGTCACATACACATACAAGATGTGCAGTGAAATGAAAGGTCACCCACAGTACAGCATCAGAGCAATAAAAATAAGCAATTTCACACACAATCACAACCAACACAAAAAAAAAAAAAGAAACATCCATCACAGTGAGTCTCCTCCAGTCACCTCCTCACTGTGATGGAAGGCCAGAATGTCTTTTCTCTTGGATTGATTGGGAGAGTCTGATTGCAAGTATTGGGCTGGTTGGCAAGTGGGAGACATGTGATATAGAAATTATGTTGCAAACGTTTGGTATTACACTGATAGAAAAAAAAAAGATAATTCTTTAGTGCTCAAAGCAATGTAAATTTGGCATCGCTTACTATAATCAGTGGACATCCCATCGCCCTTGGAGCAAATAAGAAATTAGATGGGCCGAACATTTTAACTGTCTACTTTGGTCAGTTAACCAATATGCCCTGGATCAACTACTTGAAATCTAGACAACATTTCAACCTCTTTCCATCAGTTAAAGAGGTTCAAAGACCCTTTAGGCTCTTTGAGGTCAGCACAATGGCTTGTCTGGTAGAGCCTTTGCTTCTCAGCAACAGGCTCAAAGCCGATCTTAGGTGCAGTGTGGGGTTTGCAGATTCTTGTAGGGGCTCTGGTTTTGTTCCACATGTCAAAGACTAGCAGGTTAATTGGCCACTGTAAATTATCCCTCATATAGGTGAGCAGTAGAATCTGACAGAAATTGATAGTAATATGTAAATAACAAAAAATGCAATCAATGTAGCATTAGTTAAATGTTTGGTTCATTGTTTGTGTGGACTCAGTAGGCTGAAGGGCACAATTCCATGCTTTCTGACTATTGAAAAGCATGTCCACAATTGATGCTTGGGATTCCAGGTTAATTCTAAGAGCAGCCAAATTATTTTGTGCATTCAAGGACTGCCAAGATTTAGCAGAAAATGCGTATCAGCCATTTTACTTGGGAGATTTCATCAAGCATAATAGTCACAATGAAATTTTATAACCTACTTTTCACTCACACCTATATTTGGGGTTTTTTAAATCCTAGAGGTCTTAGTTTATATTTTAATATTTAAAAAACCTTGCTTTCCTTAGAAGTGGATAACTTAGAACTATGTGAGTGGGTGATCGATGGTCAGCGTACACTTGGTGGGCCAAAAGGCCCGTTCCATGTTGTATTGTTAAAACTAAATAGAAGCTAAAGAACACAATAGCAATTTTCTTTTGCTGTGTGTGATGGTGCAATAGTTAGTGCTGTTGCCTCACAGCACGACCTAGATTTATCCTAACCGTGAGTACTGATGGTCATTAAAATGTTTGCATTTTCCTTTAGTGACCAGATAGGTTTGCTCTTGCATGTCAAATATATGTTGGTGGGTAGGTTAATTAAATGCATTATAGCAAGGAAAATTAAATTTTACAGTATGCAGGAAGAGTTGGCATGGATGAATACTTCAAGGTTGGCACGGGTATTTTGGTCCTAAAGACCTTGATACTTTAGGAAAACAGAGACCAAAACCAAGGTCCAAACATAAATAAGAGCCACATGTTTCCAAATACACAGGACAAGATGTTAGAAATCCAAAGTGCCAAATGTCAATTTGCTCCCGGTGGTAATGCACTCACCTATTCTCCTCCGATGTTGAGAAAATAGACTAACAAGCAATTCAGGAAGCATTCTTTTATACAGATGATCTTAAAACATAGAATTGCTTCAATCAATATGAAAACATGAGAAATTTCAATAACTGAGACATATGCAAGAGAGAAATAGGTTTTGCCGAGTAGGGACAACAAAGCTGATAACAGGAGGCTTATTTGGAACTAACGTATTGTCATGTTCGTTTCTGTGTTGTAAATTCTATGTGCCATTATCATATTCTGTAGTAGAAATGTGCCACAAACATTTGATTGCCAATTCACAGTAGAATAAGGAAATATTACAAAGAATGCAACAGGAATTGTTGTATTCCTTCTGCACGTGTCCAGAAACTGGGTGCTCCCAGATTAAATGCCAAGCATCAACTTTGACTCAAAAACTGGTATTCAAATTAATCACACGGTGGGCAGCACGGTAGCGCAGCGGTAGAGTTGCTGCTTTACAGCGAATGCAGCGCCGGAGACTCAGGTTCGATCCTGACTACGGGTGCTGCACTGTAAGGAGTTTGTACGTTCTCCCCGTGACCTGCGTGGGTTTTCTCCGAGATCTTCGGTTTCCTCCCACACTCCAAAGACGTACAGGTATGTAGGTTAATTGGCTGGGTAAATGTAAAAATTGTCCCTAGTGGGTGTAGGATAGTGTTAATGTACGGGGATCGCTGGGCGGCACGGACTTGGAGGGCCGAAAAGGCCTGTTTCCGGCTGTATATATATGATGATGATGGTTGTACTCAACCCCCGAGATAATCAAAATGAATATTTGAAGGAGCCCTGCTGTTAAAGCTTCTTCCTTGTTTTAAAAAAAAACCATTTACCTACACCTGCTGGCTTGTGAATGCACATTAAACCAAGGACCCCAACAAAACAATCCTGGTTACATCAAAAAGTTATATATTTTGTCCAGTGCTGTTTGGACATACTTAGACATTTGATCACAGGGTATTTAAACAGTGAGCAAATAAGTGCAAAAACAAACCTTTGTGGCACAAGTTTGGAAGTGGAAATAGAGCAGAATCACACAACTCAGTTGTTCAGGAATAAAACAATATTCTGTTCTTATAGACTCCCCAAATGGAGATAGAGTAAATTTTGCCCAACCCAGAGTATCCCTATTAGGGGTAACTAATTAATATAAAACAATTTAAAATCATATTCGCACCAGATATGCTCATTGTGGAGAATGGAAAGAGACGTGTTTGGACAGTAGTGAGCTCAAACATCACACTGGAGATTATAATGACTGCTAGATTTTTAGATAGTACCAGTATTTGAAAATATAAAGGAATAGGAATTTAATCACATCTAGTCTTTCCATGCTGCCTGCTGCACCTTTGCTGAAACTGGTGACAGACATTTCAGGCTATGTTGTTAGTAAGTGGCTGGAAAGCAAAACTGTAAGAACAACTTCAAACGGTAGGTTTGAGGTACAAAGGGTAAGGAAACAATGGTTTCAACGTGCCAATAGCTCCTGTGCAAGAGCTCACCCATCTCTCCCCGATTTTCAACATGAACCTTCAATTTTGTGAGACTCTCTGCAAGTTGGCAATCCTAAACTGCATCTGTAAAAGTCCAGGCAGATATTAAAGGTATAACACAAACAGAATATATTTCCTCAACAGATGCTACCGAACCTGCTGAATATCTTGACCAAAAAAGCAGAGAAAAATTGCTTGGGTCCCTGTAGACTCATACATAAATTGTGAAAATGTGCATGCCCTTTCCTATGAACAACTGGTAAAAACGTAGCAATTTTGGTTTTAGAATAACCAGGTTCTGCAGTATTTATCCTATCTTTTAAATTGCAGTTAGCCCCAGTTCTTGAATTCCCTTTGCCAGAAATTCTGTGGTGTATCCACCTGTTCCAGCAACAAAAAAAAAGTGATTGCTGAGTAAGTTGCTGTTTAGAGAATTTATGTACGAATATTTAAAGAAAGTTGGGTACTTCACTATCACTAGATTCCTGACCTTGCTCTCTATTAACAAGTGTAATAAACAAGTACAACCAAACCAAATAACTGTTTTTCCTTTATTCAGGAACCTTGAAATCGTCAATGCTGCCCTCCAATGAACATCTCTGCAGAGACAAAGATGGTGGATTCAACCTGGAATAATTCTGGCTTTGTGGCTCAGCTATTCCTTGAAGAAAACTGGGCTCAGTTCCACAAAACATTATCACAACAAACAAACAGGATGAGTGAATATCTTTAGTGAGCAATCTACAAAAATGTTATTAGTATGAACAAAAACTATTCGTGAATAACATCCATTTAAATTGTTTTAATTACTTCATTGCAATTTGGATACAGAGCAAATAAAGAAATAGGTTATTTTATACTAGTACAGAATAGTATTCCTGACTAAAGAGTGGTCACTTCAAAACTAAAAGTTTTACTGTGTTTTAACAACTTGATAAAGATTAAACAAATTTCTTTTAAACAGAACTAATTGTTCCTTTAGTACAACAAAAATATACATAGAAAGGAAAAGTAGCAATAGAAACAAATATAAAACAAAACAAAACTTTATATAATACAAATGTTAACACCTGCTCAACAGGAAATCCACAGTATCCAAATTTGAATTCAAAAATGCACATTAGCATAATTACCAAAAGTAATTCTTTTAAAAAACATACAGTATAAACTACCATGTTTGACAAAATTCAAAGCAACAGTCATCCTGCTAAGTTTTTATTTTGACTTGATGTACTGCTGTTGAATAAACCAAGACTGGACTCATTTCTATAATTTCACTGTTTAGGTTCACCTTTAATTCTTTAAAAATGCAGATTATCCAAGTCTCAAAATGAAATCACCACATCAAGATTGAGCACTGATTTACAAACTGTTTTCATAGGGCAACCAATAGATAGCATTTACTATTGGGAGATGTTGTAGTCTGCTTTAATGAAGAAAATCAGGTATAATCAATTCACTCATATCTCAACTGGATTCTTCATGATCAGTGCCCAGACGGTTAGGTTAGATTTATTTAAGTTTAGAGGACACCATTCTTTAAATGAAGGTGCTTTTCAAGTATTGACTCAAGCTAAACCATACAACCGGTAATGCGCAGGAACTGCGTAAAAGTTTGGTTGGGATGAATGGGGGAAACAAAATGCAGGGGACGAAAAAAAAGTGTCCTATATGAAAGACTTTATTGCCTGAAAATACACTTTGCTCCTCTTAGAAGGATGCCGAATGAACTAAGTGACCATTAAAACTGACACCTTGTTCATTAAAACTAGACCCATACTGAAGTGTAAAAGGATACGGTAAAGATCTGTCTGATTGGATTGCAAAGCAATGTGCACACCATGTAAGAAACTGCATTAAAATTTAACTTAATTTGAAATAGCATTAAAAAACTTGTAATTTAAAAATGTGAATAAAAGTTTATTGAAATCTCTGGAAAATAGCCATTAAAAACCATAACAATTTCCCTTATGTATTAACACCCTGCAAAACTGCACAGAGAAACCTATCCTGAAAGTAAAACATTTGATGGGATGGGACATGGGGAAGTGGTGAAGGGGAAATTCTCACTCTACAGCGAGTGTAAGAAATAGACAAGCATCCTATCTTAAAATCACATTATGTGCAAAATATTTCTACGATGCAGGGTGTGGTTTAGCAGATGTAATTAGGGCACAAACTATTGCTGGTTGCAGCCCCAGATATTTCTTGGATCTTCAACTATCTTAAACTAACCCTAGCTGCAAATACAGTAGAGACTGGTCTTTGTCAGATCACACTTATGGAAAGTTCTTGCACCCATTAAAAAAAACTCAGACCTCTGTATTATAAAGTGACTTCGCCTTCTTCAACACAGCATTATCTCAATCTATCCAACCTATCCTTAATAATGGACTTTCATATAAACTCTTGCCTTCACACTTGCAAACTGCCAAAGCATTGTTCAAATATTGAAATTAAACAAATCAAAAAATGTTACAAAGCTGCACAGCTTTAGATTTTCTTAGTGTGCGTTTAACTTGAATAACCATCAAGGTTATATGTTTATGTGCATGAGAAATGACCCAACAGCTATGGGGAGGAAAGGTACTTATGGTATTGCTTAGACCTTTAAGGTCTCAAACGATATATCAATATTTCAAGCTTGCACACAAGATGGCAAATTGTCAGTTAATTTTACATCGATGAAGCTGCAAGAGTCTCATACCACATGTTCAGACCAATGTGCCTTATTTTTCATATTTTAAATACATTTTACTTTTCATTATAGACCATGTTAAAGAATTCAAAAGATCCAATTGTTCAAAACGAACTGACTGGCAATGTCGTTACCTGCTACGAAAAAGTTCTCTACCTGATAGTAGACAAGGAATAATCTAAATTTCCTTTCATGGGAGTTAACAAGTTCATCATTCATTTAAATAGTTCTTTACAAAGCTCAAAAATTATTTGAACGTAATCCTCAAACTCAATACTATCACATTAACAAGTAAAGCAACTTAAGGACTTACACTCTTAAATCTGAATCAGTCATTCAAAAAAAAAATCAGTGATAAGAGGTGATCCATATGGAGAGAGAAGTAACTGAATCAACAATGAAAACTGGCTAGGTGCATATTCTTTTAATAAACCAGAAGTGTTAAAGACAATGAATGCGAGGAAAGAGAGGGATCAAAAGTAAAAGAACAAAGTTCTAAGAGCTGGCTGAACAGTGCGAGGTAATTGTGTACCAGATTTAAAGTCTCAAAGGGATGTGTAACATCAAGTTGTTTTTTCCTCTCCCCTCCAAGGAGGTAGGTGGAGGAGGTGTGGGAATGAAAGGAGGCAAGAGGAAGAGGACAGAACATTTTATACACCATCACCATTTTAACATTTACAAAATTAATTGACTAATTAAATAAATCAAGCATGATTCCAAGAAATCCTTGGAATTTTTAGTGTTCTGCTAGCACGTTGGTGAAACTCAATTTTAAATTTCAACTCAAACAATATTTTGCTCAATATTATTTAAGTCAGAAAACATAGCTAACAGCTCTAATTCATTAATAAATACTGGCTGGCTCTATGCAATTTTTCTAACATTTCAATCTTTTAAAAAGGAAAATATAATTAAATTGGTGATGCAAAGTGGCTGTGCAATTCAGCCACGAAGCTGGGCAATATGCTCATTACATGTTATGGGGTACACCAACTCCTGTTCAGGCTACAAATAATAAACATTATTCAAAATGTGTAACTGCAGTCACTGTTTACATATTTGACAATTTAATTAAAAAATGATTTGAATAGAACCCAATCTGACACAAATGATACAACAGGAATTAAAGATTAAAAAAAAAAAAAACATCAGTGGACAATGCTGAAGCTTAATTTATCATTGACTGCTTTACTTAAAGGGAATCCTCATTGTTGCTCTTTACAACTTTGTTCCTGCCTTTTCGCCCAAAAGAAAATTGCAACAAAATCCAGTTTCCATGGCAAAGAACAGAGAATAAATTCATTCTATGACAATTCAACATTACTGATTTTCATAAATAACTATTACGACACTGTTGTCCTGAAGCATATTTAAGATAGGCACAAGCATCTACTGGCTTTGCATTTAAGTACTGATGTGGCATTTTATGTAGTTCTATACACTGGACCCGTAATATAAACACATCTTGAATAAATTGCCTCAAGTAAATCTAAAGAAACACAAAGCAGGGAAAGATGTCTTTTTTTTTAAACAACCATTTATAAAACGGCTGCATCAACTTGGATTGGTTTTGCTGTTTTGTGTCCATCTTCTCTTAGTCAGATTTGGAACCACGTGCTGAGCATTACATTCCACAACATGCACTCATGAAGCAGTCAAATGGGCTAGCACCAATTACACAAGCACGGTGCTTAGAAGTATATAGAACTGCATTCTTTTGCCTACTGCATCTTCTGAATCAAACAAACATTCTATTGGTTACATGTAAACAGCTGTATTATAACAATGCAATTCAGCACATTGAGATAGTAACATTAATACCCAGGTTCCCATGATCTGCAAAAAGATGAGCAATTGAAGTATCAAAAACTAAACAATCACTGTTCATGATTGCTGCTGCAACTCCATCGTGGATAGACCTTGGAGTGGCCTCCCATGTGAGGCGTCTACGGTTACCATTTAATTCCAGTCGGTAGGCAAAGTTTTCCGCTTGCTTTCGCGTGCCTATCAGAAGAACAATAGCAAAAAATTGTTGGTGGCCTTCATACTTCTCTTGTTTCTCTAACACCAGCATGAAGTGGTGACCAAAGCAGGACTGCATCATAACCCAATCCACAGCACCAGGAAGGTTGATGTCAGTTGCCAAAAATACTATGTCCTCCCCTTGAAGCGTCGTAATGCTTTTATGCGCATGCATGAGATGAGGCATGACTGCCTCCAACGATCCTTGCCACTTGCAGGAGGCTCCTGGGCACGGGCACATGTATGGGCGAAATTCACACACCTCTTCATGCTCTGGCTTTTCCGTGTGGTGCAATGACAAGAGACATCCAGCCGAGGCATACTACATTGGAGGAAGTGTTGCCGTTTGATAGCAGAGATGATGGGGAGGAAAAAAAATCAATTAGTAAAATAATACAATAAATATTCAAAAGATGCATTCCAAACAATCAAAATGTCATTTTTAACTCCTGCTTAAAATACTACTTTTAAATGAAAAGAGCGGTCAGTTAAGTAGTACACTGAAAATGGACAAAGTTAGGCAACTACAGAGGCAAACCACCCACAAAGACTGAGTCAAACTGAAATGTGAATATTTGCCATCTAAAAAAATGGACGGCACTAAAGATTTCTTACCCATCCTGATGAATCCAACTTTCCAAGACCGTAAAAATATATTCAGGAACTTATTCTGCACAAATCTTAATTGTAACAGCAATCAACAGCAAGAAAGACTCAACAAGAAACAAAGCAAAAAGAACTCCCAACATTTATTTGTCAAAACAAAGGCTACTGAGAGTGTAAGTAAAGAAAGAGATGCAAGCAGAAGTCACACCATGTTTTAAAAAAAAAAGAAAAATCGAAACCATAATTATAATCTAATATCTCCATCTGCTCGATTTAAGGTTATTTGTTTAAAGTTCATGTACAAATGAAAACCACATTTGTACAACATAAGAAAATGCAATGCTTTAAAACCTTATTTCTGCAAAAAGATACACCAGACTATGGGTTGTTAAAGCAAAAATTTCTGTATCTGCAAATAAATCTGGAAATATTATGGAAATAACTGCACCCATGCGAAGTCACTTTGAGTCACTAATTGTGACTCAAAGTAAACTAACTTTTAATGAAGATGAAGCTTCTCACATAAGTTGGTATCTCATGCCCATCTGTTATGGATGAAACTGGAAGAGAGTTTGAATGCCACTCAACCAAAGGGAACAAATCCTAATGAAGCCCCCACCTGATTCATACACAGATTTTTTGTAATCAATTTACACACAGCAAGTTCCGGCAGACAGTTTGAGAAAGTGTCTGGATAATCCATTTTAGAAAGGGAGAAGTACGTATGGGCCAGACCCCCAGGATGAATTTCCACTTTCTACCAGTGAGGCACACTGGGCTATAATCAGCAGGTTAAAAAGGAACCACCTTTATTCAGCCATTCCGCAAGCCCCAAATGTATAGAAACACTCAAGTGCAGAATGTCTCAAATCATCTACTCCATGATGTCAAATCTATGTAAAGATTACCATAAAAGCCTAAACAACTTTGGGAGAAGGCTCCACTCTCAGCTTATCCCCTGCAAGTAAACTGCCATTGAGAGATCTAAATCACCACTGGGACCTACTGCAGGAAGGGAAATTAGATCATTTGGTCTGTTACATCCAGATTAGGTGATTGCAGGCAGACTAGGACTCTGGGGGTAGGCAGAATACAGTTTAGTTTGACCTGTTATACTGTTTTATCCTATTTAAAAGATGGTAACACCAATGGTACAATATTTCCTCAGCAATCCACAGGAATGCAAGACTTGATCTTGTGATCAAATAGTTTAGTTCAGATAGTTTTTTTTAACATAGTGTTACAGTAGTCATGTCTAAAAAAAATCAAAGTGGAAAATGTCCTCTTAATCGATTAGGTTAAGCACATTATATTCAGGTGGCTTCTGAATAAAATCAATTTTAACTGCAATACAATTGATTGTAAAATTATGAATCATTCAGACACTAGAACATCAAATAAATATGGTTAAGATGCTTTTGGGAACTAGGGTATATGCCACTGATTTTACTACTGGAGAGATTCAGCACAAAATTTTAAAGATGGTTGAAAATATATTTGCTCATCTGTTTTAAGATGTTGGAAGATCAAGCTCATACCTGGAAGGTACAAAAATTCTGCCTGTGCATCAGGGTCCAACATTTATAAACCCAGTGTTAATGTACATTTTACAGATGTGCAAATCAATCCCACGAAAGACTAGCTTGAGCAGAGGGGATGTTGGCGAATCTGGCAAGGCACACTATTTTGCACTTGCACAAGATCCTGACCAGACCTCACTGAGAATACTACTTTGATTTGGCCTCATCACATGGTTCAGAGGATGGTTGAGGATTTGGGACAAGTGTAGAGAAGACCCTCCAGAGTAATTCCTAGGATAAGGCATCAGAGTTTAAAATAAATAGACGTGAGACAGAGGGTTCTAATAAGGAAGACTAACTCGTTGATTTTTTTTGTTTTAATTAAATAGATTAGAGAACTCAAATCACAATTTCAAGTTGATCCAGGCAAGACACAAGGTGGTTCTTTTGCCAGAGATGAATGAACTTTTGAAACAGATTACTATCGTGTACAGTGGATGCTGGCTCAGTAAATTCCTTCAAGCAGAGCTGGACAAAGTTCATATTTTCATATCTCTTTATGACAAAGGAGACCAGTTATTCTATTAAATCTGTGACTCAAAGCAAGCCGACTCCCCCATTTATTTCCCTGTAACCTATTTTTCACATGCACTTCCCAGCCATCCACATTATGGGTAATTTATAACAGCTAATTGCAAACCATGGGGTCAATAGACAATAGACCATAGACAATAGGTGCAGGAGTAGGCCATTCGGCCCTTCGAGCCAGCACCGCCAATCACCGTTATCATGGCTGATCATGCACAATCAGTACCCCGTTCTTGCCTTCTCCCCATATCCCTTGACTCCGCTGTCATTGAGCTCTATCTAACTCTCTCTTGAAAACATCCAGAGAATTGGCCTCCACTGCCTTCTGAGGCAGAGAATTCCACAGCTTCACAACTCTGTGAAAAAGTTTTTCCTCATCTCCGTTCTAAATGGCCTACCCCTTATTCGTAAACTGTGGCCCCTGGTTCAGGACTCCCCCAACATCGGGAACATGTTTCCTGCCTGTAGTGTGTCCAATCCCTTAATAATCTTATATGCTTCAATAAGATTCCCTCGCATCCTTCTAAATTCCAGAGTATACAGGCCCAGTCGCTCCAGTCTTTCAACATACGACAGTCCCGCCATTCCGGGAATGAACCTACGTTGCACTCCCTCAATAGCAAGACTGTCCTTCCTCAAGTTTGGAGACCAAAACTGCACACAATACTCCAGGTGTGGTCTCACTCGGGCCCTGTACAACTGCACAAGGACCTCTTTGCTCCTATACTCAACTCCTCGTCATGAAAGCTAACATTCCATTGGCTTTCTTCATTGCCTGCTGTACCTGCATGCTTGCTTTCAGTGACTGATGCACTAGGACACCCAGATCTCATTGTATTTCCCCTTTTCCTAATTTAACACCATTCAGATAATAATCTGCCTTCCTGTTCTTACCACCAAAGTGGATAACCTCACATTTATCCAGATTAAACTGCATCTGCCCACTTACGCAACCTGTCCAAATCACCCTGCAACCTCATAGCATCTTCTTCACAGTTCACACTGCCACCCAGCTTTGTGTCATCTGCAAATTTGCTAATGTTACTTTTCATCCCTTCATCCAAGTCATTAATGTATATTGTAAATAGTTGTGGTCCCTACACCGAGCCTTGCGGTACCCCACTAGTCACTGCCTGCCATTCTGAAAGGGACCCATTTATCCCTACTCTTTGTTTCCTGTCTGCCAACCAATTTTCTATCCATGTCAGTACCATGAGTTCTAATTTTGCCCACTAATCCCCTCTGTGGGATCTTGAAGGCTTTTTAAAAGTCTAGGTACACTATATCCACTGGTTCTCCCCTGTCCATTTTCCTAGTTACATCCTCAAAAAATTCCAGAAGAATAGTCAAGCATGATTTCCCCTTCGTAAATCCATGCTGACTCGGAACGATCCTATTACTGTCCTTGGAAAGTGGTTGGAAATTGGAGAACTCCGGAAGAACAGGCAAACACAATACAGACAGCAGAGATCAGAACTTAACATGGAACAAAAATAAAAAAAGCTGAAAGATTCAGCTGGTTGAGCAGCATCTGTGGAGGGAAAGGAATAGTTGACATTGGAGAGGGATGGTAACTGGTATAAAGATGCAAGGAGCGAGATAAGGGCTGGCAGATAGGTGGATCAAGGAGGGGTAAATTTATGGATAGTTCCCTTAAATCTCACCTGTCACCCTAAATTTCCACATCCAGCATATCCTTTGACTTTTCTGCCAGCCTCAAAGGAATACAACTCATCATATGTTCTCACCACCTCTTTCCAGCCCATGCAGGGGCAATTGTCTCCATGTCTCCATGGTCCACTCATTCCTCCCCACCAACTCCTCATTGATACTTTCCCTAGCAATTGTAAATCCAACATAAAGTGCTGGAGTAACTCAACGGGTCAAGCAGCATTTTAAGTACATGAATAGGTGACGTATTGGGTCGGGCTCCTTCTTCAGAGTGTGACTTCTGAAGAGTGGTCCTAACCAGAAATGTCACCTATCGTGGGTGGGTTTTCTCCGGGTGCTCCGATTTCCTCCCGCACTCCAAAGATGTACAGGTTGGTAGGTTAATTGGCATGGTAAAAATTGTAAATCATCCCTAGTGTGTGTAGGATAGTGCTAGTGTGCTAGGATCGCTGGTCGGCGCAGACTCAGAGAGTTGTGAATCTGTGGAATTCTCTGCCTCAGAAGGCAGTGGAGGCCAATTCTCTGAATGCATTCAAGAGAGAGCTAGATAGAGCTCTTAAGGATAGCGGAGTCAGGGGGTATGGGGAGAAGGCAGGAACAGGGTACTGATTGAGAATGATCAGCCATGATCACATTGAATGGCAGTGCTGGCTCGAAGGGCCAAATGGCCTCCTCCTGCACCTATTGTCTATTGACTCGGTGGGTCAAAGGGCCAGTTTCCTTCCGCATTGTATCTCTAAACGAAACTGCCCATGTTCTCCAGAAATGTTGTTGACCCACTGAGTTAATCTAGAACTTTGTATTTTTATGTAAACGAGCATCAGCAGTTCCTCATTTCTACTCTTTAATTCTAAGTACAACACTTGTTCCAACACCTCTGTCACCATCATCCAGGAAGCTAAACAACTCTAAACGAGGAAAAGATTCATTAACACTGATCAAATATCATCCACTGCTCTCGGTGTGGTCTCTTCTACATCGGCGAGACAAAGTGCAGACCAGGCAACCGATTTACAGAGCACCGGTGTTCTGCCCACAATGGCAACCCCAAGCTTCCAGTTACATGCTATCTCAACTCAGCTTTTCATTCCCACCCTGAATTATCCATCCTCAGCCTTCTCTACTGCCCGGGTGAAGCCAAGCACAAACTAGAACACCACCTCATTTTCCACCTGGGAATCTACAATCAAAACGGTATGAACATTGTATTTGCCAATTTCAGGTAACCCTTCTCTCTTTTGCTCATCCACAATGGTTCTTCCATTTTTGCCCCCATCCCCTTCATGGTTCCACCCACATACTTCACCCACATGATCTGCTAAATTCCAGTGAATTAACAAGGGGAATTTCCACAAAACATTTTCTCCCAAACTCGCCAGATTTTTAAATACACTTTTTAGTTGCCTCTTTACTTGTCCACACTTGTGTTAGATTCTTCTCTTCAGCATACGGTTTTGAAATCTAATAATCTGCTTTAAAACCCAATTAATACCTTAATAATATAATTATTCTCAAAATTTGTCAAATGTGCACGTTGAAGCATTCTTCCAGCTTTGTAAGAAAATGCATTTCACTTGAAATTTGTACAGTGATAAAGAATAAAGTGTTTAGAAAAATATCAAACCTCAATGCAGGAAATATTTATAAAAAGCTACGGTACGAAGACTTAATTTCACATTACCAAAACTGACAAATGGTGAGACAAACGCTTATTTCAAGACGTGCAAGTTCTAAGTAGCCATTCAGATTCCTATTAATTTCTTCACTAAGAAACAAAGTCTGATCATCAAAAGTAAAACTTTAAAACCATTTGTTGCATACAAGTTAATCATAATTTTCTGAAAGCATATTTTTACCATCATCAGAAAAATGTCAATTCTGAATCTAAATGTTTTTTGTCCCACTACCCTGACAACTACTATCTGCAATTGTTTTGCAGACTAAGAGCATAATATAAATGGAAACAATGAATAAAACCCACCATCGGACCAAATATCTCATTCAAAAAATATCTTCATTATTTATTTCTGAAAAGCAAAGACAATCATTACCTATTTGGTAATAGGTCTGACCTTTCTGTCATGGGCCTCCTCCAGTGCCATAGTGAGGCCCACCGGAAATTGGAGGAACAGCACCTCATATTTCGCCTGGGCAGCTTGCAGCCCAGTGGTATGAACATTGACTTCTCAAACTTTAGATAGCTCCTCTGTCCCTCTCTTCCCCTCCCCTTCCTAGATCTCCATCTATCTTCCTGTCTCCACCTATATCATTCCTTTGTCCCGCCCCCCTGACATCAGTCTGAAAAGGGTCTCGACCCAAAACTTCACCCATTCCTTCTCTCCTGAGATGCTGCCTGACCTGCTGAGTTACTCCAGCATTTTGTGAATAATTACCTATTTGGTAGTGTGTTCAATCTTCTATCGATCCTCTCTATACATTTGCAGTTTCAAAGTACAATGCTGTCAAGCTAGATAACCATATTAAAATAGTCATTTATTTCAAGAGGAGCAGCACTGTTCGAATTCTAAACAGCAATAGTGCACATTAAGGCTGCAAGCACTATTCACCAAACTATCTGTGCATGTGTCACTAATTAAAGATTAGTTAGAGCAGGGCAGCAAGAGTGCATTAAAAGAGTTACCTGGCAAGATACTAACTATTTATGTTGCTCAAAAATCTCCATAGCACTAGGAAATGATTGTAAATGCCAACCAGAAAATATTTTGCATGCAAGACAAAACAATTAGGCAGTCAAATAATTAAGGAATAAAGAAATTTCAAATGAAACAATAGGACATTAAAAACAGTATGTTTATCAATGCATCAAGGTTGAAAAATTTGGTTGGAGTTATGGGAATAGAAACTATTCCATGCAAAATCTTCCATAGCCCCATCACAACTGAGTTGCCCCCAACTTTCCCAGCCACATCATTTTGGAAGCGCAGGAATATAGCCAAATCTAATCGACCTTGACCTGGCAATGTCTAGGACTATAGGATACACACTTCTCTTTTAGCTGGTGCTGAAGTGAGCAAAATTAGTGATATGGAGGTTGGGGAAGGGGTGAAGGAAAGAGAATTGGAAAAGCAGGTCTCCCCGTAGCACAGCTGTAGAGTTGCTGCTTTACAGCGAATGCAGCGCCGGAGACTCAGGTTCGATCCTGACTACGGGTGCTGCACTGTAAGGAGTTTGTACGTTCTCCCCGTGACCTGCGTGGGTTTTCTCCGAGATCTTCGGTTTCCTCCCACACCCCAAAGACGTACAGGTATGTAGGTCAATTGACTGGGTAAATGTAAAAAATTGTCCCTAGTGGGTGTAGGATAGTGTTAATGTGCGGGGATCGCTGGGCGGCGCGGACTTGGTGGGCCGAAAAGGCCTGTTTCCGCGCTGTATATATATGATATGATATGATAGTGCAGTCAATGCTCTGTTTGATCTACAACCACTCGGCAACTTGTCCTCCACCTCCTCCTGTGCTTTCATTCCCCATAACCCACTCATTTCCTAATGCAAAGCTTTTTTCTTTGATGCATCCAAAAATATTGGTATTATATCACAGTTTACTGAGGTAATTAAAGCATCATTTTTATTTAAATGCATATTTAACAAAAAATTACTTGATAAGATTACAGGTACCTTAAATTCCTGTAATTCTATCGTTAGAACTGATGTCCTTGCATGGACCAGTGTAAATTCACTAAATGCCTTCATCCAACAGCGACTTAACATGAGGGATGCAAGTTTGGCTTTGCTCCGAAAATGGTGACACAAGTATTTGGCATACTTCATCAACGTGCAGAAAAGATTTACAAGGATATTGCTGGGACTCAAGGGCTTAAGGAGTTAATCAATATGCTGGGACTATTTTTCCTGGAATGCAGGAGGTTGAGGGTGACTTTAAATAGTAAAATAGAAAATCATGAGGTATAGATGAAATGGATGAAAAGGAACCCCTTCCTCCCTGGATAGGGGAGTCTAAAACTAGAGGGCATAAATTTAAGGGTCCCGAGGGACAACTTTTTTCTTGCAGAGGGAGGTGGAAATGTGGAACGAGCTGCCAGAGGAAGCTGCAGAGAGAATACAATTACAACTTTTAAAAATACATCTGC
Source organism: Rhinoraja longicauda (assembly GCF_053455715.1). Classification (NCBI taxonomy): domain Eukaryota; kingdom Metazoa; phylum Chordata; class Chondrichthyes; order Rajiformes; family Arhynchobatidae; genus Rhinoraja; species Rhinoraja longicauda. Next base: position 28,700,652 of record NC_135967.1, on the reverse strand, counting down.
ACAGATACATGGGTAGGTCAAATGAGAGGGATATAGGGCAAACATAAGCAAATAAGATTAGCTCAGATAGATGTTTGCTTTACACATACAAGTTGGGCCAAAGGGCCTGTTTATATGCTGTATAACGGACTCCCCATGACTCCCGTGTCTGACTAGATCAAGAGAATTACAATATAAACTGCTAGAAGAACAGCGGGTTGAGCTGCATCTGCAGGGGTGGGTGTGGAAAGGAACTGTCGACACTGAGTCGAGACCTTGCATTGAGATAGAGTGGAGAGGCTCAGTATAAAGAGCACGGGGAAGGATGAGAAAAGGTCAGTAAGTGATAAGCAGATGGACAGTTGAGTATGAGCAGATGGGGAAAGGTGGGTTGGACATAGGCAACAGAGGCAGGTGGGTGATAGGTAGAAGGAACAAGGAAATCTCATGTTCATTTATATTATACAACCTTTTTGAAGATACCAGGACACGTATTCACATTTAAGAAAGTTATATCCGTGAGAGTCAAAGTGACAGATATATTAGATGAGACCAAAAGCAGTTTTGAAATGCAGTCGCTTATTATTTGCATTGTACAAAATTGTCCCTCAAAGATAATGATACCTTTAGAAGTTTCATTACCAGTGTCAACATCTTAAGTTTAATCTTGATGCATAAGATGACACATAAGATAGCTTGCCTCATATCTTCAATGTTTTCAAAAAAGTTAAATGTAAAGTGCCAAAAAACTGGGTAGTTCCAGAACAATAATTTTATAGCGATTATAGCAGATGCACCACCTTCGACTTCACTGAACAGCAAAAATATGCGTCCTCTGTTCAACACCGTCCCAAGTAGAAGACATAAAATGCAAAAAGTGTAATAATTTGTCAATAATTAAATAAAAGCTTTATTAGATTAAAAATGCAGCCAAGGATCATTATATAAAGGTAGCTACAAACAGTACGTACAGCCGCTGAAACCGCTACTATGTTATCTACTATCTCTAATGATTTATTATTTTATTTGCTTGCAAAACCTTGCTATGTCCAAAAGCTGCTTTAAAATTCAGCACACTAGCAAGACACAGGCAAGGCATAACACAACATTCAGATTACAAGCTTTATTTTGCCCAAGAGTTGTACAACAATGAATAACCTTCTCCAAATCAGGTGTCAATCCACAAAGCTTACTGCTTACCAAAAAAACTGGGGGAAAAATGCTTCTGACCACACTTCATTTGTTAAACATTTAGTGTTCGGAATAGTTTAGATGAAAACCACTTCATTGCCAATTGTACGATAAGTGTACATTATTTAGAATATACTAAAAAAAACATTGTATTTCTTCAAATTTCCCCAATTTATTGTTCACAAAAAGTCTCCTCAATTTTAAACAGTTCCAACATTCAAACTACAATACAGAGAGGTGGTGTCTATTTTTCCTGTTTGCTCGTGTAATGGATTACATAAAAATTCCTTAGAAACATACTCCCATGCGAAATTGCTATATAAATTGGTCTCTGGGGGGAAAGCAATGCTTTTTTTAAAATGGTGTTTACTCCCAACTTACAAGACAGTTTTTTCAATAAGACAACTAAATTAGCCCAATTCAACCACTGTTTCAACTAGATAATTTAAACAGCACTATTATATTAAAAAAGGAAACTGCCAATTATAATTCTTTCAAAGCTTGCCAATTAGACTTTCTTTCACTGCTCATCACCATTAGGGAAGAACGATTACCCCAGTGTCTCCCTCAAACAGGGATCAGAAGCACACAAAAGGTTATCTTGTTAATATGTATTAGTCATTACCCTTTAATGACACTTCGTTAATAATGAAGATATTTCAGAGCATAAAATAATGTATTTTGTCCTCTAAAACATCCAACACTCAAGTAAAGCTTACTAATGTAACAAAAGGAAAAAAGCTGATTTTCTGGTTGACTCAAGGACTTACCAGATGCCTGTGCTCTGGATGCACTTTACAAACATGTCGTGCTGAGGATGACAGTGATCGCCTTGTTTTGTTGAACTGACATTGTAAATGCATAAGATCCAGCAAAAGATTGAAACACTGAGCAAAGCAAAACATCACAACCATTTAAGTATCAAGATTGCTAAAAACACTGACCACTGAATCACTACACTAAAATATTCACAATTCTTTCTCCAATGGCATTACTGTACTTTTGCTTTTTCTCCCTGTATTAAACTACAGATTGGAATATATCTGCAGCGGCAAGGCAACCAATCGAGAATAGAATATGACGCAGTCATGTGATCCTTCAAGGGAAAAACCATCCAATTAATCCTCCCATCTTAAAAGTGATGTTTAGAACACCCTGGAGAATTCACTGTTGAATCCTGACTTCGGAGATTAATCACACATGAACAGGCTCCAATTCAAGTGGATTTCTACTGATATACTGTTATTGGTACAAAGAATAACTTTGACTAGCTACAACCACAAAATAACATTTGACTTGTTAATTGTGTACACCTGTAGGCGCTTGTACACAATGCTATGAAAAAACGCAGATCAGATGCAAAATTAAATTGTTAAAGTGGAAGCGGCAACATTCTGAAATGCTGCAAGGATTCTGCACGAAGCATATTAAACAAGATTGATAAACTGCAGTTGCAATTGACCAGGAAGAATTAGACTATGGTATTAAGAGAGATCAGGCAAAAAAGTGAAAGGACTGGGCTCCAAATAATACAAGGTGTTCAGAAAAGACAGGAAAAGGGTGGAAGCACAGGAAACTTAATTAAGGGAAATATTACAGGTCCGTAAAGGAAGATGGCCATAATCTATTTGATTAGTGTTATTAAACAGAGAAGCCGTGGGAGCATTCTGTGGATCACCGACCAGTGAGTCGGAAACTGAAGGGCAAATCTGCTGGAAAGTTACAGAGATCGAAGTACAGTATAGACAGCGGTTAAAACACAATAAATGTTAAGAGCAAAGAGGGAGAGATTTCCGAAGTACATTCATGGGAATTACTTTTAAATCAGTATGTTTCTAGCCCAATATAGAAAGGACATTGGTAGACTTGTTCCTGACCACGAGGTATGCCAAATGGGGAAAACAATCATAGCTTCATGTTTAGAAAAGCTAAGGAAAAGGTTATTGACCATACCAAGTAAATAATAGTCAACCAGACAAAAGCAAATATCTGGCATTTCCTTGCCACACAAGCAACATCTATTTGGCCCATCAAATCCACCCTGGTTCTCAGATCATCAATCCTATTCTCCCACATTTCTCTGCAATCTGTTTTCTCGTATTACCATTAACCACCCCAAATTCCCAACCATCTGCACTGGTGGTAATTTTACAGAAGCCAATTAAGCAACTGGTATGGGATGTGGGAGGAGGCTACAACACTTGGGTAAAACCATGAAGTAAAAGGTTACTGGAGCTGTGGGTCAGCTGCACTATCTGCTGCACTGTGCCTTTATGTGCCACTGTGCACCCCCCAATTTGGCACAGGTTAAATTACAATCAAAGTTTGGCAGCAGAACTGTAACGGAACAAAAGGCCTAATGTGGAAATGATTCACATATAGTCAATGTACATTCCTCAGGTTAAAGGTTAGTGAAATTAAGTCAGTACTCTCCTGAATGACTAAAACAATCAAGAGTAAAATACAAGAGAAAACAAGGACAAATGGAAAAATGTCACCATGACAAAGTGAAAACCAGACATACCTTTAAATGTCAAGAGGGGGAAATAAAACAAAAGGAAATTAAAGAATCAGGAACAGCACAAGACCAACAGTATGAAAGATAATCTAAACAAAAAAAGCAAGCAGTAAAAAGATTACAAGACCAGAGGTCAATCAAACACCAAAAAAGAAATCTATTCTTGGATGCAGAAGGCAAGGCTAAGATACCACGTAAATATTTTATCAAGGTTGAGCTGGAGTTTCAAAGGAAGATGTGGTTAATGCAGAGGAAGCACAGGTGCTGCTCAACTTATGATGTGGTTACGTTCCAATAAACCCATCGTAAACCGAAAATATTGTAAGTCGAAATGTATTTAATACACCTGATCATGTGGCCGGAAGCGAGCTGCGACTTCCTGCCGTTGCCCAGCTTTTGCACCATGGTAAAATCGAAATATCGGAAGTCGAAGCGTCGTACGTCGGGGAGCATCTGTACTAGAAAGATTGGCTGTACTTAATTTGCTTTGGTCACCTGGTTGAGATGAATACATCTTCTACATTCAAGGGAAAGGAGGAAGATATTGTCATTGGCCCACCCATAATACTTCCAATAACCTAATAACTGCAAAAATTACAACCTTGCCTAAAGTAGGGTTTAGGCACTTCATGCCAGTCATTTTAACTGCGACATTAGGTAAAAATGTTAAGGAACAGAGTTAGTAGCAATTTCGACAAGTTGGAATAATTAGGACAAATCAGCAAGAATTTCATAAAGCCAAGCTGTGTTTTTCATGATTCAATGTTTTGATGAACTAACACTAAGGAACACTGATAAGGTGCCACACATAAGGATTGTCATCAAAAGTGAAGCTCATCGAATTAAAGAGGCAGTAGTAGCGCAAATAGAACATCGGCCATGTGACATGAGGCACTGAAAGTGAGATTGTTTTCTTAACTGAATGGCACAGGGAAGTTCCATCACTTTTTTGAACAGTAGATTTGAATGCATAGGTCACAATTTCCAAATTTTATCTGTCACATAACAGACTTTCCCCCCGGCCATGTTTAGATGTCTATTACTCTCCAGCAGTTCGTTGCATTTCAAGCCATTTCATGTGGATTGAATTTCATGTGGATTCATGTGGATTGATCAGTGAAATTACGAGGCAGGTTAAAAAAAGTGGATAAAAGTACATACGAGATTCATAGCTTTATATAAGGGATACAAATCACTTGCAAAGTCGTGTGCTTTCAAATATTCGTATTTTCTCCACATGGTAAGATTTGATAATGTTTAGCTGCTCCTACCTCCAAGGTGGATGTATTTTGGAAGGAACTAGTATCAAACCACATATTTAATTTTTTTCTTCAACTATACAGAATCAACTAACAACTCAACACTAATAACATTTTTATTAGTTCCAATACGTTCCAATAGTTTTAAACCAAATAGGCCCATTCAATGTTTCATTCATGTCATACACACAAGATCCATCAGAGGTACAAGAAACTGCAGATGCTGGTATCTTGAGCATAAAACAAAGCATTGGAGGAACTTAGCGAGTCAGCTAGCACTTGTTGGGGGAAGGGGGGAATGGATTGACAACATTTTAGGTCGGGACCCTTCTTCAGATACTGTCTGACCCGCTGAGTTCCTCCAGGGCATTGTTTTGTTTTTTTAAACACCCAGGATCCATGAACGTCCAAATCATTTAAATTTTGACAATGGCTGAATACTTGTGCACCAAGGTCTCAGTAAAGGCAAGATGAATGTTAGCATTAAAAAGTAATGCTAGGTTATATATAAGAATCTCATTATGCTCACATTCAATGTGCTGATATGCAGTTAATTATCACCTATATTAATCCCCCCAGAATCTCCAAAATGTTTTCTAATATCATTTTGCGTAACACTAGATGCTTTTACAGCCTAGGTCCAAGCATAGACAAGAGTGTTAAATTTCAGATACAAAAAAATAATTGTCCTCAATCTCTTGGCATTATTTGATCACGGGACAGGTGTGAAAGAGTATTAAGATGGGATGCTTGGCCATTATGCTTTTGGGGCTTCTATATTGTTGAAGGCGAAGGACTGCTTTGCTCATAAGGATGTGTCTGGTAGCTGAAACTTACAATCCCTGGAAACCACAGGAATAATAAAATGTTAGAATGAATGAACAGGATGAGCCTGAACTTTGGGTCCTGAATAGCTGATGTTTGCAAAGTTGTACCAGTCAGGATGAGACTATGCAATTCTTAAAGTCTCTCGAGCAGTGCATCCTGGTATCCCTGGGAAAGATGTCTGAGAAAGATGATGGACAATGCTCTTGTTAAGATTATGATGTGGTTAACTGTTGACTATTTGTGGGAGTGTGAAAACAGGACCTTCTGTGGTATGATAAGGGTCCTTACCTTCGACTAATGACTTATTGTGTAAAATAGTTTATGACTTTAGGGAGACAAGTATATTGTGTTCTAATACAATGTGATTGATTTGAAGGAAATGTTGTGATAAACATTCTTGCTGCAAATTCTGTATAAAAATGCTGCGAAAATGCTGTATCTTTGAGTGGAAGCAAGGGGAGTGCTGAGTATGGTCATATACCCTTAGCACTGATCCCCCCACTCCCGTCTGACGACAATTAAAGCTTTGCTTGGTTTACCTTTAACTGTTTATTTTGTTGTCTGGTTTAAGAAACGAACTTTTAACAGGTGAAGTGAATAACATTGGTTATCTTGCTACAATGGCGCCTATCAAGGGGTGGGATATATTAGGCTGCAAGTGAACAGTCAGTTCTTGAAGTTGATGTGTTGGATGCAGAAGAAATGGGCAGGAGTAAACACCTGAGCAACTTTGACAAGGGCCAAATTGTTATGACCAGACGACTGGGTCAGAGCATCACTAAAACGGCAAGGCTTGTGCAGTGTTCCCGGTCAGCAGTGGTGAGTACCTACCGATAGTGGTCCGAGGAGGGACAAACCACAAACCGGCGACAGGGTGTTGGGTGCCTAAGGCTCATCGATGCGAGGGCAATGAAGGTTATCCCGTCTGGTCCGAGCCGACAGGTCTACTGTGGCACAAGTCACAGAAAATTTTAATGGTGGTCAAGGGAGGAATGTGTCACAATGCACAGTGCATCACACCCTGCTGCGTATGGGGCTGCATTGCCGCAGACTGGTCAGAGTGCCCATGATGCCCCTGTCCACCGTCGAAAGTGCCTACACTGGGCATGCGAGCGTCGGAACTGGACCTTGGAGGAGTGGAAGGTCACCTGGTCCGATGAGTCCCGTTTTCTTTTAGGTCACATGGATGGCCATGTATGTGTGCGCCGTTTACCCAAGGAAGTGATGGCACCAGGATGCACTGTGGGAAGACGACAAGCGAGGGAGTGTGAAGCTCTGGGCAATGTTCTGCTGGGAAACCCTTGGTCCGGCCATTCATGTGGACGTCAATTTGACACGTGTCACCTACCTAAACATCGTTGCAGACCAGGTACTCCCCTTCATGGCAATGGTATTCCCTGATTGCAGTGGCCTCCTTCAGCAGGACAATGTGCCCTGCCACACTGCACAGGTTGTTTGGGAATGGTTTGAGGAACATGAAGTGTTCATGGTGTTGCCCTGGCCTCCAAATTCTCCAGATCTCAATCCGATTCAGCATCTGTGGGATGTGCTGGATCGACAAGTCCGATCCACGGCGGCTCCACCACGCAACTTACAGGACTTGAAGGATACGCTGCCAATGTTTTGGTGCTAGATACCAAAGGACACCTTCAGGGGTCTTGTAAAGTCCATACCTCGGCGGGTCGGCGCTGTTTTGGCAGCACACGGAGGACCAGCAGCATATTAGGTAGGTGGTCATAATGTTTTGGCTCATCAGTGTATATCCCAAAAAGAAGTTGGTTATGGTTGCTCAGAGTCATGAACCACTGCTGTAGGCATTTCAGGGAATTGCCTTTGGCCCACACATTTTCAGCTGCTTCATCAATGACCTTCCCTCTGTCACAAGGTCAAAGTGGGAAAGTTTGTCATAGATTTCAAAGTTTAATTTATAACAGTGATGATAGTTAACCTTAAACAAACATTGCAAACTCATCCCTGAAATGCCTTTTCAGATGCAGCATGCACATAGAACTGTTAATATACTATGCACTTCAGGAGCAGTATTCTAAACCAAATGCCAAAATAGTTGAGAGCATATGCTAACTCCATTGAAAAATCCTCCATGCTGTCAATACTAATGGCATTTCAGAGTTAATTTTACATTAAACTACAGTGAGGAAGATGTACTGTCTTGCAATGATGCAGAGCATGAGTATCACCTTTCCCTGTGATAGATTATAAATTCCATTATCTTATGAATTTTGCATTGCCATCTTCCAAAAGCCTTTTAGCATTAATGCATCAACTGCAGGTCATACATTACACCGTTGCCAAGCACGAGAAAAAAGGCTAGCTGTCACAATGTTTTACTGAAATTTAGCACTTTGCTTTTATGCCACTCATAAGAGTATGGACCATTAAATAAATGTATTACTCTGTTGTCACTTGCATTATTTATTCCATGTGGGAATTGGGAGTACTTCACTACAGCGCATTCAATCCACTACCACCTCTATTTCAATACCCTGAAACGGAAATGGTTTTTTAAAATCATCAATATTGGTCCAAATTTGATATTAAAAAAACCATTGGCTCTTTATTTGACACATTAAATGTGAGAATTATTAATTAAAGTCTGTTTCTTTAAAAAAAATGCATGAACTGTGACTCAATTTCTTCAGATTGACAAGAATCTTGAAATTAACACTGGAATTTAGAGATATAACATGGAAACAGGTGTTTCAGCCCACCGAGTCCATGCAATCAATCACCAGTTCATACTAGTTTTATGTTATCCCACTTTCTCATCCACTCAGTACTCATTAGGGGCAATTTTAGAGGCCAACAAACCCGCAAGTCTTTGGGATGTGGGAGGAAATTGTTGCACCTGGAGGAAACCCACATGGTCAATAGACAATAGGTGCAGGAGTAGGCCATTCAGCCCTTCGAGCCAGCACTGCCATTCAATGCGATCATGGCTGATCACTCTCAATCAGTACCCCGTTCCTGCCTTCTCCCCATACCCCCTCACTCCGCTATCCTTAAGAGCTCTATCCAGCTCTCTCTTGAAAGCATCCAACGAACTGGCCTCCACTGCCTTCTGAGGCAGAGAATTCCACACCTTCACCACTCTCTGACTGAAAAAGTTCTTCCTCATCTCCGTTCTAAATGGCCTACCCCTTATTCTTAAACTGTGGCCCCTTGTTCTGGACTCCCCCAACATTGGGAACATGTTTCCTGCCTCTAATGTGTCCAATCCCCTAATTATCTTATATGTTTCAATAAGATCCCCCCTCATCCTTCTAAATTCCAGTGTATACAAGCCCAATCGCTCCAGCCTTTCAACATACGACAGTCCCGCCATTCCGGGAATTAACCTAGTAAACCTACGCTGCACGCCCTCCTTAGCAAGAATATCCTTCCTCAAATTTGGAGACCAAAACTGCACACAGTACTCCTGGTGCGGTCTCACCAGGGCCCGGTACAACTGTAGAAGGACCTCTTTGTTCCTATACTCAACTCCTCTTGTTATGAAGGCCAACATTCCATTGGCTTTCTTCACTGCCTGCTGTACCTGCATGCTTCCTTTCATTGACTGATGCACTAGGACACCCAGATCTCGTTGAAATCCCCCTCCTCCTAACTTGACACCATTCAGATAATAATCTGCCTTTCTATTCTTACTTCCAAAGTGAATAACCTCACACTTATCTACATTAAACTGCATCTGCCATGTATCCGCCCACTCACACAACCTGTCCAAGTCACCCTGCAGCCTTATTGCATCTTCCTCACAATTCACACTACCCCCCAGCTTAGTATCATCTGCAAATTTGCTAATGGTACTTTTAATCCCTTCGTCTAAGTCATTAATGTATATCGTAAATAGCTGGGGTCCCAGCACCGAACCTTGCGGTACCCCACTGGTCACTGCCTGCCATTCCGAAAGGGCCCCATTTATCCCCACTCTTTGCTTTCTGTCTGTCAACCAATTTTCTATCCATGTCAGTACCCTACCCCCAATACCATGTGCCCTAATTTTGCCCACTAATCTCCTATGTGGGACCTTGTCGAAGGCTTTCTGAAAGTCGAGGTACACCACATCCACTGACTCTCCCCTGTCAATTTTCCTAGTTACATCCTCAAAAAATTCCAGTAGATTTGTCAAGCATGATTTCCCCTTCGTAAATCCATGCTGACTCGGACTGATCCCGTTACTGCTATCCAAATGCTCAGCAATTTCGTCTTTTATAATTGACTCCAGCATCTTCCCCACCACTGATGTCAGACTAACTGGTCTATAATTACCCGTTTTCTCTCTCCCTCCTTTCTTAAAAAGTGGGATAACATTTGCTATCCTCCAATCCACAGGAACTGATCCTGAATCTATAGAACATTGAAAAATGATCTCCAATGCTTCCACTATTTCTAGAGCCACCTCCTTAAGTACCCTGGGATGCAGACCATCAGGCCCTGGGGATTTATCAGCCTTCAGTCCCATCAGTCTACCCAAAACCATTTCCTGCCTAATGTGGATTTCCTTCAGTTCCTCCATCACCCTAGGTTCTCCGGCCCCTAGAACATTTGGGAGATTGTGTGTATCTTCCTCAGTGAAGACAGATCCAAAGTAATGGTTTAACTCGTCTGCCATTTCTTTGTTCCCCATAATAAATTCCCCTGTTTCTGTCTTCAAGGGACCCACATTTGCCTTGACTATTTTTTTCCTCTTCACGTACCTAAAAAAACTTTTGCTATCCTCCTTTATATTATTGGCTAGTTTACCCTCGTACCTCATCTTTTCTCCCCGTATTGCCTTTTTAGTTAACTTTTGTTGGTCATTGGAAGAACAAGCAAACTCCATGCAGACAGCACCCAGGGTCAGGATCAAACATCACCTCTTTCACCCAATTTTTATTATTTTTTAAATGAACCACTTGTAGGAGGGAAATTAATACGTCAATTGTCATTCAACCCAGAACTGAAGCACAGTCAATTGTCAAGAGCGTTTGTCATATACAACGGATATGAAACTGAACAATATTTTTACTTGCTGCACCTTGCAGGATACGTTAAAAGCAATTAAAAAACAATAAATTATCAGCTATTCCAAGTAAAAAGTGCAACAAGTTTTAAGTGCAAAAGCAGAAGTATGTAAATAGAGTAAACACAGTAATGTAAATTACATCATGGTTCAGTCGGGTTGAGGTAGGTTTGTGGTTAGAGTTGTGCAGGGTGGTACACCCTTCAAGAACATGAAGGTTGATGGCAAGAAGCTGTTCCTGAACCCAGCAGTAATGGCTCTTGGGCCCCTGTACATTCTTCCCACGGCAATGCTTCCTATAGATCTATTCAATGGTCAGGCAGTCAGTATTCGTGATGGACTGGGCAATGTCTGCCAGTTTCTATAGCTTCCATTCTTGAGCGTTTGAATTTTTGCACCAGGTAGTAATCCAACAAGTCAGTATGCTCTCCATCATATACTTGAAGCTTGATTGGGTAATCAGCAACAAGCTCAATCTCCTCAAACTTTCAAGTAAATCAAGGCATTTTCTTGACTTCTCCACACTTGGGCTTTCTTTGTGTTTGCACTAATATGCTGGGCCCTGGACAGATGATCAGAAATGCAACACAGGAAATTGTCTTCAGTGCCATCCCACCAATGAAGCCAGGTGCATGGTCCGTCAGCTTTCCCTTCCTAGAGTCAACAACCAGATTCTTGGACTTGCTTACATCGAGTGTGAGATTGTTGTTGTGTATCACTCAGCAGATTACTGGTCCCCCTCCTCTACTCTGACTCGTCGTTACCCGCTATTCATCCCCAAAAAAGTCATTGTTGATGAATTTAAAGATGGCGTTGTAGCTATGTCTGCGTGGATTGTGGATGGACTGCTTGACCGAAACAGCACAAATTCAAAGGACAATAGTCCTAGGTATTCTCCACTACATTGCACCCACCCTGCTATTTCCAAGGATATTAGCAATTTAATACACAGAAAGTGAACAACCAAACAAAACTCAAGTACTTGAAAAACATTTAGCAAGAACATATTTAACGCGACTGAAACCTAAAGTAACCCATGTCGCGAGTTTCCAAATTAAATGTAAATATTACCATTTAGAACCAAGCTCAATGTCATAAACTGCCAAAATTAAGACAAATCATTACTGAACAATTAGCATGCAACTGCACTCCATCCTTGGAATCAAACAAAGCCAATTACATTACAAACAGAAACTGATTGCAATACTCAATATATTAAAATCCAAACATAATATTTTATTATTGAGCCTCTTTAGGAATTCCATTTTAATTGTGTAATTGTGAACAAATCATATTTCAGATTTATTCCAATTTATTTTGAGCACAAAACCTAGGTGTTCTTCAAATGGCACAAATTGAGTGGACTGTTCAGCTAACAGCCCAATAAACCAAGGGATTAACTTATTTCTGATAGAGACCAAAGACAATTATTAATCAGATTACAATAAAGTCTACATAAATTTCATGTATATATACTCTTCATTTTTTTTTAGTTTATCTCCCCAAATAAAGTCCAATCCCAAAATGTCCAATAACACTAAATAATTGTCTCTAGAGCCAAAGTATAGATCAGGCATGATTTAAGTTAATGAAATAAATGGCCTATTCCTATATTTTTAAACTCTTAAGAATGTAACATTTATTGACTGTTGAAAGACTGTCAGAATTCGGTTTAGTGGAAAATCGGCAACCTGTGATTTGTCCTCCAATTTACAACCTACAACTAAGCAATCAATTTGACAATCAAAAGTGGCAGTTCCAGAGAATTCAACATTTCGATTTTGTCTACTTCAATTGGTATCATACCTATACGATTTTTAGATGATTTTTCAAAAGAACATATTTGGGAAATGAGCTGATGTAGTATTGTTGTTATTTCAGTTGTTCTTTCTTGGAAAGACAAGGCAGACAGTATACTAGCAAGATAGCTTTTATATAATTTCCTTTCAGAGGTCAATGCAAAGCTCAAATTTATATATTACCATCAATTTGTGACTACTATTTGACCTTCACTTGCTATCAAACGACTCTTCTTCCAGAGGTCCAAGATGGACCATCTAAGGAAACTGCATAGAGATCAGGAGATCAATATGATAGTAAGCTTCAAGATTTACTAAACTTTTAACAATAAGTGAATGGTATTAGTTGTCCATTTTGTTTTAAACAAGCTTCAACAAAATTGCTAATCATCAGACTAAGAGACAAAGCACATATTGATAGTGTGCAGCAATTATCTTCAGTAATTACACCATAATATCAACCTATGAACTAAGCATTTCCATGTATAGTTCAAGTATATAATTCTAGAACAATTTTCAATTTTTACTTCCTCACATTGAAACATCCCAAATTTTATTTCATTCTTTGTTAAATAATGTCAACTTAAAAAAAACATGCACACACTTCTCCCAAAGTGATTGGTAAATGAACTTAATGAAATCACTATTTCCAAATACCAACAATCCCCTAAAGCTGTAATCAAGAAGCGGAGTTCACTCTGGGGCAGCTTTTTTCTAAGCCAGTAGCAAGCCTTGTCACTTGGCTGAACTGGCACAGATTCTTCAATCAATCTCTACTTTAATCAATTCAACACAATACATTCACCGAACTAGGATTTGAGCCAAGTGCCAGTGATTAAACAAATGTACATTATTTCAGTTCACCGAATTTGGTCCAAATGGTTCTTTTGTTTTTGGGTGTTGTGGTATCAAGTCAGCCAGAAACCACCATATATTTTTTTTAAATTTAGAATGCAGTATTGACTATGCTTTGCCTCACAGCACAATTCAAAATCCTGCTTGGCTTTGGGAACATATCAGAACAGTCAGTGATAGCAAAGTTAGCTATACAAGACAATGCCATTACTAATTATCACAAGCCACAAACTATGGAGTGTCCGCCTCATCTATTTCATTTCACATTGGCAAAAATACCAGGGTTTTCTACATTTATGAAATCTTGTTCTCATGTTAAAGTCCATGCCTTTAGATAACAAACCACATTAGACAAATTATGAATGAAACGATGCCTTTTTATTCATGCATGCGGGTGTGGGTGAGCAAACCCGAGTATGAATTACATACTCAATGTCCATCGTGGTCCCACACAAAGGTTGATCCAAAGCCATGCTTACTTATACTTGTTGGGGGGGGAGCTCCCATACCTCTTACATCACCAGCATCCTTGAAACAAAGCCCTTCGTTTTAGGAGGGCAGGATATACACTTCACCTCCAATTTCCATCCTGCCCTTAAATATACCTGGACTATCTCCGACAACTCCCTCCCGTTTCTGGACATCACCATCTCCATCACAGGAGACAGACTAGTGACGGACATTTACTATAAACCCACTGACTCGCACAGCTATCTGGACTACACTTCTTCCCACCCGGTCCCCTGCAAAAAGTCTATCCCCTACTCCCAATTCCTCCGTCTCGCCGCATCTGCGCCCGGGATGAGATGTTTCACACTAAGGCGTCAGAGATAGCCTCATTCTTTTGGAAACGGGGCTTCCCCTCTTCCATTATAGATGAGGCTCTCACTAGGGTCTCTTCTACATCCCGCAGCTCCGCTCTTGCTCCCCCTCCCCCCACTCGCAACAAGGACAGAATTCCCCTCGTTCTCACCTTCCACCCCACCAGCCAGCGGATCCAACAAATCATCCACCAACATTTCCGTCACCTACAACAGGACCCCACCACTGGCCATATCTTCCCACCCCCTCCCCTCTCTGCGTTCCGCAGAGACCGTTCCCTCCGTAACTCCCTGGTCCACTCGTCCCTTCCTACCCAAACCACCCCATCCTCGGGCACTTTCCCCTGCAACTGCAAGAGATGCAACACCTGTCCCTTTACCTCCCCCCTCAACTCCATCCAAGGACCCAAACAGTCTTTCCAGGTGAGACAAAGGTTCACCTGCACCTCCTCCAACCTCATCTATTGCATCTGCTGCTCTAGATGTCAACATATTTACATCGGCGAAACCAAGCGCAGGCTAGGCGATCGCTTCGCTCAACACCTGCGCTCGGTCCGCATTGGCCAAACTGATCTACCGGTGGCCGAGCACTTCAACTCCCCCTCCCATTCCCAGTCTGACCTTTCTGACATGGGCCTCCTCCAGTGCCATAGTGAGGCCCACCTGAAGTTGGAGGAACAGCACCTCATATTTCACCTGGGCAGCTTGCAGCCCAGTGGTATGAACATCGACTTCTCCAACTTTAGATAGTTCCTCTGTCCCTCTTCCCCTCCTCCTTCCCAGATCTCCCTCTATCTTCCTGTCTCCACCCATATCCACCTATATCCTTCCTTTGTCCCGCCCCCCTGACATCAGTCTGAAGAAGGGTCTCGACCCGAAACGTCACCCATTCCTTCTCTCCTGAGATGCTGCCTGACCTGCTGAGTTACTCCAGCATTTTGTGAATAAATACCTTAGTTTTAGGACATGCCTTGACGTGTTTCCCTGCAATGATTGATACTCTTTGATGCTTTCTGGCACCAGTACCTGTCTGGATCAGACTTGTCTTCCTGTGAAGTTTTACTTAACAATCGAGCAACTCATTATTTTGTCACACCTTGGACGTCTCCTTTGATATGCGCAACATCGCAATTTCAGCTAATCACAGCGTTTTATCTTGTTTCTACATACTTCTTGCCCGAGGCATTCCTCTGCAGTTCTAAAACTCTCATTCAGAGCAAGTCTACGATGCTTGGAACTTCCCAGATTTTCTTAAATATACTCCATCCATTGAAGAAGGGTCTCAACCTGAGACGTTACACATTCCTTCTATACAGAAGTGCTGCCTGTCCCACTGAGTTACTCCAGCAATTCGAGTCCATCTTCTGTGTAAACCAGTATCTGCAGTTCTTTCCTCACATCCTGATGTTTTCATTTTTTTCATATTGGCTCAAATGGATTAAAATGGAGAGCTAGAGGATAACTAATACTTAAGACGCTTTGCATCCCTCTAACGTTCATCTCACCTTTGGGCATGCATGCCTGTTTTTTTAACTACTAATATACTCAGACCAAATGGCAAAACAGCTTAATCACTCTACTTAACCAGTCAAGTCCCCCGTCTACGCCGCATCTGTGCCTAAGACGAGGTGTTCCATACTAGAACATCCGAGATATCCTCATTCTTTAGGGAACGGGGGTTCCCCTCTCCCATCATAAATGAGGCCCTCACTCGTGTCTCCTCAGTACCCCACAGCTCCGCCCTTGCTCCCCCTTAGTCGCAACAGAGACAGAGTCTCCCTAGTCCTTACATTCCACCCCATCAGCCGTCGCATACCACACATAATCCTCCGAAATTTCCGCCAATGCCAATGGGAAACCACTAGCCACATTTCTCCATCTCCACCCCTTGCGCCTTCCGCAGAGACCATTCCCTCTGCAACTCCCTGGTTAACTCATTCCTTCCCACCCAAACCACCCTCTCCCCAGGTGCCTTCCCCTGCAACCGCAGAAGATGCAACACCTGTCACTATACCTCCTCCCTCGACTCATTCCAGTGACCACAACAGTCCTTTCAGGTTAGGCAGAGGTTCACTTGCATCTCCTCCAAACTCATCTACTGTATCCCTTGTTCAAGATGTGGACTCTTATACATCGGCAAGACCAAATGCAGACTGGACGATTGTTTCGCGGAACACCTTCGCTCAACCCCCGTGAACCAACCTGATCTCCTGGTTGCTGGAAACTTTAATTCTCCTTCCCATTCCTACACAGATCTTTCTGTCCTCAGTCTCCTCCATTGTCAGAGTGAGGCTAAATGCAAATTAGAGGAACAGCATCTCATATTTCGCTTGGGCAGCTTACAGCCCAGTGGTATGTCTCTCACTTCAGGCAGCCCCGGCATTCCCTCCCTCTCTATCCCTTCCCCACCCAAGTCGCACAGGCTTCTCATTTTCACCCTACAACCAGCTTACAGCTTACAGTGTCTATCTTTGGTTTAAACCAGCATCTGCAGTTCCTTCTTCCATAAGTTCTTAAGGGTATTTGTCGACTATCAGATCCACTGTATCATCCTCTAACTGTTTCAACAATAAAACCAATTCCTTCCATCAAGATAGTAACTTTAACTCACTAATAATGTAGTTACAAAAAAGGGGAGGGACAGCTGGAAGATAGAGTTGAGGAATAAGTTCCATTTTAAAAGGTTTTCTATTTTAACATTATAAATACAAGAAACGGTGGCAAATTCAACTCTTCTCAAGTTCAACTGAGCAACAATTTCAAGAGATTTCAAGATTTATTGTCACATGTACCAATTAAGATACAGTAAAATTTGGGTTACCATACAGCCATACTAAGTAAAAAGTAACAAGACACATAGCCACATAAAATAAAATTTAACATAAACATCCACCACAGCGGATTCCACATTCCTCACTGTGATGGAAGGTAATAAAGTTCAATCAGCTTCCTCTTTGTTCACCCACGGTCAGGGCTGTTGAACCATCTGCAGTCGCCGCTGCTGACTGTCAGAGGCCCTTGCGTCGCGATGATCGAAACTCCGGCGTCAGGACGGATTGAAACACTCTCAGCTCCTGAGTCGGCCTGTTCTTACCAGAAGCCATGTGGGCTTCACGATGTTAAAGTCCACAGGGTCCGCGGTTGGAGCTCTCCACAGTTGACCCTCGGCAAAGGATCACAAGCTCCACGATGTCAAAGTCCGCGCCGCGCCCGCGGCATGAAGTGCCGGGCTGGTCTCCAGGAAAGGCCGCCAATTCCTCAAAGTTAGGCCACGGTGGGGACGGAGATACGATCTGGAGAAAAATCGCATCTCCGTCAAGGTAAGAGATTGAAAAAAAGTTTCCCCAATTCCCCCCCCCCCCCCCCCCCCCCACATAAAGCAAACCAAGAAACACTCAAACATACTTTTAACACATACTTAAAATAATAAAAACAGTAGAAATGACAGACAGACAGACTGTTGGCGAGCCAGACAGTGCTGGCGGCACCACCCGGTGGTGAAAAGGAGTGTAGTTTTCTTTATTTATATACCTAAACTCTTGCTTGTGACTGAACTTCAGCCAAAACGGTACACGATCGTGCGACAATTTTAGGCCCACCTTACTCACCATTGTCACTTTGGTGATAATGCAAGTAGTTTTATTGAAATCAGTGTTATATTTTTTCAGTTATTCACATTTTAAAGTTTAAAAGGAGGGGAGGGGGGAAGAAGTCGGGAGCCACAACCGTCCTGACGTGGCAAGTTCAACAGCCTGACCGTGGGAGAAGACGGCAGGGGAAGAGAAAAGACATTCTGGCCTTCCATCACAGTGAGGAGGTGACTGGAGGAGACACACTATGATGGATGTTTCTTTTTGTTCGGTGTTGGTTTATGATTGTGTGTGTTACTGCTTATTTTTTATTGGTCTTATTGTTGGACTGTGGGTAATCTTTCATTTCGCTGCACATTTATGTGTATGTGACAAATAAATTGACTATTGACTATTGAGAAGGGAGAGTGGAGGGGGGGTTGAGGAGAGAGGGGAAGGACAGGGTGCTGCACCAATGCAGGAGAGCTTTGGGCCCAATGGGTCCACTTTGTCTTATTTTCTTTTAAAATTGGGTTCAGCAGCTACTAGCAATTTGTTGAAATATATTTACATTGAATTCACACTAACTAACAATGTCCCGTCCCCCCCCCCCCCCCCCCCAACTTTTGAACTAACACTTGTTTAATACCATAGCCTAATTTACGCACTTGTATTTTTGAAATAATTTGCTCAAATTTACACCTAGCAGCATATGCTTGGCAAGGTATTGTTATGTACAACAGTGACGGCTTGCAGAAGCACGTTGCTAGAAGAATCCCAGTGTTGGCATTTACATTCAAAAAGATATTTTAAATAAACAATGTATATTTAAGATGTTTTTAAGATGTTTTTAAGATGTCAAAACAGCCACAGCCAGACATAAAAACAGCTTTTTTTCCCCGCAAGTGATAGTTCTACTCAATAACCAAAGTCTGTAGTCTCTTTTTTGCTCTGGTTTATTTTCACCCACATGTTTAGACTGTAACGGTGTATCCTTATTGTTTTGATGTGTTTATGCTTTATTCTTAATTGTTAACTGTATGTTTGTGTTGTCATTTGTGAGCGGAGCACCAAGGCACATTCCTTGTATCTGCATACTTGGCCAATAAACCTATTCATTTACTGTTAATTTTTTTTTAACTTTTTTCTTTATTAATAAGATAAAAGAATAAT
This sequence comes from Rhinoraja longicauda, assembly GCF_053455715.1. Lineage (NCBI taxonomy): Eukaryota > Metazoa > Chordata > Chondrichthyes > Rajiformes > Arhynchobatidae > Rhinoraja > Rhinoraja longicauda. The sequence continues at coordinate 28,681,640 of NC_135967.1, read as the reverse complement.
GGCAGTCATAATGGAACATTTTATTATGTGATAGCCAAGTATGATTTGTGCACTAACCTGTACTATCTACTACATTCTTATCGTAAAATGTTTAATTTACACGTTTGAGATACACACAGCTTTTCAAGAACGTAACCAGTGCATAAAATGAGAGGTGACTGTAGAATCTTCGCTCCATTTTGCTGCTTTAACTTTGGAAAATTTACAATTATATTGCACTTTTCATTTGATGATTAGATGGCAATGTTTTTTTTTTAAACACATTTAAAATTTGCCTCAGGCACAAAATTCAATCTTTTTTGCTACAGAGAAACAGAAATATTGAAATTGTCAGTTAATGCATGCTCAAAACAAATTCTGATTGTTGCCACAAGAATACTAGACTTCCATCATCTATTAAAAGACCACAAATATAATTCTTCAAATGTGTGCCTGACAAATCACTAAACAGCTGTGATACCTCATTGAAAAACAAATTTGTTAAATTATATTAATTCTTTGCAAACTTCTCAAAAAATACATTGGTAATAAAAAAAAACAAAGTGAAATATAGCTGCACAGAAACTGTTGCAATCATGCCCTAGGGAGATTTGTGTGAAAGAAAGTTATTAGGTGACCTTTACACATCAATCTACGAATGCAGAGATTTCAATCTCAGTGCTCCGAGTACAATTATAGATGCTAAGTAATTAAATTCAGTATAAACATCAGGTCTTTTTGATGAAATCCACAGATCATAATACAGAATACAGAGCCTTTATTTGTCATTCGGTACCGAGGTACCGAACAAAATTATGTTACCAGCAGTTACACAAAAAAAAGAAACACAAGACACATAACCCCAACACAAACATCCATCACAGTCACTAATGCAAGCTTGGATGGAAATAAGATAATGATGGAATACAATGCGCCAGCATTTTGTGTACATCTTTGAATACAATACTTGGCCCATTTATGGGCATCTTTCAATGAATTATATAGCATAAAGAATGCCCTGAATTTTGACTGAAATAACATCAAGACCATCAAAATCATTGAAACAACATAGGAATCAGTGTCCATGTGTAACTATACAAAATTGAACATTTTTTGTCTATGTTATCGTGAAAATTTGTCATTGTGGTTGCTCACACCAATTAAGGACTTCAGACACAAGCACAAGGAACTGCAGATGCTGGTTTACAAAATAAAAATACAATGTGCTGGTGTAACTCAGGTCAGGCAGCATCTGTGGAATTATCATTTTCTAAAAGTGTTCTTCTAATTGATCTCCCTAAATCCAAATGGTTCAGTGATGCTAGATTGTAATATGTAAATGAAAAGTTGCATTCTTAAACTAGCAACCAATACAAATCTATTCTGAAAATATTAGAATAAAACATCTCTCCATCCAGGAAAGTTACCTGCAATTGTCAATCAATGGATTGAAGTGAATTACATTTCACATCCATGCAATGCGAAATACTAGTTCACAAAATTAGAATCGTCTTGGAGGAAAGAAACTAACTTGTGTGCCCACCAGTATCTCATGGAAAATCAATACACAAATATGCTTTCTTATAAAAGATTTGGTTTGAAAGCATACAAGATCGGTAGGCAAATACAATAACAGTATTTATAGCACCAGTGTTTTGGAAAATATGGCTAATCCAACATATTTAGTTTGATAATTTACTCAACTCTACAAATTCTAAACAGACAGGAAGAAAATGAACCTTAATCACAAGCAAAATATTGAAAATTGCAAATGTTATTTGAAACCATTAGAAAATCATTAGACTAAGAGTAATTTGCAAGAGATACACTAAAGATTTATGCAACAACCTAATAAAGACAAATATACCAGATGACACAGCGATAGAGTTGCTGCCTTATAGCACCAGAGATCCGGGTTCGATCCCGACTATGGATACTTGACTGTATGGAGTTTGTACATTCTTCCCATACAATCTCTGGTTTCCTCCCATACTCCAAAGTCGTACAGATTTGTAGGCTAAATGGCTTGGTATCATTGTAAATTGGCCCAAGTGTTTACAAGATAGTATTTGCGTGCGGGGATCGCTCGTTGGCACAGACTCGGTGGGTCGAAGGACCTATTAACAAGTATATCTCTAAACTGAACTAAATTATACTCATGTATAAGAAAATAACTGCAGATGCTGGTACAAATCGATTTATTCACAAAATGCTGGAGTAACTCAGCAGGTCAGGCAGCATCTCGGGAGAGAAGGAATGGGTGACGTTTTGGGTCGAGACCCTTCTTCAGACTGAAATTATACTCATGTTCAGTTGCTGCAAATCAGTGAGTCTGTGTAATATAGAAATTAATTCTGTCTAATAATGTGCAACATAATTGTAGTATATAGTAAAACACTGGCACTCCGCGATTCAACCATTCAGAAATCCCAATGGTTCAGCATCTAGTTCAGATAATGTTTGCAATGCTCCCTATCTACTCACCAGAGCCCTGGTGCTAGAACTCCCAATTCATTTGTTGGGGTTCCCATTCCCACACTCCTGTTTCCATTAGCTGGGACCATGGGTTTCACATTCCCTTTATAATCATCTGGTTTGGTTAGCCACGTCCTCACAACATTTACCAAGTTTACTGGAATATTACTGCTTAACATCTTAATGAATTATGAGTGCATTTCAAAATTAGTTGTTGCATAAAGCACAGAGCATCCAATAGTCCAGAAAAGCTGCTAGAGCAGCAATGTCCTGAGCACACCAGACACTTCAATTAAATAACTTGGTTAAAACGTAATTAAGTTGAACTTAAAACATGAATCCACTCACAGAACTGTCAACCACATAAAAAGAAGGCACGAAGAGCTGGAGTCAGAGACTGTCCAAGTGAATCTGAGGGCAGGATGGAAGCTTGTGGTAAAGTTAATAAAAGTAACAAGTTCTGCATGGGTACATGAGGCAGCCCCGATGCAGTCGTCAATGAATCCAAGCAAGAGTTGGGAGATAGTGCCAGAGTACATTTGGAACAAATACTATGCAATGTAACCGACAAAAAGGCAGGCATAGCTGAGACCCACAGTAATCATGGCTACACTACAAATGAAAGGAGTCAAAGGAGATGTTGATGAAGACAAGTTCCACCAGCTGGAGGATTGTTAGTAGAGGGAAATTGATTGGGTTTCTGTTCGAGGATTATATCAAACAGTCCTTGTACCAAACATACACCGGCACCATCCCCCAACTCTTTCTCTGGTACATCGACTATTATATTGGCTACTGCCTACTGCACCCATACAGAATTCATTGATGTCATTAACATTACCCTAACTTCCACCCTGCCCTCAAATTCACTTGGACTATCTCCGACACCTCTCTTCCCTTTGTTGATCTCTTGGTCTCCATCACATGCAACCGACTATCAACTGATGTCTACTACAAACCTACTGACTCCTAGTTATCTGGACTAAACTTCATACCACCCTGCCACTTGCAAAGACGCTAAGTTACATCTGCACTTTATGCTTATTTTGTAAACCAGCATGTGCAGTTTCTTGTATCCACATGAAAAGCAAGACTTCCCTAAACAATAACACTCACATTCAACAGCCCATTCATCACAAGTAGAGAAAAGGAGACATGCTGAAATGACACTCCAATATCTGGTCAATATTGCTAATAGCATGGCTATTTAAAGCGTCAACTATTTTGTGATGAACATTTTGAAATAATATAATCTGTCTGTAATGATTTTGTTGTTCTACTGGGACCAGCAGACTTTCAAAGACAAAGATATCCTAAACCAAAGCACTGCTGATGCTGGATATCTAATGGAAAAAACAGGATTACCATTTTGCACTGGTGATGGCTGGAATAGAAGGCTAATGTATAGATATGTTAGTATGTAGAAAGGAACTTCGGATGCTAGTTTAAACCAAAAATAGACACAAAAAGTTGGAGTAAACGGGACAGGCAGCATCTTTGTCGAGACCCTCGTCCCGAAACGTCACCCATTCCTTCTCTCCAGAGATGATGCCTGACCCGGTGAGTTACTCCAGCTTTTTGTGTCTATGTTAGTATGTAGGCTGCAGTAAGCAGAGGAAAAAAAAGTTATATTGAAATATTCAGCTTTGAACATTTTTGGAACAAAGAAAAATATCTTACTTGACTACTTTATTTAAGTGGAACAGCACCACACGATATCCAAAATGCACATCAGATCTTATTTTCCTGGACCTGTTGTCACTGACAAAATCACCCGATATTCTCTCTTTGTAACAGCCCTTTATTTTAGTACATCAAAGGAAACACAGATCACAAGGATTTTTGGTGTGCAGCAGTGAAGTAATGACACTTGTACTGATCAGGCAAAAAAAAACAGTCCACAAAGTTCCAGTAATGCATGTTGTGGACTTCCCTTTTTTCCCCAGTGTCTGTCAGTAGCGGAAAGGGTTCCCGAGCAGCCAAAAATAACAATGTCAAACTGACTGCACGGTCCTTTACACTGAAGTCTCAAAAACCAAGCCAGGAACAAAAACTACGATATACTAAGATTTTGCATAATGCAAAATAACACATTTGACGGAAGTTCAATAATCAAGCAAATTTGAAGTAAAATAGATCCGTAACAGTTTTAAATCTTTCTGATAGAATTCTAATACACAAACATTTAGTCATAAAGTTTGCTAAGCATTAATGATGATTTAAATCACCATTAAAATTACTGAACATCTCATCCAGAAAGTGTATACTTCAACTTTTTTTTATAAAAAGCAACTTTTTCAAAAAGAATGAAATCGCCAAAGTGATTTTCTACATTTTTCTTTTAAAATTTTACTGACATCACAATTACAATTTCAAGCCAATATTGCACAAGGATAAGCACTTTTCCAGATGAATACAGGAACCGGAAAAGTAAGAAATTAGGTCTAGAAGCAGGCCAAACATAGGATTACAAAAAAGATTAAGTGCGGGAGTAACTCAGCGGATCAGGCAGCATCTCTGGAGAACAGGTATAGGTAACGTTTCGGGTTGGGAGCCTTCTTGTGACCAATTGTGGTAGGGTGAAAGGGGAAAAAACTGGAAGCCAACAAAACACATCAGATAACTTCAAGCAAGGCAGTTGCCTGAAAGACCAATTTTTGAACAGACAGGTGCGAGCTCAAGAGGGATACATAGTTGCAAAATGTAAAGCTGGTTAACAGACTTTTAGTGGAGGAAGTGGGGAGGGGAGTGTTCATAGAATTCTCCAATTTTAGTCAACTTCTATGTTCATAGCATTGGGTTGAACAAGCAGAATACAAGATGCTGTTCCTTCAGTTTGCTTGTGGCCTCACTCTGACAATGGAGGCAGCCCAGGACAGAATGGTCAGTACGGGAATAGGAAGGGGTGTTAAAGGATTAGCAACTGGGATATCCAGTAGGCCATGGCAATCTAAGTGCAAGTGTTCAGCAAAACAGTCTTCGAGTCTACACTTGGTTTTGCCAATGTACAGGGGCCCCACATCGGGAATACCTGATGCAGTAGACGAGGTTAGAGGAAGTGCATATGAACCCCTGTCTCACCTGGGATGCCTGCTGGGGAAGCTGGATGGAGCCCAGGGAGGAAGTACAAAGGCAGGTGTTACATCTCCTGCAGCTTCAGGGGAAAGTACCTGGGGTGTGGTGGTTTGGGGAAAAAGGATGAGTGAACAACGGAATTGCAGAGCGTGCAGTCTCTGCGGGAGGTGGATAGGGGTGGAGATGGGAGGATGCGATTAGTGGTGGGATCACATTGGAGCTGACTGAAATGTTGGAGGATGATGTGCTGGACGTGGATGCCGGGAGGAGAGGATCAGGGGAACTCTGCCTTGTTGCTTCCAGAGGGAGAGCAGAACTCCGGGACAGGGAAGAGATGCACGCATGGTATCCATCTGTGTTTTCTGGTAAGTGATAGGTGGATACAGGCTAGGGTAGAGTTTGATTGGCAGATAGGTTGACAGCGCCCTGAGATGAGTAGAAAAAAGGCAGTGAGTTGAGGAGTTAAAAGGCATACAACGTGAAGCCACATAGCCACGTCGCCTATTTGTGTTCTCCAGAGATGTTGCCTGACCTGCTGAGTTACTCAGGTACTTTGTGTCTGTTATGTAAACCAGTATATGCAGTTTCTTGTTATAAGCATGGGAGTAAAGTTTGCTTACTTCTCAGTGTTAATGAGTAATCATTCTCTATGCATAATAAAATGTCAACAGATGGGTTGATAATCAGATGACAAAGGACTGGATCACAGCTTGGCTCAAGGGTGGAACTTTCACTTTTAAATCAAATGATTCCAAGTGGCAAAGGAGTGCTTTGTTGTTTGTTAGTGCTTCTCTGATGCGACATTAAACAGTGAATCCATCTGTATGATGAGCTAAATAAAAAGAGCTCCAACACACTATTGGAAGACAACTAAGGGATAAATTCACCACAGGTTCTCCGCATATTAGAAACACCTGACTTATGCACAGGCTGCATATATGAAAGAATGCTTGGGAAACAGGCAGTGTAGATTTGTCAGCTGCTAGGGTGATAAGCATATTCTGCCATTAGGGAACTCGGTTCGTGGCTCTGATGCAAAATTAGGATCATAGTACAGGTTCGATCTTCATACAGTATGAATGAAATAAACTAGTCCTTTATTCCCAACAGAGCACAGCCAATACAGAGTATGAATAATAATCTTCTTGAAACAACAAAATCATTGCATCTTGAACAGAAGTGCGAGTAGATGGTTTAAACGCCCTAGTTTAACTACAGGTTGTTCTTGGTCGGGCCATGTTTTTATTGCCAGGCAGCCAATTCTGACTCAGAAACTGTTCAGGTTATGAACAGTTCTCGGGAACAGAACCTTGTCAGAACTTGGGGTTGACCTATATATTTATTCATCAATCAGCACCATTAAAAATCATCAGATAATTTCTCACTGTACTTTGTGTAATAGGTACCCATGCTTGCCCATTCAAAAAGTGTGAAACACTTTATTAAATCTTCAGGTCATGATAGTGTTCAAAAGGCGGTCCTAACTTTTCTCCTTTCTTCATCTGATCAGTAAAAGTGGGCATTATGCAGGGTGCAAACTTCACTTTAAATAAACCTGTACCAAACCAAAGTTTTATCTCTGCACACTCCCATTAATAATTAATTGCTGTTAAGTTTCTATAAAAAAAAATCACACTTATGTGACAACGGTTTGCATTATAAATTCCTATATAAACACTTTAATGGAAACAGCCGATTTAAACTAACTAAATTGTTATTATGCCTGCCAACTAGTGGTGCTGCTACAATTCCTCAGTCCAGCTTCTCTTATGCCACTTTCATAGCTTACAATATTTATAGTTCAATTATTATTTGTAAATCAACAATTCATCTAAACTTTATTGAACAGGAGACAATATTTTAAATATATATTCTAACCATTGTTTTGATTGCATAGCAGATTTAAATCAATTAGTATCCTTAATTTTGACGATCTTTAAAAAGGCAGACCTCATGCAAGTGCATCCGTTCCCCCTTCAACTTTGGCACAATTTGGCATTTTAATTGATTTTTTTGATCAGAAGCTGAATATTAAGAAGAGCCCTGCAAAAATCTAAAGGACATGAAATATTGGCCTGTCTTCAGAGCCTCCTCCCACAGCCCTGGCAACAGATTCCCTCTTCAGGTTAAGTAACGTGATGGTGAAGTAATAGCCAGGAAGATTTGGTGGTGATTGAAGGAAATTAGTTTTAAAAACTTGACACCTTGATGCCATATGTTTGGCAGGTGTTGGTGTGAAATGAAACAGAATGATGTGTGAATGTAAGTTGACAATTTTGAATGCGGAGCAAGATAGTGGACTTGCAAGAAATGAGAAATTGATGTAATGGGAACATGATAAACACAAGGCCAGATTACATATCATGACGAGGAGATGCTGTTACCTGTGGCCCAAGTGAGCAAGCATTCCCACTGGATAAGCAAAGTCAAAAATGTAATATTGACTATGGAAGTGCACAGGAGTGTTATGATACTAACATCTTCCTCTACAGCATCATTAGTTTAAAAATTGCTTTGGGTGTTTGTAATTGCAGTTACATAAGCCAGTACAACAACCAAAAGAATGTGCGATGAGATCCCACACCCAATAAATTACCAGACAATCCATTTCAAGTAAGTTGAGGAAGAAAATACAGATCAGGAAATGTCTTCCTCATGAAATATCTGACAAGAAATTAGATAACTGTGAAAATGTTTAGGGTGCTGTTCAAATATAAATCACCAAAAATAATTCACAACTCAAAAGAAATGTAACATTCACCATTATTCTACTCACATGGACACTGTTATTTGCTTGCACCAAAAGCTTACTGGCCGAGGGAAGTATCGGAATAAGGAGTCAGTTAGGTTAACTGTTCTAGTGAAACTTCAGAGATGAACACAAATAGGAAAATGGGTGAAACAGCAGCAGAAATTGAATGCTGTGTAGCTGCAACAGGTTGGCTAGGGAGATAATCAGTTGAGAGGAAGGCTAGGTGATAGGCAGGGAGGAAAAAGGAGTAAAGAAATGGCAGAGCAAAACAGGAACAAGGAAAACAAGAGAGTAATGGGGAATGTGCACAAAAGAGGCTAGCATAAACCATCCATGATCATTGAATGGCAGGGCAGCCTCAAGGGACCTACTGGTGCACCTACTTTCTTGTATATCGGGTCGTCCAGCAGAAGAATTTGGCTCCAAATCAGAAAGTACAACGCATGGTGGAGTGCATAGCAATTATAATATCAAAGTCCTGATGCTGTCTTAAAACCAAAAGTAACTTTTGAAAAGTCAAATAGTGATCCAATTTGTAGAGGCACAAATTGAAATCAGACAGGGTGACTACATTGAAAGATTTGATGACAAAGTTCATTCAGAGAGATCCCAGGTAGGGACCCCTACCCATCACCCCAGCTCATGAAATAATCCATTTTATTTCCCGTTTTACACATACCAAAACATTTATCAGGGGAATAAGTCAGTGAATAAAGCATTTCCAAAGAGATTTGCAACATTTCAAGATTCTGAATAATGCTACATAAATGCAAGATTTTATTTTGTGAATAGGAGACGTGGAAAAAGCACTGTATCAGGACTGAAAACTAGCTTTTGGAAAAAAGACAATGATCTTGTTGGGTCAGCTAGGCCCAGATCTAGAAGAAACCAAAGTTAGAACTAAAAACAGAGCATGGTAGAACATTTTGTCTGCAGTCCTACTGAAATCAAACATGCACAAAAAGGATACAGAGTTGAACACATCGGGACATCATTAATGGCTAAAGCCGGACTATTGTGAGATGGTTAAAAGTCAGTGGAACGTAAAGGATGAGAAAACAAAGTTAACGGTATAGCCATGATTGAAAAATCCAAAAGTAATTCTGCAGATCGGTTCTCTATCAGGCGGCACGGTGGCACAGCGGTAGAGTTGCTGCCTTACAGCGAATGCAGCGCCGGAGACTCAGGTTCGATCCTGACTACGAGTGTCGTCTGTACGGAGTTTGTACGTTCTTCCCGTGACCTGCGTGGGTTTTCTCCGAGATCTTCGGTTTCTTCCCACACTCCAAAGGCGTACAGGTATGTAGGTTAATTGGCTGGGCAAATGTAAAAAAATTGTCCCTAGTGTGTGTTGGATAGTGTTAATGTGCGGGGATCGCTGGGCGGCACGGACCCGGTGGGCCGAAGGGCCTGTTTCCGCTCTGTATCTCTAAATCTATCCTTTAGTTTCAAACAAAGTATCAATTTCCCCCTTAAATTATGCAATAGTCTTTAGTGCAATCATTTCCCGTGACAACATGGAACAGTACAGGACAGGAACAGTCTCTTTGGCCCATAAGTTTGTGAAAAAAACAATGCCTAGGTGAACTGATCTCTTCTGACTGCACATGATACATATCTCTCTATTCCGTGCCTATCCAAAAGCCCCTTAAATGTCACTATCGTATCTGCCACCACCACCCATGGCAATGCGTGCCAGGCCCACCACCCTCTGGGTAAAAAAAAAACTAGCCCTGCACATCTCCATTGAATGTTCCTCACGCCTTTTAGCCATGGCCACTGTTGGACATTTCCTCCCTGGAGAAAGAGGGTCCCACTGTCTATCCTATCTATGCTTTTCATAATTTTTATATACTTCTATTAAATCTCCCCTCAACCTCTGACGTTTCAGGGAAAACAATCCAAGTCTATCCAATCTCTCCCTGCAGGTGAAACCCTCTAATCCAGGCAGCATTCTAGTAAACAACCTCTGCACCCTCCCCAAAACTTCCACATTTCCTGTAATGGGGCGACCAGAACTGCACATAATTTTCCAATGCGGCCTAACCAAAGTCCTATAAAGCTGCATGATGACTACTCAATGCTCCTAGCAATGAAAACAAGCATACCATATGCCTTCTTTACCACCATATCTACTTGTGTTGCCACCATCAGTGAGCTATGAACTTGGATTCCAAGATTCCTTTACACATCAATGCTGTTAAGGTTCTTGCCATTAACTGTACAATCAATTCTCATCCAACCCCATCTAAATCATTTGGAGAAAAGTTTTCCCAATCAGTAAAAATTATATATCAATGGACACCTCATATTCTCAGATGTCTCATGCCTATTCATGCAAGGTACTTTATAATTAACATCTACTGACACCCCAGTCATAAAACGTGTTTAAATTTTTTTTTTGACCCCTGTGCACTTGCATTTTGAATTAAAACTCGCATGTCTGTATCAATCACATTCTTCACTATCTATTTTAAAAACTTTTACCCATTTCTGTTCTTTGACACAAATACATTTCAGTTGTTCACGAAGCAACCATCGCACTGACCCATTTATCTTCTTGACAGTTTCCAAAATAGGTTCCCTGAACCAGAAATAAAGTACAAATAGGAACTACAGAAGTTGCTACCATGCTATGCAACAGCCAATTTATCAACCCTTGTTAAACGTGTGGGCGTGTGCGCACATCACAGGCAAGGGGAATCTCTATTGCCCATTCCCAATTGCTCGCAATTAAGGAACAGTTAAGAGTCAGCCATGGTTCTAGATTTATACATTGGCCAGATTGGATAAAGACAACAAACCTTGCCTGAAAGATAGAAGCAACATAGATGTTTGAAAAACAATCCAGTACAGTCTGAAGAAGGGCCTCAACCCAAAACGTCACCCATTCTTTCTATCCAGAGATGCTGCTTGGCTCGCTGAGTTACTCCAGCATTTTGTGTCTATCTCCAGTATTGTCATCGACTCTATTCCCAACACCAAATTTATAATTCGACCCCCATTTCTGCTGCTATTATGCTGCCATTTATACAATAGATACAATTTTCTTTAAAACAAGCTTTACAATGCACATTAGTTTCCAGAAATCCATATAATTCATGCACTGTACCTTTTTTTTTTACACCAGGCTACTTTTAGCAATAAAAAGAATAAATCACGCTTTAGTTCCCATTAACCAATCTATGCTTGTAACAAATCTATAAATGCCCACAAAATTCTCTCCTGGACTAATAATACTGGATGCTCAGAAATTAAGCTATTTCTATTAACTCAAAGGGAATCTATGCACTACACTCCATTCCCATGGTCAAATATGCACATTTCAAGCAGGTTTGAAAAAGCCCTTCAACTCTCATCAAAAACTGCCAGTTCTCTAGTTATGACTCCCAATGTTTCCAATAAAACAGGCAGATCTGCATTCTCACTTATGTTTATGCATGGGGAAGGAACAACAGTTTGTGTTTTTAACAGTATTTTCATCCTTCACAATTTTGTTTCTTTCATCTCAGCTAGCCTCAATTTTAGAATGTCTATTGAAGCTTTTATTTTCAAAATTCTCTTTTTAAAATTTCCATGGTCTTGCACCAATACTGTAATCATATTCTCCCAACCGTTTGATACCTTTGGTTCTCCACTGTTGGCATCCAAACCATGACCGAAAGTAATTGCTTCACCATTGATAACTGTGCCTTCTTTCTCATTAGATAACTTTGTCCATCTTTCCATTAGCAAATCCACACTAGTTCTGCATTTCCTAATCTTTATTTTTTTGTTCTGAATCATGGATTCTCAGACTATGCTCACCACTGAAATAAACTATTTAATTACTAATTCAACAAGTGTCGCAAGCACAAAATCTATGTAACTTGTAAAACACCTAAAATTTGCAGAAAATGCCCATTCATTACTCTTGAATGTTTTAAACAGGGCATTTGCCACTTCCACCCGATTACTTAACCACCAGGATCGACTAGCCTTTTTTTAGTTATGTGCATTTTGAATATTTTCCATGGAACCATTTTGCCATCTTCACACACGAGCACTGCACTTATTTTGTACTCCAGAAATTTCACCACTAAACCATGCCCATGTTGACAAACTTTCCTCTACGTTGATTTGGATCACCTTTTACTTGAAGGCGTCTTCTTTTAATTGAATGTAAATATTCTTTTGTCTTTTCCTGAAGATTTCGTTCTACTTGCCCTTTCTAATTTCCAGAAGGAAGATTAAAAAATCAAACAATCTGTTCCGTTGAATTTGAATCATGGCACGCAAACAAAGTTGGGATTGATTCAGAAGTGCATTCTCCATTATTTTTTTAATTTTTGTCAAACATTTAGTAACTGTCCAGCTTTACTAAAATTTCACAGTGTCTATATCATCCATTGTTTGGCGATTACTCATGTATGTATACTGCCACTTTAACCCCCATTTTTAACCGTAGAAGAGCCCAATGGAGCACAAGCCCAATGTAGCACAAGCACTAGTACCTTCCACCATTATTATTGCAGTAAACTTTCACCCCAGACTTTATTTTCACTTCACTCCCCTAATATTTCTCAATCTGGCTACAAATATTTCTTACAGTATATAATTTGCATACATCCTCATCCATCATTGGGAAAGACTGCATGGACAGATGAAGAATGCACTCTGCTCTACTCTTCACTAATTCTTTGCATAAATATCATTTTTGCATAAAGGATATTTCCTGTGCTAACATCCCTGGTTCCCATCCTTCCAATCTATTGAAACAACATTATTTGCGACAGCACAAGGCCTCATAATTTTTTATTCTTTATTCATAAGGCCTCAAATGCCACTCCAACTCTTCAACCCACCCGCCCCTACGTTTTTACACACATACTTTTACAAACACCATGCTGGCCAGTTCATGGTAAATAAACAGATTGTGACCATTTTAAAAAATAATGGAGGGGAACAGTGGTGCACAAATAGAAGGGGGGGAGGGGGAGACGTTCAGACCCACTGCAATTCAATATCATAAACAGAAACAATGGACCAATAACAGATTAAAATATATTTACTCTGGCATCAAAACGCCCAACTATCAAATCAAACCTTAAGCACCCATCATCAAACATTAGATTCGTGTTAGACACAAAATGTTGGAGTAACTCAGCGGGCCAGGCAGCATCACTGGAGTAGAAATGGGTGACGTTTCAGAGTCCAGACCCTTCTTCAGACTCGTGCTATACGTTTATGTCAAACAGTATATCATCTCAGTACAAACAAGTCAGTTACCTATACATTCCTACAGTCTTAACGGAAACTAACATTAGTTTTAAAAACATCAATTTGAGAACTCAAGATCTTAATTATTCATCTCAACTCTTTTCTATTCCTCTTTTGACAAGTACACTACGAAATATTATTATACCGCACGATATCACAGAATCAATAAATCAAGACCACATGACCCACTACAACTATGAACATTTGCAGCTAGTTTGAAGGCAGTTAACATTTCTATTTCCCAATAAAGCCGGGACCCGGAAACACACCTGATGCAGCACGTGTCAGGGTTTAGCATAACTACATCTAAAAGTTCCTGGTCTTCCCACCGCACCTGCAGGGACTCACCTTACATGGGAAAGGGATGGTAGAAGCCACTTTCTCCATGGCCAGGTTTCTGATGCTGGGGGTGAGCGGGCCCCTGCATGTCGGACAGCAAGAAAGTTTTTGCCGGCATTGGTTGCACACCAAGTGGCCGGCCTGGCATTGTAGGATGGGGGGCAGAACATAATCAAAGCAGACTGGACACTCGAAGAGGGAAGTGAGCTCGGGCTGAGGCGGGGTGGAACCTCCGGCAGCCGTCGTCGCCGCCGTCGCAGCTGCTGCTGCTGCTATAGTTGAACTACCACCGGCGGCGCCGCCGCCACCTCCTCCGCCGCCTCCTCCTCCAGCAGCACCGCTACCACCCGTTGCCACCACGGCCGCCGCCGTGTGTTTCCCTGTTTTCCCGCCGCCGGCTGACGAAGGTCGGCTCATGGCGAAAGACGCGCCAACCCTCCGCGCATTCGGTATCTTCCCGTTACTCTCGGTGTAAAAATAAATGCAAGCGACTCTCCTCACGGATAAAAAATCCTCTGGCTATTTCGCGCGGCCTCGTCTTTTCCTTCTTATTAACGCCATTATTATTATTATTATTATTTCTGAAGCCGACGTCCCTTCTCACGGCCGTGCGTAAACATGGCTGCGGCGTTTCATCCGACAACAGGGGGCGGGGTCTATATCCTTGGTTTCTGCCACCAATCAGAAACGGCCCCGCCGGTCAACCGCCATCCGGCCGAACGAGCGGCTCCGAGCGCTGCCAGAGTCACGCGGAGTGGAGATGTCAGCCCCGCCGACGCGCAATGCCTCTCGGGAAACGTAGTTTCAATGAGTCGCTCTGTACTCATTCGGTTTCGGGACTGGGATTGTACGCACTCCAAATCCCAGAGTTCGCAGAGGCCATGCCCATGCTCAGGCAGTTTACAACCCAGCGGTATGAGTCTGAAGAAGGGTCTCGACCCGAAACGTCACCCATTCCTTCTTTCCAGAGATTCTGCCTGTCCCGCTGAGTTACTCCAGCATTTTCTGTCTAGCCCGCGGTATGAATATTGATTTCTCTAACTTCAGGTAACTCGGTTGCTAAACGCATTAACTCCCATTCCCATGCTGATCTCTCTGTCCTGGGCTTCGTCCACTGTCAAGGTGACCCTACGCAAATTGGAGGAACAGCGCCTCATATTTCGCTTGGACAGCTTACACCCCAGCCATGTAAATTTGATTTCTCTAATTTAAAGTAAATCTTGTTTTCCCTCTCTGTCCCTTCCCCATCCTAGTTCTCCGTCGAGTTTCACTATCCTGATTCATTTTACTGATTGTGTGCCTCGTTGTCATCTTCCCCTCAGCCAACAATGAACCATTTTACATTTTCCTTGCTTTGATCTGTCGTTTTCACACCCTACCCTTACATATCTCTAGACTCCCTCTCCCTTGAATCTCAGTCTGAAGAAGTGTCTCGACCCGACACGTCACCCATGCCTTCTCTCCAGAGATGCTGGGTGTCCCGCTGAGTTACTCCAGCATTTTGTGTCTATCTTCGAGGCCATGCCGTGGCCGTTTGGTATTCGGATCTTTGTTGTCATGTTCTTTTCCTTGACCCCTGTGTGTGATTGCGAGTAATTCCATTGGAAGTTGTCATTTTGTGGAATTATATCTCTTTTTATAACAAAAATAAGTAACTAGTAAATGAATGGTTTGATATTTGAGGTGGTCATTATTTAAAATGTTGAGAAAATTGTTGTCATCGTATTTACATCAGCCAAAAACTCGTGAAGACGAACCATAGAAACAAATAATATATCGATTGCTAATCATTTCAAAGAACCCATTATTCATTGGTGTAAAATATAATCAATCGGTTGAGGGGTGGGGAAACAGCTACAACTTGTCAAGCAAACGTCACTTTCTCCACCTGATAGTTATAATTAAAGGTGAGAGTCCGATTCGATTTATTCTGTCGTCAAAGAAATCACACGTAACATATCAGCTTTAAAATAGTTTTCCTCAGAGGATTTTGACTGCCAGAACTTTGCCTTATGTGAACATTTAGGATTGAAAATTATCTTGCAGGTTTTGATGAGTTACAATGCCTGAAAACAGTTTTGAATTTTATATACGCGTTTGAAGGTCTCCATGTTGTTGTGGAGTAGCCGGAAGAAACTCTGCAACATTCATATCAGAGCAGTCAAAATGGTTTGGGAAATGAAAGATGTTATCTTAATAACCACTTGTACCCAATATATTATTCCACTAAATTGCAGTTACGTTTTTTTTTAAATCGAAACATCGAATAAATTTTGATTGTACTTTTTGCGGTCACAGTCCTGTTGGATAGAGTGTTCCAAAGATTCTCTAGCCTGAGTGACAAAATTTCTTCTCAATTTTGTCCTGAATGATCGATCTTAATTTGGGACCATCACACCTGTTTCCAAATAAAGCTCGACTGTGTAGATCCAGATTGCTAAATCTCTCGTACAATCTCTCGTATCTTTCATCTGTCATTCCAGGAATCAATTTGGCAAGTCTTCACCACACTCCTCTTTTGCAGATACATCCTCCCTTTGGCAAGGAGACCAGACTTTACACCGTATCCCAGATACAATCTTACTGGGGCTCTGTATAACTGGAGTGATCCCCTTGCAATTATAGGTCAACAAACGTTTAGCTTCCTAATTGCTTTTCAAATTTGCATGTAAACTTACAATGATTATTCTGATTTTATTTTTGTTTGAAGTTCAATAAAATTAATTGATATTAAAATGTGTTTACTAATTTTACTAGATCTCACCCAAACACTATCTTTAAAAGCTTCATAAACATTTGTGTCCTCAGTAGACACAAAATGCTGGACTAACATAGCTGGACAGGCTGCATCTCTGGAGAGAAGGAATGGTTGACATTTCAGGTCGAGACCCTTCGTCGGATTGAGTCAGGGGAGAAGGAATCTAGAGATAGGGAAGGGTTTCAAAGAGAATGTAAGGTGTGAAAACGGTATATCAAAGCAGACAATGCTCAAGGAAATGTAGAATTGTTGGCTGAGGGGAAGGTGACAACAGGAACACAAACAATAAAATTAATCAGGAGGACTGTGAAACTAGTCAGAGAGCTAGGGTGGGGGAGTGATGGAGGGTGATGGAGTGCAAGGGTTACTTGAAGTTAGAGAAATCAATATTCATACTACTGGGTTGTAAGCTGCCCAAGCGAAATATGCGCTGTTCTTCCAATATGCGTTTGCGATAGAACTAGTGTAAGGGTGATCATTGGTTGGCGCGAACTCGGTGCGTTGAAGGGACTGTCCACGGTGTATCTCTAAACTAAACAAAACTTCTTTGAATCTTCGGGTTGGAGGTCCAAGCTGGGGAGCCATATCTCTAAAACAGGGCACATGGCATTCTCTCACCTCTCTTTGATAAAACATCCTTGGCCTTCAGTCCTCAACTTTATTTTCTAAGCACTGTGCACTGCCAATAGAATGGTGGGGGTGGACTTCAGTCTTACATGCAAGCCGCCCTGTCAGCCACTTCTCTGGACACAATGGAGGGCTCCCCGTTGTCTCCTGGCACGGTATCTACTGAACTGGGATCCTCTGTGAGGAGTCGGGGATTCCCCTGCCATTGGAGATCTCCCTGTCATCAGAGATTCCCTTATAGTCTGTAACTCCATTGGGAGATTGCAATAGCACTAATTCATTTAGCAGCTTGTAAATTACAGCATTGATTTGTGCTGAAATGCGCTCCACCGTACACCTATAGCAGTCCAAGAGAGTACTCATTGACATACTGATTCTCCTTAATCTAAGTACATACAATGATGGACTTTCTATATGATTGCATTGATGTGCTGGGCTTAGGATAGATCTTCAGGAACTTCAAGTTGCTGACTCCACCACCGACCCGTCGATGAAGACAGGTTTGTTGATCCTCTTCTAAAGTCCACAATCAGCTCCTTGGTCTTTCTGATGTTGAGAGTAAGGTTGTTGTTCTGACACTATTCAATCAAATGATTGGTCTCATCCTATACCGATTCATTAATCAGGACCTCCTCTTGAGGCAAGTGTGAGCTGCAGGGAGAAGCCTGAGATCACCACGCCTCCTCCTTCAAAGACTAGAACTGAGTTGCCAAGACAAGACTGAGATCGTCAACGTCATTGCGCCGACAGTGAGACACAGTACCCCAATATGGTCCTCGACTTTGTTAGCACTGTAAATAAAATATATACATGTCCAACCTACTGCGAGTGAGGTCATTGCCAAACCCAGCATCATCCTCAAAGCCACAGAGGCTATATTTGAGGTTGCAGGAGCTCATACAGTATATCACAATAGGAATTAAGAGTGCAGTTTGTCTGTTGCCCCTTTGAGTAGCCCAGCTTTAGGGGAAACAAGGTTGGAATAAACTGATGTACGGTGAGCAAACAAGAGCTATCATTTTTTCAGAACAGTGAGTTTGAAAATCATGCTGTGGATTAATCTTGTGCATTGCATTATTCAAGAAAGTTTTGAGTGTGAACAATCAAACTGCGAGAAAGATGAGTTGAACTTTGTGATGTCCAGAAATAGATGTAACAGTGATTAGTGTTGGGTTAAACTCAATTAATTCAATGTTATGCAATATAATTACTTAGCCAAGTTATCGATATTTGTCTGCAGAGTTAAAGTACTGTAATTGTAATCTATCATAGGGAAATTGACTTTGAAGGAAATGTTAAAAATGACGTATATGTAAAAGAAAACACAATTTTAGAAAATAAAATTTCAGCATTCTGTATTTAAACCCTAATCGGAAATTCCACAAATAACAAACTGCCAACTGCGCATTAATGGAATTTTTGTTTATTTACCAGAATCATCAGTATCTCTAAAACTGGCTGTTTTGTATCACATTGAACTTTCAATGTATGCTCATGTATCACAAGACTTGCACTCAGTGCTATTTTTGAAATGTGTACTTTGATAGGCTGGGTCAGCTAATTCCAGTGCTTCCTGGTTTCTAGGTAGGCAATCATGGGTAACCTAACAAACATTGCATAAAATTCATCATGTGTCATTTATACTTAAAATAAATATGTATGCTGTTGTTCGCTGGCCTATGTGTAAGAATTTTATACTTAGTTGCACTACTGTATGTATCATATTAAGGATAAATATAATCTTGTCAGCAAACAAAAATGTTAACTGTGTGATTGTACTAATGGAATTTAATTAAGTTTAAAGCAATAGATTAAAATGCTTATGAAAAAAAATGTACCTCAGCTGTACAAAACTTGTACTGTAACATGTAGCAAAGTAAATCTAACTTTCTGATTAATTGTGCATAGCATTAATAAGTATATGATAAACATTATTTTGAATATGGAACTTTCAGACAATCATAACATTGTTGTAAAAATTCTGAATTACCACAAACACAGGTATACATTTACTCGTAAGACTGCCCATCCTGATCATGTAAAATTAGCAGAAGTGAGTTCTTCAGTAAACATTATAATGCAATAGAGGGTCTTCAGGACAACTTGGGTGTCAATATTTGCAGCTGTAAACAACAAATTGTCCATAAATACTGATTATGTACATTATTTATTTCATTCATATGATTCTGGTCATTTGTAACAGTTCTTTGGATTATCTAAAATGGTTACACTCGATGGGTTCCATAAACTCCTGCACACTTTCACATCTTTCAGCACACAGATATCAGATAGTGTTAAGAGAATGAGATAGTTTCTGATATGTATTGTCCAATTTGAATATGGTCTGATGAAACTGGTTCAAAGTACTCTATGGAATGTTTTCGATTTTTTTTCTACTGAAGTGATTTGTATCATCCAGTTCTGCATTGAACATGAACATGACACATGATAATCTAGTGCAGAATAATTTTCCATTTTCTGTAACATGTTAACTGTTGATTGTAACTTTTCTTCAGGTGTAAAGATCTGTAGAAGAAGATCGATTATAATTATGAGTAGTTTTTGAAAGTTAATTAGAAAATGCTTGAAATAATCTACACATTAAGCAGCATCTATGGAGATTTCACTACAATAACCTTGCTTTTATGACTGGTATAAATTTTATGGGATTTAGACGTTTAGACAAGACTATAAAGATACAGCACGGAAACAGGCCCTTCGGCCCACCGAGCCCACACTGACCTGTGATCCCCGTACACTAACACTATCCTACACACTAGGGACAATTTTACAATTTTTACCAAAGCCAATTAACCTACAAACTTGAACATCTTTAGTATGTGGGAGGAAACCAGAGCACCCATAGAAACCCCACATGGTCACAGGAAGAGCGTACAAACTCCATACATGACAGCACCTGTAGTCAGGATTGAATCCAGGTTTCTTATGCTGTAAGGTAGCAACTTATTGCTGCACCACTGTGCCGCCCATCTGACCATCTTTTGCAATATGAACACAATTAATGGCTGCGGCTTGCTGTATTCAATACTTTTAGCAATTGTAAGAAAAATATGGCATGAAGCCTTTCCAGTCTACCTTGTTTTTTTTTAATTGTTTCAACTTATTTTTTATGTTTTCTGCAAGTTAGAATATTATATTTTACTTAGACATTTGTTTTAAAATGGATGGCATCAAGATTTCAGCGAGGGAAACTATTGGTAAATCTTATGGCATCCTTTAATAATGGCAATGGGAGTTTGGTAGGGAGAAATCAACTTTTCATATCTGTAAATTATACAAGAATATTATCAAACAAAATTTGTCTCCTGATTACATCAGGGAATTGTAAGGTAAATGGCCAAGTAGCCTAATTTAAAGGTAATGGGTGAAGGTTTGGCACCAGATGAGTTGTCCGATGGAGAGATATTGAATGTTGAGGCAATTTAAAACGATAATCTAAGTAAGATATGATGTCAAAGTCTGCATTAGATTGTACACCATCAATCAAACAGTGATCATGTTAGAGAGGGACTGGGTCAGTCAAGAAGAGTGTTTGCAGTGGGGATCAAAGAATGTTCTTGTGGGCAGAGGTAATTTGTTCCCATCCAGATCTGCATGTTGGACAAACCATGATGAATCGGAGACAGCGGTGAGGAAAAGCAGGATAGCCGTATGTCATCATATCAAAAAATTGTGTGCCAAATACATTCGGCAAACAATTTTTTTCAATTGGCCTTATGAGACTGCCTGTACTTTTCAAAGGATGTAGTGATAGCAAAATGAAAATCAAAACACTGCGAATTTTCATTTCACTGGCCCAAATAGCACCTTTCAAATATATTGAGACAATGCACCGATCAACCAAAACATTATGACCACTGACAGGTGAAGTGAATAACATTGATTATCTTGTTACAATGGCACTTGTCAAGGGGTGGGATATATTGGGGAGCAAGTGAACAGTCAGTTCTTCAAGTTGATGTATTGGATGCAGGAGAAATGGGCAGGAGTAAAGACCTGAGCGACTGACAAGAGCCAAATTGTTATGGCCAGACGACTGGGTCAGAACATCTCTGAAACGGCAAGGGTGTGGGGTGCTCCAGGTCAGCAGTGGTGAGTACCTACCGACAGTGGTCCGAGGAGGGACAAACCACAAACCGGCAACAGGGTGTTCGGCGCCCAAGGCTCATCGATGCGCGAGGGCAACAAAGGCTATCCTGTCTGGTCCGAACCGACAGAAGATCTACTGTGGCACAAGTCACAGAAAATTTTGAGGGTGGTCACGGGAAGGATGTGTCACAATACACAGTGCGTACCCTGCTGCGTAAGGGGCTGCACACGGAAGACCAACAGCATATAAGGCAGGTGGTAATTTTCTAAGACCAATGCTCTTCTTTCCTTATTAACGAATCACTTGAGGCACACACAGACCTACCAGTGGTTGGAAACCTCCTGGATAGTGGCCAAATGGCGGAGTTTCTGACGGGAAAGGAATGAAGCACATTCAAAAGATACATTGATTCATTGTATAATTTTGACCAATTGGTGCTTCAAATCCCTGCCAACTCTGCAGAATCTCTACCTACCTCGACTCCATCCTATCCCCCCTGGTTAAATCCCTCCCCACCTATCTCCAAGACACCTCACACGCTCTCCATCTCCTGGATAACTTCCGGTTCCCAGGCCCCCACTCCCTCATTTTCACCATGGATGTCCAGTCACTCTACACTTCCATCCCCCACAAGGATGGTCTCGAAGCCCTCCGTTTCTTCCTTGACCATAGAACCAGCCAATCCCCATCGACCAACACTCTCCTCCGCCTAGCAGAGCTGGTTCTTACCCTCAACAACTTCTCCTTTGACTCCTCCCACTTCCTCCAAACCAGAGGCGTAGCTATGGGCACTCGCATGGGCCCTAGCTACGCCTGCCTCTTTGTCGGGTACGTCGAACAATCCCTGTTCCAGACGTACACTGGCCCCATCCCCGAACTCTACCTCCGCTACATCGACGACTGCATTGGTGCTACCTCTTGCACCCATGCAGAACTCACTGACTTCATACACTTCACCTCCAATTTCCATCCTGCCCTTAAATATACCTGGACTATCTCTGACATCTCCCTCCCGTTTCTGGACCTCACCATCTCCATCACAGGAGAAAAACTAGTGACGGACATTTACTACAAGCCCACCGACTTGCACAGCTATCTGGACTACACTTCTTCCCACCCGGTCCCCTGCAAAAAGTCTATCCCCTACTCCCAATTCCTCCGTCTACGCCGCATCTGCGCCCGGGATGAGGTGTTTCAGACTAGGGCTTCCGAGATGTCCTCGTTTTTCAGAAAACGGTGCTTCCCCTCCTCCATTATAGATGAGGCTCTCACTAGGGTCTCTTCTACATCCCGCAGCTCCGCTCTTGCTCCCCCTCCCCCCACTCGCAACAAGGACAGGATCCCCCTCGTTCTCACCTTCCACCCCACCAGCCAGCGGATCCAACATATCATCCACCAACATTTCCGTCACCTACAACAGGACCCCACCACTGGCCATATCTTCCCATCCCCTCCCCTCTGCGTTCCGCAGAGACCGTTCCCTCCGCAACTCCCTGGTCCACTCGTCCCTTCCTACCCAAACCACCCTAACCCCGGGCACTTTCCCTTGCAACCGCACGAGATGCAACACCTGTCCCTTTACCGCCCCCCTCAACTCCATCAAAGGACCCAAACAGTCTTTCCAGGTGAGACAGAGGTTCACCTGCACCTCCTCCAACCTCATCTATTGCATCCGCTGCTCTAGATGTCAACTTATTTATATCGGCGAAACCAAGCGCAGGCTCGGCAATCGCTTCGCTGAACATCTGCGCTCGGTCCGCATTAACGCAACTGATCTCCCGGTGGCCCAGCACTTTAACTCCCCCTCCCATTCCCAGTCTGACCTCTCTGTCATGGGCCTCCTCCAGTGCCATAGTGAGGCCCGCCGGAAATTGGAGGAGCAGCACCTCATATTTCGCCTGGGCAGTTTGCGGCCCGGTGGTATGAACGTCGACTTCTCCAACTTCAGATAGCTCCTCTGTCCCTCCCTTCCCCTCCTCCTTCCCAGATCTCCCTCTATCTTCCTGTCTCCACCTATATCCTTCCTTTGTCCCACCCCCGACATCAGTCTGAAGAAGGGTCTCGACCCGAAACGTCACCCATTCCTTCTCTCCCGAGATGCTGCCTGACCTGCTGAGTTACACCAGCATTTTGTGAATAAATCGATTTGTACCAGCATCTGCAGTTATTTTCTTATACTGCAGAATAATCTAATTGGTCCAGTTCCCTTGATCTAGCCCCATTGTCCTGCAATTTTAGTTCTCTCAAATTTCTTTCCAATTTCCACAATTCCACCATTTAGGCAGCAAGTTCTAGGTCATTACCACTTGCTGCACAAAAACATTTCTTTTTCATATCCTCCCTATATACAGTATCTTGCTCAAAACCCAGTCTGTCTATATAACTAGATATTAAAACATATTTAGAAATCTAGGAAATACATGCTAGATTCATGTAATTTCTTGATTTAAAATGATCCATGGCTATTCTGGATTACATAGGACAATGGACACACGAAAAATAATTGACAATCAAAACAAATGTGGAAACATCCATTTGCCGTTAGGGACTAAAAATACTGGATAACCAGTTCATGGTGAGCAATTAGATTTTTACTATGAAACTAAAAGTGGATTCATTTAACTTATAAAGCCAATTTGCAAGGAGAAGATACTTGTATTCAAAAAATAAGTAATCGCACAGTCGTTTGCTGATCAATTTCCTGCAAATTTAAAAGCTATTAGCTAATGAATAATGATTTTCCATTAATATAATATCTTCTTTCAAGTTGATTTTGATGATAGTAAGTTACATTTGCTGCTGAAAGAAATTGTTAAACCACATAATGAAGATCATTAGAGCAAAGCAACTTAACTCAAAGTTGACCAGGATAAAGGAAGAATGTTCTTGGATGTGGGTGGGTGGTTAGTTTGCGAATGATTCTGAAATCGTCAAGGAGTTAGTTCCAACCAGGCAGCTGCTATGTCTTAGCAATCTCGAGCAAAGGGCAGGAAACCACTTGTTCTACCAGGAGGGAGATTTGCAATATAAAACATGGAGACATAGAGAGATATAGCATGGAAATGTTGTAATGAGTCTGGCAGCTCTGATTTAACCTCATTTGCAGATTTAGTTGTCACTGATGAGTATGAGCATAAGAAATAGGAAGTATGATCCCTCACTGCTGCTTCAGCTTTCAATAAAATTATGGCTCATATTTTATCTCAGCACCTCATTCCTGCATGAATGAGCTCTCTTATCGAAATAACCAAAACTATATTGATCTGAGTGACTGAACTTTCACAGCCCTCTTGGATGGAGAATTCTAAGATTCACCATTCTCTGGGTGAAAAATAATCTTCTTTTCACAGTCTGGACTGACTTCACAATCACAATCACAATCACAATAATACTTTTTTTGCCAAGTATGTTTTGCAACATACGAGGAATGTGGGACAACATCATTCCTGCATCTGACTATCAAACCTGGTTAAAATTTTATATGTTTCAGAGATCTTCCACTCTTTTAAATTCTGCTAATTCCTACCCTCATAGCATAACAATCTCCCCATCCCAAGAATCAATCCGAGCAACCTCAATGGCATTACTCTTTTGCAATGTTATTCTCCCTTAGCGAGTGAGACCAAATTAATGCACAATATTGCAAGTGCCATCTCAACAGGACTCCGTAAGGATGCTTCCCAAACATTAGGAAAGCAAGCAGATGAAAGAACACAAGGATAGCTTCAAGGAAAGTTAGATGCCTTTATCAACCTGCTTCATTGGCACCTCTCATATGGCTGCATCTACTCCCATGGGCTATTTTATTGTCAACTCACAAACCCACAATAGACAGGCATGGTTCCAGCTGCCACTTGCAAGTTCCCCTCCACGTTGCACACTACCCTGACCAGGAACTTTATCACCTTTGTTGTCAATGAGTCTAAGTACTGAAACTCTTTACCAAGTAGCTCAATAGTTATATCTACACCCCGACAACTTCAGCGAACCAGGAACAAAAAAAAACCTCTTGTCACAGTCAAAAAGATGCATGCTATTGAATTAGCCTTCCACATCATGGAAGAAGACATAATCTTCTAAATTTCTTTTCTAAGCCTCTTCTCATGCACCACATATTGATTTACGCCAGTAAACATACAATGCATTCAGAAAGTATTCAGACCCCTTCACTTTTTCCACATTTTGTAACGTTATTTTAAAATGGATTAAATTCATTTTTTTAATCATCAATCTACGCACAATACCCCAGAATGAAGAAGCGAAAACAGGTCTTTAGAAATTTTTGCAAAGTAATTAAAAAGAAATAACTGAAATATCACATTTACAGAAGTATTCAGACCCTTTGCCATCTATATACTAAAACTCTTGTTTGTTTGTTTATTTCTTTGTTCCTGAACTACAGCCAAAACGGGACACGATAGCATGGCAATTTTAGGCCCACCTTGGTGCTAATGGAAGAAGTGTCATTGAAATCGGTGTTATATTTTTAAAGTTATTTACATTTTAAAGTTTAAATCTATCTCCTAGAGAAGGAGGGGGGAGGGAGGGAGGAGGTGGAAGGAGGGGGGAAGGGAGTGAAGAGGTGGAGGGAAGGAGGGGGGAGGAAGGAGGATAAGGGGGGTTGAGAGGGATGGAGTGGGGGGGAAGGGGAAAGGTGGGGAGGGGAAGGGGGAGAGGGAGGGGAGGGGGAGGGGGGAGGGAGGGGGAGAGGGGGTAGGGAGGAGGTGGGAGGAAGGGGGAGGGGGAGGGAGAGTAGAGGAGAGCGTGCTGCTCCAATGCAGGAGAGGTTTAGGCCCAACGGGTCCACTTGGTCTATGACACTCAAAATTTTAAAGTTATTCACATTTTAATGTTTAAATCTATCTCCTAGAGAAGGAGGGGGGAGGGAGGGAGGGGGTGGAAGGAGGGGGGAAGGGAGGGGTGGAGGGAAGGAGGGGGGAGGAAGGAGGATAAGGGGGGTTGAGAGGGATGGAGTGGGGGGGAAGGGGAAAGGGAGGGAAGGGGAAAGGGAGGGAAGAGGTGGAGGGAAGGAGGGGGGAGGAAGGAGGATAAGGGGGGTTGAGAGGGATGGAGTGGGGGGGAAGGGGAAAGGTGGGGAGGGGAAGGGGGAGAGGGAGGGGAGGGGGAGGGGGAGAGGGGAGGAGGGAGGAAGGGGAGGGGGAGGGAGAGTGGGGGGGAAGAGGAAAGGTGGGGAGGGGAAGGGGGAGAGGGAGGGGAGGGGGAGAGGGGAGGAGGGAGGGGGAGGGAGGGGGAGAGGGGGTAGGGAGGAGGTGGGAGGAAGGGGGAGGGGGAGGGAGAGTAGTGGAGAGCGTGCTGCTCCAATGCAGGAGAGGTTTAGGCCCAACGGGTCCACTTGGTCTATGACACTCAAAATTGAGCTTATGTTCATCCTGTTTCCATTGATTATCCTTGAGATGTTTCTACAACTTGATTGGAGTCCACCAGTGGTAAATTAAATTGAATGGACATGATTTGGAAAGGCACACACCTGTCTATATAAAGTCCCACAGTTGACAGTGCATGTCAGAGCAAAAACCAAGCCATGAAGACGAAGGAATTGTCCATAGACCTCCGAGACAGGATTATGTTGAGACACAGATCTGGGGAAGGGTATAAAACAATTTCTGCAACATTGCAGGTCCAGAAGAGCACAGTGTCATTCTTAAATGGAAGAACTTTGGAACCACCAGGACTCTTCATAAAGCTGGCCGCCTGGCCAAACTGAGCAATCGGGGGAGAAGGGCCTTGGTCAGGGAGGTGACCAAGAACCTGATGGTCACTCTGACAGAGCTCCAGAGTTCTTCTGTGAAGATGGGAGAACCTTCCAGAAGGACAACTATATCTGCAGCACTCCACCAATCAGGCCCTTATGGTAGAGTGGCCAGATGGAAGACGCTCCTCAGTAAACGGCACATGACAGCGCACTTGGAGTTTGTCAAAAGGCACCTAAAGGACTCTCAGACCATGAGAAACAAGATTCTCTGGTCTGATGAAACCAAGATTTAAATCTTTGGCCTGAATACCAAGCGGCACCGCTCATCACCTGGCCAATACCATACCTATGGTGAATCATGGTGGTGGCAGTATCATGATGTGGGGATGCTTTTTAGCGGCAGGAACAGGGAGACTAGTCAGGATCGAGGAAAAGATGAACGGAGCAAAGTACAGAGAGATCCTTGATGAAAACCTGCTTCAGAGCGTTCTGGATCTCACACTGGGGCAGAGGTTCAGTTTACAACAGGACAACGACCCTAAGCACACTGCCAAGACAACGTAGGAGTGGCTTCATGACAATGCTGTGAATGTCCTTGAGTGGCCCAGCCAAGGCCCGGACTTGAACCCGATCGAACATCTCTGGAGGGACCTGAAAATAGCTGTGCATCGACGCTCCCCATCCAACCTGACAGTTTGAGAGGATCTGCAGAGAAGAATGGGAGAAATGACCCAAATACAGGTATGCCAAGCTTGTAGCGTCATACCCAAGAAGACTTGAGGCTGTAATCGCTGCCAAAGGTGCCTCAACAAAGTACTGAGTAAAGAGTCTGAATATTTATGTAAATGTGATATTTCAGTTATTTATTTTTAATTACTTTGCAAAAATTTCTAAACATCTGTTTTTGCTTTTTTTATTGTGGGGTATTTTGTGTAGATTGATGATTAATAAAAATAATTTAATCCATTTAAAAATAAGGCTGTAAAGTAACAAAATGTGGAAAAAGTGAAGGGGTCTGAATACTTTCTGAATGCACTGTACAATGTATGTGCACAAGGGTGAATGCATAAGTGAAATGTTGTTATTTAATAGACTAATTTAAGCATAACGAATAATGTACTACTTTTAGGTTATTAGGTAATTAGTAAGTAGATGGAAACATAGAAAAATAGGTGCAGGAGTAGGCCATTCGGGCCTTTGAGCCAGCACCACCATTCAATATGATCATGGCTGATCATCGAAAATCAGTGAATTCTCCGTTCTTGCTTTTTCCACATATCTTGATTCCTTTAGCCTGAAGAGCTAAATCTAACTCTCTCTTGAAAGCATCCACTGAATTGGCCTCCACTCCCTTCCGTGGCAGAGAATTCCACAGATTCACAACTCTCTGGGTGAAAATGTTTTTCCTCATCTCAGTCCTAAATAACCTACACCTTATTCTTAAACTGTGACCCCTGGTTCTGGACTCCCCCAACATCGGGATCATTTCCAATCCTTTAAGAATTTTAATATGTTTCTATAAGATCCCTTCTCATCCTACTAAATTCCAATGAATTATGTTATTCATCGAATTATGTTAATTTTGGCTGTTCCAAAAATGTCTATACTGACATTGTCTATTAGAATTGTATCAGCTGTGGGTACCACTATTTTTGGATGTGGCATTAAAAATATGTCTGAAGCAAATGTGCAAGAGGAGAAAATAATTTTGGTAAGAAAATTGTCACTCCCTCGCAACGGTTGCACGTGTACTCAGATACAGAAAGGGACAGACTACTAATACTGTCAAGGTGCTGTTAGCCCTTCTGAGGCATCTGTCCACAGAGGTTGGGGACATCTTTAAGAAAGAAAGGAGGAAAGGAAAGGAAGGAAGGAAGGAAGGAAGGGAAGAGAAGGGAATTCCACACATGCAGTATTGCAAGGCAGGATTGAAAGTGGGTGGCTGATACAATACAATATATCTTTATTGTCATTGTACAAGTACAACGAGATTAAGAATGCCACTTCCATATCGATGCTGTGGAATAAATAAATCACGGCAAAAACAAAAACAACAAAGGGAGGGGAAAAAAAAGGAAACAGGGTAAAGTGCAAAAAAGGTTCATGCAGGGTCAAGTGTGCCAGATGACCATGGGGGCAGAGACAGATCATGGGGGCTCTCAGCAGGTCCGATTCAGAATAGTGATAGCTCCAGGAATAAAGCTGTTTCTTAGTCTGGACGTGCGGGCGTAGAAGCCTTGTAACGTCTGCCAGATGGAAGAAGTACAAACAGACGGTGGTATGGGTGTGTAGAGTCCTTGTAGATGCTGGTGGCTTTCCTGAGGCAGTGTGCGTTGTAGATGTCCTCCAGGGCTGGTAGCTGTATCCCAATGATCCTCTATGCTCTGCAGACGACCCGCTGAAGAGCTCTCCTATCCGCTGCCGTGCAGCTGAGATACCACACATAGATGCCGTATGTCAGTATGCTCTCTGTGGTGCAGTGGTAGAAGGTCATCAGTAATTGTTGGGGCAGACCGACCTTTTTCAGCGTTCACAGGAAAAACAGCCGTTGCTGTGCTTTTTTGACTAGCGCAGCGGTATTAGTGGACCATGTGAGGTCCTCGGAAATATATGTGCCCAGAAACCTGAAGCTAGACACTCTCACCACTTTGTCCCCGTTGATGAAGACTGGAGCGTATTCCGCATTCTGTGACCTTCTAAAGTTGATAATTAACTCCCTGGTCTTAGATGTGTTTAGGGACAGGTTGTTCTCTGAGCACCAGCTCACCAGGTTCTGCACCTCCGCTCTGTAGGCTGATTCATCGCCTTTGGAGATCAGCCCGATCACCGTTGTGTCATCCGCAAATTTGACGATGGTGCTGGTGGCAAATGCAGGAACACAGTCATGTGTGAAGAGGAAGTAGAGGATGAGGCTCAATACACAACTGATGGCAGCAGTCCATCAATTGCGCCACCATGAATTCCATCAGGGCAAATTTCTATTATCCGAACTGCCTTAACGTGGCATTGCATCGTAACTGAAAATTCTAGGTGTAAGAATACATCAGAATAGGTTTTCTGTGGTGATCACCTTTCCAAACGTTTTAGCATCTTCCATTTCAAAAATGTCAAATGAAGGTGATGAATTTCATGTTAATTCAAAACATAATTGTTAAACCTTTAAGACATGATTAAACATTACAACGTACTGCGTCCAATGCCTCTGATATTAATATATTCAGTCTGAAGAAGGGTCTCGACCCGAAATGTCGCCCATTCCTTCTCTCCTGAGATATAAGAAAATAACTGCAGATGCTGGTACAAATCGATTTATTCACAAAATGCTGGAGTAACTCAGCAGGTCAGGCTGAGATGCTGCCTGACCTGCTGAGTTACTCCAGCATTTTGTGAATAAATACCTTCGATCTGTACCAGCATCTGCAGTTATTTTCTTATACTTAATATTACTACAAGTGATTTTCTTTGACTGGCTTCTTTGCTGACAACTTGATTTTGAAACATGCAACATAAACCCTTCAGAGGCCAATGTTATCTGAATCCCACCAGTTACCTGTTACTTTAAATTATTTTTGTTGCTGACTGATAGATGCAGTTTTACATATGCCAGAAACATCTGATGCTTCCACAAAATGGTAGCAAGGTCATAAAACTTAATAAATATTGGACAGTGATAAACCACAAAATAACATCCTTCCTCACTGTGAACTTCTGGATATACAGAATGCAACGGGATTTTACGAATAAGCAGACAACTGAGACATCTCTGTCTTATCCCTCATTATGACGGCAAGCATTCATGTAAGCCATAAAGAGCTGCAAGCATGAATTTACCCCATGATGTGGCAAGTGGACACAGCCTATGCAACATGGAACTTCAGCATCAGTCAGTACATCTGTTTTGATAGCTATGTGGAATTTCTGTTACATAAATAAAGTATCAAGATTACAGATAAAAAATAGAATGCCATCAGATGTGATTGCAACTTAACACAATTGCAACTTATGTATGAAAATAAAGCAACATAAAATAAGTATTAATTTGTGTAAATCTTTATTAACTGCTTTGAGGAATTTGAACTCAATCGTTTATCACAGATAATGTAGAATATAGAAGGGACAGTACAACACAGGAACAAACCATTTGGAGTACAATATCTGTGCCAAACATGATGCCAAGTTAAATTAATCTCTGCCTACACAAGATCGATATCACTCCATTCCCTACATGTCCATGTGTCAATGTAAAAGTCTCTTAATCATCATTATCTTATCTACCTCAACCGCCACCCCTGGGCTGAGATTTCCAGGCAACTATTACATTCCGTGTAAAAAAAATTGGCCCACACATCTCCTTTAAATTTTACCCCTCTAAGTCTCTAATCTTGACATTTTCACCCTGGGAAAAAGGTTCTGACTGTGTACTTGTTCTATACCTCACATAAATTTATATAGTTCTATCAGCTCTCCCCTCAACCTCCTGATATTCTAGAAAGAGTAATCCAAGTTTGTCCACCTTTCCCTTCTCGTGAATACCCACTAATACAGGCAGCACTCTGAAAGTCTCTTCTACAACTCTCCAAAGCCTCCACAACCTTCCCATAATGGGGCAAACAGAACAAAATGCAGTAATCCAAATGTAACCTAACCAAAGTCTTGTAGAGCCGCATCACGACTACCTGACTTCTACTTTTATACTCAATGCCCCTATCAATGAAAGCAATCATACCCTATACCTTCTTTAATACTCTATCTACTTCTGATGCAACTTTCAGGGAGTTATGGACTTGGACCCCGTTGTACATCAATGTTATTAAGGGTCTTGCCAATTAACTATACTTTCCTCTTATATTTGTCCTCTAAAAGTACACTTTGCACTTGCTCAGATTAAACTGCATCTGCCATTTCACTGCCCATTTCTGTAGATGAATTATATCCCACTGTATACATTGGCAGCCTTCCTCACTGTTAGCAACTCCAGATCCTTGATGTCCTCTGCAAACTTACTAACCAATCTTTCTATATTTATGTCCGTTATTTAACTGTATCAAGAAACAATAGAAGGCACAGCACAGATATCTCCAGCCCGAATAACACCCTTCCATCACAACCCTTTGTCTTCTATGAATAATACAATTCTGAATCTAAATTACCAAGTCACCATGGACCCCATGCATCTTAATCTTCTGTATCAGTCCACCCTGAGGGACTTTATCAAATAAATACATGACCAAAATCCACAAACACAACATTCACCATCCAACCTTATTGATCTTCATTAATTCTTCAACATACTCAATCAAGTTTGTAATACATAACCTGCCATAGACATAGGCATGTAGACTGTCCATACCTTGCCCATTCTCTTCTAAATGTGAGTAAATGTATTTACTTATTACTGAGATTGAAAGCTATGTATATTTTAAATTTCTGGAATTTGAAGCTCTCTTCAAACCTGCCATTTTCAATCTGAATGAAATGATCACAGATCATAAGGTGTAACTTATTTTTTATATCTGCTCTAATTCAATATTTGTTCTCTTAAGGTATACATTATGCTTCCATTCCAAAGATTAAGAGATTGAAACAGGCTCTTAATTGCACAACTGGATGTTGGTCTCTTGCTCACTTGGTCAGGTCAGGAGAGGACAGGGCTGAATATTTTTTTTCTGGAATGCTCCTAATATAAAACAAAACTATAAATGTACTTGGTGTAATAGTGAGGATATTGGGTGATTCACAAATTCTTTTTGTATGGAATTTATGGAAGATTTGTGTAGTCTTAAAGTACAAAAACAAATGCTAAAACACAATTGAATTAAAACAAGACACAAAAAGTTGGAGTAATTCAACGCGTCAGGCAAGAAAAGGAATAGTTGATGTTTCGGGTTGAGACTCTTCTTCAGACTGAGAGTCAGGTAAGAGAGAAACGAGAGATATGAAAAGGTACAAATAAATAAATGAATAAAAAGGTATACAAAAGGACAAATTAAAGGCAGTAGCGATGATCAAGGAAAGGTGGAGCCCACATGGTCTATTATTGGCTGTGGAGAAGATGATAAGGGGCGTGGCTGTGTTCTGCAGCTGCGGCTCACCGGCAGTCTCTCTGTCTTTTTTTTTGTTTTTTGTCTATTGTCATCGTTTAATGTACGTTTTGTTCTATTTTTAACTCTGTGTATGTGGGGGGGGGGGGGGGGGGGGGTGGTGGGGGGGGTTGGGGGAAACCTTTTTTCTAATCTCTTCCTCAACGGAGATGCGATCTTTATCGTGTCGTATCTCCGTTCGCGCTACGACCTAACACTGTGGAGTCGGCGGCCTCCAGCTGGGATCGACCTTGAAGACTCCGGTCGCAGGGCCTGGACTTACCATCTCGGAGGCTTCGGCTGTGGGCCCTGCAGACCGCAACATCGGGAGTTCGCAGGTCCATGGCTGGCGACCGGCTTTCGGGAGCTCCAGCCGTAGCAGCTTCGACCGCCCCGAAGCGCGAGGTACGATCAACCCGCTCGCAGGCCCTTCATCGCCCTGCGTGGCCCGGCCGCAGCACTTTCCATCGCCCGGTGGGGGCTCAGGACTTTCATCGGCCTGCTCGGCTCGGCCCTGGGACTTTCCATCGCCCTGTGGGGGCTCAGGACTTTCATCTGCCTGCTCGGCTCGGCCCTGGGACTTTCCATCGCCCAGTGGGGGCTCAGGACTTTCATCTGCCTGCTCGGCTCGGCCCTGGGACTTTCCATCGCCCAGTGGGGGCTCAGGACCTTCATCGGCCTGCTCGGCTCGGCCCTGGGACTTTCCATCGCCCGGTGGGGGCTTCAAAAAGTTGGGAGCCTCGATCACCTCGTGGCACCACGGGAGAAGAATGAGGAGGAGATAAGACTTTTCTTTGCCTTCCATCACAGTGAGGGTGTGCCTAGAGCAATCACTGTGATGGCTGTTTGTGTAAAAACTGTATCTGTGTGTCCTGTGCTTTTTGTTGTCTACTGCCGGACCCTGACGTGAGAGGACCACTGGCGTTGTTTATTCGCCGCTTTTCCGTTAGGATAGTTTGTCTGTTTGTTTTTATGTTGATTGTTTTTGTAAAGCGCTTTGAGCACCCGATAAGGCGCTATATAAAATAAATGCTTATTATTATTATATTATTATTATTATTATTATAATGAGTGATACCAACAATGAAATTAAGCAGGATGATAGTGAAACCGGTACGACGACAAGGGAGGGAGAGGGATGAAGAGGGAGATGATGCAAGGGTTACTTGAAGTTAGAGAAATCAATATTCATACTGCTGGGTAGTAAGCTGCCCAAGCATTTTACAGCAGCTATTCTCAATAATTAAAACACATTCATTCTGCTTGCTCCATCAGTTTGTCTTCCCTTCTTTTCAACGTTATTTTAATTTATTTTTTAAATGTTAATTGACTTAACATTATTTTCTCTATTATTACCTTGTATGCACCACTCTACTTTTCTAACCACTTTCTTTATAAAATAAAGTTTAAATATGAACCTACTTGTTTATTCCCACTCTAGACTTCTATCCCCTTTGTTAGGTTTGGGAAAAACAAGTTTTCAATTTTTAAATTAAGATTTTCAATTCAAATTGAGATCTTGACATTGGGAAACTATGAACAAATTTGGCCATTTACTTAAGAGATTCTCCTTCCAAAGTATAGGGAAAAAAAGTTAATAATAGAATTAAGTAACATAACCTCCATGAATTTATACGGACATGGTTTGTTCAGTTTTCATTTTTAGTACTTGGATAATTCATGGTTTCCGCCTTATTATTTTGAGAACAGCAAAATTAAACTTATTTTCAGAGACTTACTGTTGTGCATGGTTTGAAGTCTGTTTATTTTAGAATGCTTACAAAATATTAAAGTGAAAATCACAAAGTTTGAGATTTCTGTGGATCTATTGAGCCGAATTTAGCAAAGGTGACTTCTATGTGGCTACCAGAAGTGGTATTCAAGGACATGTGTTACAGCATCCATTCTTAACAGTTTACCCAGGTCATGGATGGAGCAGATGAGGATGATTGGGCAAAGATCAATGTCTTAAGGAATTCCTGTAGTGGTGCCCTGAAAGTGGAATAATGTACTTCGAAAACCATAACTATCTTCCTTCATCCAAAATGTAACTCTAACCACTGGAGCGTTTTCCCCTTTCGGCTATTAATTAAGGATATTCGATGCCACACTCAATCAATGCTGCCTTGATATTGAGATTGGGCATCTGTGAACAAGTTATTGGTGTCTAAATGCTGTTCAGGAACAGCTTCTTTCCCTCTGTTATCTGGCTTCTGAACAGTCTTTCCATAAGCTAGGTACTGTCGATTGACCTCCACCCTATTGAATTTGTTGGGCTTTGACCGTGGAACTGTTGCACTACAATGTTGACAACTATATTCCCACTCTGTATCTCCTTCTTTGCTCTACCTATAATATCTGAGTTTGACTTGATTGTAGTTATGTATAGTATTATGTGATCTGATTGGATGCCATGCAAAGCAAAGCTTTTCACTGTATCTCGCTACATGTGACAATAATAAACCTAAACCTGCCGTTGACACTTTCCATCTCTCTAATGAAAGAAGACAGATTGGGCAGTATTTAGTTGGAATGAATTTAATCTGCTTTTTATGGAAAATACATACTTGAGGCATTTCCTACAGGTTGATGCCTGTGTTCTGAACCGATGGATGCAGTTTCCAACATTTTTCTTGGAGTTGTATGTAGAATTCATGTTCACTGTCTCGCTAGATAGAAGGAATCTGCACTATAATGTGGGGAACAGGTCTTTGGCCACTGGTGATTGAGGACCCCTGTGATGACTTTTTCCGTGGCAGACAGCAAGTACAGCCATTATCATCTGATTAGTCTTCTTTCTTGAAGATGGTCACAATTACAATCTCTCTAAAATGCACTCTTCCAAGCTGTGCAATATGAGGAAGTGAATATGTGTCTGAAGTCACAATCTGCCAAATTATAGATCTTCACATGAGATACACCTACTCGAGTCATGACCCCAAGCTTGAAGATAAATCATTAAACATGACCTATTTAATAATATCATATATTTTCTGGATTTGCTTCTCAGTTTGGGGACTCTCACGGATGGCTGGCACTCTCCCAGATACGTCTTGCCATTCTATTGGTAATCCTGGCAGTTCAATTGCACTCTTTCTCTTTTCCTATCCACTGCAGCCTCTTTCCTCCTTGCTATTCAGATAATTATTTGCCTCAGCAAGGTTCAGTAAGTCTTGGATTTCCCTGTGGAATGGAAACTGGATGCGGCATTGATTGTTCATATCTTTCTTTACTGAACATCTTATTTATTAAAAATTAAACCTTGAAAATATCAACTACGAGCTGTGTCAGTACTTCACTTATTCAATTTGCTACTGATTATTAATTAGGGCAATGTAATTAATTATGGAGAGAACAAGTTTAAAGACTGATGCCCTTCTGTTGCTGGTGCATGGGAAATAGTCAGAATTGTGCTAATTGAGTATGATTTCTTGGGAATTGCACTAATCCAATTTATATCTTTCGGGCCAATTTCAGGAGTATTTATTATGCGGAGGACCTGAATGGATGTTAGTGTAAAATGCATTGGTTGTTTAATGCACAAAAAAATAGATCCAATTTGTGGGCAATAATATTGTTAACGGGATCATTCTGCCCTCTATTCTTTCAGGGACAGAATCTATAATACTCAGACAAAACAAATGGCTTCCCTTTTACCTGAACCATTTCCTAATTAAAAGTCAACAGAGCATATCTCTGTCAAGATCCTAAATGAAACCAGTTGATTTGACTGAATGATTCATCCGAAAAAGCTTTCTGCTATGACTGTACAAGATTCAAAATATAACCTGAACTGATATTGATTGGCATGTTACTGTCATCATGGTGAACTTAGAATTAAATCTTTAAATTCACTGATGACACCACCGTTGTTGGATAAATTACGAAAAATGAGTCAGAGGATGGGAGGGAGATCGATCGTCTGATTGAATAGAGCAATAACAACCTTTCACTCAACATCAGTAAATCCAATGAACTGTTTGTTGACTTTAAAATCCACAAACCTGTATTCATCAATTAGTTGGTCGTAGAGAGAGTCGACAGCTTCAAGTTCCTGGGCATGCATATCTCTGAAGATATCCTGAACACAGCTCATTGATGCAATCGTACAGAAAGTCCATCAATACTACTACTTCCCTAGAAGATTGAAGAGATTCGGTAGGTCATCAAATACTCTCTTGAAATTCTATAGGTGTATGGTGGAGAACATATTGACTGGTTGCACCATGGCCTGGTTTAGCAACTTGAACACCCAGGAACAAATGTGATTATAAAACGTGATCCATCACAGTAACTGATCTCCCCATCGTCGAAGGAATTTATAGGAGGCCGTCTCAAAAAGATAACCAGCACCAACCTAACACTGGCCATGCTCTCATTTTATTCCTGCTATCTGGTAGAAGGTATAGGAGTCTGGAAACTTAACACCCAGGTTCAAAAACAGCTTCTTCACAACAACAATCTGGCAATTGAACACTACAAGGTCCAGCTAAGCTCCAAACTACGAACTCCCTTGGTTGCACACTAGTGACTGAGCTTTGTTTTGCTTTTGCACTATATATATTTTTAATTATTGAACTTCTTTTTTTTGTTTGTTTATTATATTATCTATTGAGCACTGTGTTTACAAATCTGCTGTGCTGCTGTAAGTAAGAATTTCATTGTTCCATTTTGGTACATATGACAATTAAAGACTCTTGACTCTTGAGAAACGACAAAATTAAATAAGACATTAACACAACACAACGACATAATACAAACAGCTAATAAAAATCAAAAGGTGAAATGTTGCAAAAGTCTGTTTTGTTCCACCTCATTGTAGTAAACCAGGAACGAAAGATGACAGTATTGTGCTTACAAAATAGTCCACTGATTATTATCTGGGCCCATATAATTAATCATAATCTAAACTAAAAAGTGAATTTCAATTATATTTTTGTTTGCCCAAATAATTCTTGAATCCAAAAGCCAAATGCAAGAAATATGAAAGCGCTAACAGGTCAAGTCAAGTAAAGTCAAGTCAAGTTTATTTGTCACATACACATACACGATGTGCAGTGAAATAAAAGTGGCAATGCCTGCGGATTGTGCACAAAAAAGAATTACAGTTACAGCATATAAATAAAGTTAATAAAGTTAATATAGAGAAGACAAAATTTAGTCCCTGGAGTTATAAAAGTTGACAGTCCTGATGGCCTGTGGGAAGAAACTCCGTCTCATCCTCTCCGTTTTCACAGCGTGACAGCGGAGGTGCTTGCCTGACCGTAGCATCTGGAACAGTCCGTTACTGGGGTGGCAGGGGTCCCTCATGATCTTGCTTGCTCTGGATCTGCACCTCCTGATGTCTAAGTCCTGCAGGGGGACGAGTGTAGTTCCCATGGTGCGTTCTGCCGAACGCACTATCTCTGCAAGGCCATCCTGTCCTGGGCAGAGCTGTTCCCAAACCAGACTGTGATGTTGCCGGACAGGATGCTCTCTACAGCCCCAGAGTAGAAGCAATGAAGGATCCTCAGAGACACTCTGAATTTCCTCAGCTGTCTAAGGTGGTAAAGGCACTGCTTTGCCTTACCCACCAGTGTGGCAATGTGTGTTGCCCATGTCAGATCCTCTGTGATGTGGACTCCCAAGCTGCTCACCCTATCCACAGTAGACCCATTTATCTCCAGTGGCGTGTACGTCCTTGGATGTTTAGCCCTTCTAAAGTCCACAATCAGCTCCTTAGTTTTAGTGACATTCAAGAGGAGGCTATTGTCCTGACACCAGAGTGCCAGATCAGCTATCTCCTCCCTGTAGGCCTTCTCATCGTTGTCGGAGATCCGGCCCACCACCACAGTGTCATCAGCAAACTTGATGATGGAGTTTGAGCTGAACCTGGCCCCACAGTCATGTGTGTACAGGGAATACAGTAGGGGGCTAAGGACGCAACCCTGGGGGGATCCTATGTTCAGGGTGAGGGAGCTAGATGTGTGTTCCCCCATCCTGACCACTTAGGGCCTGGCAGTGAGAAAGTCCAGGACCCAGGCACTCAGAGGGGTGCTAAGCCCCAGTTCCAGCAGCTTCTCAACCAGTCTGCTGGGGACTATTGTGTTGAAAGCTGAACTAAAGTCAATGAACAGCATCCTCACATAGCCCCCCCTGGCTGTCCAGATGAGAGAGAGCGGTGTGCAGAACCTGGGAGACCGCATCATCCGCAGGAAGCATTTGTGGAGAAATAAATAGAATTAGCATTTCCAGTCAGTGCCCCTGAGCACGGTCATTGACCTGAAGCACTAACTTTGTTTTCTCTGACCTGTTGAGTATTTCCACCACTTCCTTTCTGTTCAGTAATTTGCATGCAGTATTTCTACTTGAACTGAAGGTCATCTACCCATCATCTTGACACTGAGTATCCGGGAACAGGCAACAAATGTAATCCTAAAATCTCACAATTCCACTTGCTTGCAATGATACTTTCTAGAATAACACAGGAAGTAAAATATCGAAGACTGTTATTGAAGGTGGTTAGCTTTATTTGATATTACATTTGTAATTCAGCTTTAATCCCGTTGATATTTAACCTGTAAAAAAACCAAAATAATTTTGATAATGACAGTTGTTTTATTTCATAGCTCCTTTATATATTATACTTCCAAATGAGATGGGTACAATGGTAGCTTGTATATTCTATATATTTTAGATGTTCATATGGCTCTGACTGCTTATAATTTCTCATCGTCCATAATGTTCAGTGTTATTATAATTATTTAAATATTTAGTCATTCCTTTCTGTTGTGTTCTAGGTTTAAAAGTACTGATCTGACGCAGCAGGAGAATAGACTTTAACATAGCATTTTCTTTGATGGCAATATGAGTTGAAATAATTCAATCCCATTATTACTGTCATTGGAAAGAAACAAAGACCTGTTATTTAAGAGAGAATTCTGATAATCTGCACCCAGATATACCTAGCCAGATGTTATAAGGCAATGGGAACACAGCTGTGTTCCTGACTGCTACAGTCAAGAACTGGCCTAGTCATCATCAGGGAATGTGTTGCAATGGTATAACACTAATAGCGTACGGACATAATTCCCTGTCCTAAAAACAAAAGTAGAGTGGGGTCACATGACCCACTGAAACCCGCTCCATTTTTCATCAGAATAATTGATGATATTCTACCCCAATTCCAGATTTCCATCTAATTACGATATCCCCATATTTCCCCAGGATACTTCCACAAGATACTTAAAAATACTTGTGAGCTAAGAAAAACTAATATTCTACATTGATCATGAGACAGTATATTCGAGAAGCACAAGCCCAGGTTTTCCCCTCCTCCACATCTACCCTCTCAGCCCCGCACTTTGACAAGTGCTCTACATCAGCCAAATAAAGCATTAAAGATTCAGGTGGAATTGAGAGCAATTATTTTCAAAAGGATAGTTATATAAAAGATAAAACAACTGAGGAATATTAAAGATGCCATTAAAATGTTTCACTTTTAATGGAGTAGCTGTTATTTTAGATATATCACCTTTGTGGAAATTCTGCACTTTATTTTGGTGGTGGCTTTGATTGGCGTTTAAATTCTTCTTCTTTAATTTCTGCGATGGTCTGCAAAATATAAAACTTAATAAGAACAATATTTATATTTTCATTACCATTCCAGGGCATAAATCTTTTTGAAACATGAAACATACTATTTTTCCTCAAAGTTTCTCTATTAATCTAAATGCAGGAGGAACATGTGTACCTGTTCTTTTAAAAAATCCACAACTATATGTAGAATTACTTTTTGCTTAAGTTGATATTTATTTCTGAGATCATATATCAAGTTATCAACTTTTTTTCCCCTATTAATTTTTCATCAGAGATGTCATGCCCATGTTTCAGCCGGTCTTATTTTTAACAGAATAGCTTACTTTCAGTAAATGTTAGGTTTGTAGCTGAGATGTAGAAAATAAAAGTGCTCCGCACTTAATGTTTTTGGCTATGAGTTCCTGAGATGTGCAATGAAGGGTAAGGTTCTACTTCACAGATTCAGAAAATGAATTATAATTAAAAACATGGCCGTTGGGAGTAATGGCTCATCTATTATTAAAATAGTTCCATGGATGTGTTGGCTTCCCTTGATGTCACATTGTATAATTAGACTACAAGGCAGAATAGTAAAGTATGGGAGAAACATGCAGAAATGGTGTAGGTACTTTTAGAGATTAATTCTCAAGCTCGGTGTTAGGATAATGTCCAGTTAGGGCTGAAATCACAAGAGAACTTTGCAAACCCATACTAAATTTGTGATCTAATATTAAATGTTCTTGGGAAGGATTATTTAATTTTACCCCCCCCCCCCCCCCACCATGACATTATCATGTGTTTGAACAAAACATAAAAATAAGTGCCTACAACAAGAAAGGAGCAGTCAACTTTATGAATTACTAGACGACCCGTGGACCACTGGGTCCCCGTTGAGACAGCGGTTGACGAAAAAAAAGACACACAATTTTAATATTATTAATGAGAGTTTTAGTAATATATAGATAGATATTACAAATGTAATTATTTCCAGACTCTCCCTCCCACGGAATCAGTCAGACCCCCCACATCCCCCTCCACTACAATGCACAGCAAGATTCCACTCAGAATATACTCAAATAACTCTTGCATTTGAACTACAACCCCAATCGGCTCCAAACCCCTCCTGCATTGGTGTAGCACCCTCCCCGTCCCCCCAGAATTAGTCAGACCCCCCCACATCCCCCTCCCCTGCAATGCACAGCAAGATCCCAAGGTTCATACTTAAATAACCCTTGCATTTGAACCACAACCCCAATCGGCTCCAAACCTCTCCTGCATTGGTCTAGCACCCTTTTCATCCCCCAGAATCAGTCAGACCACCCACATCCCCCTCCCCTGCAATGCACAGCATGATCCCACTCAGATTATACTCAAATAACCATTGCATTTGAACCACAACCCCAATCGGCTCCAAACCTCTCCTGCAATTGGTCTAGCACCCTTTTCATCCCCCAGAATTAGTCAGACCCCCCACATCCCCCTCCCCTGCAATGCACAGCATGATCCCACTCAGATTATACTCAAATAACCCTTGCATTTGAACCACAACCCTAATCGGCTCCAAACCTCTCCGGCATTGGTCTAGCATCCTCTCCTCCCCCACTCCAAAAGCGCATAGCAAGATCCCAGGGTATATCTGAGGCTGTGGCGGCCGAGGAGTCTCCCCCGGGGCCGGACGAGGGGTGAGGAAAGGGGAGAGGGAGCCATTCACCCCGGCCCCGGGCGGTCATCACGACGGCCAGCAGCAGGAGAGTGGCCACAAGGCTCTGCCGCATGTTCGTCCTGCTTGCGACAATCTTCTTTGACCTTCTCTCTGCCGCCGCGCTGCCCCACGGGAGGAAGGTCAGATGCAGCATACGCCAGGACGGGCA
This sequence comes from Rhinoraja longicauda, assembly GCF_053455715.1. Lineage (NCBI taxonomy): Eukaryota > Metazoa > Chordata > Chondrichthyes > Rajiformes > Arhynchobatidae > Rhinoraja > Rhinoraja longicauda. The sequence goes on along the minus strand of NC_135967.1, from coordinate 28,639,044 downwards.
CCGGTCCTCCCGGCGCTGCTGCGACAATGGCCAGCAACCCTCCCCCAACTGCGCGGGCGCAGCTGCCGGGCCCGGCACGTGGGAGCGCATTTATTAAAGTTTATAAAGTGAATTACTTTTAAAAAATAACAAAATTTGATACTGCACACCGCAGGCGAATGGTGAGTAAGGTGGGCCAAATATTGTTGCACTATCGTGTACCGTTTTGGCTGTATTTCGGGAACATGCATACATACAAGATGAGAGGTTTCGTTATATAGAGATAAAATTGTCACAAACAGTAATATAGAGGCATAAATACGTGATATTTTTCTGCAACTGGTTTTTGTAATAATTTAAAATCAGCCACTCCATTAACATAGAACAGTTTCAGGTTTGTCAACCTATAAGGCAGAACAGGCACAATAAAGATACGGACAACTCAATTTCAGCTCAGGTATTTTAAGGCAACATGCAGGAATTAAATGGATGCTCTCTTGTGTTACTGAATTGCAAAGGGGAAAAGGAAAATGAATAAAGCTGGTACAGCTGCTGCTTCACTGCACCAGAGATCTTGGTTCAATCCTGACCTCGGGTGCTTTCTGTGTGGAGTTTGCATGTTCTCCCTGTGATTGTGTGGGTCTCATCCGGGTGCTCCGGTTTCCTCCTACACCCTGAAGACGTGCAGGTTTGCAGGTTAATTGGCCTCTGTAAATTGTCCCTAGTATGTAGGAAGTGGCGAAAGTGGGGTAACATAAACTAGTGTGAATGGGTAATCGATGGTTAGTGTGGACTCCGTGGGTCGAAGAGTCTGTTTCCAGGCCTTCTATTTCAATCAATCAAAAAACTTTGGGTGATTAACCCAAATCTGCCCATTACATTTTCTGATGTCTTTCTGAATGTCATGGAGTGGACTGTAAGGATGCACAAAGTGAGCATTTTTCTAATGGCATGAGGAAAACGGTGAAGTTAACAGAGGGAATGTGATTGCATTCTTTCATATTCAGTGTCACAATTAATACCATAGTTCATAGGAAAGATTAGTGATTTGGAGGTCCAGACCAAAATTACTTCTGAAACAATAAACTCGCATTAAATCCTTAATTAGGGATCTCAATTAGCACTAATAAAGGCCCCTTTCTCCCACTGATGCTTTTTTAATGCTGGAGCATTGGGCTAAAACATGAATGTATTGCTCTCAAGTAGACATTACAGACTGATTGATGTCACGATCTGCTTGCTGTGTACATCAGGAAATATATTGTGTGTGTTTACGCACCAATTTCCAACTTCAGGAGCCAGCGGAAATCTCCCCACAAATGTGCACTGCCACCATTTTGGAACTAAAACCTTAAATTGTAATAGTTACCATGTCTAAATTCTTTCTCATTCTCTATAAAGTGTCGAGAAAATATGTGAAAAATTAAGAATTATTTCTTGTGTGGGACATTTTGGATCTGCCCTCAATAATAAGACAATAATTTTGAATAAATGCCCAAACTAAACAAAAAGCATTAAGTGAATTACACTAAGACCTATGAAGAATGTAAACTAAATGTTTCCTACGGGATGATATCAAGGTATTTTTTATATAGATGGCAAATCAGGTGTTTGACAAATCAGGAAGGAACTTAAATTCATACAGCATCCGGGCCTACAGCGCCCCCCCCAGGCCTAATACCGTATTAGGCCTGGGGGGGGCGCTGTAGGCCCGGACGCTGTAGGTCCCGACAGTTTATGTCCCGACACTCTAGGTTTCCGACGTTTTAGCTGTGGACAGTCAAGGTCCGGAGGCCCGGGCGCCGCCTAAAGGAGTTTGCGTAGCAACCCGCCTCCCGGCCCGGGCTGCTACCATTGGTGGAGCGGGAGCATGTGGCCGTTGGCTGGGTGAGGTCACGTGGGGCACGGGGCGGTGACGTTACCTTTTGTCCCTTATTTGGGAGTGAGGAAGTTAGCAACCCTAGACTACGGGACAAGGGGGGGGGGGTCCCGTGCGGGACTATCTAATTTAGCCCAAAATACGGGATGTCCCAGCTAATACGGCAACCCTAACCCTGGGACAGATATAAGGTAGAATGGAAATTCTACCAGCTCCATCTCCCTCACTCCAACTCACTTTCTGGATGAGGATCATATTATATTTTGGGTGTCACCGTTTTAAAATTTGGTGGTTATGGGGAAATCAATTTCAATTTGGGGAAAGTATTATTGCAGTATTTAAGCTGTCACATTAAGTGAGTCCTCAGTTCTATTTCTGCAACCAATGTTCGAAGATAAAATATTATTTAGATTTTAAATTCTCCATGAGGAAGTACGGAATGGATTTTCAGCATTGTACAAGTATTCAGTTAAAAATAATATCCTATGTCAACATTAATTAATAAAATTTAAGAGTCAATTCCTACCTTTCCGGAAATCCTTGAAGGGGAAAAGACCTTCGGGTCAAAGCGTACACGACTGAATTCTTTTGTCTTTGGTCTCCTTTCTTGTGGTGGATGCGGAATATGACTTTCTGCAGGTCTCTCTCTTCCAGCTCCATTGACGGTATCGATTTCCCTTGCAGAAGTTGAAGTAATATTCTTTACATTTTCATATAGGGAATACCAGCCATGCAGTGATATTAGTTCATTTCCATTTTCTTGCTCTGCTCTCCTGCGCAGAAGTTCCATGAAAGTTTCAAAACTTTGTCTTCTCTCATATTGTGCATTGTTATATCGGAGTTTTTCAACTGAATAGTCATTAACTGTTTTATCACCAATATTGTCCCACCTCTTGAGTGATGATTTACGTATTTCTTCTTTTACAATGGCATCTTCTGTGATAGTACTTCCGTCAGAATCTACAAGTTCTTCTTTAGCTTCTGTGTCAATATGAAACACACCAATATCTTGGCGAATTATATCCTCATTGATGCTTTGTTCAATTTCTATCTCCTCTGCATCGTCAGTCTCGATGTCAAAATTTGGATCTGATGGGACATCATGTGCTACCAGACGCATTTCTAATTCTCTATTTGATTGCACATCTTTTAGAAGTTCTACTTTCGAAATATCAGGTTTGAGCAAACTTACAAAGGAGTTTCTAGCAATCACCTGTCATAAACAAATAGAGATTTAACATTACACAGCAAGACTAAATATATAGAAGTTCTTCCCATTTTGCAGAAATTAGGGACCTTGTTTTACCTATGCCACTCTGCTACTTCCAGCAGGTAAAAGATCAGCATTTATTATCCATCCCTAATTATTCTAATGGATTGCTCGGTTTCTCGTTTCTACTTCAGAATATTCCTATTAATCCCATTCCCCTCTTCCAATGTCATTTTGCATTCAATCTGGAAGCTGCTCTTCCCACTATCCAGGAAACTAAAGATTCTTTCTAGGTGAAGTAATGATTTACTTATACTTTTTTTGGTGTTTCAATTTGGTAGACAGTGTTTGTTTACCATGATGTGGACTTTTTTGGAGGAGACTAAAAACAAATTGAACACTTGCTTTGTAGAACATCTGTGTTTCATCTGCAGGCATGACCCCAGAGCTTCAGGTCACCTGTAAGTACCTCATTCCTACCTTAACCTCTCTGTCTTTAAACTCCTACACGATTCCACAGAAGGTAAAATGTTCTGACTAGGTACTTACATAGATAGACACATAGACAATAGGTGCAGGAATAGGCCATTTAGCCCTTCGAGCCAGCACTGCCATTCAATGTGATCATGGCTGATCATCCACAATCAGTACCCCATTCCTGCCTTCTCCCCATATCCCTTGATTCCGCTTGCCCTAAGAGCTCTATCTAACTCTCTTTTGAATGCATCCAGTGAATCGGCCTCCCCTGCCTTCTGTGGCAGAGAATTCCACAAATTCACAACTCTCTGTGTGAAAAAGTTTTTCCTCATCTCTGTTCTAAATGACCTACCCCTTATTCTTAAACTGTGGCCCCTGGTTCTGGACTCCCCCAACATCGGGAACATGTTTCGTGCATCTAGCGTGTCCAATCTCTTAATAATTTTATATGTTTCTATAAGATCCCCTTTCATTTTTTTCTAAATTCTAGTGAATACAAGCCCAGTCGCTCCATTTTTTCATCGTATGACAGTTCCGCCATTCCGGGAATTAACCTCGTGAACCTACGCTGCACTCCCTCAATAGCAACAATGTCCTTCCTCAAATTAGGAGACCAAAACTGCACACGTTACTCAAGGTGTGGTCTCACCAGGGCCCTGTACAACTGCAGAAGAACCTCTTTGCTCCAATACTCAACTCCTCTCGTTATGAAGGCCAACATGCCATTAGCTTTCTTCACTGCCTGCTGTAGCTGCATGCTTACTTTCAGTGACTGGCTTCTGAACTAATCACCAGGTCCAATAATTTTAGAAAACTTCCAATTCAGCAATTTTACTTCCAATTTCCAGCATTCACAGCTTCTTTCTTCTGACAATTTCAAATCATTATTTTGCTTCTGAGAGATAATTGCCTTTGATGTACTTTGAGATTCCTGCAATGCATCAAAAGCCTCCTTCCTAAACTAGAATTTCAATTTCCCAAGAGGAAGAAAATAAATTAATGCAGATTGATATTAGTAAGTGCAGAGAAGCACCCTCTGAACTCAATGCTTACCATTGCCTTGTTAATGTTTGAGAATAGATTGATAAGTGTCATCATCAAGAAATGTTACAGAGCAATGTTTAATTATGTCTAGTCTAATATCTGGCTCTAGATATCATTATCATTTTGGTGTGAGCATGGCATATGTATGTCAGAAGTGTCATGGAATACATTCCACTTGCCCAGATGAATGCCGACCCAGCAACATTCAAGTGTTGATATAAACTTAGCAAGACTTCTGCATTGTAGACACGTTCCTGCATAGTAGACTGGTCTGGAAGTTGAGGTCACTTGGGATCCAGGGTGAGCTAGCTAATTGGATCCAAAATTGGCTTAGTGGATGGTGGTAGTTCAGGGTTGTATATCAGATTGGAAGCCCGTGACCAGTGGTGTGCCACAGGGATTGTTGTTAAGTCCCGTGTAGTTTGTCATATGTATTAACAATTTGGATGAGAATGTAGTAAGTTTGCAAATGGTACCAAAATTGGTGATGTTATGGTGATGTTATGGGCAGTGAAAAAGATTGTCTTGGGTTACAACAGGATTTAGGTCAACTGGGAAACTGGGCAAAGGACTGGCTCATATAATTCAACTCAGACAAATGTGAAGTTATGCATTTTGGGCTGGTGAGTGTTGTGGAACAGATATACATAGTGGTACAAATACATAATTCCCTGAAAGTGGCCACACATGTAAAGAAGGTGGTGAAATACATGAATGGCACATTTGCATTCATCAGACAGGGCACTGAGCACAAGAGATGGGACATTGCGTTACACCTGGAATATTGAGTGCAGTTCTGATCACCATACTTTAGGAAGGATATGATTATACTAGACAGGGTGCAGAAAAGATTCACAAGAATGTTGCTTGAACTGAAGGGCTTCAGTTATAAGGAAAGACTGGATCGGCTGGGACTAATTTCCTTGGAGTGAAGGAGGCCGTGGGGCAAGTTTACATATCATGAGAGGCATGGTGGATGGTCACAGCCCTTTTCCCAGGGTAGTGGAATCTAAAACTAAAGGAATGAGGCTTAAAAGAGGGGAAAGATTTTAAAGGGGACCTGAGGGATGTTTTTCACATAGAAGGTGATGGATACATAGAACAAGCTGACAGAGAAAGGAACTAGGAACAATTACAATATTTAAAAGATATTTGGTCAGGTTCATGGATATGAAAAAATGTCGAGGGATATGGGCCAAACGCAGGCAAATAGAACACCTCTGGAGGGCATACACAAGTCAGTGCAGATTCTGGAACCACAAGAAGAAATTAAAAAGGCTGGAGGAACTTAGCAGTTCCGGCAGCATCTGTGGCGGGTCAGATGGCACCTTGGTCATCATGGATGAGTGGAGCCAAAGGACCAGTTTCTGTGCTGAATAATTCCAGGACTCCACAACTCCATCCTATCCCCCCTGGTTAAATCTCTCCCCACCTACGTCCAAGACACCTCACACGCTCTCCATCTCCTCGATAACCTCCGGTTCCCAGGCCCCCACTCCCTCATCTTTACCATGGATGTCCAGTCATTCTACACTTCCATCCCCCACAAGGATGGTCTCGAAGCCCTCCGTTTCTTCCTCGACCGTAGAACCAGCCAATCCCCATCTACCAACACTCTCCTCTGCCTAGCAGAGCTGGTTCTTACCCTTAACAACTTCTCCTTTGACTCCTCCCACTTCCTCCAAACCAGAGGCGTACCTATTGACACTCGCATGGGCCCTAGCTATGCCTGCCTCTTTGTCGGGTACGTCGAACAATCCCTGTTCCGGGCGTACACCGGCCCCATCCCCCAACTCTACCTCCGCTACATCGACGGCTGCATTGGTGCTACCTCTTGTACCCATGCAGAACTCACTGACTTCATACACTTCACTTCCAATTTCCATCCTGCCCTTAAATATACCTGGACTATCTCCGACATCTCCCTCCCGTTTCTGGACCTCACCATCTCCATCACAGGAGACAGACTAGTGACTGACATCCACTATAAACCCACTGACTCGCACAGCTATCTGGACTACACTTCTTCCCACCCGGTCTTCTGCAAAAAGTCTACCCCCCTACTCCCAATTCCTCCGTCTACGCTGCATCTGCGCCCGGGATGAGGTGTTTCACACTAGGGCGTCAGAGATGTCCTCTTCCATTATAGATGAGGCTCTCACTAGCGTCTCTTCTACATCCCGCAGCTCCGCTCTTGCTCCCCCTCCCCCCACTCGCAACAAGGACAGAATCCCCCTCGTTCTCACCTTCCACCCCACTAGCCAGCGGATCCAACAAATCATCCGCCAACATTTCCGTCACCTACAACGGGACCCCACCACTGCCCATATTTTCCCATCCCCTCCCCTCTCTGCGTTCCGCAGAGACCGTTCCCTCCGTAACTCCCTGGTCCACTCGTTCCTTCCTACCCAAACCACCCCATCCCCGGGCACTTTCCCCGGCAACCGCACGAGATGCAACACCTGTCCCTTTACCTCCCCCCTCAACTCCTTCCAAGGACCCAAACAGTCTTTCCAGATGAGACAGAGGTTCACCTGCACCTCCTCCAACCTCATCTATTGCATCCGCTGCTCCAGATGTCAACTTATATACATCGACGAAACCAAGCGCAGGCTCGGCGATCGCTTCGCTCAACACCTGCGCTCGGTCCGCGTTGGCCAAACTGGTCTCCCGGTGGCCGAGCACTTCAACTCCCCCTCCCAGTCTGACCTTTCTGTCATGGGCCTCCTCCAGTGCCATAGTGAGGCCCACCGGAAATTGGAGGAACAGCACCTCATATTTCGCCTGGGCAGCTTGTAGCCCAGTGGTATGAACATCGACTTCTCCCACTTTAGATAGTTCCTCTGTCCCTCTCTTCCCCTACCCCTTCCCAGATCTCCCTCTATTTTCCTGTCTCCACCTATATCCTTCCTTTGTCCCGCCCCCCTGACATCAGTCTGAAGAAGGGTCTCGACCCGAAACGTCACCCATTCCTTCTTTCCTGAGATGCTGCCTGACCTGCTGAGTTACTCCAGCATTTTGTGAATAAATACCTTCGATTTGTACCAGCATCTGCAGTTATTGTCTTATAGAACTCTCTATAAGTTCTTTGAGAGCAGTCTGCAAATCTGTGATTTCTACCATAGATAAAGAAAATGGTAACAAATTCAGGGTATCATCACTGCTTGAAAATACCACTTCAGGTCATGGTTGAAAATATATAGCAGTTCAACTTGCTGAGACTTGCAAACAACACTGTGGAGTTCCTTTATATGGATATCTAATGTTCAATAAAATTCTACAATGCCACCTTCTCAAGACAAGTAGGGATTGGTAAGAAATGTGAATCTTATCTGTTCCACCCTCATTCAATGAATGAAAAATCTCAAAATTTACCTTTTTTAATGTGTCATAGTTAGGATATCAAAAGTGCTGAGCATTGCAAAATTTTAATTATTGGTGGTAAGAGAAACCTATCAAAAATTAGCTTTCAGAATTGTTCTTCCATACCTCACATATCAGCCTGGGACGAAAGCCAGCAAAACCAAGGGTTTAATGGATAGCAAAGAGAAGTTGAAAGCAAAGAATTTTAACAAATACTAGATAAAGTGGACCCGTTGGGCCCAAACCTCTCCTGCATTGGTGCAGCACCCTGTCCTCCCCCCCTCCCCTCTCTCCTCAACCCCCCCTTCCCTCTCCTCCCCCACTCCCCCCTTCCCCCCATCCTCCTCCCCTCCCCCCTCCTTTTAAACTTTAAAATGTGAATAACTTTAAAAATATAAGACCAATTTCAATAAAACTACTTGCATTATCACTAAAGTGACAATGGTGAGTAAGGTGGGCCTACAATTGTTGCGCTATCATGTACCGTTTTGGCTGAAGTTCAGTCACAAACAAGATAACAAACGAGAGTTTTAGTATATAGATTATCATGGATCGTCTTTGTTTAACGTACCTCATTTCGTTTTACATCTAATCTACCGAGATCATCCAAAGAGCCTCTTCTCAATGATCCTCCTGATTTCTCAAAACTAACACGCCTGTCTTGCGTGGACATTGTTGGCATTGCTGTATTTGCTATTGATGCTTTACGGATTTCTTTTAAATCTTGACCAGTTTGAAGCAGAGTTATTTGCTCAAGTACCTCAAGTGGCTCGGTTTTGATTGAAATTACAGACAAATGTTTCGCAATTATTTCTGGGTTTATTTCGAATTTTGTAAGGTTCATGTGTGGGACAATATTCACAAACATCTCTCCCTCACTTTCCAAAAGGTCTGTAATTGACAAATCGTTCAAAGCAATATGAACCAGATCATCTGCTTCACTTGTTGTTGATTGTGATGACTCTCCTCCAGAAGAGAAGTCAGATGACTGTATTCCTTCCTGTGTAACTTCTACTGCGAGAACTGGCAGTTCTGCAGCAATATCTTTGCTTACATTAATTATATTGCCTTCTTCAGTTGAAGGCTTATATGAGGAGGAACTGGTGACTTCAGGAGTGCTTTGTAAATCTTGCATAATATCTGCTATTATTTTTTCTGAAAGTAAACTTGATTGAGAACGAGTTTTTTTATGAGATGGTTTCACGAATGATTTACGTAAAAGTATATCTGTAACATAAGAATAAATGGCAGCAAAATCCTCTTTTGACAACCCTCCAACTAACTCATTTAATGAGCTGGAACTTTCACTCGAGACTGCTGATTGAATTATTTTCTGTTGTGATACCTTTTCACGTTGAATTTGCTTGGAGCTATACGCGTCCTTGTGACGCTTACTTGAAATATCATTAAGGACTTCTTGAACTAAATGATCTGCATCTCTACTTACAGTTGAACCAGATGTATCATCTGCTACAGTGGAAGTAGAAGAAATCTCTTTCTCTGCAAGTTTCTGTGCAGTTTTACCTCGAGGGCTCTTTTTTCCTGAAACTTGTGGCTTATCAAGTGTTTGCTTCCTTAAATTATCTTTTTGAAACTTTCCCTGTGGACTGGTGTCTTTGCCAGATGAATCACTTGATGTTGGGATAAATACAGAAGAAAAAGATGACACAGAGCTTTGCTTTAATTCTTGCATAACATCTGAAACAATATTTTCTGAAAGCAAATTTAATTGGGAAGACGATGGACTTGATTTATCTGATGATTCCTGCAAAAGTGAATCTATCATATTTGAGAAAATGGAAACCAATGCATCTGTTAATAATTCCTCAGACAAATCGTCCAGAACAATAGAGCTTTCACTCGAGTGTGCCTTATCATGTTCATGTGCCTCTGAACCCAGTTGTTTTTCATAAGGAATCTCAGCCCAGATGTTACATAGAGCTGTTTGAACAAGACTTTCTGCTTCACTGCTTCCAGTTGAACTTGAACAGACTGAAAGCTTTCTGCCTCGAGAATGTAGTGGACATGTACAGGTGGAAATATATGGACCCATATTTTCTGAAGCTGGCGCCTCAAAGGCCGTCACTACACATATATTCTCATTGTCTGAGAATTGTAATAGGCTTCTCTGCTTGTCAGGGACTTTACAGACATCAGCTTCCATAGGTTTGAATTGGCAGACACATGGCTGTTTAAAACTGCTTTCTAATTCTTGGAATCTATTTGACATAACTGTATCTGAGAGCAGATTTAATTGAGACATTTTTGTAATTTGAGCAGGTTCAATAATTGAATCTGTTACACGTGCCATACTCTTCTCTCCTTCCATACATAACATTTTATGTAATTGATCAACTGAAACAAAATTTTCATCATCAAGTTTTTTATCACAGACTGGTGGTGTTGAGATCCATGATACAATAGTTTCTTTTCGAGTTAGTGGACACACTGAATCAAATTCAAGACTACTGTCAGTTGTGTACACAATTTCCTTACTTTTCACCTCTTCTAGTGGTACCCATTCTGACTTGTCAACGAATAAGGTCTGTTTTTCTATAACTTTTTGTATATTATCTTTAGTTACTTGTTCAAGGAAAAAATCCTGCAGTTCTTGCCTAGTTGTATCGTGTTTAAATGCATCTTCTTCCTGAGACCCACATATCTGATCTAATTGGCTTTGATATACTGTCTGCTTTACATAATCAGTGATAGATTTCACGACATGGGGTTGCAATACCACATGAATATTTTCCATTGGTTCAGGTTCTGGATAGATCATTTTTATATCTTGATAGTGACACGTACAAATTGTTTCTTCTTCCCTATAGATCTGTTTTTCACCTGAATCATCTTGTGGAAGAAAGTAGCTTGGTCCAATTTCTTCAATTGTTCCAGAAACAATTCTTTCAGCTCTCTGATCTGAAAACGATTCAGAGGATTCAGAAAAAACAGTGTCTGTAACCAGACATTTCTTTTTTTCATCTAAAATGTACTGTACTAATTTGCTTGCCATATCTTCATCGAGTGAAACAGGTGTTTTAACAAACGGGCATATACATGTTTCTTCATTTGATGGTTCTGAAGTCAGTACTGCGTCAACTATATTCTCAACCAATGCTTCAGACATCTTTGTCAAGCCAGAAATGCCAGGCTCATAGTGACACACATCATCTGGCATTTCCTCAGCCACACTATCAACTATCGGTGAAATGCTACTCAAATAAATTTTTTCACAGATTGATTCTTGTGGTAGGCTGAATGATATTCTCTTTTTACTTGCTTTTGAGCTGCAAGATGACAGTCCACTACTGATTGTTGGGGCAACCGTGTCCTTTGAACTAGTATCAAAAACTGATATTTCACTACTTGTTGTTTGCGATTGATAGAATTGAGTTTCATTTGAGTCTGCAGAACAACTGATGGATTTTTTAATCTTTTCCAAAACAAATCTGACAAGGTCTACTGAAATTAAGTTAAAATATGAAGCAACAGGTTCGGTTCCAAACTCTAAGCAATTTTCCTTATGTTTCATAGGTGTTTTGAGAACTACCTGATTTTGCATTATTGGTTTCAAACAAAGAATTTTCTTTACTTGTTCAGTGACCCTACTCACAAAGTTAATTGTAGTAAGCATCCTGGTAAAACAAATGATTTGAACTGTCTTCTTTGTGATTGGTGCAGCCAAAGTTTCGTCTCTGCTTAAATCAACTTCCAATGAATCCGTACAAGCGTATTCCTTTTCCACCTCTCCAACGATGGCATTCACAAGTTCTTGAGAAACATCACTCACTTCATCTTTAAGTGGTACAAAGCTTAAAGAGGAATCCACCTTGTCAAGTAGAATAGCAATCATTTTTAAAACAATATCTTTCAAAACTTCTGGACTAACAAGGGCTGTAAGATTGCTTGCTGGAGGTGAAATTATTTTTCTTTCTTCAGTGATAATATTTGTGATTTCCTGTGAAAAATTTTCATCATTTAATAGCTGCTGTAAAGCAAACTTTATCAGTTCCTCCTTCATTAATTTTGCCGTCTCTGTTGTCTTCTGTTCTGTTAAATCTTTACAGCTTGAGGCAAGCATCCCAGTTTTTGTTTGCAGTATTTCATGAAGCCTGTTTGTGACTTGATCACCAAGCGTACTAATGTGCCTTTTCCCTACCCTTGGTATTTCGATGTGCTTTGCTACTTGACATGATTCACATATTTGCTCTCTATAGCATGCCAATGATTTCTTTATTTCATAATAAATTGCATTTAAGAAATCTGGAGAAGTAAGGCCTAACTTACATGACTGGGACACTGAGCCTGTCATTTCATTGAAAAGCTTTACAAAACACTCAGTGAATTCCCCAGCAGCATTTGTTGTCTCTGTTGATTTATTAGCACATATTTGTTGCTTCTTGGTCTCAGACTTTTGTTCCAGTGAATGCAGTGAAAGGCCAATTAATTTTTTGATATGATCCATAACAGTTGCTGAAGTATCTCCTGGAATAAGTTCACGGCAAGCATCATGAACAACATCTGGTTTATCAGTTTCCGAAGTCCTTGTAGTGTCAGCACCTACTTTTACTTGGTGTGAAACCATTTCTGAAATCTCACATTTAAGTTGAGCTGTGAGTAATCTTACAAGTTTATCATCAATAAGGTCAAATGATTCTTGAATAGTTTTATTATCTTTTGAGTCACGTGCATGAGGTGCAGATTTATTAAGTATTTCTTGAAGAGGTTTATTATCAAGGTCCGTAGGCTTCTGCGCTGGTTTACTATGAACTGCAATTTTCTCTGACTTCTCATCCTTTATTACTTTTATTTCTTTTACTTTGTGGAAAAGTGGTAGTCTATCCACATTTTGATTAAATGAAGGTTTTCTGGAAATTATATTCTTTTTTGTTGTGACAGGCTTTTTTGATTTTGGAATTGCTTCTGGTAGGTGTTCTGGTTTCTTTCCTAATTTTTGACTTTCAGATGAAAGCGACTTTGAGGGACTAATTGCAATCTTACTCAAAGATAATCTGCGTCTTTTAGGCAGCTTTTTAATAATGATTTCTGGCTCCTTATAAACCTTTCCTGGATATTTCTGGAACGTACTGTCCGAAGTTAATCTGGGTTCTTCTAAATAAGTTGACTTTCCTTTTACAGCTATTTCAGTGGTGACTGCTGGCTTCTCCAACCTCACCGTGGTTTCAGGCATTAAATCAGACGTACCCATTGCAGTTTTTAAGGTTTGATGTTTGGGAAGAACCTTAGTTGAAGCTATCACATTTTCAGTTGGTAGATTTGATTTACCTGCTAAAATATCAGTAACTGATTTCATTATTATACTGAAGAGTTTCTCATACTGTGATTCCGGCAAAACTGAGGTAGAAAACTGAGCAGCTCCGACCTGACCAGTTGTGGTTTGATCTTGAAATATAAGACACTTGTGCAATAGGTTGCTAACTAGTTCCTCAGCGACCTCAGTCACTAACAGCATTGAGCTCTGTGAAAGCACTGGTATATTTTGGGGCTGAGCATATTTACCCTGTGGCTTTGCTTTAGATGTTGGACTGGCAGATTTTCTTCCTGCTTGTGATCTTTTGGTATCCGTAACATCTAAAATGGCTTCCACAACATTAGTAATGAGATCACCAGAGGCAAGCTTGATCTCTGAGCTTGATACCAATTTATTTAACTTTGTTACAGTAGCAGGTGACTTTATCCATATCAATTCAATGTGTAACTGATTTGATGAAATTGCATCTGCTATTGCGTTTGTAGCATTCACATATTTCTCTTGTTTTTGACCAGAATCTGAAACTAGTATCGGAGGCAAAATCTTAGTTGACATCAAATCAGCTTGTGTCAAATTGACAGGCAGATTCTTTCCGAGAGGACGAGAAGTCAAACCGGATCTATCCAAATCACCTTTTTTGTTTGAGGGAAATAGAGCAAATGTTAAATCTTAAGCGATAAATGAAAAGAAAAACACAACCTATCAGCTGTTTGAGAAAAAGGCAGTCCAAGTTAAAATGTGAATCTGTTTTAGAGATTCTTGTAATTACAATATTTGTGATTATGTAAAATGTGTTCAATGGAATCAAATTTTGGAAGTGACATATGAAAACTACTTCTATATTATGTACTTATTGCAAGCAACATACTGTAGGATAGATTTCTACAAACACATTTTAAATCTTTTAAATTATTCAGGTTTTCTAAGGTAAAAACAGTTTTCGTTTTCTCCCCGTGCAGAACTCATTGAACTTCACCGTGCATGAAATTCACCACCAACTATCATCCTGGTCTCAAATTCACCTGGACTATCTCTGACGCCTCTCTGCCCTTCTTTGATCTCTACATCTCCATTACAGGGCACAGACTATTGACTGACATCCACTACAAACACACCAACTCACATAGTTATCTGGACTACATTTTTTTCCACACTGCCTCTGGCAAATACACTATCCCCTACTCTTAATTCCTCCATCTCCGCCACATCTGCTCACAATATCAGGCTTTCCATTCCAGGACATCCAAGGTGTCCTCTTTCTTTAGTAATTGTGGTTTCCCCCACTGCGGTCATAAGTGGATCCCTCACCATCGTCTCCTCTGTGTCCTATAGTTCTGTTCTCGCTTTCCCCCCCCCTCACCCAGACAGATTAAGGATAGAGATCCCCAGGTCCTCACCTTTAACCCCACCAGCCTTACCCTTAATAGTCCTTCCAACTGAGTCAGAGGTTCATGTGCACCTCCTCTAACCTCATCTACTGCATCCAGTGTTCCTGATGTGGTTTCTTGTACATCGACGAGACCAAGCATAGACTCTGCTATCGTATTTCATTGACCAATTGCGCTCAGTCCACCAAGGGCTACTTGAACTACCGGATGCTATCCATTTTAACTCCCCTTCCCATTCCCATACCTACCGTTCTGTCCTGGGCCTCCTCCATTTCCAGAGTGAGGCCACACACAAACTGGAGAAACAACACCTCATGTTCTGCTTGGGTAGCTTACAACGCAATGGTATGAACATTGAATTCTCCAATATTAGATAATCTCTAACAACTCCTCCCCTTTCTCCCCATTCCCATTCCCATTCTCCCCCCACCCTCCCCCCTTCCCATGTGCCCCACGTATACTCACACCTATTTCTCCTCTTCCCCACCTCCTCCACCACCTACATTCCTTCCCCTGGCTTCACAATTTGCAACTCTTCGATCCTTTTGTCTCACACCTGCTTTTTAAAAAATATCTCTGGCCTTTGTCCAACCATTGCCTATCAACCCCCCTTGCTTGTGTTCACCTACTACTTGCTAGGCTTTGTCCTGCCCTCCTCTCTTGCACCTTGGCGGATCAAAGGGCCTGTTTACTTTACCATTTATGTAACTCTAATTATATCTCCTTTGTGACCCTATCCTCTCGTAACCAATCCCTGCCTTCCCTACATTACAGTGATTACCTCCCCAACAATCCCATTTCCTAACCATGGGTAATCTCCCCGAAGCATTCTCTTCTCCACATTTTTCCCAATCTCCCTTGCTCTCCCTCTTGGCCATTCCGCTGGAAGATTGTGCATAGTTATGCACAAATATAGAGCAAGGCTGGGAATCGGCTGTTCTAATGCACACAATACTTTACAATTCACCTAGTTTAGAAAATTGGGCCTCTGCAGCCTTATGCATTTCAAAAGTGAAAATGTGAATCGTTGATAGCTCCCAAATCTTAAGCATTAGAATTGACCTTCCTTTCTGGTTTGTTTACTAAATATCAGTACACTAGTCCATATAAGTTTGCGGATGACACAAAGCTGGGTGGCAGTGTAAACTGTGAAGAGGATGTTAGGAGGTTGCAGGGTGACCTGGACAGGTTGAGTGAGTGGGCAGATGCGTGGCAGATACAGTATAATATAGATAAATGTGAGGTTATCCACTTTGGTGGCAAAAACAAGGAGGCAGATTATTTTCTCAATGGAGTTAGGTTAGGTAAAGGGGAGGTGCAGCGAGACCTGGGTGTCCTTGTACACCAGTCACTGAAAGTTGGCGTGCAGGTACAGCAGGCAGAGAAGAAAGCTAATGGAATGTTGGCCTTCATAACAAGAGGATTTCAGTATGAATAAAGAGGTTCTTCTGCAGTTGTATAGGGCCCTGGTAAGACCACATCTGGAGTATTGTGCACAGTTTTGGTCTCCTAATTTGAGGAAGGACAGCCTTGTAATTGAGGCAGTGCAGCGTAGGTTCACAAGGTTGATCCCTGGGATGGCGGCATTGTCATATGAGGAAAGATTGAAAAGACTAGGCTTGTATTCACTGGAGTTTAGAAGGATGAGAGGGGATCTTATAGAAACATACAAAATTATAAAAGGACTGGACAAGCTAGATGCAGGAAAAATGTTCCCAATGTTGGGCAAGTCCAGAACCAGGAGACACAGTATCAGAATAAAGTGGAGGCTATTTAAAACTAAGGTGAGAAAAAACTTTTTCACACAGAGAGTTGTGAATTTGTGGAATTCTCTGCCACAGAGGGCAGTGGAAGCCAAATCACTGGATGGATTTAAGAGAGAGTTAGATAGACCTCTAGGGGCTAGTGGAATCGAGGGATATTGGAAGAAGTTGGGCACAGGTTATTGATTGTGGACGATCAGCCATGATCACAATGAATGGCGGTGCTGGCTCAAAGGGCCAAATTGCCTCCTCCTGCTTTTTTCTATGTTTCTATAAATCAGTTTAAACACAGGCCTATTCCATGCCAGGTACTTCCTTCTTAACCACTCTGGTGTTAGATCTGATATTGTTTGATTCATATAACTTTAAAATCTGCTTGAACTTATGTAATGCCGACTTGTTAATCATGTTTCGGAATAATAAATTTACCTGAATATTGTTGTTTTCTTTCTTGCTGTGCCACGTAGTCTTGAGCTTCTTTTACGTTTGATAAGCCAAATCTATCCAAAATGAGGCCCACAATTACCTGCGATATTGCTTTGATTGCCTCTTCATTAAGTTCTAATTGGTAAGACGTTTTTGAAAGTCCTTTTTTGTCTTTAAGTTTTGGTCTTTTTGTATCTTGTTGTTTTGTGCCTTTGCCTGGTGGTTGTTTCAATTCTTTGTCTGGTGGTTGCTTGCTTGCTTGTTTGCTGGCTTCTTTGCTTGTTGCTGATGATTGATCGGGTAGAGATGTCGACTTCTTATCAGATGCCGTGGCTGATTTCCTTGCTGGTGGTGGAGCTGGTTCTTTTTCTGGTAATTGTGCTGTCTTCTTGTCTGTAGGCAGATCTGCCATCTTGTCTGCAGGCGGAGCTGCCTTCTCATCTGTTGGTGGTGTGGACTTCTTGTCTGTTGGCGAAGCTGACTCCTTGTCTGTTGGTGAAGATGACTCCTTGTCTGTTGGTGAAGCTGACTCCCTGGCTGTTGATAGAGATGATTCCTTGACTATTGGTGGAGATGATTTACTGGGTGTTGGTGGAACTGACTCCTGGTCTGTTTTTGGTGCTGACTCCTTGGGTGACTCTTTGGCTAAATGTTCATCAGGAGGGGATATTAATTCTTTCTGTGGTGGTAATGTCGATTGCTTGTCTGGTAGTGGTGCTGATTTTTTGTCTGGTATTACTGATGATTCTTGATCCGGTTGAGGTGTTGTTTCCTTGTCTGGTGAAGGTGCCGGTTTTTTATCCGGTGCTTGCATGTTGTCAGATTCTTTACTTGATGGTTTTTCAGCATCTTTTCCTGGTATTTGTTTTGATTCTTTGTCTGGTAATTTTGTTGATTCCTTATCCAATTGTTGCTTTGTGTCTTTGCCAGGTTCTTTGCCAGATTGTTTCGTATCTTTGCTTGTTTGTTTTGAGTCTTTAACTTTACGTTGTTTCAGGCTTTTGCCTGCCTGTAATTGTTTTTCCTTTTTATGCTTTGTTTGTATTTTTTTGTCTTTGCTAAAACATTTTTTCGGCAGGGTTTGCATTTCTCTTGATTTCATTGCAGGATGAGAATCTGTTGAAGTACCCTCAGATTTCTTGAACAATTTTTCCAACAAGGTCCCTTCAGGAATATCCTTTGGTTTATAAGCAAGTTCCTCCTCATTAAGATCGTGCTGAATGGGTGCCTTGGTATCTCTCCTGGGTGCACTTGTAGCTTTTTTTGATTCCTCAGCTTTTTTCTGTGGCTTTTGTTTTGGTGGGGCTTTAGTGGGTGGAATATCACCAACTTCCTCCATTTGTGGATAAATGACCATTCCAGGAATATTGACAGCTGGAAGTGTTTCACCTTTGGGTGTGCTCACTTTTTTATGTCTTTTTTTCAGTTTAGGTTTTGTTTCTGAAATCTCCACGGGTACAGCTGGTGGTCTAGACTTTACTCTTCTCTCCACTTTTAATTTGGTGAAATCATCAGCATTTTTACCAGTAAGAGCGTTCAAAATGGCATCAAGTATTTCATCGACTAAAATAGATTCTTTCAGCAGAGACATATCAGTTCCAGCTTTAAGTCTTGCGACAGCATTTATTTTCACTGCATTATGTATTGCTTTGAGGATATGGATTACTATATCCTTAGCCTCCTCGTTGAAATCTATTACTGGGCTTTCACATGGTGACACAGGGGAATCAGTGCAAATGACTGGTTTCATCTTGGAAGAAGTGACAGTTTCAACTCTTGTCGATACATACTTATTCATTTCTTCAATGACACAGAATACTTCTGAACATAGTAATAATTCTGGACTGAAACTGGGCAGTTCGTTTGTAATTTCCAAACAGATTTTATGTACATATGGTGTGGTAAACTCTTGTTCTACATTAAGTTGGCATAGATCACAAGTTTGGGGCCTTGGCGCTTCTGTTTCAGAACTAGGAACCTGCTCAGATTTAGCTTTGGCATTATCCTTATCATATAAACATGAGGTTGTTGGTTCGTTTTTTAAGATAGTTTCAATTACATCACCTCTGAGAATACAACGCAGTTTCTGAAGAATATTATTTACAATATCGATGGAAAGACAATGGACTTTGCAATTTAAAATTAATTTACTGGAATTCACATTTGCTTTTTGTGTACTGGGAAAGCCGGTGAGGATATATACAAGGTGTGGGTGTTCATCAGTTAACTTTTCTAGGCTTGCCCTAAGAACTTTTTCAGCTGCTGGAAGTATTTGTGATCTGCAAATAGCCAGGACATCTCGATTATCCACATCTGTCTTTTCACAAGATTTACTTAAAATTTCACAAAGATAATTGAGCGAGGGCAATAGTTTCATAGGTGAACTTAGAGGATCTTCATTAAATGATATAATGGCATCATTGACCAATTCATCAGCAATGTCACTGATCTCTGATGGAGAAACTTGACCATCCTTGCAATCACCTTCTCTTTGTGTAATGGCTTGGGTTTCACTTTCAAGGGAATCTTGGCTTGTGGAGGAACTCCGGCTTTCAATGACAATGTGTTTTTTGGCAGCTTGGCTTTCAGTGGCATCTTGGTCATCAGCATCTAGGCTTCTTGTCGATTCTTGGTCTTCGGTAACTTGGTCTTCAACGTCTTCAGTGATTTCTTCATTCTCAGCAACTTTTCTAGGAGTTGGGGTTTTAGCATCTTCGTCTTTGGAAGAAACTAGGCTTAAAGTGCTTCCTGGTCTCTTGTCAGAATCTTGAGTTATATCATCCTCTTGAATTTCAGAGAATTCTTCACACTCAGTGGATTCTTGGCTCTCAACAAGTACTTCACTTTCACCCGACTCTTCGCTTTCCTCAGACTCCAGGCTTTCCTCGGACACCTCCTTTTCCACAATCACCTTCTTTTCCTCAACCACCTTTTCCTCGATCACCTCCTTTTCCTCAATCACCTCCTTTTTCTCAATCACCTTTTCCTTGATCACCTCCTTCTCCGCAGGCACCTCGCTTGTAATAAAGTCTTCCTTTTCGGTGCCAACGTTCTTTTCATCGACTTCAATTGCATCAGTTTCAACTTCTTTTGCAGCAACCTTAATTCCTTCCGTTTCCGTTTCCGTTTCAACATATTCAATTATTTCAGTTTCAATTTCCTTTTCAGACAATTCAAGGAAATCAGTTTCAATTCCTGTTTCAGAATATTGCATTAACTTTGGTTCCAATCCCTTTTCAGGTAATGCAACCATGTCCGTTTCCACTTCCTTGTCAGACAGTGCTGGTAATTCCTTTTCAATTCCTCCAGCAGTCATTTCAAGCAAATCAGTTTCAACTTCCTTTTCAGACATTTCAAGTAATTCCGTTTCAATACCTATCTCAGACATTTCATGTAACTCTGTTTCAATTTCCTTTTCAGACATTTCAATTGCTTCAGTACCAGTTTGACGATCAGTAAGTCCACGAGCTTTGGGAGGAATCTGCCGCTTTTTAACATCAGAGACATCTTGAACGTCCGAGACATCTTGAACATCCGATACATCTTCAATAGTGTCAGGGACATCTTGAGTCTTTTCAAGGTCTGACCTAATTTCTTCATATTTCTGAAGTGCTGGATAGACGATGTTGGTCAGTACTCCCACAACAAAAGTTATTATATTCTGAATTAATCTGTTTAGTTCTTCCAAGGTCATCTGTAAAGATCAAACACCGTGTTCAGTTTATTTAGGACTCTGTATTACATTTATAGATAGGACATAATTAAGAATAACATAAATAAAATAGTCATATTTTTCACGTTATTTATATGTTTACACTTGAATAAAATGGGGTAGATGTTATCTATCAAGAAGCTGACCATTGCAGTGCAAAAGGTAGATCCTAATAGGGACAGTCCAGAAGCATTGGTCTGCATAGCACAGTAATGGGCAACTGTTATGCTTAGTGTCAATCAAACCATGTGCCTGCATCAGGCCTGCATTCTTCTCTTCCTTTCCTATACGAATTCCATTGTAATTTGGTGAAAGATTTGAAGAAAGATTCTAAGGGGAGCAAGAGGCAACCGGGGCTGACAAGGGAAGTTAGAGATGCAATAAAACGAAAAGAAAAGATGTATAACAGAACAAAGAGTTGCGGGAAGCCAGAGGATTGGGCAACTTTCACAGGACAACAGAAGGTAACAAAAAGGGCAATACGGGCTGAAAAGATGAGGTACGAAGCAAAGCTGACCAAGAATATAAAGGACAGTAAAAGCTTCTTTAGGTATGTTAAGAGAAAAAGATTAGTAAAGACAAATGTGGGTCCCTTGAAGGCAGAAACGGGTGAAATTATTATGGGTAACAAGGAAATGGTGGAAGAGTTGAACAAGTACTTTGGATCTGTCTTCACTAAGGAAGACACAAAACAATCTCCCAGATGTACTAGAGGACAGAGGATCTAGGGAGATAGAGGAACTGAAAGAGATTTGCATTAGGCGAGAAATAGTATTGTGTAGACTGATGGGACTGAAGGCTGATAATTCCCCAGGGCCTGATGGTCTGCATCCCAGGGTATTCAAGGAGGTGGCTCAAGAAATCGTGGTGATCATTTTCCAATGTTCAATAGATTCAGGATCAGTTCCTGTGGATTGGAGGGTAGCTAATGTTATCCCACTTTTCAAGAAAGGAGCGGGAGAGAAAACAGGGAATTATAGACCAGTTAGCCTGACATCGGTGGCGGGGAAGATGCTGGAGTCAATTATTAAAGAGGTAATAACGGCGCATTTGGATAGCAGTAAAAGGATTGGTCCAAGTCAGCATGGATTTATGAAGGGGAAATCCTGCTTGACTAATCTTCTGGAATTTTTTGAGGATGTGACAAGTAAAATGGATGAAGGAGAGCCAGTGGATGTAGTGTATCTAGACTTTCAGAAAGCCTTTGAAAAGGTCCCACATGGGAGGTTGGTGAGCAAAATTAGAGCACATAGTATTGGAGGTAGGGTATTGACATGGATAGAGAATTGTTTGGCAGACAGGAAACAAAGAGTAGGAATAAACAGGTCCTTTTCAGAATGGCAGGCAGTGGCGAGTGGAGTGCCATAAGGCTCGGTGCTGGGGCCGCAACTATTTACAATATATATTAATGATTTGGATGATGGAATTAGTAGAAACACTATCAAGTTTGCAGATGACACAAAGCTGGGAGGCAGTGTGAACTGTGAAGAGGATGTTAGGAGGTTGCAGGGTGACTTGGACAGGCTGAGTGAGTGGGCAGATGCATGGCAGATGCAATATAATGTAGATAAATGTGAGGTTATCCACTTTGGTGGCAAAAACGAGGAGGCAGATTATTATCTCAATGGTGTCAGATTAGGTAAAGGGGAAGTGCAACGAGACCTTGGTGTCCTTGTACACCAGTCACTGAAAGAAAGCGTGCAGGTACAGCAGGCAGTGAAGAAAGCTAATGGCATGTTGGCCTTCATTATGAGAGGATTTGAGTATAGGGGCAAAGAGGTCCTTCTGCAGTTGTGAAGGGCCGTGGTGAGACCATATCTGCAGTATTGTGTGCAGTTTTGGTCTCCTAATTTGACGAAAAACATCATTGCTATTGAGGCAGTGCAGCGTAGGTTCACGAGGTTAATCCCTGGGATGGAGGAACTCTTATATGAGGAAAGATTGGAAAGACTGGGCTTGTATTCACTGGAGTTTGAAGGATGAGAGGGAATCTTATAGAGACGTATAAAATTATAAAAGGACTGGACAAACTAGGTGCAGGAAAAATGTTCCCAATGTTGGGGGAAGTCCAGAACCAGGGGCCACAGTCTAAGAATAAAGGGGAGGCCATTTAAAACTGAGGTAAGAAGAAACTTTTTCACCCAGAGAGTTGTGAATTTGTGGAATTCTCTGCCACAGAAGGCAGTGGATGAATTTAAAAGAGCGTTAGATAGAGCTCTAGGGGCTAGTGGAAACAAGGGATATGGGGAGAAGGCAAGCACAGGTTACTGATTGTGGATGACCAGCCATGATCACAATGAATGGCGGTGCTGGCTCGAAGGGCCAAATGGCCTCCCCCTGCACCTATTTTCTATGTTTCCATGTGTCTGCCTCTACCACCTCCTCTGCAGCTCATTCCAGATAACCACCACCTTCCTAGTGAAAACATACTGCTTAGATCTCCTTTAAATTTCTCTCCTCTTACCGTAAACCTGTGTCCTTTAATTCTTAATTCCCATGTCCTGGGAGAAAGACTCTATCTATTCAATCTATGCCCCCATAATTTTATAACCCTTTATAAGGTTATCCCTCAGCCTCCTGTTTTCAATGACAATAAACTATCCAATCTTTCCATATAATTACAGACCTCATTCCATGTTGCACTGGGCCTTCCTCTGAGGTACAGCGGGAAGAGTGAAGTGAGGCAGAGCCATTGTGATCATTAGTTAGGGCACAGATATGAGTTTCTGTGGCAACAAGAAGTAGCCAGATGTTGTTATGCTTGTTGGCACTAATGACATCGGTAGAAAAAAGGATGAGGTCCAGCCGAGTAAATATAGGGAATTATGCAAATAGGTTAAAGAGCAAGACTAGCGATTAGTTATCTTTTACTCCCGGTGCCATTGGTGGGTTTTAGATTTCTGGACTATTGGGATTTCTTTAGGAGTAGCGGCGACCTGCACAGAGGGCTATGAACATGAACTGAAGGAGGACCAATATCCTTGCAGAAAGGTTTGCTAATGCTACACCAGAGATTTTAAACGAGGGTGGCAGGAAGGTGGGAACCAAAGTAGAAGGTGAGTAAATGGGAGGATAGATAAGAAGGTAGAGGTTAGAAGGAGTAAGTCTCAAAGGAAGGACAAGCAGGGATAGGTTAAGGAATACGGTTATACTGATGGGGCTGAAGTGTGTTTATTTCAATGCAAGTATTGTGGGTAAAGCAGATGAACTGAGTGGCTGAATCAGTGCTTGGGACAATGATGTTGTAGACATTACAGAGACTTGTTTGTGAGAGGGACATGACTGGGAACTCAATGTTCCAGAATTTTGATGTTTCTGACGTAATAAAGAGAGGTAAGAGAGGTGATGGAGTTGCTTTACGAATCAGAGAGAATGTTAAAGTGGCACTCAAAGAGGACATACTGGAGAGATTGTTAATTGAGGTGATATGGGTGGAGCTCTAAAATTAAAAAGGTGTAATCACTCTAATAGGATTGTACTATTAGCCCCCCCCCCCCCCCAATAGCCAGTGAGAGATGAGGGAACAGATATGTAGACTGATTACACAACATTCAGAGTAACATATAACAGTGAAGTCCGATAAAGTCCGACTAAAGATAGTTCAAAGTTCTTAGTGCAAAAGGCTTAGACAGGGCAGAATTCGTTGGGTGCATCCAAAACGGTTTCCTAAAAATGTATGTGGCCAGTCCAACTTGAGGAGGGATCATGCTGGACCTGGTATTGGGAAACATGCTTTGCCAGCCGACATGTGTGTTTCAGTGGAAGGGCACTTTGGGGATAGTGGTCACAACTCCATAGATTTTAAGATTGTTTTGAATAGGGATAAATTTGGACCTTGAGGAAGGTGCCTCAGGATATTTTTCAATAAGTTCCCTTCTACCTATGTAAGGCTGCCTACCACTGGTTTCAGGCTTAACCTTACTGCCCTTTCTGAAAGAGGGAACATTAGAGATCTACCAGTCTTCCAGTAACTCACCCGAGCCAAACAAAGATGCTAAAATCTCTGCCAGAATGTCAGTCATCTCTCTTCCCTTATGATTTTGCTATACTTGCAGTACAATTTATATCTATTTTGTATCAAATAACGTATTACGGTGTCACAACATTGAACATAAAATTATCTTCACCAAAAGCCTATATACTCCAGAAAAATTGATAGTGGGAAGAACAGTGAATGATCACTGGTCTTCTCTAGTCAGAACCACAGCTGGAGGGATGGCAACAATTGCCATTCCATGGAAGGAATGAGCTTCAGGTAGCAAGATATTAAAAGGGACAAGGACAAGGAGCCAAAGCTGGTTAAAAACAGCTTAGCAACTTGCTGAATAGAAGAAACCACCCAAAGCAAAACTTTAATGCACAACAGCAAGGAACCAAACTGAAAAGTTACAAGAGGAGGAAGCTTGAACTCTCTGGTGAAGGGGAAATTAATATAATTGATAAAGAATCAAAATAGGACTAAATTTTAAGCAAAAATTGTATTTTTTATATTTCCAAAATGCATATCTGACTGGACATGTTCTGAATAAAACATGATAGAACTAAGACAAGAGTCGTCAAAAAACTGCAGACCTTAATAATTGCAATGAATTGCAACAGGAAACCTCCCAACTCTTTTAGCAGCAGTATGTTGAGTTACAGGTTTTTGTATTTAAAAATTGTGTTTTTTGTACAAATGCCACATTAAACAGGCAACATGAGCAAACACATAGTATGAACCTGACTACTAATAAAATTTTCATGTCATTTTTTGCAAGTGGCAAAACATACGAATGTAACAATGTATAGTCATTTACTTTCTTAATACCCACACAACTATATAACACTGTACAATAACATGGAACAATTTAAACGCACCATAGGTTTTGTAGGAACGATTAAGTCTGTCTTTTCTTCAACCACTGCAATTTGTCCTTCAGGAGGTAACGCACATTCACCTGGAAAGAAACAAATATCAAGCAATTAACAAAACTTAGCTACTTTTAAGAATTTTTATGAATTAGTTAGAATTCTCAGGTGATCCCAAAATAAAGATTTCCTATGGAATTTTCAGATGGATTCCCTAAGGCAATCAAGAGGAGTGTGGATTTAAAACCATTAATGCTTGAAATGAAATTCCCAGTTGTCCAATATAAAGTTTCACAAATGTAGAACGTGATATTTAATAGGATCTGATATAAAGAATAAACATTAAAATTGCATGGCCACAAATACTAGAAGTCAAGGAATAGATACAGTCATTCAGATGCCAGTATATTTTAGTTGTTTTTATACATTTTTTCCAGCTAGCATTCGGTTTATCAGAAGCCTTTGTGTTTGTTGACACAAAAGATCACAAGGTCATAAGATATAGGAGTCTGATTAGGTATCTCTGAATTGTTGATAATGGAAAAAATTACTATTCCACAGGAGTGTATTCAGTGGAGGGAAATCTATCTAACTAGCTCAACTTGTGCAGTCATTCTTAACCATCCAGAAAGACAATGGGCCAAGAATTGTTGCAAGAGTGGTGCAAAACATTTAATCAATAATTAACAAATGTTCTGAGAATTAAGTTGGACAAATAATCTCTGTCACTTAACTATCCCCATAAAACTACCTTTCAGAATAATTCAAAGGCACATTAAAATAAATGACTTGTTTAATCCTCTCTAGGGGAGTCACTGAAAATGTGTGTTGCAGGATTTATTTCACAGGTAATAAATCTCTGTGTTGTAGCTTACAAACAAAAAGAAACATCGGTGCAAAATACATGATTCATTTGAGCTATTGGTAAGCACCATGTTAACTGAGCAAATCCAAACATTATAAAGCAACATAAGCAAACCTTTATGCTCTTCCAACTAGGATGTCCCACGTAATCATGCAATTTCACCAGAAAATGAAAGGAAGATTTCTGGGTGACAGCATACAAGAAATTAATTCTATCTATTGCCATTATTTTACCTCTGGATAGGCGGGCCCATTTCTCATCCAAACATCTTGGGTCAGGTTTCTTCACTTTTCTGGAAACCCCTATTTAAGAAAAAGATATGTTAGAGGACCTGCAACATAATAAAAGATTGGTGAAATATAATACACATTAAATATATTTAGCATCATTTTCTTAATGCAATCGATCAGATGAACATTGTTCCCAAGCAGCTCATCCAACAGAGTTTGCCAGAATTTTTCTTGTCATACTTCTTTCAGTTACTCCTAGGTCTAGCTTTAGAAAAAACAGCTTGATCTCACTGGCACCAATTTATATATTTTTAAAATACTGTTTTGTACTCTGTTTCCATCAGGTTTCTTCTCTACTATTGGTATGTAAATTTCCAGCAACATCTTACTTGTTGGAAATTTCCAGCAACATCCACACAGAAAGAGACTCTTCAGCCCTTCGGGTCCAAGACTGTTACCAGCAGAGCAATCCTATCAGTCCCATTTCCCCTCTTCTTGTTTCCATAGTGCTTACAGGTAGAGTGTGTGTTTGATTACTTTGGGAAATCCTCTTCAACAAGTAGCTTCCGGAAAATATCATGCTGAAAAGTGGAAATTTACTACACGAATTTCAGAGATTGTGTTCAAGTTTGCCATGCAACTTACTTGTTGAGCAGATAAAGTGTGAAAAACATTTTCTTCACCCCAAATATTCATCCCTTCCAATACTGGCACAACATAACTGCTGAGCGAAACAATCTACAAAAAGTTTAGTTTAGTTTAGAGATCCAGCATGGCAACAGGCGCTTCGGACCATGAACAGAAGTTTTGAGACAACAGATACATGAGAAGTCTACAATTACAAGGTCCCTTGCAAGTCACACACCCGTGACCTGGAAATGTATCACTATGCCTTCATCACTTGGGGTGGCTCAGTGGCGAAGGGGTGGCACAGTTGTGCAGTGGTAGAGTTGCAGAGTTGCAGCTAGAAACCCGGCTTTGATCCTGACCTCGAGTGCTCCCTGTATGGAGTACGTATGTTCTCCCTGTGCCCCAGTTTCCTCCCACATCCCAAAACGTGCAGGTTTGTAGGTTAATTGACCTATAAATTGTCTGAAGAAGGGTCTCAACCCGAAACATCACCCATTCCTTCTCTCCTGTGATGCTGCATGACCTGCTGAGATACTCCAGCATTTTGTGATACTATAAATTGTCCCTCGTGTGTAGGTTAGAACTGATGTACTATGATCGCTGGTCCACGCGCACTCAGTGGGCCGAGGGGCCTGTTTCCATACTGTATCTCTAACTAAACTAATCACTGAGGTCAAATATCGGAATTCACCATCCAGTGGAAATGTGCAAGAACTTTCACAACATGGATTTAATTATTCAAAAAGGCAGCCTCCTATCACCTTCCCACAACAAGTTGTGTCCAAGAAACTACTGGATTGTGGTAAAAATTCATCGGATTCACAAATATTCTTCAGGAAATGAAACTGCCACGGCTAGGCTTTACCTATTGAAGTAACAGAGCAAAGCACTCAATTCAAACAGCATTTTGGGAAGGACAATAACTGTTGACTTCGTAAGCAGTTACATGCCGTGAAGAAATAAAAACAAAATTGGGGTGGGTTGGTATTGTCCTTATATGCATTAAGCGAGGAGAAGTAAAACTAATTAGTCACCTCTTTTAACCTTGGATTCACCACGTTCACTAACTTCTCCTCTGCATCGATCGTACTGCTCTTGTCGCTCAATAAACTCACGGAGTTTTTGAATTTGGTGGTCCATTTTCTTTTCAAATGATTCTTGCCTCTATCAAAATAAAATATACCAGCGTAGATAATTACTTCATTCAGATATGCGATACTTACACCTACTGAATAACATGACAATATCTAAATTTTCCAAATATCCTGAGTCATGTTTAAAATGTGCTCTCATAAATAGTACTGCATAGTGCATAGCACTAAATAAAATGAGCTCGTTCCGGGCCCAATCTCCCACCACTCGTGTTGCCATCTTATTTTCAAAACTTTGAAAATACTGATATGGGGTCAGAAAAACTTACCATCCTTAAACTTAGATTACTATCCTTAAGAAGCAGAGCCCAACCACCAAATACATACCCTTCTCGCCCTATCTTCCTTGGCTTGTCTTCTTCTCTTTTCCAGATTAAATTCACTCTTTACATCTTCTTCAAGTCGCATCAAAACTGACCTCTCCTTTATATTCAGCTCCTGATTAAAACAAAAACAAAAATTAGTGGTAACATTTGTATCCCTGGTGCGCATGCTCTTCTCTGATTCAATTGCTGAAAGGTAGAAAAGAGACAAAAGTTGAACCTGGGAGAAATCAGGAGCTCAACAATTTTTGAATGGTGGTTGTTGGAATTTTTTAAATCAGGAAACTAAAAATGGCTAAACAATGGGGAGCCAGATTGGCGAGCAGGAAGAGGTGGATTGTGCAAGTCATGGCTCAGAGGATTGAGGGTTCAAGTAGGTTGGGAAGGAGATCAGAAAATGATAGTGCAGTGCAGAAGTAGTGTTGAGGGATGAAATTAAGTCAATAGCATACCTTGCAAGCATCTTAGATCAGTGTGGCCTTGGGAACACAAAGTTGGTAAGGAACGTGCAATGACAGGCATTTCCAGGACAAAATGGGCCTTCTGCAATGCTGCAGAAGGACCATTGGATGGAGAGTATTGTCATTCATTTTGCCTTAGTGAAGAAATCAGGTCAGCGGCTCAATGACTTGATACTAGCTCAATATACACCGATCCAATCAATCACATTATCTTACTCTATCTCTACTGCTCTATGAATTAAATCCTTCAAAGTCCCTTCCAAAAGTATAAATTAATTTGCTTTAATGACTCGAACAAGCAATGAGTTCTACAAATATGTTCCCATGAGAATACAGAATACAGCCTGTTCACTTTCTTATTGAATTATTAATTCATTTTAGTATTTTACTGTACAGGGAAAGGATATCATCCCAGACACCATGCATTAGTGAAAGGACTTGCAAAATTTAAAGTAAAGAACGTATGAACAGAAATAATGGCACTAAAGAGAGTCTATAATCTATAGTGTCAGATTGTTTCCATCGCACACTCTTAAAGCAGGTGAGAACATTGCAAATGATCCCAGATTAAATCTCCAGATCCTCCAAAGTTTTCTCAATTCAGCATTACCTGCTTCACTTTCGAATTAAAGATGGGTATTTTGTTGTTGATTGAGATGTATTTTGAGCTCCAGATCTTCCTGAACATGTTAAACACCACCCTAGCCTTATTAATAAGGCAACCACCAAAGGCCACAAATAACAAATTCAATTTGATTTTTTTAGACGTAACTAAAGTCAACAAGGAAATATCAATAGAAATGATTTATGTGAACGTTTAGATGGCATTTGATCAAGTCTCTCATGATAGACTGCTAAAGTTGAAGTCATGGAATTTAAGTTGAATTATTGAACAATTGGGGAATTGGCAGACCTCGACTGGAAATGGACAGGTACTCACGTACTCAAGGAAACTGTGGTGAGGCAAATATTTACTCGATTTATAATTGTTTTGATGATGGAATATCAGGGCGGCACAGGGCACAGTGGTGGAGTTGCTGCCTTACAGCGCCAGAGACCCAGGTTCGATGCTGACTACATGTGCTGCTGTGCGGAGTTTGGACGTTCTCCCTGTGACCACGTGGGTTTTCTCTGGGTGCTCCAGTTACCTCCCACACTCCAAAGACGTACAGATTTGTAGGTTAATTGGCTTTGGTAAAATTGTAAATCGTCCCTAGTGTGTAGGATAGTCCTAGTGTACGGGGTGTGAGCACTGGTCGGCGCGGACTTGATGGGCCGAAGGGCCTGTTTTTGCATTGTATCTATAAAGACTAAACAGACTAAAGACTAAATTTCACATTGCAAATTCACTGATTATGCTGACAGGCAAAAAATATTGCTCACTTTGCAACATCACCATTGATCAATCTTCACTATTTCTCAACTTGTTGCAACCCTTTGACAGTACTACCCAGAAATTGAACAACAATTTCCACGTGTAAACTGATGATTCTTAGCTTTCCCCCACCACTAATTCTCTTTATCAAAATTTCTGCCAAGTAAATAACAGAAAGACCAAACCTATCATCTTCAGTTTCTGTGACGAATTCCATTCCACAAACACTCACTCCACCCTCTTCCTCACAACTCTCTGAATTGAAGCAGAATCTTCACAACTGTCGTATTGTATCTGATCCAGATTTGAAACCACGTTGCAAGACGAGTGGAACTGGTACTTTGGATCTGTCTTCACGAAGGAAGATACAAGCAATCTCCCAGATGTTCTAGTGGCAAGAGATCGTAGGGTGACGGAGGAACTGAAGGAAATCCACATTAGGCAGGAAATGGTGTTGGGTAGACTGATGGGACTGAAGGCGGATAAATCCCCAGGGCCTGATGGTCCGCATCCCAGGGTACTTAAGGAGGTGGCGCTAGAAATTGTGGACGCATTGGTGATGATTTTCCAATGTTCTATAGATTCAGGATCAGTTCCTGTGGATTGGAGGATAGCTAATGTTGTCCCACTTTTTAAGAGAGGGAGAGAGAAAACGGGAAATTATAGGTTATGTGAAATTTAGTCTTTAGTCTGTTTAGTCTTTATAGATACAACGCAGAAACTGGCCCTTCGGCCCATCAAGTCCGTGCCGACCAGCGCTCACCCCGTACACTAGGACTATCCTACACACTAGGGACGATTTACAATTTTACCAAAGCCAATTAACCTGTTACAATTTGTTTCGTTGGGTTGTTGTTGTTTAAACTAACTAAATTATTGCATCGTATGGGAGGCGCATTCCCAATCTCGTTGTACCCCTGTACAATGGCAATAAAGATATATTGTATTGTATTGTATTGTATTGTATAGACCAGTTAGTCTTACATCAGGGGAAGATGCTGGCGTCAATTATAAAAGACGAAATTGCAGAGCATTTGGATAGTAGTAACAGGATTGCTCCGAGTCAGCATGGCTTTACGAAGGGGAAATCATGCTTGACTAATCTTCTGGAATTCTTTGAGGATGTAACTAGGAAAATTAACAGGGGAGAGCCAGTGGATGTGGTTTCAGAAAGCCTTCGACAAGGTTCCACATAGGGTACTGACATGGACAGAAATTTGGTTGACAGACAGAAAGTAAAGAGTGGGGATAAATAGGTCCCTTTCAGAATGGCAGGCAGTGACTAGTGGGGTACCGCAAGGCTCGGTGCTGGGACCGCAGCTATTTACAATATACATTAATGACTTGGATGAGGGGATTAAAAGTACCATTAGCAAATTTGCAGATGATACAAAGCTGGGTGGTAGTGTGAACTGTGATGAAGATGCTATGAGGTTGCAGGGTGACTTGGACAGGTTGTGTGAGTGGGCGGATGCATGGCAGATGCAATTTAATGTGGATAAGTGTGAGGTTATCCACTTTGGTGGTAAGAATAGGAAGGCAGAGTATTATCTGAATGGTGTCAAGTTAGGAAAAGGGGACGTACAACGAGATCTGGGTGTCCTAGTGCATCAGTCACTGAAAGGAAGCATGCAGGTACAGCAGGCAGTGAAGAAAGCCAATGGAATGTTGGCCTTCATAACCAGAGGAGTTGAGTATAGGAGCAAAGAGGTCCTTCTGCAGTTGTGCAGGGCCCTAGTGAGACCGCACCTGGAGTACTGTGTGCAGATTTGGTCTCCAAATTTGAGTAAGGATATTCTTGCTATTGAGGGCGTGCAGCGTAGGTTTACTAGGTTAATTTCCGGAATGGCAGGACTGTCATATGTTGAAAGACTGGAGCGACTAGGCTTGTATACACTGGAATTTAGAGGGGATGAGAGGGGATCTTATCGAAACGTATAAGATTATTAAGGGGTTGGACACGTTAGAGGCAGGAAACATGTTCCCAATGTTGGGGGAGTTCAGAACAAGGGACCACAGTTTAAGAATAAGAGGTAGGCCATTTAGAACGGAGATGAGGAAAAACTTTTTCAGTCAGAGAGTTGTGAATCTGTGGAATTCTCAGCCTCAGAAGGCAGTGGAGGCCAATTCTCTGAATACATTCAAGAGAGAGCTAGATAGAGCTCTTAAGGATAGCGGAGTCAGGGGGTATGGGGAGAAGGCAGGAACGGGGTATTGATTGAAAATGATCAGCCATGATCACCTTGAATGGCGGTGCTGGCTCGAAGGGCCGAATGGCATACTCCTGCACCTATTGTTTATTGTCTATTGTCTATTGTGTCAAATTGTGAGGCAAAAAATATTTAGCTCTACGTTCATTGGAGTCTAGAGGTGGTGGCACAGTGATATAGTGAGTAGAGCTACTGACTCACAACTTCAGCAATCCAGGTTTTATTCTGGCACTGAGCGGATGCATATAGTTTGCACATTCTTCCTGTAACCACATGCATTTCCTCCTTATATGCAGGTTACATCTCATATCTCAAATTCTAGGAAAATTGGCTACTGTAAAATATGATGGGGAGTTGAGCAGAGATGTGGAAAATAAAATTGGATTAGTGGTGTGTTTGTACAACTGAGTGTTTGATGGTTGGGACAGACTCAGTGGGCCACAAGGCCTGTTCCTGTGTTGTATAACCCATTAGCTCTATTGCAAGGTAATCCAATTTACGATAGCAAGTGGGCTTGGTATCTTAGATACTGGAAGTTTAATGGAGAACCTAAAACCAGATGGCAATCTTTTCGGAATAAGTTTCACATTTACGATGGAGATGACGAAGAATTTTCTCTCAGAAATCGGGAATCTTTGGTGTTCT
Organism: Rhinoraja longicauda; assembly: GCF_053455715.1. Taxonomy (NCBI): domain Eukaryota; kingdom Metazoa; phylum Chordata; class Chondrichthyes; order Rajiformes; family Arhynchobatidae; genus Rhinoraja; species Rhinoraja longicauda. The sequence continues at coordinate 28,605,793 of NC_135967.1, read as the reverse complement.
CTATTGCAAAGCATTGTGGTGTGTAATTAAATACATTCACGGCAGAGATAGACAGACTTTTGACTACAGGGGGATCCAACTCTACAGGAGCAGGCAGATTTGAACCATAAATTATTTTTATTCGCACCTCTAGTTGAATTTGGTGCACCAATTCTTTTGAACCTTGTGTTGCATCTTTGGTTCCAGCTGCCAGAACAGCACAGCATTTCTGTTCTTTTATCAAGTCCTTGATGTTTTCTTCTGTTTCGATCATTTTGAAAAACCTTTTGGGAAAATAAATCCGATTAAAGTATGCAAAGAAATAACATATGTACAAGGTGCCCTTCATTAAGATGTTCCAAATCATTTCACAGTCATTAATTTTAGCGTATAGAAACATGAAACTGCAGATGCGGGTTTACAAAAAAGGACACAAGTACTGCAGTAACTCAATTTTTCCTCTGTAGAGACATGCCCACGTTAAATTGCTTAGCTAATTAAGAAGGTATAGCCATCCAGGTGGGTGCAGCAGGTGGAAAAGCAGCTGGAGGCATCACCACCCAGTTCTCCACTGCCTGCTTGCCCAATTTTAGACAAGCAAATAGAGTAAAACCCATCTGTAGCTCTGCAATTACTTCTAACTTGGAAATGACTGATTTAATAACAAATGCCATCATCAGGGATCAGTTTGCCTGCTCCTGCCCCAGCTTAACCAAGAGAGACCATCCCTTCCTAAACCAGAGCTACTGATACTAATTGTAGGTCCTTTCTGAAATTTAACGCATTTTACTCAGGGAATAGCATCAACATCAAGAATAACAATAATAGAAAACAAATGAACAACTCTTTTTATAACAACAAAATAACATTTTTTTTAAATGGCTTCTACAATCTAATATTAATATTTCTTGTTCTGGTTCTGCACTCTTTTGTTTGCATTGGGGGAAAGAATTCTAAAACAGCATATAAGATTTGGTTTTGGGTATAAGTGGTGGGGCAAAGGAGTATGATGTGAGGAAGTCTGCATGGCATGCAACTGTTGTGGCCAGGAATGTTACAGCGAGATGAAGTACCATGGTCATTAAAGTTGATGCTTTGAAGACTGGTGATCCACTGCTTGTCACTGTGGAAAGAGCACTGGGTAAGTCTTATCCAATGTGGGGAGCAGTTATTTGATCGGGGGTAAATAATGGTAGCCTATCATGAAAATATTTGAGTAGTCAATCTGGGAAATGATAGTATATCCAAAATGGTCTCAGCAAACGATGGATTGTGGAGGGCAGAGACATTCAATGTACACAGCTGAAATTAGGCAGACATTGATAAAACACAAATAATCTCAGTGGTTCAGTTCCATGACACCTGAGAAGACAGTCCTAATTGTGCCAACAAATTAAAATCTGTGTAGAAAATTACATAATATTTCCTCATTAAATGAACAGCTTCCATGTTGCAATGATATTCTGATATCCTTTCAAGTTGGAGCAATTTCTGGCTTTCACTGGATGATTTTCATAACTCTGCACCCTCCACAAAACCTTTCTTGAAACTTTTCTGTTTAGCTTCCACTTCTCTTTTTGCTCTGCTTCCCACAACGGCCTATTCTCCCATCTTCAGTGATTTGGTACCTCCATCATTCCAATAGATATATATATATTTAAAAGAATTAAGTATTTCTACCTCTGAAAAGGGTACATCTTAATTTGTTTTACCACATAACTGCTGACATTATGCAACAATACCATTATGGTCTTACCAATGACTCAACATCTGAATGAAAACTTGGGAGAGATTGGAGTTCACTTCGAGTGGAATCCACATTGGGCATGTTAGATTTATTACGCATGCTTCAAAGGACATAATTTGGGGAAGAAACAACTCTGAAAGTAATTTTAAAGTGTACCTTTCCCTCAGGGCTTTTTTGCTTATATTTTTCTTGGATTCATTTGTGAGCCATTCCTGTAGATCAGAAAGGGTTATCCCCTGTGCGATACCTTGATCTTGAAGATTCAGTAGTTGTTTCAGAAGAAGTTGCTTGAGATCCAAAATATAAACAGTTATTTTCCTCTTTTTTAAAATACAGAATTCATTTGGTTCAAATTCAAACGATTGCTCACCTGTTCATGTGCATATTTTCTTTCAAAATCTAATCTGATACTGGCTAGGTAATCTCTATACTCATTAAATTCTTTCAAAGTGCATATAATCTGAAAAAGAACAGAATAGCTAAATATAAGTAATTTCCTCAGCTTTTATGGAGTTGGATTTATCATTAGTTAGGCAACAGTTATAACTGCCAGCGATGATTTTCTGAATAGTGGAGCTTCATATTAACAACATCCCACAGAAGTACTTTTCTCTATGTTGTGATTTTTTATTAGATCTCCCTTTCTGCTCAGTGAGAAATGTAAATACTGAGTGAGTAGTTCCAGAAGATTATGTAGAGCCAATGCACGTTTTTCATAATTTGGGATAAATTATTAGTGTACTTCATCATGCCAATTTATTTTATCAATTTGCAATCAAACGGGAAGCAAAAAATACCACATTTTATTGGATAATGATTCTAATGGAAATCAGATTAACTGCATTCCCAAAAATATAAATTAGGGTTAGTATTTTCATATATCTGTGGCACGATGCAATGCCTATTCGCATACAAATGAATGCCTTTCCAGAGCTGATAGAAATTATGGCAATTGTGAAAAGTCAATGGATAAACCGATTTTATTTTTCACTTGGCCATTACTTTCTGCTGTAAAATTTGCAAAGGAATTTTGTAAGGTCTTGCCATTGCGTAAGCAATGCTGCAAGAAAATATCTCAATCCCAGTCCTCAGCTCCAGGAGATCAATGGGACAGTAAAATGTACAACAAACGCAAAAGCTTTGAAAATAATTTTGTGTATTTTAAGAAATAAATGCATTGGACAACATCAAATCAGAAATTCTTCACAGAACCAATGAAGTACAGAGTAAATAGTGTCCCAAAGTGCATCTTTGCAGGTACGGCAAAATATTGATGCTCTTTTTTTGCTTACAGCACATCTTATTTGGGGTTAATTACAAACTTCCAAAATAGATGTGCCAAAATAATTTGACTAACTGCAAGCTGTTTCATTCACTCTGCAAAGTATATTTCTCAGATAATGATGAAATAAAGAGCCTGATGCAACTAAAAGTTTGGTCATTGTCACATTGTGATTTTTGTGATTTTGCAGAATTCAAATAGGCTGGCACATTCCCTACATTATTACAAAAGCACTTAATTGGTGGTAACACACTTTGAAGCATTTCTAAACTCCTGAAGGGCAGACTTAAATGAAAGTTTTTCTTTGTTTAATCTTAATGCCTACTACAAAAATAAATAAATAATGATGCAAACAGCAGTAAAAGTACTGAAAAGCATAATAGTTGAATTAAACTGTAAATGGTTTATGACTTATTTGTTATCTCATCCACTGACAAATATAATACAACTATAAAACTGAATATTTAACAACCAGCACAGATCACTGTGCACTTTATAAAACAATCGCTTTACCAATTGGAAATATAAACTAGAATTTAAAAATAACAGCAAGGAAACTTGCAATATCTTACCTTGTTATTTTCGGTAATAAGCCCCTGATTTTTTAACTTTCTCAGGATATCTTTTCGCCTGTAATAGTTACTTAAATAAGGATCATGAAGGCTTTTGTAGTTCACTTTCAATAGGTGCAAATTGGGGTCTGTAAGGTTGAATTCACTCGAGGGTTGATGAAGCTGAACAAAATCATTTTTAAGAGTTAGGCATCTGGAACAATCTATTTAGTGAGGTACAACATTACTGATGTACAAAATGATGTACAAACACGTAGACATAAGGGTTACATCCGGCGGACCTTGCATAAGTCAAATGTTACATAAGTCAGAAACGGAAGTGCTGCTGCATAGATTTACTATTCGACACAGGGACCACTTGGAAGCTCTGACTCAGAGACCGTGTGGGAGCTCTAACACAGAGACCACATGGGAACTGACCCAGAGAACATGTGGGAACTCCTACGCAGAGATCACATGGGAGCTCCCATGCGGAGACCACATGGCAGCTCCGACACAGGGACCATGTGGGACCTCTGACCCAGAGACCACGTGGGAGCACCTATAAGAATAACTAACTAGCTTGCGGAAATGTCCACATGTGGCGGTAGTAATGCAGTGTCACCGAGACTACTGACAAGCGCAACTCAGAAATAAAACAGTGGGCTTAAAGAATTGCTTACTTAAGGGCAAGTTTACGTAAGTTGCCTCTTATGTAAGTCGGAGAGTGGCTGTATAAATGCCTTATTTTAAATATTAGAGACAATAGGTTTATGGTTTCCCTGATATAACCAGCTACACCTTCAATTATGGTAATTGAAGAGTTCCTTGCTAGGCTAACAGCACTCATTGTAATACTGCCTTTCGAATGTGAATCAAAATAAATCGAATCAAAATTGAGAATGCTATTGAGACATTTAGTAACTCAGAGATAAAAAGTTTTCAGAACTATGAATATAAATTCATCAAGCAGCTGTAGCTACCTCTTTGGACCTTTCTGTAGGCTAGTTTAGAGATACAATACGGAAACACATCCTTCGGCCCTCCGAGTCCATTCCGACCATTGATCACCTGTTTACACGAGTTCTACGTTATCCCACTTTCGCATCAACTCCCTACATAGTAGAGGCAATTTGCACAGAGGCTAAGTAACCTACAAACTCACACATTTTTGTGATGTGTGAGGAAACCAGAGCACTGGGAGGAAATGCATGCGGTCACAGAGAGAACGTACAAACTCCACACACAGCACCTGAGATCAAGATCAAACTCACGTCCCTGGCACTTTGAGGCAGCAGCTCTACCAGCCACTTCCACCAATAAAACCACAGATCTCCTGGCAAGAAAAAGCAACAGGAAAGATCAAGGCCCTTCATTAACTTCTCAAAAAATACAATTGTCAATCGGACACAATCTTTCCCTACCGAATATGTGCTGACAATAATAAACCAAGAAATATTATCAATTGTGAAAAGCGACAAATGGAATTTAATCCAGAAGAGTGTGAGTGAATGCATTTGCTTCAGAGCAACACTGCAAGGGAATATACAATAATTGGGAGAATTCTGATAGTATGTATGAACAGAAAGACCTTGGAATATACTGTACATGCACGGATCTAAAGGAAAAAGAACAGGTCAATAGTTTTATTGAATAGGGCATATGAGAAGATAGACACAAAGTGCTGGAGTAACTCAGTTGGTCAGGCAGCATCTCTGGAGAAAAAAGATGGGTGATGTTTTGGGTCGGGATCCTACTTGAGATGCTGCCCATAATTAGAATATGAACATGAGCAGGGAGTTTATGTTAGAATAGTATACATCCTACTTAGATACAACTTGAGTATGGTGTACGTTTCTGATCACTATACTACATGAAAGAAGTGAGGATGCTTGTCAGGATGCAGAGGAGATTTACATAGATGCTGCCAGGACTGCAAAACTGCAACTATATGGATAAGATAAGGTAATTTTCTTTCAGGCAACTGGATGGAATCTTAATTGAGGCACATAAAACTGTTGGGTCTAGGCAAAAGAAAATAGAAAATGTTAGAAATATTAAAAGGTCACGCAGCTTCTGCAAAGAAAGAAAGATAATTTCTGATTCTTCTTCTTCTTGCGTTTGAGGCAGCAGAAGTTACGCAACACCCTCCAGGCGCTGTAGAGCCAGTGCAATGAGCGGTTGTCGAGGGCCGTTGATGACCATTCATTAAAACTTAGAAAGGTGAAAAAACAAGTATGTCTTAAGTTACAAAGATGGGGAAAAAAAATAAAATAAAGGGATGTTAGCAATAGGATAGAGACCTAGTGAGGTTGAATTGTTTCAAATAGTAGCAGTGCTGGGGAGGGTGGAGAAGACATATAAATTGCAGATGATCTGTCTAAAGGAGATTAGAATAAAAGGAGATTAGTGAGGACATGTTGAAAAAAACACTGGAAATATGAAATACAGAACACTGCAGTTGCTGTGCAGTGGCAGAATTTTGAAGTGAAATATACGGATATACGAATATTTGGAAATATACGGATATCCAGTAGATCATGCAACATATGTAGTGAGAGAAGAAATTAGTTAATGTTTTGTGGTTTTAAATAGAAATTAACTATTTACCTGAGCAAAGGAGTAAAAAATTAAGGGCACAGATTTAAAATATTTGGTGGAAGAAATGGATGAACAATGAGAAAAGATTTTGGGCACAGAGGAAGGTGAGGGTCTAGAATTCACTGAAAGGGTATTTGAGACAGAAAACCTGATCACATTTATGATATATATGGATGAAGAGCTGTGACCACCAGGGCGAGAGATTCAGTGTTATAAAGTGGGATTAGACAAAGCGAATTAAATGATAGAATGGGCTCAATCTGTGTCATATTTTTTTCATTGATTTATTAAATATAGTCTCCTTTACAATGCTTCATAGAAAAATGGACAAATATAAACTAGCATAATTCTTTTTTCAAGTTCCTGTTAACGGGTCCATTGAGTATGAAAAGAAGAAAATGGACATGTAATTCCCTGGTTTATTTCTCCCCTTTGTCATACACCAAATACCAGATTACAAATTGGCTAGCCCACCTTCCTGTAAATGAGGATTGAAACTCAACTGCTGCAACAGCAGGACATCCTGATTACTAACCAAGTACACCAGCCATAGAGCATCTGGACATGGTTTCTGTATAGAACATTTAATTTGCTTTAACCCAGTCTTAACCTTTTTGCTATCTTTCCCTTTTCAGCTCTTCCAGTTCAAATGAGAATGGTGCAAACCAAAACACAAAGACATTTTTTCTCTAACACCACAACGTAACACCACATTTGGACAGGTACATGGGCAGGAAAGCTTTGGAGGGATATGGACCAAATGTGGGCAGGTGGGATTAGTGTAGAGGAGCATCTTGGTTGGCATGGGCAAATTGGACCGCATGGCATATTTCTATGCTGTATGACTATGAATCTATGATTCTATGACCACTCCTGCTCGTTTTGCTACTAAAATTCTTGGACCTGCTTTAATTCCACCACCATCAATCCTACTAAAGAGACCCCACCCAGTAGAAATTTCAGGAGAATACAATCAAGAATGGAAAGAGAATCTGAGTTCTTATTCAAAGTTATCAATCTGAAATGTTAATTTTTGTTAATCTCTCCACAAACATTCAAGATGCAGAGTATTTTTACTATTTTCTGTCTTTACTTCAAATTCCCATTATTTGTTTTTCAAAGAATCTCACTCTACCCCTTTTATCCTTATTTTGCAAGCCAAAATGATGCTAAAAATAAATTTGTAAAATATGAAAGATAAGGTCAGTTAAACCACCATAAAGTTGACGGCAACTGAACAGAGGCTGGGTATCAGATTTTAGCACCTTTTTGTTTGCATGCTGAGTGATAGGGTTCACAAGTTTAATTTTCATCTCAACAAACCTGCTGCATTGATTAGATGTGAATATCTGACCTGAAATGTCACAGAGGTAGAATTCCAGTATATCATCCGAGAATTTGTATCTCTGAATCTAACCTTAACTTTAAAAAGTCTAAGAGAAGGATTTCATGTTCCATTTCAATAATTTACCTTTTCACTCAGGTTTGTTGTATATAGCAGGACTCCACTCCCTGGAAGCAAGGGTAACTTGGCCCCCAAGGGTAAACTCAGAAGTTGTCTGGATCCTGTCCCAATGATAGCTTTAGTGCCCATACACTGTAGATCAAAAATAATGGCAGATTTATTCTGGGGGAATATGCATATATAAATGTCACAGGTTTCCTTAATTATGTAAAATAGGCAAAAATGTGTACTTAGTACTAATTCATAAAAGACTCAACATTAGTTGCACACATCCATTTATATTGCGTAAATGTTACATGCACCTAATATTGTGATAGTGTCACCTGTTATCTTGATTTTTGTTAACATTGGATGAAAACATTGTATCAAGCTGAAACATCTTAAAATACTTCACAGGGTGTAAATGTGAGGGCTTGTATTTTCCCTGCTTGGATGAAGATAGCAAGGTACAAAAAGTGGTTAAGTTATTGAATCACCAGTCACAGTTCTGAACTGTTGATCCAGAATCAGCAATTTAAATTCCACCACTACAGATTGCGAATTTAATTTCAAGCAATTAAATAAATCTAGATTTTTTTTTAAACAATTGACTCTCAAAAACAGTAACCATGAAATTATCAGATTGTTACCAAAAACACATCTGGATCAGTAATGCATTTTCTCCAGGGAAGGATGTCCACCATCCTTAAACAGTCTGGTATATATGTTACTCCTGACCCTTACGAATTCTTAATTATCTCATCAACTCTGAGACAATTATGGACAGATAATAAACATTGTTAATGGTCACATCCTGTGAATAATCAAATGAAAGTGAATGGATGAGAATCCGGCACTTTACATGTGAGTATAGATAGCTTGTTATTCCAGATCTATCAATAGCATGAATGACCAATTAATCAACATTTTATTGGCAAGGAAATTATCAGTTCTCCTCACCCCTTATCAATGGCAGAATGGGCTCTCAGGCATATACCTGATCCACTGGAATTAGCAGAAGGAGCCTGAGTTTAGCATCTCATCCAAAATAAAGCACTTCTAACAATGCAAATCACTTTAGTGCAGGTCGTCTAAAGTAATTCTTTTTTAGGAAAGACAACCAAGCGGGAACACCTTCAACACAAATTACTTCTGAGCTGACAAAAGTATTCATGCCAATTTGTTCCTGGTGTCAAATTAGAAATAGTCATCTCATTGCCTTTATTGTTCAAACTGAATGAAAATGGATATAAATATTTTTAGAGTTAGTAAATTTGCGGACTGGTGTTCAAGGTGGTATGGTAAACCAGCATATTAGTGAATGAAGTTTAGCAAAGCTCCAACAGAACATTCTGCTCCCCTATCATTTTGCTGTACATTCTGGAACCATGGCCTTGTAGCTCCAATGCATGGAGGTGGTTATCAATCCAGTGGTCATTAACTACCCTTTCTGTCAATGGTCATTGGCACCTGTACACCCCCTTCCATCTGGTTAAAAACGTCAGTTGCACATTTTTTCAAGGGTAGATTCATGGTAGTCAGCAATATTACGTTGCATTAGGGCCAGTGTTATGTACAAGAAATTGCAGGAGCCCTGGCTGAGATATTTGAATATTTGAGGTGCCGGAAAACTGGAGGATGGTTAATGCTGTCCCTCTATTTAAAAAGGGCTGTGGGAAAAAAATGGACCATAGACCACTAAACCTAACATTTGTGGTAGGAAAGTTACTGGAGAGGATTCCAAGGAAAAGGAGATATACATGCATTTGGAAAGGCAGAGGTTGATTAGAGATAGTCAGCATAGTTTTGTAAGTGGGAGATTATGTTTCATGAATTTGATTTGAGTTTTTTGAAGAATGTAGATTGTCATTTTCTGAGGGTAGGAGAATCAAGAACCAGAGGATATAGTTTTAAAGAGAGGGGTAACATTTAATAGGAACCTGCGGTGCAACTTTTTTTACAGAGTGCGGTTAGAATATGGAATGAGCTGCCTGATGACATAGTTGAGGGGTGGGGAATAACAACAGTTAAAAGACACTTGGATAGGTACATGGATAGAAAAGATTTTGAGGGATACAGCCCAGGCATGGGAAACATGCAACTAGCTTGGATGGTGCATGTTGATTGGCATGAATAAGTTGGGCCAAAGGGCCTGTTTCTGTACTGTATTACTTTAATCGGGACTTTGTTGGAATAACGTAGGAAGCCAAATATAAAAGACATAGGCATAGATGTTGGCCTACTTCATCACTCAACAAGATTTGAAATGATCATCAATTTTAATAACATTTTCCAATGGTATCTCATATCCCTTGATTCATCTAATATTCAGAAACCCATTGGTGCATTCAACAGCTGAACTGTCACAGCACACAGGGTGAAAAATTGCAGAGACACCACCCTCAGTGTGTCGAAATCTCTCCTCGTGTCAGTCCAAAATGCCCTACTCCTTATTTTTGAGGCCGTGTGTGTGTCTTCAGAGAGATCAGAGTAGGATGGGGAGCTTCCATTCTAACTTTAACACTTCACTCACGTCCCTATCGTGGACTTTGCGAAGGGCCGCATTCTTGGCGTACGAGTCCACGTAGGCTCTCATGGTGCTGTCAGGGTGTGTGTGCTCATCAAACTCAGAGTGGCGAATGAAGCCGGGTCCGGGGCTTCCGCCGTCGTCAGGGCCGTTTGTTGCCGCTTGCGTCGGTTGCTAGGTGACCATTTGCCCGTCGCCTGGCAGCGGCGTTCTGGAGCGCGAGGCCCAGCCCGTCACTGGCTGATGGAACAACGGGCACCATGGCAACCGGCGCCACAAATGCCGCGAGATCTGGCCCACGGCAAACGCGCGGGAAATGTCACACCTGCTGAAGGTGAAGGTTAACTCTCAGTCTCAGTTCGAAACGTCACCCATTCCTTCTCTCCGGAGATGCTGTCTGACCCGCTCAGTTACTCCAACATTGTGTGCTTATCTTCAGTTTAAACCAACATCTGCAGTTCCTGCCCACAAACTTCAAGTAACCCTTGCTTTCCCTCTCTCTCTCCCCTCCCCCACCACCCGAGCTCTCCCACTAGTTCCATTGTCCTCCTGGTTAATGTTACTGATTGTGTCCCTCCTTGTCACCTTCTCCTCAGCCAACAATGATCCTTTATATATTTTCCCTGATCAACGTCTGCTTTGATCTGTCGTTTTCACACATTACCCTTCTATATCTCCCTCTCCCCTGACTCTCAGTCTGAAGAGGATCTCGATCTGAAATGTCACCCATTTCTTTACTCCGGCATGCCTGCCCGCAGTATGTTGTGTCTATCTTCGAAGGTCGAGACCGTTCCCTTGATTATCGTTACTTTCGTATATATCTTTCATTCATTTGTTCTATATCTCTCTGTATTACCGTCTATATCTCTCGTTTCCCTCTCCCCTGGTTTTCAGTCTGAAGAAAGGTCTCGACCCGAAATGTCAACAATTCCTTCTCTCCAGAGATGCTGCCTGTCCCGTTGAGTTACTCCAGCGTTTTGTGTCGATATAAGGTAAAGACGCTGTTAGTTCGTACATGTGGACCGGAGCCACAGATCAGAAGCAACCGAGCTCTCATCCCGTCACTGTTGATCCAGTACAAGGTTCCTCCACCCAGAACATTTTGAATGCTGGAGTTGGGACTAAAATAATGTAAGTTGTCGCTCAAATGAATCAGACGTCTGCCAGACAACCTTTTAACATTACTCTTTTAAATGCTAATTGATTTCTGCATTTTTAGAACTTTATATGCGGTATCAATAAATGTTTTAGGGAAAGGCAAAATGATTGCACGAAAATATGTTTGATTAATTTGGCTTATCTATTCTTAATACCAAAAAGTGTACTGAAACCACTGTTTGCACTTGGGCGAATGTTATTTTTCACTGAAGTTATTGAGAGACAGTAAAATCATGTAAAATAACTTTTTTTACATCCCATTGCACTTATGTGCAAGTCTATGTCTTCTGATTATAGCCAAAAGAAATGTGGCCGCTGTTCCAAATTAAATAAGTTCTTCCCCTCCAGTCTTCCTTAGTGCGAAAATTATCCAAATATACTACCAATCTTCCTAATCTTCTAACAATTCCATTAGTGCGATGACACCCTTCCTGTAATATATTGCAGTGAATATAACTACATGATATTGCTCAGAGATAATAAATGTTTTGAAGATTAGAGATCCGATCTCCATGCTTTTAAATTCTACATTGTGGCCAATAAAACAAAGTGTCATACCTCTAATCTTAACAACCTCATCCAACTTCCAAACAAAATTTATCTTGAAAATTCTGAAGTGTTACTCTTGAGGAGATGTCAAAGGTAAGAAGTGTTGTAGGTAGATGAACTTATAATTAGTTTTATAGATAGCTGTGCTTAAATACGTAAATATTTATTCCACTGTTTACATTTATGTAAGTATTTGACAGATTATACATGTGCATTTCTTTTTCAAAGAATTAGTGTTGCATAAACAGCGCAAGGTAGGATGCACTGCATTATGTGGGTGCTTTGCTGTATCTGGCACAGTTGGTAAGTTGAGTTTACTACCTTCTCTGAAGGATGTTTTGTCTGTATTTCTGTTGCATAAAAAAACCTGCATGCATTACATTCTCCATTAGCATTTCCTTATTAATAACGTTGATACAGATCTTATTAGACTCAAGTCAAGTCAAGCCAAGTCTACTTTATTTGTCACATACACAAACAAGATGTGCAGTGAAATGAAAGTGGCAATGCCTACAGATTGGGCTAAAACTACAAACAGAATAGAATATTTTTTTTAAAGGACACAACACAAAAAAAAAAATAATACAGTAAATTAGTCCCTGGTGATATAAGAGTTAATAGTCCTGATGGCCTGTGGGAAGAAACTCCGTCTCATCCTCTCTGTTTTCACAGCGTGACAGCGGAGGCATTTGCCTGACCGTAGCAGCTGGAACAGTCCGTTGCTGGGGAGGTAGGGGTCCCCCATAATGTTGCTGGCTCTGGACCTCCTGATGTATAGGTCCTGCAGGGGGGCGAGTGTAGTTCCCATAGTGCGTTCAGCCGAACACGCTACTCTCCGCAGAGCTGTTCCCAAACCAGATTGAGATGTTGCCGGACAAGATGCTCTCTACAGCCCCAGAGTAGAAGCACTGAAGGATCCTCAGAGAGACTCTGAATTAACTCAGCTGTCTGAGGTGGTAAAGGCGCTGACTTGCCTTACTCACCAGTGCGGCAATGTGTGTTGTCCATGTCAGATCCTCTGTGATGTGGACTCCCAGATATTTAAAGCTGCTCACCCTATCCACAGCAATCCCATTTATCTCCAGTTCTCGGATGTTGAGCCCTTCTAAAGTCCACAATCAGCTCCTTAGTTTTTGTGACATTTCAAGAGGAGGCTGCTGTCCTGACACCAGAGTGCCAGATCAGCCACCTCCTCCCTGTAGGCCTTCTCATCGTTATCGAAGATCAGGCCCACCACCACAATGTCATCAGCAAACTTGATGATGGAGTTGGAGCTGAACCTGGCCACACAATCATGTGTGTATAGGGAAGTACAGTAGGGGGCTAAGGACGCAACCCTGGTGGGATCCCGTGTTCAGCTAGCAAGGAACTCCTAGGCATTGAACTGCTTGCGATTAAGTCCTGAATTTACACAGCACTGAGCAACTTATGTCAGTACTGGATAGTGCCTTTCGTTGATTTTAGCTAGCGTAGATTTATTTTGATTTACCACCTAAAATAATTTCGAAAATCGTGTTTTATTCTTTAATAAAAGGGATTCTACATTGTTTTTTTATATCACATGTAAGTTCTAAGTTATAAGTGTGCGCTTTAAATTACCCAGCCATTACTTAGCTTTGCAATGAAATAGATACCACGTGTCCTGTGATTCCAGAAGTACAGCTCCAAGTGACTTGAAATAACCCTGTAAGTGGCTAATATCACAGAGTGAGTGAGGCCGCACCCAGGAAACATCTACCACTGTGAAAAATGCTCTCAGGTCTGTCAGTGCCGAATCCCTTCTGCGCTGGTTTGGTGTTTACCGAAGGCTGCTGCAGTTTGGCTGTTTACTGCTTATTTCCTCCAAAGTGAGTTAATGGTGCTGTAGTTAACAGCAGCCGGTAAAGAAAATGTCCTCAACTCCACCAGTGGTTTACAATTACCTAAAACTACCCGCAACTCATGCGGATGTTAAAAGTAAAAAATGGAGCTTCGCTGCGTTCGTGCTGGGATTTGCAGTTTTGGCAGAAATGTGTGCAACAGTCTACTATTTCTGTTACCTCACCGACCAGATTGACAGGGTAAGCTCAAGACTCAATGAGCAGGGGTCGCGTTACGAGTAAGGTGTACGAAATACACTGAGATTTGTATAACCGCCTAACCGGTTGTGGATGAGAAACCATTGCACTTTCATAAATTATGAGAAACTATTGCATTTTAAAGTAAGAATGTTTTGTAAATTTAATTCATTCAGGGTTGGCACTTCAAAAAAATTAAAATTAGTATTTCTGAAACTCAAAAAACATGGAAATTGATTCGGCAAGTCTGCAGGAAATGCTTTTGCCTGGGAACCACTCGCCGACATAAGTACGAACATTGAAAGTTTTTTAAGTTTTTCTAATTGCGGAGTTTACATAAGGCAAGAATCATTGAGAAATTAAATGTTAAACTTTTTTTTTGGTAAATATAAATAAGTTGTTTTTAAAATAACTCTCCAGAAACAAAAGGTCAGGAAAGGGTGGGATTCGGGGAATTCTAATTCCTGAATTTGTTCCACCCATCGTAGTCATTTTGTATCGACAAAATCCCGCGTCTCCGTAGTTTTCCCACACACTGAAACACAATTTACAGTTGTGGTAGTGAGACCAAGGAGAAAAGACACTCGGTGTTGGAATAACGGCTGGTCAAGCAACATCTCTGGAGAACATGGATAGATGACGTTTCGTGTCGAGACCCTTCTTCAGCGACCCGAGTGGGAGACGCTACATTGTCCCAGTACTAAAATTCACATGCACAGTCCAATCGCCGCCCTCTTGATTTACACTTGATTCAAACATGGAATCATAGTTCAAGGCAGTGAAATTAAATTGATGTCTCATTTTATTGAAATTCAAGCTGTGGGGGAAATTAACATGTCAGCATTATTGCAAACTCCGGACATTCTGATTGGTACAATTATGCTGCATCTTTCAATCAAAACAAAAGTTTGCACAGCCATATATGCACGTCCTGCCTGGATTTTCCTAGCAGCTTGCTACAGGAGAGAGAACACTCCAGATGAGGACAACTGCCCTCATTCCCACCGTGCCCTGTTGAAGGAAATCCCCATCCTTCAGCAGCCACGGCGCCATCAAGCTGACTGAGATTGCATTAAATAAATATCTCAAGAACAGGAAACAAAGACGAAATCTTCAATTTTCTTTAAACATTTGCAAAAGTTAGCAAAGTAGAGGTCGGAACAAAACCTGCTTAATGTTCATCGATTTTATTTTATGTTCATATAATGCTCACACTTTGGGGCAGGGTAATTATGACCTCATAACAAGCTAGTAAGTCACATGCCCTCTCCAAAGTCTCCATATCATTCCAGTAATGGGGTATCCTGAATTTAGGGTGGCACAATGGCATAGCTGGCAGAGCTGCCAGCTCTGTGCCAGATATCCCAGTTTGATCCTGACCTCTGGTCCTGTCTGTGTGGAGTCTTCACGTTCTCGTTGTGAACACGTGGGTACTCTAGTACTTTGTTATGCTACAACATTCCAAGGACTTGTTTGTTTGTAGATTTATTGACATCTGTAAAATTGTCCTTGATATACAGGGCGTGGATGACAAAGTGGGTAATATAGCACCAGGGTGAATAGGTGATCGATGACGGGCATGGACTTGATAGATTAACGAGCTTGTTTCCATCTGTATCTCTAAACTAAATTAAACTAAACTGCAAGCAATACTACGAATGAGGCTGCAATGTGACTTCCTGCTTTTTGTACTGAATGTCCTGATTGATAAAACCAAGTATACCATACACTTTCTTCACCACTGTATGTACCTGTGTTGCCACTTTCAGGAAGCTATGGACTTGGACCCCAAGATCCCTTGGTATATCACTCCTGTTATGGTTCTTACCATTACCTGTATACTTTACCCGTATTCAACTGCTATCTTCCGGTAAACTCCATTTGCCATTTCTCTGCCAATATCTTTAACTGATTAATATCCCACTGTATCCTTTGACAGCCTTTCTCACTGTCTGCAACTTTACCAATTTTGGTGTCATGTGCAAACTTACTAATCAATCCATCTACATTTGCCTCCAAGTAATTTATATAAAATCACAAACAATAGAGGTCCCGTCATATGTCGTTGTAAATGCCACTGGTCACAGACCTCCAGCCTAAAGAACACCCTTCAACCACCACCCACTGTCTATTATGAGTAAGTCATTTCTGAATCCAAACTATAAAAGTCACTGTGGATTCCATGCAACTTAATCTGGATCAGCCTGCCATGAGAAATTATATCAATTGCCTTATTAAAATCCATGTTAACAACATACACTGACCTACCCTCATCAATCACTTACATCAAAAAACTCTTATCAAGTTAGTAAGACATGACCTGCCAAGGACTAAGCCATAATAACTGTCCCTAATTATTCAATTCTCTACCAAAGAGAAAATGGCTTGCTATTTGTTAGAGGATCAAATTCCACATAGCCTTCTGCTAGGGAGTCAGTTGGACCCTCCAATATCTTTCCACCCATGTGGAAATGTTCTCATTTCCCCTTGCTGTGATTTCTCAGCTGTGATATCATCCATGCACCTGTGAACTGGCTGGATCCTCGGGGAATTTTCCAGCACCTTCCCAGATGTAGGAATTGTCAGGTTGACCTCCTTCTGCGATAGTTGATTCCCTGGACTTGTCAGCCTTCTTCAAATAATGTTCCTTTCTCATGACTGTGCCTGCTTTTCAAATGTGCTGTATCTCCAAGCCACGTGTACATACATAATGTCCTTAGCATGAGTCTTCAAGCACATCTGTGTGTGACTCCTGTCTCCTGCTCATTCTAGGATGCTTGCAGAGTTCCTCGGAGAATGTTAAACTAACTGGATGTTCCACGAGTGCGGAATTGTTTTTCCAAACAAAATGCTCCAGTAAAATCTTTGTATTCCTGCTAGTCTTTGCCCAAGGCACAATAAGATACTTAGCATTCATCCCCACTGCAATCCTAACCCTTTCTCACTTCTTACATGCCTTCTTCCCTCTTCAGGGGATCACAGTGAAATGGTTAATTCTACTGCACATGGAGTCACAGAACAATACAGAATCTTCAGCCCAACTTGTCCATGCTGATCATGGTGCCTTTCTGACTTAGAATAATTTGCCTGCATTTGGCCCATATCCCACTAAACCTTTCCTATCCACAATTTTGTCCAAATGTCTTTTAAGCATTGTAATTGTATATGTCTCTACAACTTCCTCTGACAGCTCATTGCATATACTCAAAACCTCCTGTGTGAAAAACTTGCCACTCAGATTTCCTTTAAATCTTGTCCCCTCATATTAAACCAATGCCCTCTAATGGTAGACTCTACCCTTGGAAAAGATTATGATCATCTACCATATCTATCTTACAGGTCCTCATCATTTGCCTCAACACCCATGCCTCCTCATGGTTATTGTCTATACACTATCACGACCATCTCCTGAATAGTCGGATTAGCATAAAATATGGCTGTTCTCAACCACCTCCTAAGATTATCCCCACTCAGCTAATCCCGCTGACATGGCCCATACACTCCACAGCCTAAACAAATAAGTTTTTGAATGGTCTTCTGCTCCCTGACAGCATCTGACTTCTGCCACAAGCCATAATGAACTGTAGATGTTCCTGTACCTGAAGGTTTCATCACTGCCAAGCACCAGAAAAAATCATTTGATTGGCAGGAAGAAATGAGGAATAAAAATAAAACTGCACAAATAACACGAATGCTCCCACCTTTTCCCAAAACAGGTGCGGCAGAAATTGAATTATCCAGGACAGTGCCTCCAATATATGAACTCCTACATTGGCAACACAGGGGAGAGAGCGATGACCAATGTGGATCCTTTGTGCGATAGCTGGCTTGAGAATATTCGAGTTCTAATAAATCAGGTAAACTATGTTAATTTTCATCCTTGTATTTAGAGCACTCTATGACTGAATAATTTCAGAAAAATATATCCCTTTGTTGGAATTTGCATATAATACCTATTGTTCTTAATAATGATTAAAGAGACTGAAAAAAAACTGTAGGTCACATGTATATACAGAGGATCTTTAATGTAAATGGGGCAGCACGGTGGAGCAGCAGTAGAATTGCCTTACAGCTCTTGCAGTGCCAGAGACACGGGTTCGATCCCGACTACGAGTGCTGTCTGTCCGGAGTTTGTATGTTCTCCCCGTGACCATGTGGGTTTTCTCCAAGATCTTCGATTTCCTCCCATACGCCAAAGAGGTACAAGTTTGTAGGTTAATTGGCTTGGGTTTGTATACTTGGTATAACTATAAATTGTCCCTCGTGTGTGTGGGGATCGCTGTGCGGGGATCGCTGGTCGGCTTGAACTCGGTGGGCCAAAGGGCCTGCTTCGCGCTGTATCTCTAAACTAAATCTAAACTAAGAACTAAATAAACATCCCCAAGCAATTAACAAATAGGTGCAAATGTAAGGTTGTTTATTCTAGAGAGAACTGTTGGTCAAGTGAGTTTAATGAGCTGTGGAGAGTTTGTGGTAGGGAGAAAGGGAGAGAGAGCACTTGAGATCCAGAATGAAAGTTCAGATGGTCAGATAAAAGTAGAAGAAGGTTTTGCCATCATTTCAAGGAAAATGAGCTATTATAGGCTGGATTGAAAGCATGAGAAAGATTTAATAAATAAATTTGCTGTGAGGATGGGTAGTAATATGATCTTTAAAGGGTAAACCTGGGCAAATCACTGAGGACAGACTTTTAGGTGTACCTCCTAACATGTACTGTTTATTGAAAACTGTCCAAGTAATACATTGGTATGAGATCAGTATGAAAGCCATTTCAGCTCACATAATTCACCCATCCTGATTAATGTTAAATCTTCCCATTGTCGTATCCAAAACAAGAGTATATTTCTTATGGTGAATCGGTTTGTCTGCGGAAAGTCCAGTTTGTATAACCCTGAATTCCATATAAATTACAATTATATTTTCAGAGTAACCCAATATACTGAACAAGGGACAAACTAATTTGTCACTCAATGTAATGACACTTATTGGCCTTTTCTGTTGAATCCCTTTAGTTCAAACACACTGGTAAATTATTAAGTAAAAAATAAAAGATATCACAAAATGCTGGAGTAACTCAGCGGGTCAGGCAGCATCTCAGGAGAGAAGGAATGGGTGACGTTTCGGTTCGAGACCCTTCTTCAGACTGATGTCAGGGGAGGGGGCGGGACAAAGATAGGATGTAGTTGGGGACAGGAAGATGGTGGGAGAACTGGGAAGGGGGAGGGGAAATAGAGGGACAGAGGAACTATCTGAAGTTAGAGAAATCAATGTTCAAGAAGATGGAGGCGCAGGTAAGTCCCAAGAAATAGTACATTGATTTCTCTAACTTCAGATAGTTCCTCTGTCCCTCTCTTTCCCCTCCCCCTTCCCAGTTCTCCCACTGTCTTCCTGTCTCCAACTACATCCTATCTCTGTCCCGCTTCCACCCCTGACATCAGTCTGATGAAGGGTCTTGACCCGAAATGTCACCCATTCCTTCTCTCCTGAGATGCTGCCTGACGTAAGTTACTCCAGCATTTTGTGATACCTTCGATTTGTACCAGCATCTGCAGTTATTTTCCTACACGTAAAAAATAAATAACTTACCTTTTATTTTCAACAGCTTAGAATTGAAATGGTTTAATGTTTATTTCATTGCTTTTCAGCGTCTGAAATCTGATGTGAAGAATTTGATATACAAGGAATTGGAAGGTGAGATTTGCTGAATTTTCAGGCAACATTATTCAATTTAATTTTGGAGATGTCTTGGGGGCTGATATGAAATCTGTTTGATTTGGAAAATACACCAGTGAATTAGTCTGCAAATGTCTTGGCTTTACATTTGGTCTTGGTTTTCCTGTCAGTGTAAACAAACCACAAACATTTGTAGAATAGCCAGTCTTGCTCAGTTCCCACTTCCCAACTCTATATTAAAAGTGCTGAACCCAGAGAATCCCAGCACAAAGCCAAGATCAGAAATTTCCAATACACTAAACAGAGAATAAACAATTAGCTGATCCACCTAGTAAAATAATAATAGAGCCACACAATAAGGAAACAAGCTCCATGCTCCAAACCTGTCCATGCTGACCAAGATACCCCATTTAAGCTAGTCCCATTTGCCCATGTTAGGCCCATAAACCCCAAACCCTTTCCCATCATGTGCTCTTCCAACTGCCTTTTAAATGTTGTTATTGTACCTGCCTCAAATAATTCCTCTGGCAGCTCATTCCATATACTCACCACCTTTTGTATGCAAACGTTGTCTCAGGTTCCGATTAAATCTTTGCCCTCTCACCTTAAACCTATGCCTTCTAGTTCTTGATTTCCCTACCCTGCTAAAAAGGCTGTGTGCATTCACCCTATCTATGCCCCTCAATATTTTACATACTATGTAAGATCACTCCTCAATCTCCTGCACTTCAAGGAATAATTTCCTAGCCTGCCCAACCTCTCCCTATAGTTCAGGCCCTTGAGTCCTGGCAACATCCTCGTAAATCTTCTCTGTACTCTTTCCACCTTATGTGGAAAGGGGAATCACAGTTGAGGATACTGAGTTGAAAATAAATGAGAAGAGTCACTGTATTGTAGATTCAGTCATTTTTTGTAAAGATAAATGAAAGAACACAATTTTTATTTCAGCACAAAATGCAACATTCATGAGTCCTGGCAAGCCAGCTATCCATTTAATTGCACAGCACAGGAACAAGCCTCCCGGTTATGGTAAGGAATGCTTTCCATTTTTAACAAATGTGCTCTTTTTTATTTGAGGTTGGAATATATTTTTCGTCTTTCCATTCATTCCAATCTACACTTGAATGATGAATAAAATGTCATTTAGATTTCATTTCCTACAGATACTGATCTGAGCAAACCAGATATTACATTGAGTTTCTCAAATTTTCAAGCCAATATTTCATGTCAATATTTCGGTTATAAGGTGCAGGAATGTTAAATTTAATAAAATGGAATTTCAAAGTTCTTCGGTATTTAGGCATTGAGCTAATAAGGATAGGGTTGATAGTGTGCAGTACAATATGTGTCATTTCACTTCGAATATGCTGTTTGAATAAAATGAAGTAATTACAAAAATATAATATGAAATAAATATTTTTGTCTGGGGGCAACGAGTTGTTTGTTGCATTATTTTCAGTGAGCCAACGTTACAAAACTTTCCTAGGTTTGGTAAATCATTGGGATTACATTGATAATTTCACAAACAAACAGCACAAGAACATCTGCAGTGAGAAAGGTTTGCCTAATAAATTGGATTTCACTCCATTTTGCTGAGCTGAACATGTGGTGCTTGTGGCATCTATGTTCAATTGATCTGCCCAGTGAAATATATCTCCCCAGTGGATTACACCAAGAAGCCCCATACAAATACAGATTTATGTCTTGTGGCCATGTTGATATACAGATTTGATCTTGAATTCAATACATGATTAGTTTAGCTTTACAGCTCTGTAGAGAATTTTCCAGATAGCCAGAAGCAGCAAGAACAAAGCAACCCCTCCATACATTCTAACAAATTTGGCCAAAGCCCTGTTAACTTCCCATAGCATTTTTTTACTAAGGGTCTAGGAATTAGGCACATGTTATAAAAAGTTATTCATTTGTCATGCTTTTCTAGTTCACTGCATTTCTGTAACAATTAAAAATAGAAATGGACTTCCTGGAATGCAAAATATTGACGACAATTCCTCTTAATCAGTCCCCACATTCCACAGTGCTTCGAATGCAAGAAAGAAAATGAAATCGAAACAGGGTGGAAATGATGGGTAGAGACTGGCACAGACATGTTGAATTTCTTGGTACATTTCAGTATTTGAACCTCGATATATTTCTATTAGAGATTATATTTTAAAAAGAACACACCCATAGATTTGGGACGAATAAATATCGGCACAGAATTTTCTGTCACTGCTGCCACTTTTAAAAGGCAAAACTAGTAGCAACCTCGGATGCCCATATTCAGGTGCCGAAATCCAGGGTTGTTAACAGTGAATCACATTTTCTTTAGTCATAATATTGCTGTACTTACGGCTAAAATCTACACAAAATCACCAATTTGGGCGTCATGCTAAAGTCTGATGGAAAAGCTATGGCTATCGTGAAAACGTAGGTTGAGATTTAACATCCAAATGTTTGTGCATTTCCAATGGCTATTTTCACTTGTGATGTGGTGTTACTTGAATATCTTTATTCATGGAAGTAAAATCTATGGCACAGCTTTTGTTAAATTCTATTTAAATTAACAGAATGTCAGTTTTGTTTATGTTTGAATTTCTGCTGCATTACCTTTTGCCTTGAAATGTATGTTTTATGTAGTCTTATTCCCTGAGAAATTATTGTTGCAATCTTTTCCCTTTCTTTTTGTCTCTCCACTCTTTCTCTATCTTTACAGTGATTAAAATGTGATTTTTTATTTCTTGTTTTAAACTTATTGGATTACATTTTGTGAGAATCCTGCAGTTTGATCTATATGAGCAACATTTTCTTACCCTGAAAAGATTCCTGTACACCCTGCCATTTATATACATTGACAGATAGCTGGAAGTCCCCTCTGACACACCTATAAAGATCTGTTGGCAAGTGTCCAAGAGTGAATAGTAGACTAATTTCCATCATGTATCAGAGCAAAATCCAGCCATAAACAATATGGTACAAACAGTCTCGTCCTTTCAAGAATGTTTCTTCTTACTCGGCATGAGAAATATCTTAATTTTAACTCTGTGTACCTTTTTTTTTTTGACAGCCTCACATTATCTTACTCATACAGATGATGGTCATGATATACTCTATTGGAAAGATATGAAAGGATTTACAGTTCACCAGGGTGCCATGAAGTACCACGAGATAGGAATCACCATTCCCAAGGATGGCATCTACTACATATACTCCCAGGTTTATTTCCAGCATGTACGCAAACTGGACATACAAGATCAACATTACAAATTCTTTCTACAATACCTTTATAAGATGTCCATGTATTATAATGAACCTATTCTTTTAACTAAGGCTATTTTCACCAAATGTTGGTCAAAAGAGGCCAGGTTTGATATGTACACAAGTTTTCAAGGAGCCCTCTTTGAACTGCAACAAGGAGACAAACTATTCATCAAAGTAACAAATGCAAATACTATGGATATCAATGAGGAGTCAACATATTTTGGTGGTTTTATGGTTTTTTAAAATGTAATTATTAAAACCTGTAATGGCGTCCACCTATTTTGAATATCATGCAGTTGTATTAATTTGGATTACAACAAATCTTTTGGTTTTAGGTTTTAACCCCAAGAAATTATTTCAGCCTCATGAAAAGAAAAAGACTATATTTTGCAATATTACTATTCACAGCAAAAACTTCAATGCTAATGTGAAGAATAAACTTATCATTTGACTAAAAAATGGCACACGGAAGTGTTACGCACAGAATGCATGTCACTCATCTATGTCTGACGTGAATAAATGGGCTGTCAAGTTTAGCTCTTTATTATTATTGTCACGTGTACCAATATATTGAAAAGTTTGTTCTGCGTGCTATCCAGTCAAATCGTGCTACACATGAGTACAATCACACAAGTTAAAAAGTGAAACGATTGTAAGTAGTTGTTCCTAGACTGTGGAACAGCATCCCTCTCCCCATCAGAACTGCCCCCTCCATCGACTCCTTTAAGTCCAGGCTATTTCTACTCCTAGCGTTTGAGGCCCTCTGAGAGGGCGCTATGAACTGTTTATGTATGTGCTGTTATGTTTGTGTGCCATTGTATGTTTGTTCTTAGTACCTGAACTGATGTATAGCACTTTGGTCATCGTGGGTTGTTTTTAAATGTGCTATATAAATAAAATTGACTTGACTTCTCCTGGGACAGCACACACACAAGTTGCCACATTCCAGTGCCTATTTGCGACTTTCAAGTCTAAGTCTTTGAAATGTCTAATTTTATATTTAGGAGATATGCAACATATTTTTTCTTACATTAAAGCCCGATGATCTGTCAGGAATAGGAGTAGAATTAGGCCACCTGGCCCATCAAGTCTACTCCACCAATCAATCATGGCTGATCTATCTTTCCCTCATGACCCCATTCTCCTGGCTTCTCCCCATAACCTCTGTACTAATCAAGAATCTATCTATCTCTGCATTAAAAATATCCACTGACTTGGCCTCCACAGCCTTCTGTGGCAAAGCATTCCACAGATTCATCACCCTCTGACTAAAGAAATTTCTCCTCATCTCCTTCCTAAAAGAACGTCCTTTAATTCTGAGGCTATGAGCCCTAAAATTACTCACAATATTCCAAATGCGGCCATACCAGCACCTTATAGAGCCTCAACATTACATCCCTGTTTTTGTATACAAGCCCTCTTGAAATAAATGCTGGCAAGGAGTTTGCTTTCCTTATTACCAATTCGACTTGCAGATTAACTTTTTGGGAATCCTGCACCAAGCACTCCCAAGTCCCTTTGCACCTCCAATTTCTGGATTCTCACCCCATTTAGAAAATAGTCTACGCCTTTATTCCGAATACCAAAATGCATGATTCCACATTTTGCTACATTATATTCCATCTGCCACTTCTCTGCCCACTCTCCCAACCTGTCCAAGTCCTTCTGCAGAGTCCCTGCTTTCTCTACACTACCTGCCCCTCCACTTATTTCCGTATCACCTGCAAACTTTGCCACAAAGCCTTCAATCTCCTTGTTCAAATCATTAATGTACAATATGAAGAGGAGCGGCCCCTTGCGGAACTCCACTGGTCACTGGCAGCCAACCAGAAAAAGCCCCCTTTATTGCCACTCTTTGTCTTCTGCCATCCAGCCAACCTGCTATCCATGCTTGTAGATGATATCGGGCTTTCATCTTCCGAAGCAGCCTAATATGTGGCACCTTATCAAAGGCTTTCTGAAAATCTAAGTAAATAACATCTACTGACGTCCTGTTTCAAAGAATTCCAGTAAATTTGTCAAGTAAGACCTACCCTTCACAAAGCCATACTGATTTTGGCCTATTTTATCGTGAACTTCTAAGTACTCCGTAAACTCATCCTTTATAATGGACTCTAAAATCTTAACAACCACCAAAGTCAGACTAATCGGCCTATAGTTCCCACTATTCTGCCTTGCTCCCTGTTGGTGCAGTGGGGTAATATTGGCAATTTTCCAACCATCTGGGACCACTGCTAACTCTAGTGTCGGGTTGTAGGGTTTGGCCTGGGCCAGAGCAATGCTGTTGGTTAATTGTTAATCATGGTGAAATTCCGAGTTTATAAATGAAACGGGTAGTAATGACTATTGGGTGTTCACTGCCTTTCCTCTTTTCATGAGTGAAGAGCTGTTACCTGCATATTTATATGGACAAAACAAAACTAAGACACAGCTTTTGTTAACTCCTGTTTTAATTAACATGATATTCATTTGTTCATGATGCTGAATCATTAGCTGATGACACAGTTAAGCTTCCAGGTTGGAAACCTTGAACTCGAAAGTCCCCTGCGGCACTAACAATTTATTTTCAGTTGCTCATTGCTAGCCCAATGACCATTTTAATAGTGGGCCCACAGCTGCATAATTTAACATCACCCAAGACCCAAGCTTTTCTTTCTTTCTGTACTCATAAATGTTATGATACTCCAGGATAAAAAATAATCTTTGTACATGTGGCAGAAAAAAGGCAGTGCTCTGCATCCAAATTTCTTGGGTCTCCTCTTTGTCCATTGAACCCCAAAGAAACATACACATAACAGACCAAGATCTGCATTAAAATCGAGACGGCATTTATCTGCAGCAGACGAGATTTACCAGAATGCTGCCTGGATTAGAGGAAATTAGCGAAAAGAACAGGTTGAACAACTTGTATTTTTTTTTCCTCTGGAGCGTCAGAAGTTAAAGGGAGACCTAATGAAAGTAAATAAAATTATGAGAGGCACTGCTAGGGTATAGTCAGAACATTTTTTCCAGGCGAAATTGTCAAAGAATATAGGACATAGCTTTAAGGTCAAAGGGGAAAAGATTAAAGTGGATGTGCAGGGCAAGTGTTTTATACAGGGAACACCAAGTGCTTGCAAAGCTTTGCTAGGGATGGTCACAGAAGCAGATACAATAGTTGTGTTTAAGAGGCTTCTAGATAGGCACTTAGATATGCAGAGAATGGACGGATATGCATCACATGCCAGCAGAGGGGATTGGTTTAACTTGACATCACGTTCGGCAGAGCCATTGTGGGACAAAGGGCCTTTACTTGAGCTGCACTGGTTTACGTTCCATGTTCACTCAGGGTGCTTGGATCATTGAGATTTTGTTTTAGTCAGAACCCAGAACATAATGGGCCATGTGAAGAACATAAAAAAAGGGGCGTGGCTGTGTTCTGCAGCTGCGGCTCACCGGCAGTCTCTCTGTTTTTTTTGTTGTTTTTTTGTCATTGTCGCCGTTAAATGTACGTTTTGTTTTATTTTTAACTCTGTGTATGTGGGGGGGTGGTGGGGGGGTTGGGGGAAACCTTTTTTCAAATCTCCTCCTCAACGGAGATGCGACCTTTACCGTGTCGTATCTCCGTTCGCGCTACGGCCTAACATCGTGGAGTCGGCGGCCTCCAGCTGGGATCGACCTCAAAGACTCCGGTCGCAGGGCCTGGACTTACCATCTCGGAGGCTTCGGCCGTGGGCCCTGCAGACCGCAACATCGGGAGTTCGCAGGTCCCTGGCTGGCGACCGGCTTTTGGGAGCTCCAGCCGTAGCAGCTTCGACCGCCCCGAAGCGCGAGGTACGATCGACCCGCCCGCAGGCCCTTCATCGCCCTGCGTGGCTCGGCCGCAGCACTTTCCATCGCCCGGTGGGGGCTCAGGACTTTCATCGGCCTGCTCGGCTCGGCCCTGGGACTTTCCATCGCCCGGTGGGGGCTCAGGACTTTCATCGGCCTGCTCGGCTCGGCCCTGGGACTTTCCATCGCCCGGTGGGGGCTTCAAAAAATTGGGAGCCTCGATCACCTCGTGGCACCACGGGAGAAGAATGAGGAGGAGATAAGACTTTGCCTTCCATCACAGTGAGGGTATGCCTAAAGCAATCACTGATGGCTGTTTGTGTAAAAAATTATATCTGTGTGTCTTGTGCTTTTTAATGTCTACTGCCGGACCCTGACGTGAGAGGACGCTGGCGTTGTGTATTCGCCGCTTTTCCGTCAGGATAGTTTGTCTGTTTGTTTCTATGTTAATTGTTTTTGTAAAGCGCTTTGAGCATGCGATAAGGCGCTATTATAAAATAAATGAATTATTATTATTATTATTATTATTATAATAATTTGCATAATATATGGTTGAGATACAAATGCGTCTGTCCGTTGTCTTTAGGTAAACAAAAGAAAGGTTTTTAGTTTCTACTAGACGGGCGTGGATCCGTTGGGCCCCAAACTCCCCTGCGGGCCTAGCAACCCTCCGTCCAAACCTCTCCTGCTGGCCCGACAACCCTCCCCAAACTGACGACATTCACCCACTCCATCCCCCCTCAACCCCTTCATTGGCCGCCACTCCCGTCACTCAGGCGGGTCCCACCCCCCTCTGAACGGCAACCCTCCCCCAACTGCGTACACGCGGATCGGGCGGCCCTCTTACGCAGGTATTAGATCAACGGGCCTCAACTGCGCAGGCGCAGACCCGTTGGGTTCCCATTGTAGCGTCGAAGGTGGAGGTATTACTGCGCAGGCGCAGCTGACGGCAGGGAAAGTGGAAAAGGGATTTTTAAAGTTTAAAAAGTGATTTTTAAAGTTTAAAAAGTGAATAAATTAAAAAATATAACAACCATTTGAATCGCATGCCAATGGTGAGTAAGGTGGGCCTAAAATTGTTGCGCTGTAGTGTACCGTTTTGGCTGTGTTTCGGGAACAAATATATAAACAAACCACAAACATACAAGTTGAGAGTTTTAGTTATATACTAGACAAAGTGGACCCGTTGGGCCCAATCCTCTCCTGCATTGGTGCAGCACCCTGTCCTCCCCCCCCTCCCCTCTCCCTTCTCCCCCCTCCCACCTCCCCTTCCCTCCTTTTAAACTTTCAAATGTGAATAACTTAAAAAATATAACACCGATTTCAATAAAAGTACTTGCATTATCACTAAAGTGACAATGGTGAGTAAGGTGGGCCTAAAATTGTCGCGCTATCGTGTACCGTTTTGGCTGAAGTTCAGTCACAAACAAGATAACAAACGAGAGTTTTAGTATAAAGATATAGACCAAGTGGACCCTTTGGGCCCAAACCTGCATTGGTGCAGCACCCTCATAATCATAATTATGAATTAACATGAGATTTTATCATGTTAAATCACACACCACTTATTAATATCAACCTTTAAAAATGATAATAGATTTCCACAACAATTTAATAAGAGTCATTAAAGCAAACCTGTGCAACATAAGTGGCATTTCTGAGGGATGTACTTATTTAGATCATTTCATTGATTTTAAATGTCTGAATTGTAGAATTCTGCAGGAATAAAAAGACATCAGTATAATATAAAAATAACTTTATTGTTTTGGAAGTTCCATTTTACATCCAAAAGTCTTTGATTATGTTAACACATGGAGAGTCAGCTTTACAAATGGAACCCTAGAAGATTAAAGGCCCAGCTTGCAGACATTGTTTGCAATATGCTTTCTTTATAAAATACTGCAATTTCTTATGAAGCTGTGAAGCACGAGTTGTGATGCATGTTTTACTGTCCATTACTGGAACAGGGACAGTATTTTTATTTTTTGTACTTGGGATTATAAATAACTCCTTATAAATACCTTTAAAACAACACATACACAAGCCCTTTGACAATTTTAAGCATGTCATTGCAGCTATGAAATAAAGCAAATGAATATTGTGCATTTCAGCAAAACGCACCTCATTACATGTAACCACTCACGTAGAAATATTATGCATAAAGGTTATCATTGTGAATCCATATTAACCGTCTTGTTCTGAAATCAATGAATTCTGCAGAATTCTCATTTATCAAATCAGGGTGGTCTCTGGTCGAATGGCTACATTTATACTGTCAAAACTAAATGCATTTTATTCAACATCACCAAAACACCTGTTTCATATGTTTTAGAACAACTAATGTGCTAATCAATTTTTTTAAAATGTTTGGACATAGAGCCATGGGTCATGTTATAAGATATCAGTAAGAAATGTGAGGAACTGAAAAAAAATTAATTGTAGTTTCTAGTTTAACCAAGCGTAGGTCATAACCATCTGCAGACTGTTTGCAGAGACAAACATTCACGTCAATCTTGAGGTTGAAGAACCGAAGCCTAGTTTTCACCAGATTTTCCGAATCTCTGCTTTCCGAAAACATTTTTCGAATGTTTTATAGAATATCATCAGAAAATTGGGAATGTGCAAATGTTCATTTAAGTGTGCACTCTCTTCTTGGGACATTACCAAATTTACAACTGGAGGTTGCCATAAGCACACCAAGCATTCTAGGTAAATGCCTTCAAGCATTTCTGAGTATTAACCTTCTGAGTACCAGTCACACAGTGTTTTTTATACAGAGTGTAAATTCTGTAATTGAACAGATGAACTGTCACTCTTTTTAACTAATCTCTCTCACCTCAGGATATAGTGATGGTATCAATGGAAATATAATACTGAAAAAAGAGGTGATTTCTTCTTTTTCCTCGCCATAAAGTTATTTTTAATACATGTCCATTAATACAATAAAACCTAGTTTAAAAAAATTAATTATAATAGGATCTGTACCCTTCGGATTTAAATACAAATGCTGATTGTATCAGAGAATATGTGTTTACATAACACTGATGTTCATGCATTTACAAAATATTATTGCTCTAGATGTTTAACCTAATCTTCCAGAAAAAAATAACAGAATCAAATAAAGAACATTTCATAAAAGATAAATACCTTATAACATTTCATAAAAGTTCCCTGGTCCTCAAAGATCATTGAACATATGGCTCTGATCACGTCAGCATGTGTACAGCCATGACAGTCCAGCTTAAGATTTTCAAAGCATCTCGGAGAATTTAAAAATAAACCCTGGATATTGTATCTGAGCAAGAAATATATTTTCTGGAAATTGACTATGAATGGTCATTAAAAAAATCACAATTTTCAGTTTGAAACTGATATGCTGTGCATTATTAAACCCTTTGGTATTTCTGAATTGTCTTGACCCTATTCTTTGCATCTTGCAACAACTTAATATCCATGTACATTTACCAATTAAAATGATGGTATTTAATTTCCTATTCCTAGTACTATAGAATATAGCTGAAGAGCCTCTTTTATTACGACAAAACATGGTTGTAAAGAAGCTATATTCGGAAAGTTCTAAATCAAAAACTTGCTGTAGTGTATCATTCTAAATACTGTAATAATATTGAAAATGTTAATCCACTGACAGCTATAAACTGTTTAGAAGCATCTGATAGTGAGCAACTACATGATTGGCAGTTAGGTCTTCTCTGTGACACTATTCAGATCATAATTTGCACATTGACCAATGGTACACTCAATGGACCACGACACTGGTTCTAATCTGAACATATTTTATTTTCATGGTAAAGTGTAAAATATGTGAAATTATTGGTGTCTGCTCTGAGAAAGATTATGGGATCTAATCTTCAACAGTATGAACCACATCTTACAATGACGGGGTAAAAATTAATTGTTTGCTGCCCCAATAGATGGGTTCAAGTGAACAGTGCAGCACACTGTGTGATATAAAATAACAAAAGATCTATTGACGATGGCACAAAATTGTATTGAGAAAATATCCCTATTCTATTGAACCAAAATTAGGAAGGGTAAAGATTTATAAGGGGGAAAAAAAAGCATTTATTTTGAATATATTTCTGTTCATGGCAAAGATAGTTCTTTATTCCAGGATTTCCTTAACCAGTCCATTAATTTCTTCACTTCTGATATACTGTTTTATAAGTATGTATTTGCCATTCATTCTTTCATGTTTAGAGATTAGCCTTTGGCAAGGAGAAGTTCTTCAGAAAGGATGTTAAAAGGAAGCTCTGGTTTATAAAGTAAAAAGCAATCCATCGACTTAACAATCAGTAAATATTTTATAATTGTGAACAGAATAGTTCCATTTCCAAGCAACAAACTTCCATATGAATCATCCCTGAACAAATTTATCTGTATACATTTCATCACGTATTCCCCTTTTAAAGGAATAACCACTATTGAAATAACTTGATGGATTATGGTGCCTCCAAGAGATAATAAATAACGTATGCATGAGTGACATTTTACTTGAAATACTTTATCCATCCACAAAGCATCCTGATGTTTTTATTAACTTATTATGATGAAGGATCCTCAGAGATGAATCACAATTGGACCAGCAACAGTTTGGTGAATTGCTACTTGGTTGCTGATCATGGAGATACGCTGCTAGATGACGGAGTCATTATTTTGTTTTCCACTGAGCTAAGCATTGCATAGAACCTTGAATTGTCATTGGAGAGTAGCACACTGGGGCTGTCAAATTCAGCAATCTAATAAATAGAGAAAATATCTTTCAATGTGAACTCTGTTGCATGTTGTAAAGACTGCCATTAGAAATCAACATATAACCTCAATTGTAAAGAACATTCCCATTCTCTTTTCCTATCCCATTAAAAACTTTAAAAATCATTTTTAATTCAAGATTTATTGTTCCCTGAACACATTATGCTCGGGCAAATTTGGACAATTTGCGAGAATCTCATGGGTCTGACCAAAGTAGCCTATCTACATATGTGAGTATTTTGGGCAAGTTTGGTTGGTTATTTGAGAGTTAGGAAATGTTTTGCTATTTAGTTCTTTACATCCCTTTTACTCTGAATAAGTTTGTTTTTGTAGAGAAAAATCCAGTTTTAGTGTAAAATGCCAACAAATGCAGGGGATTTCCAACGGAAAAGCACAAAGTCATGGGAATAGCTGCTAAACCTGTCAATTTCCTGCCTGGCAGATCCACCCTGCATTCCTTCTACATATAGGTGCCAAGACTTCCTCTGTTACCCATTTTGTAAAAACATATTGTTTAATAAACATTGGATGCTTTAAGGAAAACCTACATAAATGTATTAAGAAGGGACTAGAGCATTATACCCATGGAAGACTTAAAACATGGTGACAGGCTCTTTGATTCATTGAGTCCATATTAACCATCAAGCACCCATTTGCACTCATCTGATAATCATTCCATTTTATTCTCCCCATCTTCCCGTCAACTCTGCCCAGATTCTGCACAGTAGGGACAATATACAGGTGCTAATTAACATGCCAACCCACAGGTGCCAATTAACAAGAACCCTCATAAAGCACGGAAACAGGCCCTTCTGCC
Source organism: Rhinoraja longicauda (assembly GCF_053455715.1). Lineage (NCBI taxonomy): Eukaryota > Metazoa > Chordata > Chondrichthyes > Rajiformes > Arhynchobatidae > Rhinoraja > Rhinoraja longicauda. The sequence goes on along the minus strand of NC_135967.1, from coordinate 28,573,570 downwards.
CAATTTGTCTGTGCTGACCCAGATACTCCGTCTACGTTTGCGCTACCTGCCAACATTTGCCCCATATCCCTCTATATCTATCCTATCCATGTATCTGTCCAAATGTCTTTTAAATGTTGGTATAGTACCTGCTTCAACTATCTTCTCTGGCAACTCATTCAATATACCCAGTACCTTCTATGTGCAAAAGTTGCTCCTCAGGTTCCAACTAAATCTTGCCTCTGTCGCTTTAACCTTCGTGAAAGGAGATTAGAGCAGCTGAAGAAAACCTGCACAATAGTTTACTGGGTGTGCCACTGTGCTGCTCCATACTGCGAAATACTGGTGGAACTGGTTGAGAAAGAATGGGTGGAGGTTTGAGTGAAGGCAAGCATGAAATGGTCAGAGTGCATGGCCTATTTCTGTGTTGCATACTGTAAGTGAAATTGCTCAGGGCAATGAACAAAAAACGTGTTTTGTTGTGTGTGTTTGTCATTTCTCCACTGGATTATTCTTTTCCTCAAGAATTGGCAGAGGGACAATATACTGGATCTTTTTTTTAAATGAGATAAAAACACACTGAAGCCAGATAGCCGTATTTGTACTGCAATAATAATGGTGGGGCTATCAATGCCTGCTATGATTATTGGATAATTTTGATAGCAACTATGAATATCAGCACATGTCCAGACTAAATCTAGAAATGCAGAAGTTGGTCTGCTCCCTCCAGTGTTGCAGTTTTTGCCAACTGACATGACCCTGAAAGTCTGCAATTTGTGCACCTGCCAACGGGTCTCTTAACATCTGTGACCTGCCCATATACTGATGTACGGGCAGGCAGAAACTCTATTTCTTCTCAGTTGCCTTGCATATTAAATCCTTTCACCATTTCCTAAGAACTGATTTTTTTAGCTTAACCAATGCCTTTTTGCAGGTTCTAAATAGGTTACGTTTTAAGATTAAACTTATTTATTTCAACAATTCAAGCAAATAAATACCCAAGAATAGTTGGATTTAAATAGCTGTCGTTTAAATCAAACAGAGTTGACAACCAGATACATCTCAACAATTATCATAACAAGGTTTGTTCGGAATTTTGGCCAAGCATCCCCTTTGAGGATGTCCAAAGGTGGCTAACTTATTCAGTGAAACTGGCATGATTTACCTGGATGAGAAAGGTTTTAAACACTCTGAATGGCGACTGTCTTGAAAGCTGTAGAGATGAAACTAAAATATCTTCCATTTGGTCGTGGGGCATTTTGATTCATCCACTCAACAGTGCTATTCAACAGTAGAGTTGCTGCCTTACTGCGCCAGAGACCTGAGTTTGATCCTGACTGTGATCTCTGTCTGTATGAAGTTTGTACATTCTCCCTGTGATTGCGTGAGATTTCTCTGGGTGCTCCGCTTTCCTCCCTCACTCTAAAGACATACAGGTTTGTAGGTTCATTGGTCTCTGTGAAAATGTAATTTGGCCCTAGTGTGTTGGATAGTGCTAGTGTACGGGATGATCTCCGGTCGACACGGACCCGGCGGGCCGAAGGGCCTGTTTCCGCACTGTATGTTTAAAGTCTAAAGTGCTCTAAGCAACTTCAACCAATGATAGGGTTTTTTCAGTACAAGAACATAGTGTTTGTCTTCCCATCGATAGTCCAGGGAGGTGATGGCTAATTGAAGTAAAAAATAGAATTTAAAAAAGTCATTTTTCAGTCTCTAATATCTGATCTACTTGTTAAGTTTAACTTGGACAAGCAATAGTATCTTACCTCTCCCTGGTCCATCACCATTATCCTGTCACAGTTCAAAACTGTGTGAAGCCGATGTGCTACGATCAGCATTGTACAATTGGAAAAAACCTCCTGAATGGTCTTGTGAATCAATACGCCGGTATCAGTGTCAATGGCAGCTGTGGCTTCATCCAGCAATAAAATCTAATTTGAAGAAGTACATTTCAAAATTGCATCACTGAACTGTTTAACAGAAGCAAGATGGAAAAAAAATGAAAACAAAAGTGTTTGCACCTTATGCTCACCCTGACTTCGTCTTTAAACCAGTTAGCCTTGTTGTGAGATGGAGGTCATGGTGAGACAAATTAACTGAAGAAAATTTGAGGAAACTTGGTATTCCCTCCCTCCACCCAAGTGCAAGGTAGTCAATGAATTTACAAGATCATGGTGACATGTCATTCATAACTATAACTGTGAAGGCTGCAGTTAGAAACTTGGCATCCTGTTGCTTTTTCAATGCTGTTAATAAGTTTTCATTTTTTGCATAAGCTGACACGAGTCAATGAAATGAATCTAGTTTTGTGCTCACATAACTTACACATGTCCATGATATTTCCTATCTAATGAAACTTTTAGCCTATTCATGTGATTCAAATCAGAAACATCTGCTTGAAGTCCAAAGTATTCTATGGGTCGCCTTAAACTTGTAAAACACTTCTTTGCTATGTTATGTTTGCTTTGTTTATGTTAAATTTTATTTTATGTGGTTGTGTGTCGTGTTGCTTTTCATTAGTATGGCCGTATGGTAACTCAAATTTCACTGTACCTTAATTGGTACATGTGACAATTAAATTGAATCTTGAATCTTGCTTGATAGGACAAACTTTTAATTGGCATTTAGTTCCAGATAGCAAATGTAAATAGATTTTGGAAATGACAACTTGTCCACCAAACCAACTTTATGCCGTTCTTCATTCTCTCAGTCTAGTTGACTCTCACCTATTCACATTTCTATTACCCTTAATCTTCCATATAACATGTTCATACAATCAAACATTTGAAATGAAATTATTTGAAATTACCTTTACTTTAAAGCAAATGTAGCTTTCTTGGTTAGGAAAAAAAACTGCAGATGCTGGTTTAAATCAAAGGTAGACACAAAATGCTGGAGTAACTCAGTGGGACTGGCAGCATCTCGGGAGAGGAATGGGCAAAGAGAAGAGTCTGAAGAAGGGTCTCAACCCGAAACGTCACCCATTCCTTCTCTCCCAAGATGCTGCCTGTCCCGCTGAGTTACTCCAGCATTTTGTGTCTACCTTAGCTTTCTTGGTTGTTATTTACTATTTCCTGACAAAAGATCACTAAGAATTCTGAAATATCAAAACTTTAGTTTCCAAACCCCGCTATCTCTTGGGCATCTTTACCTTCCAAGTCATTTGTTCCCCAATGGTGAATGCTGCAAAATAATACCGTCTAAAATTGTTACCTTGCTGTGTTGAAGAAGGGCCCGTGCCACGCATAGCAACTGCCGTTCACCCACAGAAAAATTCTCTCCATTTTCCATGACCTCAAAATCAAGCTTCTCATCCAGCTGTGAAATCTGTAAAATTCATATGTTCAACAATATTGTCAATTCATATCTGAAAATTCTAAATCCAGCATCATTTTCACAAACTATTTTGGTAAATTTTCAATTCCTTCAGTATTTAGTATGGTTTAGTTTAGTTTAGTTTAGTTTAGAGATACAGTGAGGAAACAGGCCCTTCGACCCACCGTGTCCGCGCCGACCAGCAATCTCCGCCAAGGGTGCAGTGCTGCCGGAGCTCACCGGAGCGCCGGCACCTCCGTAAAAATAAAGACAAAATAAACAGCGGGGAATTTTAACTAGCGGGGAATTTAACAGCGGCCACTCCGGCACCAGTGACAGCTCCGGCACCTAAAAAATTAGCACTGCAACACAGATCTCCGCACACTAACGCTATCCTACATACTGGGAATAATTTACAATTATACCAAGCCAATTAACCTACAAAACTGTACATCTTTAAATTGTGGAAGGAAACCGATCTGAGAGAAAACCTACGCAAGTCATGAGGAGAACGTACAAACTCCGTACATACAAGCACACGTAGTCAGGATCGAACCCGGGTCTCTGGCAGTTTAAGGCAGCAACTCTACCGCTGCACCACCGAGCTGTGTCGAGTATGATTGATGTTAATTTTGTAGAGTGTCAATATCTATTATTTTTATGTTAGGGATAGCAGTGGTTAAATTCGGAGTAAAATTCCTCTTTTCGGTCCAATAATACAACTTTTCTCTAATTGTTATATTTCTTAATTTAATCTGGAAAGAGTCTTCTCAATAGAAAATCATAAACTTGTCAAAAAAAAATTTACTCAGTATATATAATTTGGTTTACTTTATGCAGAAGAATTTAAAAGGGGCTGCCTACAAATAGAGAAACACAGTATGACAATGATAAGTTCTAAGTATTCAGGTATGAATAATTATCACTGAAAAATGTTTTGCTTTTTTTTAAAAGAGCTGTCCCCGACTCCAGGGTTATATAAAAGAGAATTTAAATAAAGCATAGTAATAAATCTTGTTTCTTGCAAGAAGGAAAAATAGCCTGTCACTGGAATACAAAGAGGAAACCTAAGAAATCAATTACATAAAACAAGTAATCATGTGATTTGAAAGACCAAACCATGCAAAGTCCAATTTATCATTGAAGTTAATCAAATTTCTTTCATTCAGATCTTAGTGGAATAAAATCACAATAGGAACGTCACAAAGTATGGTCAACAAAAGATATACAAAATATTCCTCTACAGGTTTCAGCTGTGATTTGATCCAGCAATGGAAATATGACTTGCCACAAGGCAGCAGATTTATGGATTTATGTAACTGTCTGGCCTATAAACCACTTGTGACATCCAATTAAGCTGTGTTTCATGTAACACTCTTTAGAATAAAATGTATCGCCTTCAAAGATTTTTGTGGGGTATTTCTCTATTTTAAAGTTACAGTCCTCTTTCAATACGTGTTTTTGACTATTTATTTTGAATCCATGTGGTATTATTTGACTTGGCGTGAAATGAAATTATACCAACAATTCAGGGTACAAACAAGACACTGTAATATTATTACAGATTACAGACAAATAAGACACACCAGAAACATGTGATACATAGAAAATTTATGTTTTTCATCACTCACATATTACAGATACTTACATTTTCTTTCATGTGAGCTCTTTCTAACACGTCCCAAATTTGAGCATCAGTACATTGATTATAAGGATCCAGGTTTGATCTGAAAATAAACACAATTTGTATCTCTTGTCGGTATGGGTATGATATCCCCTTTAGGATGTGAACTTCAGTTGTATGCTTCTTAATGCTAAATTTCCAAGATACAGATCAATGGGAACTTTGTCAAATCATTTACATACCTAATGGTCCCAGCAAAGAGCACAGGTTCCTGTGGGATAATGGATAGTTTCTTTCGAAGATCATCCAGTCCAATATCACTGATCTTCACACCATCTATTGTAATGGCACCACTGGAAATTTCTACCAGTCTGAACAATGTCACTCCCAGGGATGACTTCCCTGTTAATAAAACAAAACTCAAGATGAATTAATCTTTGATTAGTGTACACCTCCTATGGCTTTCCAAGCATTAAATGGCTGAATATCCTGCAAGCTTCTAGAGTGAAGTAATAATGATTGCAATTGGAGGTCTGAAAGTGGAAATTTCATCATTCCCCAGCAGATAATGGAATAGAATAGATTTTTCATTGGCTGTTATTTCATCTGGAAAATTCTGGAATTTTTGCACTTGACTGAGTAAAGGACAACATACCTTGACTTGAAGCATGGGAGCTATTTCCAAAATGATTTATTTACTTTTATATTTGTTAAATCAATGAATTTAATTACAAGCTTTTAAATTAGGTCAGAACATTAAAAACTCTGACAACTCTGATATCATGCACACTGTGAAAGTCTTCAATTTATGCACCAATTCCTGATGACAAACATCTGTTGAGGAAAATTTCCTTCCTTAAATGCTCCATGCGAGATCACTGGTTCCAAGTAAAATATTTGGTAATTTCATGTAAAATATAATCTTATATTTGTGCACCAGCACACCAATTATCTAATATACTGATTGAAATAGAAACTGACTTGCTGACAGTAAAATACGTTACTTTAAATAATTTAGTCAGGGGTCACAACTTCAAAAATCTCTTTAAATAATTTCAACATTCTCCAGTATAATTTATGAATACTACAAATAAGAATGTAAATACCTGATCCTGTTCTCCCTACAATGCCTATCTTTTCCCGGGGTTTGATGGTAAATGTAACTTTCTTCAGTACAAGTGGTAGGTTATCACGGTAACACATTTCCACTTCATGAAACTGGATTTCTCCTTCCCGAGGCCAGTTGGGAGAAGGTGCTGTCTCTGGAATATGAGATGGTGCTTCTGATTCCAAATTCTATAAGTGACAAAGAATGTAAAATATAACATCAAATTATAACAATTTTCTGACAATCACATAATATATTGTTTCCTGACTAGTGATAATCCAAGAAATGCAGCTGCTTTAAAGGTGAAATATAAACAACAAATGCTGGAAACATTCACAGGTCGGGCAGCATCTGTGAAAAGAGAAACAGTCAGCGTCATTCACGGTCTGACAAAAAGTCTTTAACTTGAGGCGTTCGTTCCGTTTCTGTTTCCGCAGATGCTGCCAGACCTGCTGAATGTTTCCAGCGTTTTCTGTTTTATTTGATGGTTGGCAGGGGTGTCATGATCTGTTAGATATTCTGTTACTACTCAAAAGCACTTTAAATATACAACTTGATAAAAATTTATAAAAAGATATTGCATAATCATACAATTGAAAAATCCCCATTAAAATTTTATTACACTTCAATGGAAAGGCACTCTATATTAAATTATTTAGTCAACCCATTACATCATGTAGCCTTCTGATTGGGTTTATAAATTATAAATTCATCTTTAGTGGATCGCACTGAATGCATTACTTGGCAGCAGCAACAAGTTGCACTTCCCATCCAAACTACAGTTCCATGACATTTAATAAGATCACAGCTGGGTCCCATCCAGCCCCATATCCTCACATTCCTTTTTCATGTCCAAATCAGGTTACTTTTCACAGTTTAAATACAAAATGCCATGATTAAAGCTACAATACTTACCACTATGTAATGCCTGATCCTTTCTACAGATGTGAACCTGGCTTCTGATTCTGATGCTAGGCGGACCGTAAATTGAAAAAGTCCTGTGAGCTGATTGAGAACATCAAAAGATAAAATTAAGAGGTTATTCTAATGAGAGGGAATAAAATCAGTTAAATAAAATCTATGTATAATTTAACTAAAAGGCACAATTTAATTTGATGTTTTAGACAGCAATATGTTCTGAAATTTGTAGATAACATTGTAGACACCACACGAGTACCTTCATAATTGTATCCTGTAAGATTCTTAAACAGGTAACTACTCCTCAGTCATAATAAGGGTTTCCCATTTCCACTGTGGGAAAGTAGGATGAAAAGACAATATTCTGGATAGAATCAAGATTGTAAAATCTTGCAATTATATGTATTTGAAATAAGCTTGGTGTTTTTTCTCAGCTTACTTTCACCTATGGTTAAAACCCAAATTTGATCATTTACTACCTGTGTATCTAACTATCCCAGAACATTCTACCTGATTGCTCTCATTCTGTCTTTGCAAAGTTGAAATCATTACCAGACACCATCTGAAGCATAGATGGCTGCTAGTGTGAGCATTAGAGTCTTGCATTGAACAAGCATGTCAGCTTTATCCTTAAAAAAACTCCCCCTTGGCTTAAGCATACCCTGTGTAGTCATTTTTTGCCATTCACTGCTCAGACATAAATTGCTGCTGATTTTGTAATAACACACAAACAATCTATCATCCCCAGGTTTACTGACTCTGATTTTAATTCTCATTTCTGTCCTTTCCCTTTCTATAATTACACCTCTAAAACATGTCTGTGTTCCTCCAAATCTAGCCTCTTGATTGTACATAAATGTAATTGCTCTAATATTACCAACAGCGGTTTCAGCTGCCAGGACCTTAAGTTCTGGATTTCTACCCTTTCACTTCCACATCCTAAACTGTTCCTCCATCTTCTGCCATTTTTGCACATTCTTTATAATTTCTCCTTATGCTAATCAGTGCCGAATTTTGCGTGATAATGTTCCAATAAAAAGCCTTGGAGTATTATATGACATTAAAAAGCCTGTTTGAATGCACATCAACCCTATGGTGGTAATAACAATGAGCTGCAGATGCTGGTTTATACCAAAGATAAACATAAAATGATGGGAGTAGCTCAGCGGGTCAGGCAGTATCCATTGAAAACATGGACAGGCAATCTTTTGGATCAGAACCCTTGGTTGTGTTTTGTTGTTAATCATACTTAAAAACTTGTAGACAGTTTTAAATTGGAACTTACCTGGACTGTATGGGAGATGGCAAGACCTGCATAGGCTGGTGGAATCCTTCCATGCATGAAAATCATCATTGCTGAAACTATGGTGATGAGTATAATACTAATGAGGTCAAGGCGTACAGCCAGCCATCGCATGCCACAGCTGAATAGGAAATGTGGGCCTTGATTACAATCCAGTAGTTCTTGATACCTGAGGAAAATGACAGCTGCAGAGTTAAGAGCCAGTACGTCTGATTCTTCAAAACTGTGTATGTTGACCAAAAGTATCTAGGCTCATCAATAGCTTCAAGGCTTACATGAGGTATTCCACCACCAGATGTCAGGAGTGGTGTTTGTATTCCTTCATTTAGTGACTATGCTCATGCATCTCCCAACAGAAAAGCAGACATTACAAATTAACCAACAAATGAGTCTAAGATAATACAAGTACCTTCAATATATTTGTTCAGTTCAAGCTTTGGAAATAGGTACACAAACTGTATTCACCTTAGAGTATTAATTCTAAACCTAATTTTAATTTATTTGAAAATATGACAATGTGATTTTGCATTCTCCGGGTGTTTCACAAATCAAAAGTTTTAATTTATGTTTAGGAAGGAACTGCCTCTGCTGGTTTACGTCGAAGATAGGCACAAAATGCCAGAGGAACTTAGTGGATCAGGCAACATCTCCAGAGAAAAAGAATAGGTGATGTTTCGGGTCAAGATCCTTCTTCAGACACTGAAGTCTTGAGATGATTAAGTCTGAAGAAAGGTCTCAACCCGAAACGTCACCTATACTTTTAATTAATGTTATTGGATTTTCATAATTAACTAACAAGTTTACTCATCCTAACTCCTTCAAGCTACTAATAGTTTGGGATTTTACATCTTCACTTCAGCAGAACAGTTGAGGATAAAATTAAGCCATTTCTCTTATCAAGATCTTGGGGGTCACAGGTGAAAGGTAAACTGCTGACAGCACTTTATACGTATATTCCACCACAAAACACATCCTATTTCTCATGCCCTCTAACCATATCCCAATTTCCACATTGTTCTATTAATGTGCCAGAATGCAGCACATTATGATCTAGCCCATTGTGCTAGTGGAATCAAGGGATATGGGGAGAAGGTGGGCACAGGTTACTTATTGTGGATGATCAGCCATAATCACAATGAATGGTGGTGCTGGCTCAAATGGCCAAATGGCCTTCTCCTGCACCTATTTTCTATGTTTCTATGAGAAACAACTTATTCCCTTCCAAAAGTAGACAAGGTGCTGGAGTAATTTAGCGGGTCAGGCAGCATCTAAGGAAAGCATAGATAGATAAAGTTTTGGGTCAGGACTGATTGTGGTGGGGGGGGTTGGGGGCGGGGGGTGGGGGCAGAGGAGGTGAAGAAAGCTGGAGAGAGGAGGGCAGGCCAAAGTCTGGCAGGTAATAGGCTGAAACAGGCAAAGGTGGTTTTGATAGGCAGATGGTTGGACAAAGGTCAGAGATGAAAAGACAGAAGGTGTGGTACGAAAGGATTGAAGAGTTGCAAATTGTGAAGCTAGAAGAAGGAATGGAAGGGAAGAGGGAGGGGAGAAATAGGTGTGAGTCCAGGAGGACAAGGGGAGGGGGTTTGGGGAAAGAAGGGAGAGACAGAGGTTTTGTATTTACCAAAAATTGTAGAATTCATTGTTCATACCATTAGGTTGTAAGCTAACCAAGCAGAACATGAGGTGGTGTTCCTCACGCATGGCCTCACTCTGACAATGGAGGAGGCCCAGACAGAAAGGTCAGTATGGGAATGCCAAGGCAAGTTAAAATGGTTAGCAGCCGGGAGATTCAGTAGGCCTTGGTAGACTGAGCACAGGTGTTTGGCGAAACACTTATTCCCCGACTATATACAAGTAAAATCATGCTTGAATTTGTGCACCTGTATATATACCCTTAAGCACGTACACATGTGTATAGACTTATGAGTCGTTCCCCAATATCTTACCGTTCAGAAAATGCAGGTTTAATTGCAAGCTCATGCTATTAGCTGAACTTAACTGTCAAAGAAGATTGGATGTTAAAAAGGGGTAGGATTTATATAGGTGAGGGAAGGAAACAGAAACATTCATTGAAAGGTTCTTTGTCCGCCTGGTGGTTTGACTGATTGAGAAGCTTTGCGTGCAGCTGGGTGAGGAGATCTAACAGTAGACCCAGCAGCACATACCTGACCCAAAATATTGTCTGTCCATTCCCGCCCAACATGCTATCTGACCTGCTGAGTTCCTCTAGTGCTTTGTATTCAGCACAAACTGAAAGGTACCAATCTAAGATCTGCGGAAAGATGGGAGACTACTCTGGTTCTTTGTGATCCACAAGTACATAGCATATCCTCAATGGTTTCCTTGACTCTCTTTGGCTGAAGATAGTAAATGGAGCAGCCCACTATTAAATCTTAAAAAATAAATTTAATAATTTATTATTTAAATTTTCCATTCAGCCCCTGAGAGTGGATTGGCTGCCTTTCCATTGTTCTGCACTCCTTAACTGTGAAATGGTGATTGGGAGTGAGGGTAACTGGAGATAAGTTTGAGATTTTAAAAATGTTATTGTCACTCACTAGATTTCATTTTATACATGTGTTAAGTTTCAATCCAGAACATAACCTTAGAGTCCTGAGTTTGAAACGAAAAACATAATTCCCATTCCTAATTAAAAGTAAAATAACCCTACAATCGCAAGAAATTTGAAATAAGTCCACAGAATGGTTGAAATACTCAGAAGTTCAGGGAACATCTGTGGGGAGAAAATCAGAGTAATCACTTTCAGTCAATGGTCAACAGTTCTGATGAAAAATCATCAACCTAAAATAGTCATCAAGCCATAAAATAATACAGCACAGAAACAGGCCCTTTAGCCTAACTTGTCCGGGCCAACCAAGATGCCCCATCTACTCTAGTCAATAGACAATAGACAATAGGTGCAGGAGTAGGCCATTCAGCCCTTCGAGCCAGCACCGCCATTCAATGCGATCATGGCTGATCACTCTCAATCAGTACCCCATTCCTGCCTTCTCCCCATACCCCCTCACTCCGCTATCCTCAAGAGCTCTATCCAGCTCTCTCTTGAAAGCATCCAACGAACTGGCCTCCACTGCCTTCTGAGGCAGAGAATTCCACACCTTCACCACTCTCTGACTGAAAAAGTTCTTCCTCATCTCCATTCTAAATGGCCTACCCCTTATTCTTAAACTGTGGCCCCTTGTTCTGGAATCCCCCAATATTGGGAACATGTTTCCTGCCTCTAATGTGTCCAATCCCCTAATTATCTTATATGTTTCAATAAGATCCCCCCAAGACAGTACGTGTTTGACCCATATCCCTCTAAACATTTCCTATCCATGTACCTGTCCAAATGTCTTTTTTAAATGTGGTTTATAGTACACATATATAGTACACAAGTCAACTACCTCCCCTGCCAGCTCAAATGTGAGAAAAGGTGCCCCCCCCCCTCTCAGGTCCCTATTAAATCTTTCTCCTCTCACCTTACACCTACTATATGTCCATTGGTTCTTCATTCCCCTACTCTGGGTAAACCCTCCCATCCCCCCTGCCCTCTCCTTCCCTCCCTCCCCTCCTACCCTCCCTCCTTCCCTCCCCCTCCAGCCTCCCCCCTTCTTTCCCCCTCTCCCACTCCCTCCCACTCCCTCCCTCTCCCCTCTCCCCCTCCCTCCCCCCTCCCTCCCCCTCCCTCCCCATCTCCCCTCTCCCCCCCTCTCCCTCCCCCTCCCCTCCCTCCTTCCCCCTCCCTCCCCCTCCCCTCTACCTAATGGAGGTTGCGTAGCAACCCGCCTCCCGACCCAGGCAGCCGCCATTGGTGGAGCGGGGGTGGGGGTGGGGGGGAAAGAGTCCGGTCCCGTCCTGGTGCGGAGATTTTCACTGTGGTGGGTAGACAGTGACAGCGGTGGCTCTCCCACTGTAGTTGCGCCGATGCCGCTGGACTCTGGGCGGCGTGGGGAAGGCGCCGAGCCAACCGGGGAAAGGAGGGGGGACGGGGGAGCCGAGGGCAGGCCCAGTGCCAGGCCCAGGCCTCGGCCTCCACCAACGCCCAGCCTCACCGCCGCTGCTGCTACTGCCGTCTTTCCCCTTGGCCCACCTCAGGCTCGCGGTTACCCGGTCACGTCCAGGCCCAGGCCCATGCTCCGGCTGCTTTCCCCGGCACCAGGCCTGGCTCTCCCGCCACTACGGAGCCGGCAAACCCGCCCCCAAGAGACAGGCGGCCGAGCCCTGCTCATACCCGAGATCAACGGGCCCCAACTGCGCAGGCGCAGATGCGTTTGTTCTGCGCATGTGCAGATGCGGCGGCCATCTTATGTAAGTACCAGATAAATGGGGCCCCAACTGCGCATGTGTGGTTTTTCAAACTTTAAAATGTGAATAATTTTAAAAATATAACACCAATTTGAATAAAACTTCATCCATAGCACCACAGGACAATGGTGAGTAAGGTGGGCCTAAAATTGTCACGCTATCATGTACCGTTTTGGCTGTAGGTCAGGACAAACAAACAAACAAGAGTTTTAGTATATAGATTCCTTTCTATAGTTATTTATGAGCTTCACATATGCTCACCAGCAGATATCCACTTTATATGTTATATATATATATATATTAATTGCGCTTTACTCTATAAGTTAATATATTTCAGTATTTTATTTGGATGGGATTGCATTTACTACTCACTTTTGTAGGAAATCACTTTCCTTGTCATAAGCATGAATAGTTGACAAACCCTGGATGCTGGAGGTAATGTGAGATGTTAACGGTGACTGGCTGATACTGTCCATTCTCTTAAGTTCACGAACTAAAACCCTGCCAATGGATACAAAATCCTAGATCATTATTTACGAAAATCAAAACGCTGTGCATGCTTGAAAACTGAAATAAAAATAGAATGTGCTGGAAATATCAGCAGCAAGGTAGCATTCTATGAAGAGAAAAATTAAATTAACATTGGGAATATTAACTATATCACCCTTTCCATACATCATTATTCATCGTTCACTTCCGTTCTACTCTCCATTTTATTTTCTTTCGTTCCTCTTTTCTCAAAGGTGAAATATTTGAAATACAGTCTCAAGCTTGTTGGTACTTATAAACCCCCCCCCCATGTGCATTCTCCATCTGTGAGTAGAGACATATTGCACACAAATCCAATTATTCAATGGTCCTAAGCTAATCCCTTTCAACAGAATGGAAACCCTCAATTTTTTTCCTGCTCCCTAGCTCAGTAAAATTTAAACACCTGTACAAGTTGGGCTGAGATTAATTACATTATTCCTTAACGTTTTTCAAACCAGGGATCATCTTAATCTTAAATAGTCTGAAGAAGGGTCTCGACCCGAAATGTCATCCATTCCTTCTCTCCAGAAATGCTGCCAGTCCTGCTGAGTTACTCCAGCATTATGTGTCTATTATCTTAATTTATTTATGTTGGATCCAAATAACATGTTCTGCTATTAAAATCAAAAATAATAATAAATTGTAAAGATACTTTGTACTATATATTTATTTGTAATTGTTAAACTCTTGATGACAGCATTAGACTATCATTGATTGTTTTTATTCATACATCAGTTGAACTATACGTCTTTTTCATTAAAAGAGCATGGAATTAAATTTCCATTTAACACAATGGCAAGATTGTCAAAACTCATAATTGTAAAGGAGAAAATCTGGAAGAAAGGTCTGGAGTATGCACTTGTGTGGCAGCTGCTAGCAGTGATACACTGCTCTGCCACAGGGTATGCTGTCCAGCTTTCCCCTGTATCATTTATACAAATTCATCAGCTCTTCATTCAAGAAGCATGAAAAAAAAACCGGAATTTGTTGAAAATATTTTTCATTACACACTAAACCATGATTTTAGCTAAACAGTCTCTCAAACGTACTCTCGGTTTCACTTGAGCAGCATGGAGGAGAAGCAGCACAGGAGTTTTGAACATCCCAGAGTGACTGCTCCTCGTGGTGTATAAAAGGAGACAGGCACCTGTGCAGTGGGCCATTGGGAGCAGCTGTGTGTTGAGGTCTAAGTGCTAAGATTTTGGTTTGTGAGGCTAAGTACTTTGTTAAGGGTAGGCACTGAGGCTTTGGCTTGTGAGGCTTTGAAGAGGAGGCTGAGTAGAGTGATGGAGAAGTAAGATACAGGTTGTTTTTATTTCTGTGTGGATCCTCCTTGGTCTGAGTGCAGTAGAGATGGCAGTTAGGGCACTTGAATGCTCCTCCTGCAGGATGTGGGGAGTCAGCGTGACTTCCAGTGTCCCTGACAACGACACCTGTGGGAAGTGTGTCCAGCTGCAGCTCCTGATTGACTGTGTGAGGGAACTGGATCTGCAGCTGGATGACCTTAGGATCATCTGGGAGAATGATAACATTAAGGATATGAGCTAGAATGAGATGGTTAAACTGAAGTTACAGGCTGACAGTAGGTAGATGAATGTGAGGAAAGAGAGTGTGGGAATTCCTGGTGGCCATTCCTCTCCAAAACAAGTATACAGTTTAGTTGATTGTTGGTGTGGATGACTGTTCAGAGGAGAGTAGCAGTGAGGTCTGTGCCACCTGGTTTGGCTCTGAGGCACAGTGGGGTCACGCAGAGCAATAGTGATGGGTGACTCATTCATTAGGATGACAAGCAGAAAGTTCTGTGGAAAAAAAACAAGACTCCAGGATGGAGTGTTCCCCCCTGAAGCCAGGATGTCTCGGAGCAACTGCAGAACGTTCTTGAGGGGCAGGGCGAGCAGCCAGAAGACATGTACAATGGCATAAATGACATGGGAAGGAAAATAAAGTAGGTCCTGCAGAGTGAATGTAGGGAGATTGGCTAAAGGTAAAAAAGAATGACCTCAAGTGTAGTGATCTCTAAATCCCTACCATGTGCTAGTGAGGGTAGGAACAGGTAGGATAGGTGAATGTGCGGCTGAAGAACGGGTGTAGGTGGCAGGAGATTTGTATTTCTGGACCATTGCAATCTCTTCTGGGGCAGATGACCTGTACAAGAGGGATGGTTTGCACCTGAACTGGAGGGGGACCAATATCCCGGCAGGCAAGTTTGCTAGTACTACTTGGGAGTGCTTAAACTAGATTGACAGACTGATGAGATTCAATGCAGTAGAGAGACAAGTCAGAGGCTAGAAGTCAATACATAGGTAATGACAGCAAGTTTAGTGGACAGGATAAGCTGGAGCACAGCAGAAGCAAGTGAAAATGGCAGGATAAAGTTGTATATATTTCAATGATGGAGGCCTGATGGGCAAGGCTGATGAACCCAGGGCATGAATGGGTGGGTACGTGTGACTGGAACATTCTAGCCATTATTGGAAACCTGGCAAAGGGAGGGCCAGGGCTGACAGCTTAATGTCCCAGGACACAGTGCTACAGGCATGATAGAGGTGGGTGCATCAGAGGAGGTAGTGTTGCTTTATTGATTAAGGAGAACATCACTGACCTAGTCTGAGATGACATTACTGAAGGATTGTCCTGTGAGGCTCTATAGGTGGAAATGAGAAATAAAAAGCGAACGATCACCATGTTGGGATTGTACTGTAGGTTCCCTAATAGCCAACCAGAATTGGAGGAACAAATATGCCGAGAGATGGTAAATAGCTGTAAGACCAATAGTGTTGTAATGCAGGAGTTTTTGACTCTCCCAATATAGACTGAAATTGTCATGATGCCAAGGACTTGGATGGGGAGGAATTTTTGTGTGTTCAGGAAAGTTTCCTTGGGCAATATGGAAGGGGTCCAACAAGGGAGAGAGCAAAACATGGCCTACTTTTAGTGAATTGGGCAGGGCAAGTGACTGAAGTGTCAGTGGGTGAGACTTTTGGAACCAGTGACCATAGTTCTATTAGCTTTAAAATAGTTTGTTAATTCTGCAATAGTAAATCATAATTTCATTTGACAGACAAGAAACAAAAACCAGCTGCAGAACAAATTAAACAGAACAACCTTTGCTCTCCATTAATAATTTAATTTCAGAGGAAAATAAGCTGAAACAACATTACCTTGAAATCTTGTTAACAATCACGAAGATAATGCAGAGAGGTAATACTGAAATCAGAAACCATGGGAAGATTGCGCTGACGACACCGAGACAGAACAATATAAGAATAATATTTTGGATTAACATTTCAGACTGAGTGGTCAGCCGCACATCCACTGAAAACAGAAGATGTTGGGTAATTAGTAATGAGAATTTTCCCTTATGAAATAAATCACAACGTTCATTGTCAACAAATGTACATTAATTACACAGAAGATAGAGAGAGGAATTGAGGAACACAGACTGAGACTCTAGCTGCATTAATTAATAAATGATGTGACATAACATGCACGTGTTTCGAATAATAAAGTAGAAAGGACTACATGCAAAGAAAACTAATCTAGAATTGTTTTTATACAAAGGAAATACAAAGTATCTCCATCGAAGCAGTGTGCAGGAATCTGACACGCTCCAGTCTAACCCCAAAATAAAAAGTCAAATAATGTTTGCCTTTGATTCCCACAGAAATCCCCCAAATCCTGCAAGTCCAGGTTGTTTATCCAAGTGTTCTCTCCCATGTTGGCATATTCTATCACTATCATTTGTTCTCCTGCAAAGGAAAGGTCTTTGGTCACTTGTTGAAGATAGATAAGTTGGAAAGAAAACTCACATTAGCATTCCTAGTACCTGCAGGTTTCAACATCCATGGTGAGAAAATTATTTTTATGATTATAACACAAACAAAATGGGTGATAGTATGCAATCAGGCAATAGTGAATGATTTATCTAAATTCAGTAAATTCAGCTACATTTCTTTAAAGAGATGCAGCATGGAAACTGGTCCTGCAGCCCACTGAGTCCACACAGACTACCAATCACCTGTTCACACTAGTTGTATGTTATTCCACTTTCACATCAACTTCCTACACAATGGGGAAAATTTACAGAGGACAATTAAATTACAAACCCGTCGGAGGAATCCAGAGCACACAGAGGAAATTCATGCAGTTTGCAAAGGGAAAACACTGTTATTCTGCTTAAAGACTTTTATTTTCATTGGACCATATGGAATTGCTACTTGTCCACCCTCTGATGTTTAGCATGTCTTTGTTTTATACATATAATTCAGTACTAGAGCTCAGATGTTTGTGCAACTAAGCCTCTGCTCTGCTGCTGGCCTTAACAACAAACCTCGTTTTAAAAGTTAAATCACGTTAAGTTATTTAAGTTATTTAATTTTTCTTCATTTCACTTTGTTTTTAATTAATTACCAACAGCTTAACCTATTTTAAATGTTTTAATGTATTTAAATCTATATGTACTATTTTCAAATTCTCTGTGGTATCACAAAATGCTGGAGTAACTCAGCAGGTCAGGCAGCATCTAGGAGAGAGGGAATGGGTGACGTTTCGGGTCGAGAACCTAGACTGAAGAAGGGTCTTGACCCGAAACGTCACCCATTCCCTCTCTGCTGCCTGACCTGCTGAGTTACTCCAGCATTTTGTGATACCTTCGATTTGTACCAGCATCTGCAGTTATTTTCCTGCACTATTTTCAAATTCTCTGGTGGGTTTGATCTGCCCTATTTAGCACAACAGTATTTTTAGAAGATCAACAGTCATAGAAAAAAAAACATTTGGCAATTCTGCTGCTGTGGAGAGAAATGAATATTAGCAGATTAATGTAAGGGAACACTTGAAATAAGCAAGTTTGCAGCAGTTTGTCTGCATCAGTGATTTCCACTAATGAAAGCAGCAATTCTGCTTTTAAAACAATTACCTCTTTTAATGCACTCTGTACTGGACATGTGAAAATATTCCTGCAATCACAGACTCCAAGTTTTACAAGACTCTATTTTGTTGGATTGTTTTTATTTATTTAGATATTATTTACAAAGATTTACAAACATTGCAATGTAATTTTACATTTTGATATGCACCCAAATGCATTTTAACATGTCCAGTGCAAAAGTGGCCGTATAATTGCTCCCAGAGACCTATTTGAATTTACAATGTGTTAAGTTATTTTCACTGCACTTTCTTCTCCCCTCTATTTGAGATGGCCAGCCTTTCTTTGCTCTCAGCTTAGCAAATGTCAAATGCAATCATATGTTGGAATGCAGATGGAATGTACATTCTAGCTGTGTTGAGCATGATATTGAAATTACAATGCAGTAATGAGTTCAATACAAAAGGGCGCCTATTTAAAGTATTTCAAAACCAAGGCATTACCTTCATCCATATCCTTGGCAAACCTATTCAGAATGCGACCCAAAGGAGTTGTGTCAAAGAATTTCATTGGGCTCTTGAGAATTTTTTTAAATAAAGCATCATGCAGCTTGGAGGAAGCCCGTAAGGTACACTGTTCAAAACAGAAAATAGAAAATCACGAAAGATTTAAATAAAAACATGCTGCCTGATATTTTCCATTTTCATTGATGGAGACATGCAGACAATCCCTATCACTGTAAGTTATTTAACTTAACAAAAATACTTGTGTATTAGATTGAATGTTGTTAGCCCAATGTTTATTAGCTCTGGTCAAGTTTATTCTTCGGTTGTAATTTACCATAAGTATTTAGGGTGGGATTTTTACCTCCATATATGGTCTATTATTGATCCAAATAAATTCCAGACATATTTAAATTAAGCACATCCCTTCAAATGTTTAAAAGGCAAGATATTATCCACAACTGTGTTTGATCTAGGAAGCAGGATTAAGAGAAGTGCTTGAAATACCCAGCCCTTAGGTTTGTTACTGTCTGTCATCAGTGCTATTGATTCAAATTATCAGCACAATAGCAGAAAGATCAGAAAGGGGAGGAAACCGCACAAAAATCAAATGCAGATATGAATCATTAGTGCTAATTTGGTATCAGAAAACTCTTTGTATTCCCTGGATGGCACTAGGTACATTATCTCACTTTCTACTGGAAGCAATTCAGTATTTACAAACCCCTCTCGGAGCAGATTAGTCTGTGCCATTCATGCTAACTCATTAAATATGCAATCCTCCAGGAGCCGAAGAATCAAGAGGAACGTCTTGAAGTCATCTTGGCAATGGGGGTCAATACCATAACACCCTCACCATTATTCCCCTCACCATTATTCATCACCTCCAGAGGTTAATCCATGCTTTGCATATTTACATAGAACATAAAACAGGAACGTGCCCTTCAGCCCACAATGTTTCTGCTGAACCTGATTGCAAATGCTACTGATCTCATCTGCCTGTACATGATCCATATCCCTCTATTCCTTGCACTTCCATGTGCCCATCTAGAAGCCTATTAAACACCACTATTCTATCTGCCACCACCACCACCCCTGGCTATGCGTTCCAGGCCCCCACCACTCTGTTTAAAAATGCTTGCCCCCATACAATTCCATTAAACTTTCCCCCTCTCACCTAATAGCTATGTCCTCTATTGGACATTTCCACCCAATCTTGCCTCTCACAATTTTATATACTTCTATCAAGTCTCCACTCAACCTCTGACGTTCCAGAGAAAACAGTTTAAGCTTATCCAACTTCCTTCTAGCTGAAACCCTCTAATACAGGCAGCATTGTGGTAAATTCATCTGCACCCTCACCAAACCTTTCACATCCTGCAATGGGATGACCAGAACTGCAAGCAATACTCCAAATGCGAACGAACTAAAGTCTTATAAAGCTGCATCATGCCCTCTTGACTTTTATACCCAATGCTCCTAGCCACGAAAGCAAGCATACCATTTGTCTTCTTTACCACCTATCTAATTGTGCTGACACATCCAGTGAGCTATGAACTTGGACTCCAAGATCATTCTGCACATGATTGCTGTTATGGGTCTTGCCATTAACGGTATACTCTCCCCTTACTTTCAGCCTCCCAAAGTGCACAATGTCAACCTTGCTCGGGTGCAACTATATCTGTTATTTTTTTGCCCATTCCTGCAGCTGATCTATATTGTGCTGCGTCTTCAGACAGCCTTTCTCACTGTTTGGAACTCCTTCAATTTTGGTGTCATCAGCAAACTTACTCACCAACCAATTTACATCACAAACAGCAAGGATCCCAGCACAGATCCCTGTGGAATCCACTGGTCACAGACCTCCAACCAGAATATCTTCCTTCCTCCACAACCCTCTGGTCAAGTTTCTCTGGTTATAATTTACCATACGTATATAGGGTGGGAGCTTTACCTCCCTATATGGTCTGCCATTCATCCCAATGACTTCTAGAATCAGCATATTTTAATTAAGCACATCCCTTTGAATGATTAAAAGGCTGACCTTACTAACAGGCAAGGTAAAAGCAGTCAGGCACATTTTATGGGGATTTTCACCTTAACAGGGTTATCATTCATAATCCTATGTTGGATTGCTTCATGAATTTACCATTAATGATTAAGTGGTGCCATGGACAGTTTTAGTTTTATTGGATACTTCAATGTAAATTTACAGGTAAGTACATTGAGAAGGTCCTGTAGATAATGATGCATTGTTACGGGGTGATTTAATAAAATTGGCTGCTCTGCATTGGGCCTAGGGTATTGAAACAATCAGAGCAATATTAAAAATGAGGAAATAATGCATTCACCGCTACTACTGTGAGATTACCGCTTTGTGCTTATTGCCAGGGAAGCCTCAAAACCTCCCCTTTATTGCCTAGACACAACTAAGAAAATAGACAACCTAGGAACAAGACATATCTGCAGTGATACTTAGCAATTAAATTAACATAAGCATGTTTATAATGCTTCAACAAATATCCCGCAAAAATCGAGAGATGAATTTAGTTTCCAAGGTGATTGGAATAGTGATCAATTCAACAGCTCCTTTATTCTGCTTTGAAGAAAATATAAATTGAAATACTTATGCAGGAGTTCGATCAGTTATGATTAAAGTAAGTGGTTAAGTTTTATAAATAAAACAAATCAGCACCTTCACAAATATGTATCCACGTAGTGCCTTGAAGAGCAGTACAGACAACATGGATGCAGCGTAAACCCAAGTGTAAAGGTTCCGATTCGGATGATCTCTCATATTATTGCTGATGTAGGTCACATTACCCTTGGTCACTGGCGTATTCTGAAAAGTAATGTTCAAACAATCTCTTAACTGCTCAAATTACAATAATTTGCAGAGGCAAATAACACTGTTGTGGCCAGTTTACTGAGATATGCACAGTTGTGTGTGATTTAAACTACTGCATTTACACAAAACGTTAAGATTTTCTTAACGTTTTGTGGTAATGCAGTAGTCTAAAACATAATATTTAAGCTCTAGTTGTGATATAGATTTGTAGCTCATGAAAGTTTATTTTTAACTTACATATTAGAAGGTTATGACACTGAATGCCTGGAAGTAGCTAAGTACGTTCATTTCAAAGTACTGTAATATGGAAACTTTTATGAGGATACAGAAGCTTGAAACCACACACCATCAGATTCAGGAATCATTTTTTTCCCCTCTGAACGATCGTTCCATAAGCCATGATGCAGTTCTATTCCCCTCTTCCTCATTGTGAGCATTGAACTTTGTCTATGGAACTACTGCAATATCATGCTGAGACCTATATTCTGCACTCTGCACATTTTCCTTTGCTCTATCCATTGTAATTGAGCTTGGGTTGATTGTATTTATATGTATCATGTTATCTGATTTGATTGGATAGCATGCAAAACAAAGCTTTTCACTGTACCTCAGTACATGTGACAATAGATCTAAACCTAAACCTATGCTAGATTTAAATAGGGTTACTGTGTCTACAATTTTTAATTATTTTAATGGAAACATCAATGTTCAATTTTTCACACACCATGCACTACAAAATAACTTACCCCACTGCCCTGATTAATCCAATAGCTGAGCCACCAATTACTGAAAGCTATGCTGCCAGCAGTCAGTAGGAACAGAAGAATGTTCAGAAGGAAGATGAATGTACCTCCTGCAGCTTTGATGTAAATTCCATACGTTGACCAAGACACAGAGCCAGCACTTTTTTCCTCTGCTTGCATAAGTGGGTCTGGTAGCAAAAGAAAACAAGGTATCAGCATGATATCTCTGATTAGCGAAACCTTACTCTCAAGTAACTCTGTGTGAATGCATTTCATTGTGATGTAAGCTGCAATTAACTTTGAGTAATCGACATTTGGCTAGGTAGGCATTCAAGATAAATTATTTATTTTAATGACTAGAAGACTTTCAGAAATACATTGCAGTAATATACTTCAGTGATCAACATATACTAAATCGTTAAAATTTAAAATCCCAATTATCAAATTAAACAAAACTACAACAGTGAGCTTTTCATTAAAGATTTTCAGATGAAACACATTGGTTACTGCTAGAAAAATTGATGCAGACCAAATGATCAACAATTTAACGAATTAATAAGAATTCAACAGAAGTTGGAGATTTTGAAAACAGAAATTGGTGTTGCACATTTTCTTCATAAAAGGAGATGGACTTGAAAGTAATCACTGAAAGAGAAGTGAGGGGAGTATAGGTAACTGTGGACTTCAATAATAAATTCATAAGAATTAATAGCTTACAGAAGGAGAAGAGTCACAGCAAAGAAATGAGCCCTTCCGCCTACCATGTCTTTGCTGACCATCAAATCCCCATTCATCCTTTACTACCTTAGACAACTGAGGAAATTCAGAGTGTCTCTGAGGATCCTTCATTGCTTCTACTCTGGGGCTGTAGAGAGCATCCTGTCCGGCAACATTACAGTCTGGTTTGGGAACAGCTCTGCCCAGGACAGGATAGCCCTGCAGAGAGTAGTGTGTTCGGCAGAACGCACCATGGGAACTACACTCGTCCCCCTGCAGGACCTATACATCAGGAGGTGCAGATCCAGAGCAAGCAAGATCATGAGGGACCCCTGCCACCCCAGTAACGGACTGTTCCAGATGCTACGATCAGGCAAACGCCTCCGCTGTCACGCTGTGAAAACGGAGAGGATGAGACGGAGCTTCTTCCCACAGGCCATCAGGACTGTCAACTTTTATAACCCCAGAGACTAAATTTTTGTCGACACTAATAGTAACTTATTAACTTTATTTATATGCTGTAACTGTAATTCTTTTTGTGCACAACCCGCAGGCATTGCCACTTTCATTTCACTGCATATCGTGTATGTGTATGTGACAAATAAATTTGACTTGACTTGACTTGACATTAATCTAATTTCCTTCTCCCGAGATCTTTCATCTCCACCTCCACCCAGCCCTGCCGCAGTACACCCCGATCCCACACTCAACTATATACTGGGATATCTTAGAGTGGCTAATTAAACTCCTAAGAACACAGTGATGTTTAGTTAAAATGTACAACTTCAATGCTGGATGCATTGATCCCCAGGTACCTTCCCCTGCAACTGCAGAAGATGCAATGCCTGTCCCTCTACCTCCTTCCTCAACTCTGTCCAGGGACCCCAACAGTCCTTTCAAAGGTTCACTTGCACCTCCTCCAACCTCATCTACTGTGTCCATTGTTCAAGATGTGGACTTTTATATATTCGCGAGACCAAATGTAGACTGGGCAATCATTTCGCTGAACACCTTCACTCTGTCCGCATGAACCTACCTGATCTCCCGGTTGCTAAACACTTTAATTCTTCTTCACATTCCCACACAGACCTTTCTGTCCTCGGTCTCCTCCATTGTCAGAGTGAGGCTAAACGCAAATTGGAGGAACAGCATCTCACATTTCGCTTGGGCAGCTTACAGCCCAGTAGTATGAATATTGATTTCTCTAACTTCAGGTAGCCCTGGTATTACCTCGCTCTCTATCCCTCCCCCACCCAAGTTGACTAGCTTCTCGTTTTTACCTTACAAACAGCTAACAATGGCCTGTTTCTGTCATCATCGTCACATTTTTGCATATCTTTCATTCATTGTTCTTTATCTCTCTACATCTCTACATCTCTCATCATCTACATCCCTCGTTTTCCTTATCCCTAACCAGTCTGAAGAAGGGTCTCAACCCGAACCGTCACCCAATCCTTCTCTCCAGAGATGCTGCCTGTCCACTGAGTACAACAGCTTTTTGTGTTTATCTTCGGATAAAACAATGGACATCCCTGAAATTAAGAAATCTTCCTCACCACAGTACAAGCCCCCCTGAGGATTTGGGTCCTCATCAGCATGAACAGGAACTCTGCAGCAATTACTTTTATCCTCATTCCCAATGCTCTGGTAGATTGTAATCTTGTCAGGAAGCTTTCCTGCCTGCGAGGCCTCCAGTCACAGAAGAAAGTTATGCGGCACAGTGGCGCAGCGGTAGATTTGCTGCCTTACAGCACTTGCAAAGCTGGAGACCCGAGTTCAATCCCGACTACGGGTGCTGTCTGTACGCAGTTTGTACATTCTCCCCATGACCGCGTGGGTTTTCTCAGAGATTTTCGGTTTTCTCCCACACACCAAAGACGTACAGGTATGTAGGTTAATTAGCTTGGTGGATGCGTAAATTGGCCATAGTGTTACGTGCGGAGATCACTGGTCTCGGTGGGCCGAAGGGCCTGTTTCCGCGCTGTATCTCTAAACTAAACTAACAAAACTTAAAGTAAGGAGCCTTCCAATTAATTCTGGAAAACCAATTCTTCCATTTTTCCCAATCTCGTAACAGCACCATTTCAACCTCCTGTTCCACATTCTGGGAAATAACTTGTGTCCATACTAAATTAAGGTTAATGCAATGGATAGTAAAGAGAACAACGGAAAAATAAATTGCAGTTTAATTTCTTTTGATGAAACCAATGGAGTTCATTGCTAAAAAGTTAAAATTATAGGGAATATCATTTAACTGGCAGGTAGACACAAAATGCTGGAGTAATTTAGCGGCATAGGCAACAACTCTGGAGAAAAGGGCAACGTTTTGGGAGACCCTTCTTCAGACTCAGACTGGTGTTAGGAGAAACGCCATATTTTATTTCAGTACCAACATTGCAAGAAATTGGGGAATAGGAACTAAGACATTTGCAGAAAGAATGCCAAACTCGAGAGATCAGCAAATTATATAAACTCTGAAATGGCCCCCATGCACTGAATCAATGCAGATGAAGCAGAGCAAGCCCCACTTAGTTGTGAATAACGTCCTGTGCTTGCAAATGCTAGATTTTTCAGTAGCAGCGTTTCTGAAATATTATTCAAAATACTTTGGTTCCCTTTAAATTGATTGTGCCTTTAACAAAAATAAATCGCTCTGCGATGAAACTGTAATTTTGACCTGTCATCCATCCTTATTACAAACTTGACACTTTAAATTGATCACTGGGGAGCAATTGCTGCCCTGTAAAGTGAGCAGCATTTTGCTGCAAAACACCCTTTTATTGTGTTAACATAAATGAGGAAAGATAACATTGGGAAATTTTTAACTGTTAGTCTACTTAAAGTTAATAGAGAATAAAATAATCTGGGAAAGGTAATAGGCTATATTTCATTATCACTGGTTTTGCACGACTGTCAAAGACATTCTATGTCACAATGAATTTGATCTGTTGCCACATGATTTATATTTTAATAGATTTTATATTAAATACTATACTAAAAGCTTTAAAGCTACAATGTTTTGTTTTGGTGTGTAACATAATATTTTCCAAATATTCATTAAATTTTGGTATCAAAGTTTTCCAGCCAAGAATCATCATCCTTAAATCCAGCTCATTTCAGAATTCCACCATATTAAATAAGGTTTTACTTTTAGTGTCAGCTACGAAGTCTATATTCAATCTCGTTTTTTTAAAATGATGGTAATGGATACCAAAACAGCAACATTTCCATTAACAATATGCATTAGCCTACCAAGGACAAGGTCTTCAAAACATGTACTTTGCATTGATTAATATTAAAATAGGTTATGTTCGCACAGCTTAAAATAAATCACCCTAGGTAGGCAGTAGACCTCCTTTATAAGGCTGTTTGAGGAAAACCAATCCAAATGTGATTTCTAAAGAAGAGACACCATTGAGTATCAATGAAGACATTATAATTAATGTTATATTTCAGGCAATGCAATATCAACGCCTATATATTTTTTATTTAGTGGAGATTTATATAATCTTTATCTAATGAGTGTTCTCTGAACAACTACTGCTACTTATTAGACAGCCTTGTAAAGGAGCCTGCAGTACTCAATACAGAGAAAGCAGACTTCAAAGTTTATAATAAAAGTCACATTACTGTTTCACTTGCCCTTCTGTGTTTCTTCTTCTGGATAAAAATCATGACTAATTAAATCATCTGATGTTTCACCATTCACCTCTTCATCAAATTCCTTCTCACTGTTGAAATCTTTTACAATTTCTACTCTGGGCTCCAGATCTCTTGGTTTTGTCCTAAACAAATAACTTAAATCTCCTTCGCTCCACTCAATGCTGTCCTCGTCATGCATTTGGACAATAACAGGCTTCCATCGAAATGCTGCAGACTTCTTAGCATTCACCATCACTTCTGCTTTCTCTTCAATGTCTACCTGCCTGTTGTCCATTATTTGTTCTTTCATGCTCCTTTCTTGTTCTGGTACTAGATTGACCACCATTTCTTTTCCCATTTCAGCATTGATCACATTTTCTGCAAGATTCATGCTTATTAATACAAGGAATTAGAATTAATACAAAACTCATTAAATCGGCATTAGTAAAGGCAATGTAATATGTAAGATCCAAAGGAGCTATATAAATAAATTTGCACTCATGACAGAGCTATCAAGGATATGACATTCTAACCCAGATCTGGAACATTTATCTTCAATTGTGGGTTCTTCAGATCGCGCCTGACACTTTATCTAGCCAATATCCATCCACAAACATTTCCAGCATTTGCCAGTAGACAACCTGATCTTTCTTTGCTCAAGAAAGATAAGAAACTGCAGAAGATGGAAAACTGGAAGAAAAATAAAAATACTGGAAAAACTCTGCAGATAAGGCAAAAAGAAACAATGCTGCAGTTGTGACAAATGGTCGCTGATTTAAAATATTGATTGTTTCTCTTTCCACAGATGTTGTCTGACTTGCTGAGTCTTTCTAACATTTTCTGTTTTTTTCCTTCCTTGGTCAGGTCTGTTTTGTTCAACTTTAATTGTCGTGCAAGGGTCCTGGCTCTGGTTAGTAAATTAAGCAAAATATGCGATTAAAAATGATGACCTTTTGCTTTTGAATTGTTCAGTACTGTACTGCACATTTGATATTGCATTCTAGTTTTGGTCATATGTGAACATTCCTGTCCTCATGAATGAGTGAATGATACCTCAGTTCAGCTCCAAAGGATTCTAATATATTTAGATGCATCTTCCTTTCAAGCATGGTTTTAAATGCTTGTATGGAAAGATATGGTTTGAAGTTTAAAATTTATTTTTGTATCCATAATAATTATCACCAAATGACAACTTGACTGTCCATTCTCCTTGTGACTCTGTGTATTATTATTGTGAATAATGTATCCAACTATTTTCATATAACACTCGGCAAAATACTTGAACGGATAAAGGGTTTTATGAAAAAGTTATTTGGGATGGAGCCAAATGGAAAAAAAAGTAGCATAAAGTTTTTCATTCTGACTCAAGTACAATGAAGGAGGAAGTTAACTGGACAAAAACAATAGTTTGCTATGTCCACTGGTCTCATCTATTATGCACATCATGTCCACGGAATAACAGCCTCCAATTTACAGAAGTGCATTATATGCGCACATCGTCCCTGACTGCAGTTGCTGATTGTGTCTCGTGTTTGTGTTAAAGGAAACTTGCAAATTAATAATCACATGGGACCCAGGTCTTTCAAAACCTTAGTACATATAAATGTTATATTATTTGGCAGAATTTCGAGTCATTGTGTTTGATTTTGATGATGGGAGTTGTCCTGAAAGATATTAGTTAAGTGTGGACCTACCCTAAATGGGGAGCTAGACCATTGCTGATCTGGGGAGACTTAATTTTCCTAGGAATGCCCAACAATTGTTTGCTTTAAATGAAATTAAGAAATTAATTTACAAAATCTACCGCTGAGACTTAAGAGTATCTTAAAGAGCAAGTTTATGAAGGGAAAGACGTCAGATCAGATTTCTTTGCATTTGCGTAACACATGTGAAACCTGCTGCCAGGGAAGTCCACTCACATTAAATGTTTAAATTGATTTGAGATGCACTTATTCGACAGAGAGGGAAAATATTCAAAGATAATTGTAAGGTGGCAATATAATTTAACAACCTTTATTCAGCCTTCTTGAATCAAACTATTTTTTTCAATTTGCTAAAAATTCTCAAGGTCGTTATCTATGAATCTGTTGTTACTTGCCTCCATCCTTGTCTGGGTCCGTGGGTTGATATGCTTTGCTGGAATCCATAGGACTCTGATCAGACATCACTGGTAAACTCTGCACAGACTCGCTCACTCTTGCATCACTCCCTTGCTGTTTGTTATATGACCTGCTTCCAAAAACCCTAACCTGGTACATGAAATCTCCCTCTGACACCACCTTGCGAATCACTACAGTTCCATATCCTCGACCTGATGAGAAAGAATTTACTAAAATATCTGCATGCAGAGAATACCTAATGTTGCGTTTCATTTGATTTATAGAAAAATCAGTGAATGTCTAAAAGGTCAAAAACGTGATTCATAAAGTACCCGATTGTCTCTTCAAATACTTAGAGAAGTGTTGAGTTGAAATTACATTAATTGTTCACTGTAGTGCCATATGGGTAACCTGTGAATAGTACTAAATGACTTCATAAATACAGAATTGGTTTGCAAAATACACTTTGCCACAATTTCCTTATTTGGGGAACAATTAAATAATTAGCCAGAATATTTAAAGCAATGATAGCCCATCTAAACCAGCACAGGCACATGGTCCATTGAAACCTTGTGGCTAATTTCAATATTTATTTCCTGATGGAAATTTGTCATTGATTGATAAAATACATCTCTTGATGCTCCTGAAGACATCATCAGTGATGTAACCTGGGGTCATTGGGTGTTTCGGGTCTTTCAACATCAGACACCCTCTCCCAGGCAACGCAGCCGTAGTTGATCAGACCACGACTTGTGTTCAGGTGACATTCACTCCTCCCCATGGACCTCCTCTCCTGATCCAGAGCCATCTCGAGGCTTTCTCCGCTGCCACTGTGGTGTTCTTGATGACTCTTCTCCTCTCCATTCCGATGATGTCCAGTGCACTCAAGGCTTTGTAGAGCGATTGCCCTACAAAACCTCTGCAGCCAACCTCGATGGGCATATACCTTGCCTTCCAGCCCTGCTTACGGCAGTCTATCACTGAAAGTCAGTACCCAGCTTGAATTTCTTTTTGTTTTGGGGTGCGAAGTTGATATCTGCTTATCCACTCAAAATTTTTAAAAAGTCCCTACTTTACCTTTATTCTCATGTTAGCAGAGTTCTAACATCATAGTAAAGACAATATTATTTTAGTCAAAGTCAAACAAATTAAATCCTAAAATAGCTGCGTTTTAAACATTGAATTTTACCTTGAATTTATTCCCACTTTTCTCACACTATAAACTGTAGGAACGATAAGATTACCAGGTCAATCATTATTAGCCCACTTTATATCACCAGAAGTTTCCTTTCTCTTGACCACTCTTCCTGTCATCAAAACGTTATTTCCAACATGTCAGTGCAAACTATTTTATCCCACTTGGGCTCCTGGTTTTCCTGTGCTCAGTGAGTCCACTACTGTGCATTGGTCAGATTCCCAGTCCTCAGCTTGGGCGTCATGTTCAACTTTAGCTTCAACTTTGTCTTTAATCACCAGCCTCCACTTACAGAAAATACACTGACACATAGGCCAACCTCACCCTGGGGTGTAGTGGTGGTTAAAGGATCAGGCCCTGGCATTGTGAACAGGAAAGGAACTGGAAGAAAGGCTGGTGTGGAGATTAGGTGCCTTTGGGATCACTGTCGACTCGGGCAGTGACTGGGGCAAATTGAAGTGCAGGTGGGGTGGTAGGTGGAAGTTGGGTGGTGAGGGGGCTGCCCTGAAAAATATTAGGTAACTCTGGGCCTAATCCAAGAATCCCATATCATTGCTGCTCTCCGTGGATGTGATTGTCCTGGGAGTGCCCAACAATGGTTGCTTCTGAGATAATTAGATGTTATTTCTCCCAAAATGCTCTTAAAAAAACCTTGCATTAGAAATTATAGCATTGAAATCATGTCAGGCATGCAAATGGGATGTGAGTAGTTATATGAAATGACTTTGAAATAGACATTACCAGGTTTCACTTCATGATAAATACATTTTCATTGTGTGGCACTAATTTCTTGGTTAAATTTGTTAATCAAAAAATAAGTCCAATACTTCATCCCCATGAAAACAACTTTTAATTGCATGGTTCTCTTTATAGGGGATTTAACAAGCCACTGCAAACATCTTGTTAATTCCATGGATGCGATTATATTGAAGAATATTTTTTTCATGTATGAAAGATTTTCCGCCTACCTTCCTTCTTCTTGTCATGGACAATGGACACAGACTTGCTCATAGAAAGTAAATTCCCAGGCTTATTTTCAGATTTTTTGACAGTGTTTCTTAGGTTATTCTGAATAAGATTCTGCAAATTAATATAAAATGATGGTGTCAAATTTACCTATGATCTCTGCACGAATTGCAAGAAATGCAATGAAATAGCAATTTCCGCTCCAATATATTAAAAAAATTAAATCATAAATGAAGTGTGCTTCAAACATCAGAGGCTTCAACAAAATCTCATCTAAACCATTTATTAATGTCCCTTTCCTTTATTTAAATAACTGGAGACTGGATTTCTGCATTAATGGGATTTCTGAGTTGTCTAAAAATTTACATCTAAAAATTGAAGTGCAGCAAGACTAGTGCCCCATAGGTTTTTTCCAAAACATTTTTTTTTAAAAATTTCTCTTCACTGATACCAATACTGTCTTATATAGTTGGATTTTCTTATGTACACTGTATGTTAATGATCGTTTTTATTTTCCCATTTAGCTGTTAGATTCTGAATGAGCCAGTATTAGAAAGCTGGGTTTCTTAATGCATGTCTAAGTTAATATTTTTCTGCCCAGCTGGACAAATGTAGCTCTTATTGGTTGCAGACGCTGGTGTGGGCAAGTTGGGCCAAAGGGCCTGTTTCCACACTGTATCACTCTATGATTGAGAGCACACACAAGTAGTTATTGCACGTCAGGCTGCTATTGTATATCTAACTGAATCATGCCTCAACAGAGATGAAGCATGAATTATGACAGAGCTAAGCAAAAGTAAAATAACTCTCAAGCCAAATCATAAATTGGATTTAATTTTACATTGAAGCAGTAACCATAAAGCTTCTGAAAGCTTTTCATGGTTTCAAGGTAAGTTTTCCAATTTAGAGATACCAATTACCTCAAGTCTCTTTAAAGTTTGTGTATTCAGCACAGCTTTGGATCAATAACTTCTACAACAGTTCAACAATAATGTAAATTGAAAATGGTTTTCTTGCTGCCTTATTCCCATATATTGTAAATACACTGGTTTTGTAATAATCTACAAGCATTTCCTTGAATGTAAAAATTTCAAATGTCTGTATCATTTAACTGCTTGAGGGACAACATTATTCCAATCTGTGCAACTACAGTTCATGTGCATTGTTTCAATGTACCGTTGGATTAAATTTTAACATACCCAACTTTTCATTTATGTCATAATGTGTTACAAACGTGTGAAGATGAATAATACACATTTTATTTATTGGAAGGCAAGTCACTGAGGATACCCATTCAATTCTCAGTCCCCCCCTCTTTTATCAAAATTGTAGAAACCGTGAGATCAATCCAAATGTTTCTGTTTATAAATTCATAAGTTATAGGAGCAGAATTAGACCATTTCGCCAATCAAGTCTACTCCGCCATTCAATCATGGCTGCTACCCATTCCCTCTCAACCCCATTTTCCTGCCTTCTCTCCATAACCCCTCTATGTTGCCTCTCTAAGTTCTGCTACCAAATCTGCCCAATTCGATGAAATCATAATGGCAGGCACATAGGCATATCCCACATAGAGTTCCAATGTTAAAATTCTTAACTGCATGGATATGCAGGGAATGGAGGGATATGGATCACTTGCAGGCAGAGGAGACTAGTTTAACTAGGCATCATGTTCCTTGCGGACATTGTGGGCCTAAGGACATGTTTCTCTAACTGTTCTATGTTCACATCATCTAAACATTAATAAGACATTATTGAAGATAGATTGAACTTCCACAATGGAAGTGAGTATCTAACTCATGCAGATCAGGAATAGCCCCACTTCAAATGTCAGTCTGTTCTGAACTGATCTCTTCTGGTAAAGAATTCCTAAGGACGAGGAAAGGAACTCACTGCTCCTATTCCTGATCATTGCATAATGATTTTTTAAATGTGTACATGCAAACGAAATAAAGAAAAGCATTATAAGAAAATAACTGCAGATGCTGGTACAAATCGAAGGTATTTATTCACAAAATGCTGGAGTAACTCAGCAGTCTGAAGAAGGGTCTCGACCCGAAATGTCACCCATTCCTTCTCTCCTGAGATGCTGCCTGACCTGCTGAGTTACTCCAGCATTTTGTGAATAAATACCTTCGATAAAGAAAAGCATTGTACACACTGTAATGAGATCACGAATTGAGTAAAGTGTAAGCAATAATCATCATCATCTCTAGGGGAGGATTGAAAATTCATTAGAAAAGAGTGAAAATAATTTAAATTATTAGATTAATGAACCAGTTTCTATATTTCTTCACAAAGCTTGCTTATAAATGTTAACAAATATATAATATGCAAAGGGGTTGCTGTAAAAGTGGCTGAGATAAGCAAAGATAACATGGTACAAAAAGAAAGTTTCGGAAGTATACATGGATGTCAGAAGGAATATATCATTAAGTCCTAAAGAAAGTAAGGTGCTATCTATAATTTTTCAATGGTCTTCAGGTAGCGGAATATTACCAAAGGATAGAAAGATTGTAAATGTTCTACACATTTTTTGAAACTAAGGAGACTACACTTGGCAATATCTGTATTAGAGAAGGTTTCAGAAACAGAAATCTAGAAAAAAATTAACAGTCACATGGAAAGGAAGACCCAGCATTACTTAATCAAATTGTTGATGAACTGATAGAGAACGTGTAAAATGAAAGGGATTTCTGAGTTGTCTAAAAATTTACATCTAAAAATTGAAGTGCAGCAAGACTAGTGCCCCATAGGTTTTTTCCAAAACATTTTTTTAAAAAAATTTCTCTTCACTGATACCAATACTGTCTTATATAGTTGGATTTTCTTATGTACACTGTATGTTAATGATCGTTTTTATTTTCCCATTTAGCTGTTAGATTCTGAATGAGCCAGTATTAGAAAGCTGGGTTTCTTAATGCATGTCTAAGTTAATATTTTTCTGCCCAGCTGGACAAATGTAGCTCTTATTGGTTGCAGACGCTGGTGTGGGCAAGTTGGGCCAAAGGGCCTGTTTCCACACTGTATCACTCTATGATTGAGAGCACACACAAGTAGTTATTGCACGTCAGGCTGCTATTGTATATCTAACTGAATCATGCCTCAACAGAGATGAAGCATGAATTATGACAGAGCTAAGCAAAAGTAAAATAACTCTCAAGCCAAATCATAAATTGGATTTAATTTTACATTGAAGCAGTAACCATAAAGCTTCTGAAAGCTTTTCATGGTTTCAAGGTAAGTTTTCCAATTTAGAGATACCAATTACCTCAAGTCTCTTTAAAGTTTGTGTATTCAGCACAGCTTTGGATCAATAACTTCTACAACAGTTCAACAATAATGTAAATTGAAAATGGTTTTCTTGCTGCCTTATTCCCATATATTGTAAATACACTGGTTTTGTAATAATCTACAAGCATTTCCTTGAATGTAAAAATTTCAAATGTCTGTATCATTTAACTGCTTGAGGGACAACATTATTCCAATCTGTGCAACTACAGTTCATGTGCATTGTTTCAATGTACCGTTGGATTAAATTTTAACATACCCAACTTTTCATTTATGTCATAATGTGTTACAAACGTGTGAAGATGAATAATACACATTTTATTTATTGGAAGGCAAGTCACTGAGGATACCCATTCAATTCTCAGTCCCCCCCTCTTTTATCAAAATTGTAGAAACCGTGAGATCAATCCAAATGTTTCTGTTTATAAATTCATAAGTTATAGGAGCAGAATTAGACCATTTCGCCAATCAAGTCTACTCCGCCATTCAATCATGGCTGCTACCCATTCCCTCTCAACCCCATTTTCCTGCCTTCTCTCCATAACCCCTCTATGTTGCCTCTCTAAGTTCTGCTACCAAATCTGCCCAATTCGATGAAATCATAATGGCAGGCACATAGGCATATCCCACATAGAGTTCCAATGTTAAAATTCTTAACTGCATGGATATGCAGGGAATGGAGGGATATGGATCACTTGCAGGCAGAGGAGACTAGTTTAACTAGGCATCATGTTCCTTGCGGACATTGTGGGCCTAAGGACATGTTTCTCTAACTGTTCTATGTTCACATCATCTAAACATTAATAAGACATTATTGAAGATAGATTGAACTTCCACAATGGAAGTGAGTATCTAACTCATGCAGATCAGGAATAGCCCCACTTCAAATGTCAGTCTGTTCTGAACTGATCTCTTCTGGTAAAGAATTCCTAAGGACGAGGAAAGGAACTCACTGCTCCTATTCCTGATCATTGCATAATGATTTTTTAAATGTGTACATGCAAACGAAATAAAGAAAAGCATTATAAGAAAATAACTGCAGATGCTGGTACAAATCGAAGGTATTTATTCACAAAATGCTGGAGTAACTCAGCAGTCTGAAGAAGGGTCTCGACCCGAAATGTCACCCATTCCTTCTCTCCTGAGATGCTGCCTGACCTGCTGAGTTACTCCAGCATTTTGTGAATAAATACCTTCGATAAAGAAAAGCATTGTACACACTGTAATGAGATCACGAATTGAGTAAAGTGTAAGCAATAATCATCATCATCTCTAGGGGAGGATTGAAAATTCATTAGAAAAGAGTGAAAATAATTTAAATTATTAGATTAATGAACCAGTTTCTATATTTCTTCACAAAGCTTGCTTATAAATGTTAACAAATATATAATATGCAAAGGGGTTGCTGTAAAAGTGGCTGAGATAAGCAAAGATAACATGGTACAAAAAGAAAGTTTCGGAAGTATACATGGATGTCAGAAGGAATATATCATTAAGTCCTAAAGAAAGTAAGGTGCTATCTATAATTTTTCAATGGTCTTCAGGTAGCGGAATATTACCAAAGGATAGAAAGATTGTAAATGTTCTACACATTTTTTGAAACTAAGGAGACTACACTTGGCAATATCTGTATTAGAGAAGGTTTCAGAAACAGAAATCTAGAAAAAAATTAACAGTCACATGGAAAGGAAGATCCAGCATTACTTAATCAAATTGTTGATGAACTGATAGAGAACGTGTAAAATGAAAGGGCATCTGATGCTGAGCATCTGAGCTTCCAAAAGCAGGTTAATAAGATGCAACATCTCAGGATTATAAGCAAAATGTTTTGGTCTGTGGGATAAATTGTCTGAAATAGCTTGAATACATACTTGGCTAAGGAACAGAAGAAGTGGTGAAAATATATTTTCACAGTGGAGGGAAATGTACAGTGAAATTCCCCAAGATTCAATGAAGGGATCACTACCTTAGATAAATAGCATTCGTATGAAATGTGCAGGTAGCAAAAAAAATTGGAAGTGAATAATGAGGAAATTATTGTTAAAAACGATACGTTAAGGATACTTAACACAACAAAAATTTAGATGATGTATACTGACAGCAAGAATGACAATGATAATGCATTATATACTGGAAAGCACAATAATAAAGAAGGCTTGAGAAGAGCAAATCCAGAAGTGTTTGGTCATAAATCATTGAAGGTGATGTGGCAGATTTTTTTTAAAAAGGGAAGTAGACAGATTTGATCGAAGCCACCATATAATAGGCTGGAAATTATACTGAACTTACAGTGCCCTCCATAATGTTTGGGTAAAAGACCAATCATTTATTTATTTGCTTCTGTACTCCACAATTTGAGATTTGTAATAGAAAAAAAATCAAATGTGGTTAAAGTGCACATTGTCAGATTTTATTAAAGGGTATTTTTATACATTTTGGTTTCACCATGGAGAAATTACAGCTGTGTTTATACATAGTCCTCCCATTTCAGGGCACCATAATGTTTGGGACACATGGCTTCACAGGTGTTTGCCATTGTTCAGGTGTGTTTAATTGCCTCCTTAATGCAGGTATGAGAGAGCTCTTGGCGCCTAGCCTTTCCTCCAGTCTTTCCATCACCTTTGGAAACTTTTATTGCTGTTTATCAACATGAGGTCCAAAATTGTGCCAAAGAAAGTCAAAGAAGCCATTATGAGTCTGAGAAACAAGAATAAAACTGTTAGAGACATCAGCCAAACCTTAGGCTTACCAAAATCAACTGTTTGGAACATCGTTAAGAAGAAAGAGAACACTGGTGAGCTTCAGGGCCAGATTAACATAGTAGCAAAAGTAGCATTTGCTACAGGCCCCGTGCTTTTGAGGGCCTCACGCTGTGTTGCGCGCGCCGCTCCTCAACCGCCGGTTAGAATGTGTTACCAACGCCACGATTAGAATGTGTTGGCGGCGGGGCTGCGCGGACCAATGGGCAGCCGGAGCGTCACTTCCCAAAAGCCAACCCCGAGACACCCCCCCCCCCCCACCCCACCAGGGGTGCAATTCTGCCGGTGCTCGCCGGAGCACCGCTCTGGCACCTCTGGTTTGAAGAAAGGTCTCGATCCGAAACATCGCGCATTCCTACGCTCCAGAGTTCCCGCTGAGTTTCTCCAGCATTCTGTGTCTATCTTCGGTGTAAATCAGCATCTGCAGCTTCTTCCGACACATAACCTCCCAACGGGCCGCGGCTGTGGAATGGGAACGCAGCCAGAGGCCTTTATCGCAACGCCGCGGTCTCGATGCCTCCAGGATCGCCGCGTAGAAGCCCGGGTCGGGGCCCAGCCGAGGCCTCATTCTGTAGGCCCAGATGCCACCTAACGGAGATTGCATAGCAACCCGCCTTCCGGCCAGGGCGGCCATCTTTAGTGTAGTGGGAGTGGGGGGGGAAACGGAAAAGCCTGTCCCGTCCTGGTGCGGGGACGTTCAGCGCGGTGGGTAGACGGCGGCGGCTCTCCCACTGACGGCCCTCGGGGGGCCAGAGTATGTTGCTGCTCCGATGCCGCTGTACTCTGGGCGACGTGGGGAAGGCGCTGAGCTGGCCGGGGAGAGGAGGTTGGATGGGGGAGCCGAGGGTGGGCCCAGTGCCAGGCCTAGGCCTCCACCTGGCCTCACTGCCACAGCTGCTGCTGCCGCCTTTCCCCCTGGCACACCTCAGGCTCACGGTTACCCGATCATGTCCAGGCCCTGGCTCCGGCTGCTTCCCCCGGCACCAGGCCTGGCTCTCCCGCCCCTAATAGGAGGTCCAGCCAGAAGATGGGTGTCGTTTCGGGTTGAGACACTTCGGAAAGGTAGGAAAAAATAACTGCACATGTTGGTTTAAATCGAAGGAAGACATACAATGCTGGAGTAACTCAGCGGGTCAGGCAGCATCTCTGAAGAGAAGGAATGGGTGACGTTTCGGGTCGAGAACTTCTCCCTTCAGAAGGATCTTGACCCGAAACATGACCCATTCCTTCTCTCCCGAGATGCTGCCTGACCCGTGTCTACCTCCAGACACTGTAGGCCTGGGCACCGCCTAACGGAGGTTGCGTAGCAACCTGCCTCCCGGCCCGGGCAGCCGTCATTGGTGGAGCGGGAGCACGTGCCCCCTGGCTGGGTAAGGTCACGTGGGGCGCGGGCGGTGACATCACCTTGTCCCGTATTTAGGGCCCCTTTATAACATATGCTATGGGCCCTGCACTAGCTTAATCCGGCCCTAGTGAGCTTACTAATCACAAGGGTACTGGCAGGCCAAGGAAGACCTCCACGGCTGATGACAGAAGAATTCTCTCTATAATAAAGAAAAATCCCCAAACACTTGTCCGACAAATCAGGAACATTCTTCAGGAGTCAGGTATGGATTTGTCAATGACCACTGTCCGCGGAAGACTTCATGAACAGAAATACAGAGGCTACACTGCAAGATGCAAACCACTGGTTAGCCGCAAAAATATGATGGCCAGGTTACAGTTTGCCAACAAGTACTTAAAAGAGCAACCACACTTCTGGAAAAAGGTCTTGTGGAGAGATAAGATGAAGATTAACATATCAGAGTGATGGCAACAGCAAAGTATGGAGGAGAGAAGGAACTGCCCAAGATCCAAAGCATACCACCTCTTCTGTGAAAAACGGTGGTGGGAGTTATATGGCCTGGGCATGTATGACTGCTGAAGGTACTGGCACACTTATCTTCATTGATGATACAATTGCTGATGGTAATAGCATAATGAATTCTGAAGTGTATAGACACATCCTATCTGCTCGTTCAAACAAATGCCTCAAAACTCATTGGCCGGTGGTTCATTCTACAGCAAGACAATGATCCCAAACCTACTGCCAAAGCAACAAAGGAGTTTTTCAAAGCTAAAAATGGTCAATTCTTGAGTGGCCAAGTCAATCACCCAATCTGAACCCAATTGAGCATGCCTTTTATATGCTGAAGAGCAAAATTAAAGGGGACTAACCCCCAAAACAAGCTAAAGATGGCTGCGATACAGGCCTGGCAGAGCATCACCAGAGAAGACACCCAGCAACTGGTGATGTCCATGAATCGCCGACTTCAAGCAGTCATTGCATGCAAAGGATATGCGACAAAATACTAAAGATGACTACTTTCATTTACATGACATTGCTGTGTCCCAAACATTATGGTGCCCTGAAATGGGGGGGGGGGGGGGGGACTATATATAAACACTGCTGTAATTTCTACATGGTGAAACCAAAATGTTAAAAAATGGCCTTTATTAAAATCTGACAATGTGCACTTTAACCACATGTGATTTTTTATATTACAAATCTCAAATTGTGGAGTATCTTAGGCAAATAAATAATGGGTCTCTGCCCCAAACATTATGGAGGGCACTGTACATTTGTCATGAAGTCAGTCCTACCTGGAGTATGGATTCCAGTCTAGAATTTGCAGTCATGAGAAAATTTGGAAATGAGTCATTAGAGATTAACAATGGCTTCTGTAATGAGAGTTTTACATTATGTAGACAGACTGAAGAAGTAAGAGTTGTTCTTCAGAGACCAAAGGTGGCTAGAATAGAGATGTTTTAAAATCATGATGGAGTAAATAAAAATAAGTATTTCCATTCACTTGAGGCTAATTACCAAGGAGAACAGTTTTTGATGATTTTCATAAGAATCAGAATCAACAAAAGGAGACACCTTTATTTCTTTATGGGTGGTTATAAGCTGAAATGTGTTGCCTGATAAGACTAATGGATGTAGATGCAACCCTAGTCCGAAAAGGGGTATTGAATGATTATTTGAGAGAAATAAATTAAAAGAAAATGAGAATGGGGAAGGGTGGTGGAACTAATTGGATTATTCTTTAGAAGACCAAGCACAGAATCAATAAACCTGTTCTGTCCTATACTGTGATTCTACAATAACAAGGTGTAGATGAATGAATTACTCTTCTCTGCCATTGTTTTTTCATGTTGTTATCATGTTTATGTGTCATCTCACCGTGTTACACTTACAGCTTGCTGCATGCTATTAAATAGCGCAGCATAGTCTTCATTAAGAGTCATTAAATCCTCATGTGTGCCTTGTTCAGCAATACATCCATCCCGCATGAACAGCACTTCATCACAGTCTACAAGATACTACAATGGAAAAACACAAGAATTGAAATATATATTGAAGTTGTTCATCCACCTTTGCATTTTTAATTAATATCTAAGTTTAATTTATACCAGAATTTGGATCCAAGAATTGAGTGAAAATACATGTTCTTCCCAGCTGTTATCAGGCAACTGAACCCTCCTACCAACAACTAGAGAGCAGTCCTGAACTGCTATCTACCTCATGGGAGACCCTCGGACTACCTTTAATTGGACTTTACTGGCTTTATCTTGCACTAAATGTTATTCACAATATTCCCATTATCATGTGGATGGCTCGATTGTATCATGTATTGTCTTTCCACTGACTGGTTAGCATGCAACAAAATATTTTTACTGTACCTTGGCACACTGACAATAAACTAATGACTAATGACTAAAGACTAAAACAGAACACTTATGCCAGAATACCAGTTTAGGCGATGGAGAAAAGAATACAATAATGAAAAAGGTTACCAGGATCTTAAAGCAAAAAAAAAAGCAATTTACAGGAATATCAGACAGAGCCTAGAAGTGAATGTCTGCTTTTTGTGCTGTAACAATACAGTGACACAGTGACTTCCCTTCTGTGCTTTAAATCTCTATGATTCCATGGTTACGGCAAAATGAAAATTGCATTTCTGATTATACTCATTCGAATGAACAAATAATTTATTCTTTAAACTCTTGCCGACAGTATATACCTTTAGATTTAATTAAAAAGTACCAACCTGAAGCTGGTGCGTGACAAAGAGAACTGTTTTCCCCTTCATTCCTCTCTTAATGGCATTTGTGAACATGTGAGCTCCCACATGGGCATCTACTGCACTCAGTGGGTCATCCAGGAGGAAAGTATTTTGATCACTGTACAGAGCACGTGCAAGACTTATCCGTTGTCGCTGCCCTCCGCTGAGATTGGCGCCATGTTCTCCAATCTATGGTGAAGATTTGTAAACGTTAGGCTATCTGAGAGTAACTTTTCAAATGCAAAAACTGTGAAGATTTTGAACGCTGAGTAGTGTTGAACTATACATTTATTTTGTTGAGGAATTCAATAAATTTCACTTGACTCAAAAATATTATTTAATAAAACTAAGCATTGAATGTAAACTTCCATCAACTGATACAAAAGATGAAAAATAAATGACTATTACCAGACATAACTCTCACATAGAACATACAAAAGTACAGCACAGGAACAGGCTCTTTTACTCACAATGTCTATGCCAAACAGAGTGCCAAGATAAAACTAATCTCATCTGCCTCTATCATATCTGCCTCCACCACCACCTCTGGCAGGACTTACAGGCACACAACACCCTCTGCTTAAAAAACGTACCCACATCTTCTTTAAACTTTGCCCCTCTCATCTTAGATTTATGCCCTCCAGACTGACATTTCCAACGTGGAATAGGGTCTGACTGTTAACCCCATCTATGGCTCTATTGTGTATACTTATATCAGGTCCCCCCTCAATCACTGGCATGCCAGATCAAACAATATCAGTTTGTCTCAGCCTCTCTTTGTAGCTAATACCACCTAATCCAAGCAACATGTAAAATCATTGTTCTGCAGCATGGGAATAGACAATAGACAATAGACAATAGACAATAGGTGCAGGAGTAGGCCATTCAGCCCTTCGAGCCAGCACCGCTATTCAATGCGATCATGGCTGATCACTCTCAATCAGTACCCCGTTCCTGCCTTCTCCCCATACCCCCTCACTCCGCTATCCTTAAGAGCTCTATCCAGCTCTCTCTTGAAAGCATCCAACGAACTGGCCTCCACTGCCTTCTGAGGCAGAGAATTCCACACCTTCACCACTCTCTGACTGAAAAAGTTCTTCCTCATCTCCGTTCTAAATGGCCTACCCCTTATTCTTAAACTGTGGCCCCTTGTTCTGGACTCCCCCAACATTGGGAACATGTTTCCTGCCTCTAATGTGTCCAATCCCCTAATTAACTTATATGTTTCAATAAGATCCCCCCTCATCCTTCTAAATTCCAGTGTATACAAGCCTAATTGCTCCAGCCTTTCAACATACGACAGTCCCGCCATTCCGGGAATTAACCTAGTGAACCTACGCTGCACGCCCTCAATAGCAAGAATATCCTTCCTCAAATTTGGAGACCAAAACTGCACACAGTACTCCAGGTGCGGTCTCACCAGGGCCCGGTACAACTGTAGAAGGACCTCTTTGCTCCTATACTCAACTCCTCTTGTTATGAAGGCCAACATTCCATTGGCTTTCTTCACTGCCTGCTGTACCTGCATGCTTCCTTTCAGTGACTGATGCACTAGGACACCCAGATCTCGTTGAACATCCCCTCTTCCTAACTTGACACCATTCAGATAATAATCTGCCTTTCTATTCTTACTTCCAAAGTGAATAACCTCACACTTATCTACATTAAACTGCATCTGCCATGTATCCGCCCACTCACACAACCTGTCCAAGTCACCCTGCAGCCTTATTGCATCTTCCTCACAATTCACACTACCCCCCAGCTTAGTATCATCTGCAAATTTGCTAATGGTACTTTTAATCCCTTCATCTAAGTCATTAATGTATATCGTAAATAGCTGGGGTCCCAGCACCGAACCTTGCGGTACCCCACTGGTCACTGCCTGCCATTCCGAAAGGGACCCATTTATCCCCACTCTTTGCTTTCTGTCTGTCAACCAATTTTCTATCCATGTCAGTACCCTACCCCCAATACCATGTGCTCTAATTTTGCCCACTAATCTCCTATGTGGGACCTTGTCGAAGGCTTTCTGAAAGTCGAGGTACACCACATCCACCGACTCTCCCCTGTCAATTTTCCTAGTTACATCCTCAAAAAATTCCAGTAGATTTGTCAAGCATGATTTCCCCTTCGTAAATCCATGCTGACTCGGAATGATCCTGTTACTGCTATCCAAATGCTCAGCAATTTCGTCTTTTATAATTGACTCCAGCATCTTCCCCACCACTGATGTCAGACTAACTGGTCTATAATTACCCGTCTTCTCTCTCCCTCCTTTCTTAAAAAGTGGGATAACATTTGCTATCCTCCAATCCACAGGAACTGATCCTGAATCTATAGAACATTGAAAAATGATCTCCAATGCTTCCACTATTTCTAGAGCCACCTCCTTAAGTACTCTGGGATGTAGACCATCAGGCCCTGGGGATTTATCAGCCTTCAGTCCCATCAGTCTACCCAAAACCATTTCCTGCCTAATGTGGATTTCCTTCAGTTCCTCCATCACCCTAGGTTCTCCGGCCCCTAGAACATTTGGGAGATTGTGTGTATCTTCCTCAGTGAAGACAGATCCAAAGTAACGGTTTAACTCGTCTGCCATTTCTTTGTTCCCCATAATAAATTCCCCTGCTTCTGTCTTCAAGGGAGCTTTTTACAACAACTTTGAGCTCCCATAGTATAATTACTTTAGAACTTGAATGACCTACAGAAACTATAAAAAATATGTCTCAGGTCAACACAGATTTGTAGAAAAAGGCTTGGGTTTACTTTCATTATTGATTTGGCAGTTTAACTATCAGTGGTAACAGACATAATAGTAACAAATGTGTTAGAGGTATTTCACAACTAGCCAGGGACCATGACAATGAACAGTGAAATAATGCAGTCAGGATTCCTGACCTTGATTAATGGCGAGAGAAGAGACCAGGTATAAATTCCAACCCGAAAGTCAATTTGTGGCTGGCCCTGATTGCTCCTGATCTATTCCTCCTTTCTAGTAATTTAACCTGTTCTACAGGCTCTGGACTTGCATTTAATGTACAGTCAATAATTTTGCATTACTTTTTTACCTCAGTCATGTCCTCAGACGGTAAAACTTCGATGTCTGGATAAAGACAGCAAGCTTCCAATACGTTATGATACCTAAAAACATTGTTTTTAAAGATTGCTCTCTTATTTGTTCATGCAACAATTAATAATAAATTAAATTTAAAATAATCCAGGACTACTTAGAATGCTAAATCAAACATACTTTTATTTATATTACACCTAAACACCATTTCCAATGTTTTCCGTTTAAAATCAAAATTTGAGCTTCGATAATCTGTCAACATTGTTATGTGACCATGTTGGTTTCTGTAAAACCTTAACATTGCTTTATGGCTGCCCAACAATGCACTGTTTTATGATTGTTGTGCTTAAATGGTGCAGTAAAGAATCAAAACTATCACAAGCAAAACTAAAAACAATTCTGCAAGAACTAAGGCCGGCAAAGAAAGAGCAAAGCAGCAGATAAGGTGCACTGGACCTTAGGCACACAGTAGCCTTATGTTTTGCAGGGGCTTCCTCTTAATATAGTTGGTGATCATGAGGCCTGTGACGGTAGGTGAGCAGATATGGTGGGGGTGACCTTCAAACTTTAGCATTCGGGTCTACTGGAGCATCAAAGTGACTAAGCAACTCCCATGGGATGGGAAGGATGTA
The DNA here is from genome assembly GCF_053455715.1 of Rhinoraja longicauda. NCBI lineage: Eukaryota > Metazoa > Chordata > Chondrichthyes > Rajiformes > Arhynchobatidae > Rhinoraja > Rhinoraja longicauda. Next base: position 28,529,043 of record NC_135967.1, on the reverse strand, counting down.
CAATTTGGAGTACATTTGGAGCACAAACCTGCCTGGGCATCCAAGTCCACCAGTCAAGAGCCAAGATAGCAAAATTGAAATCCTCCATCAGACTCTTGTTGACAGACTACAGTCAAGCCACAAAATAACTTTGATCTATCAAGTGCTCAAGAACTGTCCCTGTATATTGCAGAGAATGGCAAGGCATCAACTTGAGAATGCTAATATCTATTTGCCACTGGAGAGAAATGGCTGGAGATTAAAGAGATCCAGTCCCTGTTGCATCGACTTACATTTTGAAGGATCATGGGTTGAAGTTAGAACATAATATGTGGTATTGATTTAACAAACGATATACTCTTTTGGGTCCCCACAGGTAATAAAGCATAAATGTACATGAGCAACCCTTAATGTTGTTTAAAATAAGTTTCCCATTAAAAAAACCAACTTCAATTATCAACCTCAATCTTCTGACAGTTTTATTAAAAGAAGAAAACAGCACAATTATTTACTTTGTGAAAATGTCAACTAATCCACTAAAACGTGTTAAATTAGAATAAAGAACTTCCCTCTCTCTTTAAATTGTGATATTGATACTGTTTCACAAAATTGATTTAATTCCAGAATTGAAAACAAGATTTTAAAAATGTAAAGCGTGGTTACTTTATACAATTGATTTAGCATCAGTGCAAAATGATTTTGGTTTGGATGAATGATAAACAAGTACAGTGTTAAGGCCTAACTGACTCCAAAGCCAAACAGAATAAGAATGGATCCATTGGGAGTACTGCATTAATTTACCATGGCAATGCAATGCACTGTGAAGAGGAATCATGAGAATGCGCAAGTGCCCAAAAAAAAGATGGCACCAAAGTTGCAGTGCAAGGGATCACAAAGTACTGAACCAGAGGCAAGTGTATTACCAACTTAAGTAATCATGAATGACAAAAATATTTGTCTTAAAATATTTATTTTAAAAAATAGTCTCTTCGAGGAATAAAAGAACTCAGAAATCTGTGATTTGTCTGTTGAGTTAGAATGCCATCAAATTAATATAATCTCCTTGGAACAGAAGGAGCTAAACAGAAGCAGCTAAATGTCTGTATTTTTTCACATAATGAGGTGTCAATTTCACGCAGAATATTATGGCAAAAGTATGTTGATAATTCAACCATGGCTCCTCTTACACATTTACCAGCAGCCAGATCAATAGGAAATAAAAGGAAAATGCTAGAAATACTGAAGACAATGAAGCATAATTTGATCCTAACCATTACAATAACTGTAATTTGGTTGCATCCTCTCAGAGATATTCAGTATGTTCTAATTTGTTCTCCCACTTTCTCCACTACTGAAAATTGACATTTTCTTTCATGAAGGGGCTCAGACCTGAAATGTTGACTGTTTCTCTATCCACAAATGCTGCTGAATGTTTCCAGTCCTTTCTATGTATTTCAGGATTTATTTTCATGCACTTCAGATGAAAAGCATGGAAATGACATTTTACAGATAATCTCTTGCTCTGTCAAGAAAATGATTTGAAATAGAAAAACGAATGTGTGCAAATTTAAGCTTCATTGAAGATACTGCCAAAATTCAGTGACTACACTCATTTGTTTGTTGCTGGGTGATATAATTAAGAGCCTCAGTCATCTGTGGAACTGTCTCTCTAAAATACATCAATGAAGACATAATTAACATAAACAATTCTTACCTGTCCTCATCATAGCTTTTACCAAATAAGATATTATCACGTAAAGATGCATTAAAAAGCCATGCCTGTTGGGCGACATAGGCAAATGTGCCTCTCACTGCAACTGTCCCTTCAAGTAATATCAGCTAAAGGTTGGAGAGAAGACACCACCATTAAATACAGTCATACAAGGTTTCAAGGTTTCAAGGTCAGTTTATTGTCCCATGTATCAATTAAAGTACAGTGAAATTTGAATTACCATACAGCCATCCTAACTGGAAAGCAACAAGACACACAACCACATAAAAGTTAACATAAACATTCATCGCAGTGAATTCCACATTCCTCACTGTGATAGAAGGCAAATAAAGTTCAAACTTCTTCCTCTTGTCCTCCCGTGGTCGGGGCAGTCAAACAACCCACAGATGGGGCAAGCAGGTCAAGTTAACATTTCAAATTTAACTAATGTTCCTTAAATCAATTTGTGATTTTTTTAACGCATGATGGACAAGAACTTACATTATGAAATGTGGCTTTTACAAATTTAAGCACCATATGATTATTCAAACTTTCAATGAAAAAAGGAGAAAAGAAACCAAGAGAACAAATATATATTTTCTTCAGAAAAAAAAGAACTGAAAAGTCAGGATATTACAGGATATTAACTGAAATTCCTCAGAAGCAACAATCTACTAAATATTGGCTTAGATATTTCAGATATTGAAAGAACATAGGAAACAGCAACCAGAACAATTTGACGGGAGAAAATGATAGGATTATTGAGAGTCATAAAATAAAATGAGCATGTTCTTCCTTGTAAATTTAATCATGACTAAAGTGTGTGTTGTATTTTGGATTCGAACACAATATTAATGTAGATCGTGACAACTTGTCCAGTCTAGATGACAAAGTTTTTTGCTTGGCTAAATTCAAAACTAATCAATGAAAACAATATTTCAAAATATTTTTCTTTGCTAAGAACAAGAAGAGTTGCATTACCAAGGTAATTAGGCAAAAAAGTACAGATTGCATGCAGTGGTTGAATGGCAGAACAACTTTGAATGATTGAATAGGCTTGTCCTGTTCCAACGAATAAATAGACTGCCTATGTGCACAACTCCTCGAGGAGATGATAGATTGGTATGAATTAATTCAAATGTAAATTAGATTTTTTTTCAGTAAACAACATCTGGGGAAGCTAAATGAGTAACTGAGACATGAAATACAGTGCAGTAAACCCTCATTTTAATGGACCCCTCCATAATGAAGTTTGGTTGCAGCAGATGGACCTGCCGATGCCACTCCTACAGGCCATTAACTCTACACAATGATTGCCATAGCAATTAGGATATTGCTTCCAACAATTTAAAAAACAGATCATTGTGGTCTATAATGATTGTTCCTTCCAAAGTCTATGGTCAAGTATTTTATCTTGCAGTTTATTCCACAAATTTATGTGGAACACAAGAACCCACAGTTCTACTCTCACCAACTGCATTTCATCAGCAATGTGACATGACTCCTTATATCCTAGCACCTTTATTTTTAAAGATGTGGTAAATTGATGACATGCATTGTGGAAATAGTGGCCAAGAACTGTTTAGTTCAGCACTATGTGATAGAAAATAGATTTCCTCAGAAAGAATGCAATAAGGACCATTTCCAGATAAATTTTCATCACTCCAGAAATTCGCTAGGTGTTATACATCCAAATTAATTCCTAAGACAAGCATGCATCAAGTGAATTATTTCTTGTCAATTTTTTTTTCAAAGAATTACTGGAGAATTAGACCATGGCTCAACAAGAAATCATTCCTGGAACATCCACGCTGTTATTGATCTCAATTGGACAGGGGCTAAGTATGATAGTCCCATTTTACTTTCTAACTTTTGGCTTTGACTATCACCACAACAAAACTGGCATCATAGTCCACTGCTCTCACCTCCTACATCGGGAAATTATTTGTACTGACTATCGATTTGCAGTCATAGAGAGCAAAATTGGCAGACAGAACAGGCAGGTGCACAATAAGGAGAGAGGAAAGACCAGTGGTTGAAACTGTATTTATTTCAATGCTAGAGGCTTAACAGGTAAAGCGCATGAACTCTGGGTGTATATTGGCTTAGGCGTCTAGTTTATTATAGTCACAACAGAAATAATGCGGAGAAAAGAGTAAGACTGGAATCGCATTGTTCCAGGGGAATAGATGCTATAGGTGTGATTGAGATGCTGGTAAGAGAGGAGGTGGCTTGCCTTTTTGATCAAGAAGGACATTACTATAATGCGCAAAGAGTATATTCTTGAGATATCCTCCAGTGAGGCTATCTGGGTAGAACTTTGAAATAGGAAGGGAATGATCACTTTGATGGAACTAGGCAGCTTGGATTAGAGGAGCAAATGTGTAGGTTGATTGCAGATACTGTAAAAATGATAGCATCATAGTCACAAAGTCATACAGTGTGGAGACAAGCCCTTCGGCCCAACTTCCCCATACCAATCAACAGGCCGCATCTACACTAGTCCCACCTGCCTGCATTTGGCCCATATCCTTCCAAACCTATCCTATCCATGTACCTATCCAAATGCCTTTTAAACATGTGATAGTACCTATCTCAACTATTTTCTCTGGCAGCTTGTTCCATATAGCTACCATCCTTTGTGTAAAAAGGTTGCTCCTCAGGTTCCTATTCAATCTTCCCCCTCACCTTAAACCTCTGGTTCTTGATTCCCCTACTCTAAGGTAGGTGATTTCAACTTCCCTAATATCAAGCGGGTCTCCCATAGTGCAAAGAGCGTAGATGGGGTGGAATTTGCTAAATGGGGTCCAAGAAAGTTTCCTTGATCAATATATAGAGGCCCCCACTGTAGAGGGCACAACGCTGGACCTCCTCTTAAAGAATGAGACAGGACAAGTGACGGAACTATCAATTAGGGAGCAATTTGTGGCCAGTAACCATAATTCCCTTATAGAATTGTGTAATTATGGAGAAGGATAGCACTAGCTCGACAAAGACCTAAATTGGGTTAAGACGGATTTGTAGGCATTAGGTGGGAATTTGCAGAGGTTGATGGGGAAAATCTGTTTGCAGGTAAGAGGATGGTTGGCAAGTGTGCTACTTTAAAAAATATTGAGGCTCTGGTCAGGAAAAAGGAGGAATACATCCAATTTAGGCAGTTGGGATCAAGCAAATCACTCCGTGAGTATAAGTGTACGATTATGCTTAAGAAGACAATCAGGAGGGCAAACAGAAGAGTTGCTGCTTTACAGCGAATGCAGCGCCGGAGACTCAGGTTCGATCCTGACTACGGGCGCCGTCTGTAAGGAGTTTGTACGTTCTCCCCGTGACCTGCGTGGGTTTTCTCCGAGATCTTCGGTTTCCTCCCACACTCCAAAGACGTACAGGTATGTAGGTTAATTGACTGGGTAAATGTAAAAATTGTCCCTAGTGTGTGTAGGATAGTGTTAATGTGCGGGGATCGCTGGGCGGCGCGGACTTGGTGGGCCGAAAAGGCCTGTTTCCGCGCTGTATCTGAAATATGAAAAAAATATGAAGACATGAAATGGAGATGGCAACCAAGGCCAAGGAAAATCCCATGAGTTTCGACAGGTGTATTAAAAGTAAAAGGGTGGAAAGGAAAATAATTGCTCCTCTTAAAGATCAACATGGCCATCTTTGTGTGGACCCACAAAAATTGGGGGAGATCTTTAATGAATACTTCTCATCTATTTTAACTGAGGAGAAGATAATGGAAGCTAAGACATTGAGGCAGAGGTGCTGTGATCATATACAAACTGACAAAGAAGATGTATTGGTGGTTTTGAAGTGCATTAAGGTGGATAAATCTCCAAGGGCAGACAAAGCTTGGGAAAAAATTGCAGTGGCCTTTGCAGGAATATCTGAATCATCTTTAGCCAGAGGTGAAATTACAGAAGGCGGGAAGGTAGCTAATGTTATTCTGTCATTTAAAAAAGGATGCAAGGACAAGCAAGGAGATATTACAAGTCGGTGAGCCTGATGTCAGTGGTGGGAAAGTTGTTGGAGGAATTCTTAGGGACAAGATCTACCAGCATTTGGATAGGAACGGACTGATTAAGGATTGTCAGCATGACTTTGTGCATGGGAAATGGTGTCCTCCAAATCTGATAGAAGTTTTTGAAATGGTCACCAAGAGGATTGATGAGGACAGGGCAGTGCACATTATCAATATGGACTTTAGCAAGGCCTTTGACAAGGTCTCACAAGGATCACATGGAATCCATGATGAGCTAGCTAATTGGTTTCAAAATTGACTTGGACGGAGTTAAAGGGTAGTTGTGGAGAGCTCTTCTATCTGGTTGGAGGCCTTTAACAGGTTGAGTGCTGCAGTGGGGCATTGTCGAGTCAGCTGCTGTTTAATATGTACATTAACAATCTGGATGATAATATAGTTAACAATGTTATAAAATTGCAATTACACCAAAATAAGTAGTATAGTGGACAATGGCATTTGTACAGTGCAAATGTTACTTGTCACTAGACAGTCTCAGCCTAACTGTTATCTTGCTAGATTTGCTGCATTTGAGATTGCTTCATTTTTTTCAGGGTTTAAAATGATAATAAACAGTCCATTAATCAGCAAATCTCTTTTGTCATAAATCTTCCTCATTATTTGTCTCTACTTCCTCAAAAGACTAAAGTTCGGTATGTCTCCGGCAATTCTTATCAACTTCTAAAGATGCACCCTAGTGCACAACTTGGTTTGGCAACAGCTCTGTCTTAGACCATTAGAAATTGCAGATGTTGTGGATTTAGACCAGTCCATCACACAAAGTAGCTTCCCCCCCCACCCCCCAATTCACTCCATCTACATTTCACGTTATCTCGTGAATGCAGCCAAAATAATCAAGGACTATCTACACGCCGGTCAATCCCTCTTCTCCCCTCCCTCGTCAGGCAGAAGGCACAGAGCTTAAAAGCACGTACAGATTCAGCAATAATATCTTCCCCACTGTCATCAGACTACCGAACGGACCTCTCAAGAGCTAAGTGTGCAACCATGGTTGGTTGCACTCTTGCTTTAGCTTTAATGGTATAACACTATTACACTATCTATTCTGCACATTGCAACTTTTCTCTTTGCACTACCTGTTGTGCTTGTGTATGACTTGGTTATACTCATGCATAACATAATTTGACTGGATAGCACGCAAACAAAGTTTAACACTCTATCTTGGTACCATGTCAATAAAAAAGCATTACCAATATCAATAATGAAAGATGGTTAGGCTTAGGACAATGACCTGAGGAATTCCAGCAGCCAGTATTAAATCCCAGATCAATCAAAATGCTATAACTAAATCCTCATCTGTACATCAATGCCTTTTTGAGGGCAGTAACAAAATTCCATACAGTATTTCAAAGATATCAACTTTTGACAGATACTGGAACCTCAAAAGTAATTCAGTACATTTGTATTTCAAGTCAATTAACTTCAAATACAATTAGAGAAGAAAATGTATTATGCTAACTAATTCTGTTTCCATCACTCTTGATGTAAACTAAACCTTAGATGCAGGTGACTGGTTAATTGGTAGCCCAACAGTGACAATGTTGATGGCATTGTAGCAGTTTGCTACAATGTGAAAAAGTTTTTCAAGGTACAATTTACTCTTACTGAGCTTCGGTGTAAGCAAATTTGTTTGACGCAAAAGTAGTTTTACATAAATATTTAATTTAGGAAAGACTATTAAACTAATTCAACTCACTTTAATGTTCATGTAATTTCATTCTTGAATAAACCATAAGCTTATTTACCCACCCAAGTTATTAAATGTAATTGGACTGCATTAAAACTTTATGAATAACATCACTTAATGAACAGTTATGCATAATGCCAAGGATACCACTTAATTGAGCAAATGTGTTTTCATGGATGAAGTATTTGTTTCCAATTGACCTGGAGTGGTTATGACATATCCAGCAGTTTGCTTTGCATCGCTTTTGCTTTAACAATGCAAGAAAATGCCTTCAATCTGCTTTTAGTGATTGTATCAGAATCAGCATGTTTCAATCCACGCTAGCAATGGATTTAATTTACCTGCAATGCCAGCAAGGATTCAATTACCAAACATAAAATTCTAATTATAAAAATAATATCCAAATGAAGTATTCTCTAAACAATTATAATCCATTTATAACTATACAAGCAATGCAAAAATTAATTACATTGTGAATTTTACATGACATAATATTCATTTAAAGCATGGCTATTCATTGCAGTAAATTTACATGAAAATGTGCACCATGAGTAAAGCTAAGTTCAATTCATATAGCACCTTTTATGACCAAGGTATGTCCTGAAACTTCATGCAACTATTTTTGTAATTCTGATCAAACATTTAATCAGGTCACCTATTTTCAACCAAAGAGTTCACTGAAAGTGACTAAATAATAACGTGTTCCCCATTTTGTGGACAAGTGCTTATTTAAAGAAACAGAGATTAAGACTCATTCTTTGACCTATCATCCTTGTCATCCCTTTAAGCACCCAAGGTACACAGCCCCTACTTTGAAAACCAATCCACAAGACACAGCAGCCATATTGCATAAAGCAAAATCCAGAAATCTGATTTGAATGGGTAATTTGTTTTAATGATATATTTTGAGAAATATTTTTCGTTTTGAACATTGAAGTTAATTTTCCTACTCTTTTTGAAATCCATCGTGATATTTTTATAATCACTCAAGAAGGCAGTTGGAGCCTCAAACACATTGAAAGGCAGCATCTCCGAGAGAATACGGTGGTTTCTCAGAATTGCACTGCGAGTTATCAACCTAGGTTTTTGTGCTCAGGTCTCTCATGTGGGACATGAACTTTCAATCTTCAGATGTGAGAGTTCTTCTTATCGTGTCCACACATGCTAGATGTGAGAGTGATATCTCTGAATCACTGTTGACACATGTTGAAAAAAAACTATTAGAAATTTAAAATGCAATAATGCAATAATTTTGTTTTATTCACCATTAATTTTGGTTCATTGTTACCTCCCATTCAAGTGATCAAGTTCTCTAATATTGAAGGTTCTTTCCCAACTTAATTTTTCAGAACTAAAATTATTTAAAATAACTTATTTTTTATGAAACATACCCTGTAAAATCAAAGGTGTATCTATAATCTTTAAAAGTAATTCATTCCATAAAAAATGTTTAATGGAATTAATTATACAGAGTTGAGAGAAAATATTTCTCTGTCGAAGCAGGTCTTACCTGACCCAGAATAGCAGATATCAGGGAACTTTTTCCACTTCCTACACTGCCACAAATTCCTACCAGTTTACCCTAAACACAAAAGGAGCAACATTTACAAAGCATCCAGAACTTTTAAGACACTAACAGGCAAAGATAATATACATGCATGGTAGAATGGACAATGGTGGGAAAAGACTTCAGTCATGGCTACAAGCAGACCATCAGGAAGAAGAGAAATCCTCCACCAGTGGTGGAGGATTTACAATTAAAATGTGGTAGACAAAAAAGCATAACCAGTAGACTTGATGGGCCAAATGGCCTATATGACTCAGTGTCCAACTCTACTTTTGCACAAAAGATGTCTTTACAGATATATTTGTTACCCGAATAATTGCTTCTCATGGTGGGAGATATAATAGTAAAGATTTAAGAAGAGCTGCTGGAACACTTCCCAATACTGTATATTGAACTGTATAAATCCTTACATAAATTTAAAGAGGCCCTATTAGTTTTCAAGCAGCAAAGACATAGTAACAACCTGAAAGAGATGTATAAAGTAAAGAAAAAAGACTGAATTGTGGGGCTTTTGGTATATTAGTAGAAATAAAAAGATTACTAGAAAGTAGACATTCTCACAAATGATAGCCTTTCCCAACCACTAATATCAAGAAATTACACTATGCTTGTGAAAATCACTAATCTCATGATCAAACATTATCCTTTCTCATTTCGCCATTTAGAAATTGCCCAGCAAATATATTTAGAAACTTCATAAGATAAACTGCAGCTTCTATTTCATATTTTAAATTTTATGTGTGCCCATAAACAAAATATTGCAGATGCTGGAAATCTAAACAAGTGAGGCAACATCTGTGGAGAGAGCAACTGAATTAATGGGCTGGATCATGTTCAATACTCATGCCTGCACTCACCGTTCTGTACTCCAGCCATCTGGCCACAGCAACCTACTATGGCCATGTGGCTGCCGATGATATTGAAGTCACCTTTACATGGCCTCAAGCAGAAGAGTCCACATGGGGCAGCTGGGTTTCAAGTGAATGGTGACAAAGGCCTCACTCACTATTTTTAAATAATCTATCTTTTTAATTACGTTCAGTGAACCCATTCAAATGAATGGATCATGCTACCTACAAAGTATATCCAGTCCTTCATCTTAATAAATTGCAGAACATCTTTGGATTTAGTGCTTAGTCCAGGACTGGGCAAGAGATCAGATGTGTCTGCATCAGAATCCCCAGAACACTTTAATCTGTCATAGTTCATTAGTGCTAGGAGCCAATTGGCTCATCAAGTCTACTCCACCACTCAATCATGGCTGATCTATCTTTCCCTCTCAACCCCATTCTTCTGCCTTCTTCCCATTACCCCTGACACATTTAATAATCAGGTATTGGTCAATCTCTGCCTTCAAAATATCCATTGATTTGGCCTCCACAACTGTTTGTGGCAATAAATTCCACAGATTCACCACCCTCTAACTAAAGAAATTCTTCCTCATCTCCTTTCTAAAGGTTCATTCTTTTATTCTGAGGCTGTAGCCTCTGGTCCTAGACTCTCCAACTAGTGGAAATATCCACTCCTCATTCACTCTTTTCAGGCCTTTCACTATTCGGTAAGTTTCAATGAGGTTCCCCCCTCATTCTTCTAAACTCCAGTGAGTACAGGCCCAGTGCCTCAAACGCTCTTCATATGTTAACCCAATCATTCCTGGGATCATTCTCATAACCCTCCTCTGGACCTCTCCAATGCCAGAACAGCCTTCCTTGGATATGGGGCCCAAAACTGCTCACAATACTCCAAATGCGGCTTGACCAGTGCTTTATAAAACATCAGCATTATATCTCTGTTTTTATATTCTAGTCCTCTTGAAATAAATCCTAGCATTGCATTTGCCTGCCTTATTACTGATTCGACTTGCAGATTACAATCCAACCTCCCACCCCACCATTCCGTCTCCGCCACTCCACACACATTTTCCCAACCATCTCCCACCACAACAGTCAACCTATTTTCTCCTCCTCTGCACATCCATCTCCCATCCCTGAATTCCATGCTTCCCTTACCCCGCCTTTTTCCCATCCCCCAACCCCTTTCACCTATATACCCCCTTCCATCTTTACATTTCTCTCCGCTTCTTCTTTCTTTACCTTTTTGCCTCCTTTTCACCTCAAGCCATTCTCACATACTCCACGCATCTGCTGATCACCACCCCTCCCCTTACCTCACTTTTCTAGCTTTCTCTCCCCTTCTCAAATCAGTCTGAAGAAGGATCCCAACCCTATATGTCATCTGTCCATTTTCATCCACAGTTGCCTGACTCACTGAGTTCCTTCAGTACTTTGTGTATGTACACGATTCCAACATCTGCAATTCTTTGTGTCTCCGGTAGTTTAAACTATCTTTTTAAAAAAGCAATTGATTGACTATTGAGGTTGTCTTCATCCACAGGCTGAAATGTAGTGCACTTTCTAATCTGCAATGTTCTCTGACCAAAGAATTATAATCTGATTAATTTATTGTTGTAATAACAAATTAAAGATTGTTGACACAAATTGACAAAATGGTTTCACATTTTCCTGACCATACCAGTCAGATTGATACAAAGGAACAAAGGTTTTGGGAATGAAACTATATTATTGAAAGATTACTAAAAGTTATGATCTATCTGACCAGAATTAAAATAATTGTTCCCTTCTTACTGACATATCAACCACAGGCTTTCATTACCATGATATAATAAAGACGGTATTTATGTTTGCTAAAAAATTTTGAATTCAATTACAAAAATAGGTCTCTATGTTCCAAATGAAAAATTAAAACAGCATAGGAATCCTGAAACTTAACATTTTGAAAATATTATATATGTATACCAAGAGTCATGTGGTCATACAGTGTGGAAAGAGGCCCTTTAGCCCAATTTATCCATGCCAATTAAAATGCATGATTCAGGCTAGTATCTTTTGCATTTGCTTGACCCATATCCCTCTGAACCTCTCCTATCCAGTTACGTGTACAAATGCATTTTAAAAATTGTTATTGTATCTGCCTCATTAACATCTGGTCGCTCATTCCATTTTCCCACCACCCTCTGTATGAAAATGATGCCCCTTAGATCCCTATCTTTTCCCTCTCAAATTAACCTGTGCCTTGCTGTTCTTGATGCTGCTACCTTGCGAAAATGATTCTGTGATTCGCCCTTTCTATTCCCCTCCCCTCATGATTTTATACATCTTTATTAGATCACACCTTAGCCATCTGCATTCAACAGAATAAAATCCTCGTCTGCCAAATTGTTCCCTATAGCTGAGACACTTGAGCCCTGGCAACATCCCCTTAAATCTTCTCTACACCCTTTTCATTGTAATGGCATCTTTCCTACAGGAGGGTGACCAAAAGTGAACAGTTTCAGAGAACTATGTCCTTATACTCCTGTAACCCTCTATTCTACAATACTACCCAATGTCCTACCATTCACTGTGAATGTCCTACCTTGGTTTGACTTTCCAAAATGCAACACTCCACAGTTACAAAACTCCATTCGCCATTCCCTTGACCCATTTCCCCAGCTGATCAAGATCCATCTGTAAACACTAGAGACTGCAGATGCTGGAATCTTGAGCAAAACGAAAAGTACTGGAGGATCTCAGCAGTGGTCCTGACGGAAATATCCCCTGTTCATGTCCTCCCCACATGTTGCCTGACCTACTAAGTTCCCTCACACTTGTGTTTTGCTTAAAATCCTGTTGTATTTCTTGATAACCATCTTCAATGTCTATGGTACCATCTGCAAACTTACTGATCATGCCTTACACATTCTCATACCTGTTTGACATTTAAGTTGATGTGATGCAGGGTGGCCTGGCATCTGGGCTTTGGAGATGACAAGTTAACGTGTAGGCTGTCATGATCAAATTGCAATTTTGTGCCATGCAACAGATGATCATTTTGTTTGACAAGTGAATTTTCTGAGTCAGCTTGAACATAAAGATTCAACTTTTTCTTCTCCATCCCTTTCGCCTTCCTTTTTTTAATCGTCTTCACATCATCCTTGTTTGAATCTGCTTTTCTCTCAAAGGAAGAAGTACTGCTGCTGTCCCATGCCAAGGTAGCATCACAAAATTCTATGTCATTATGTGAGCTAATGGGCTGTTTTCTTACAACTTCTAGTTCTTCCATTAAAAGTAAATGCTATAGAAGTGAGAAAAGGGAACAAATTTTGATCAAAGCTCTCGCAGTTGCTAAAATATTATCAACCTTCTGAATTTAGTACTTGAGGAGATTGTTTCCAGAGTTAATGTGCAACATATCTTACATTTTCTCCAAAAGCAACAGAAATAGAAATAGGTATACAAAATAGATTCAGGTATAGTTTGCCAATTTGCTATTCCCCTTCCAATGAAACACTGGGATTTATTTCCAAAGCTACGGAATTCAAAAGTAGAACAGGACAGACTGAATATATTGCACTGAGTACATGCTGGTGTTCACACTATGAAAAAGATACAGATATACTGGAGGAATTGTAAAATGAAAAGTTACAATGATAGGACCAGAAAGAGATTATTGATATCAGGAAAGATTGAAAAGGTTGAAGCTTTTTCCCCGTACATGAGAAAACATAAAACAAACCTCACTGAGGTATTTCAAATTATTAATGGGTTATGTAGGGTGGATTTGAAATGTTTCCACTTGAGTTGAAATCCAAAACTCAAGGCTAAAATGCAATCATTGCAGATAAATCTAACAAAAAAATAAGGTGAAATGTCTTAATTTCTCATGGTCAGAGTGTAGAACTTTCTAGCTAAGGAAGCTGAGGAAAATAATTTAGCATCTTTCAAAAGGAAACTACATGAAAGAAAATGGTATGGGACACTGAATTTGATAGCGTTTAAAATAAATTACAGTACTTTGATAGCCGAGTCATATGGAATGAAAGAAGTTTGTGTAAGCATATAAATACCACAAGTCTAATTTGGCACTGAATTGCTATTGTCTTGTATTATTCAGCATAATGCTATTGTAATGTACAATAGTGAGTTCAACCCAAATGAGAGCTCCATATTATTTTCTGTGGCGCAGAATACCCTACAGATTATGCAAATTACAGAGGAATTTGTTGACAAATTCATGATTGGGTTGAGATTTAAATCTTACATATTTAAACCAATATGTTCATTTTAAGAGGGATTATGGGGACTTCAAATGGACAAGACAAAATTGACTTAATTTTAAGGTAATGGATAAAATGGACAAATTTGTTCATGCATTTACAAAATTCTGATTTGCAAGCTTGGCAATTCTTTATATTCAGACAAGATATTGGCAGTATCTAATGAAAGCCTTTTTTGGCAAAACATATGGTCTAATATTAACTGCTGATCAGCCACAAAATACAGCTGTTTCAGTCAACAAATACCGTTTTAGTCAAATTCATTAATGTTTGTAGAAAATGCCTTACTTTCAATCGGTAAATGGTTTTTAGACTGGAGTCTTTAATTAGTAAACACTTTCCACCATTCAGTAAAGAAATGTATTTTTTTATCATTTAGCAGCAAAGCCACAAAAATGCATTAAAAATGTCGGGATACCTTTACAAGTCAGAGCAGGAGGATTGTGTAAACATATAATCAGGTTTTTTTTAATCAATTATCCTCAGGGGAAAGCAGACAGCTGAATAAATAGCTGTGGCAAAATAAGTGAATTAAACACACTTTGTATTATTTTGTTGGAGATTCTCCTTTCTCAAAAGGCATATTGTAAACACAGCTACATTTGGAGAATTAAAACAACCAATTAACATTATAGATTGAGTTCTATGATATATGTGCGGGGTGTACTGGGCATCCTCAATCACATAATCTTTAATTCATCATTTGCACTACAGTTGGAGATGTATCAGCTGTGGCTCAGTGGGCATCACTCAAATCTTCCAGTCACAATTAAATCTTATTCGAGCAATTTAAGTATAAACACAATGCTGACATTTTGCTTCAATACTGTGGTTGTGCTATGCTGTTGGACGCATCTCATTTGAGAAGTAATAGCAAACTTCATGTTTCCCTGCTACAAGTATACATTTCCTACCAAATAATGCTACAAAGGCAGGAGTGTGGTTCTTTCTACTCTTGAACAGTCCTTTAGGTTAACTTAACTAGATGCGACTAATAGATTCAGGGATAATCAACGTTATCAATAAATATCAACGTACTATCTGAACACCTGTTTTAGGTGTCTTAAATACGCTACAACATTTGCAAGGTAAATGAGTATTTCATTGGTTCAAAAATTATACCTTAAATCTGCCCACAGCAACAGATGCCTCTGACAGGGCTTTCACAGATATGGGTGTAATTTTCAAGGCAAAGGTCATTGCATTAAAGATTGCAACAACTGTAAATGCCTATATAAGTAAAGAAAGCAAAATTAGAATGACTAAAAATATAGAAAATGCTGGAATGTGGTAATCATGCAGTATCCAAAAAAGCAAAACATATTGATATTTTAGATAGAAATTTCATTTGAACAATTAGAATTAATGTAGGTTAAAGGCTTAATATTCATATTGATGATGACTTTTAGTCACAAAATAAACATGGTAAATCTTTTATAAATCAATGTTCAAAATGTACTAAATACTTTAAATTATAGGTGGATCTGTAATCTGGAAGAGAAGGACTGCTTCCCAACTGGTAAATTTCCAGTGCCAAACCCCAAGGCCAAAAATTGATCAAACAGTCCTCCTTTAAGTAGTTCCAAAATATGGCTTTCTTGTGCAATGAGGCTGCTTCTGTGTAAGTGGCCCACACCAGTAGTGCATGAAAATTACGGTAGTGGCATCCAGGTATTTGCTAGGATGCTGTGCATGTGCATAAGGGCCTCCTAGCATTCAGACTTTGAATCCAGAGGAAAAGACATGAAAAAACTTGGAGATGCTGACTTGCAAAAAAAGATACAAATTGCTGGAGTAACTCAGCGGGTCAGGCAGCTTCTCTGGAAAACGTGGATAAGTGAAGGTTTGGGTCAGGACCCTTCATCAAACTGATTGAAATGGGGGGACTATCTATAAACACTGATGTAATTTCTACATGATGAAACCAAAATGTATAAAAATGGCCTTTATTAAAATCCGACAATGTGCACTTTAACCACATGTGATTTTTTCTATTACAATCTCAAATTGTGGAGTACAGAGGCAAATAAATAAAAGATGGGTCTTTGTCCCAAACATTAGGGAGGGCACTGTAGTTCAAAGATCTCCAAAGACCTCACTCTAGCTCAGCGGTCTCCAAACTGTGGCCCGTGGGCCACGTCTGGCCCGCCACGAGATTTTATCCAGCCCGCAGCAAGCACGTTCCGTGCTGCGGGTTCTGTGGTAGCGTAGGAACTTTTTTGTTGGTGGCCTATATGTATGGTGGTTTATTGTCACTTGTGCACTGCACAGTGGAATTATTTTAGCATAGATCACATGTGCACAAGTCACCACCATATTTTGGCGCCGTTTACAAAAAGTCCAAAGTCGGGTCCGCGCGCTGGATGTACTGGAGCAGTTCCTGATCCAGGCGAACCCCAGGCTGCTGCAGGACCTCCTCCGTCGCCCTCGACTGGCTCGGCCCGTCGATCGACGTCCCTCTCCTCGCCCAACCGACGGCCTGTGTGTCCCGGGGAAACGCCTTCTGCAGCCGACCTTGCAGGCGCTGGAGGCATTACCCCTCTCCTACATGCAGCTGCCTGACCTATATGCAGCTGCCGACTTAATAATAATTTTTATTTTTAATGATTTCTTAGCGGAGTGCCCACCCGTGAGTCACTGCGACGGTGACACACATGTGGTCACTCCGCCATTATATCATATATTTCTATATTGTCTGCATGCCCACTGGTGGTCACTGTATTTTTTCTGTTTTATAACTAATTGTATACCTACGGTATATATATATATATATTCCAACATTTCAAGCCCTTTAAAAAATTGAATATTATTAATTTGTTACCATATAAACCTCATTAAATTTATAAAACTGACATTTCTTTATTTTTTCCTACGCCCCGCAAAAATGTGCCAAATATACAATGTGGCCCTCATGCTGAAAAGTTTGGAAGCCCCTGCTCTAGCTGATGAGAGGACCATTCAGTTGCCTGATAACAGCTGGGGAAAAAACTGTCTCTGAATCTGGAGGTATGCATTTTCAAACTTCTGTACCTCTTGCCTTATGGGAGAGGGGAGAAGAGGAAGCGACTGCGGAGCGACTGGTCCTTGATCATGCTGGTGGCCGTGATGAGGCCACATAAGGTGGAGATGGAGTCAATGGAAGGGAGGTTGACTTGTGTGATGGTCTGGGTTATGTCCACAACTCTCTGCAATTTCATGGGGTCTTCGATGAATCTATTCCCAAACCAGACTGTGATGGATCCCATTAAAATGTTTTCTATAGAGCATCTGTAGAAATGGGTGAGGGTTGTTGGGGACATGCCCAACTTCCAAAGCCTTCTAAGGAAGTAGATGCATTAGTGTGCTTTCTTGGCCATAGCTTTGATGTGGCTAGTCCAGGACAAATTGTTGGTGATATTTATTCCTAGGAACTTTACTTTGACACCATCTCTACTTTGGTGCCATCAAACTTTTCCGGGGTGTGTGTACTACTTCACTTACTGAAGTCTATCACAATCTCCTTTGTCTTGCTGACATTGGAGGAGAGGTTGTTGAGAAGAGTTGTGAATTGTGAAGCCAGAGGAAGGAATCTAGGGGGAGGGAAGGAATGGTTGTGAGACCAGGTGGGGCACAGGGGAAAGAGGGGAAAAAAAGGGTAGTGAAGAAGGGGGCGGTGGTTTGGTTAGCTACCTAAAATGAGAGAATTCAATGTTCATACCATTGGGTTGTAAGCTACACAAGTGGGGAGTTAAAATGTTTAGAAACTCGGATATCCAGTAGGCCCTGGTGGACTAAGCGGAGGTGTTTGGCGATTTGCAGAACACATGACTTTTTTCAATCACATTTTATCATAACTAGGTACATAAACATTATGTTATGGAATACAATTCATGTGTCCATGACATCTCATGGTCTTCTATTCCAGAACACAATGCTTCACCGATATATTTGAATTTTGGCTAAGCCCTCATATTCCATGGTAAATCTAATAGCCTTAACCATGCATCTGAAATGCTTTCATGATACAGTATTTCCGTTTAATAGAACTATGATTGTGTTTACCTGTGCTGCATTTAAATCATATCCCATTGCCATGTGGAGTGTGAATGTGCAGCTACTGGATACAACAACCACAATTGGAGCAACTCCAACTGTGATACTCTGCACATAACCTGCTTTTTCCAAAAAATGTCTCTCTCTGCTTCTGATCACTGCAAGGAGAAATGAATATTATCATGGTTTTCCACATGATCTACAAAAACTGTTTAAATCGTGAGGCTTTTGAACATCAAGGAAAAGGTATAAAATTATGAAGTTAAGACTAAAAGGGAAGTATAGTCAAAATGTTGTTTTAAATCAAATATAATAGACATCTGGAAATAGAGTAAATGGAATATGAATTTTAATTTAATGGGAGGGATACAGTTTTAAACATTTAAAAAGAGGCAGATGTTGAATAATGAATGTTGTCCTTATTGTCCTAAAATATCATAATTTTTACATGAACAAGAGTAGACGTTTTCTCTCAACCATTTTACAACTGCAATCAGACATAGTGCTGTTCAACTTTCTGTGAAAACTGAAAGCAGTAATCAAACCATCTAACTTCTTCTGTATTTTTGTAACAAAATGTGAAAGGGAATTGATAAAGATCTTGAAATGAATTTAAATCCCATCCTCTGAGGTTGAGAGGAGATACAAGGAACTACAGATGCAAGATTTATAAAATTTCACCAGTATCATCTAAAAATATTAGATTTTTACCATACAATCCAAATTCTCATTATAACATCATGGGAATTGGGTCTAATTTTCTGGGTTATTAGTCATTGTTTGTGGATTACTAAATTCCATAGATAGTCAGTACATAAACATTTGTATATGTATTAATTCTGTAAAAAGATTTTTGATTAATAATATTCAAGTTTAACAGGTTTTACTTTAATTCAGAAGTAGAAATATCTGACTGTGGAACATATTGATGTATTTGGTTTCAAAAAAAGACACAACTGTTGGAGTAACTCAGCAGGTCAGGCAGCATCTGTGCAGAAAATAATTTTTAAAAATAGGTAGTGTTTCGAGTTGGGACTCTTCAGAATGATTGTGGTGGTGGGGGTGGAGAAAGATGGAAAGGAGGAGGGGCATGATAAAGTATGGCAGATACAGGTATGGGGGGGAGGGGGGGGAAGTGGGGGGGGGGGGGGGGTATTGATAGGCAGATGTTTAGACAAAGGCCAGATATGAAAAGACAAAAGGTCTGAGATATGGGTAGAAGAGTTACGAATTGTGAAGCCAGAGGATTGCAGGTACAACTTGACAAAGGCCAGAGGTGTCACCCAGGCATAAGTGAAACAAATGACTGACAGCAGATATGTCAGTTATTAAATCAATGAAGCCTATTATACCAATAAATATGCAGCTAAGCCAGACATTTATGTTAAACCTGTTAAAGCTAAATATCATCAATCAAAAATATTTTTACAGAATTGATACATTGTATACATATGTTAATATACTGACTATCTATGGAATTTAGTCCTCCACATACAGCAATTTATAACCCAGGAACTGAGATCCAAAATCCCACGATGACATAATGGGAATTTGGATTAAATTTAAAAATCTAATATTAAGATATTAGCAAAAGTTGTAAAATAAAACCCATCAGGCTAATTTATGTTGTTTGAAAAAGACATGTGATTCCAGTCCCACAATAACACCACTTTGCCTTATAATTGAAATGTACAATGGTCTAACATGCCACCCCTTTATATAAGACAGCTAGAAACCATTAATAATTGGGCAACCTTCCCACAGGCACATACTATGATTATTGGTTATCACATTGAACTTACAGCGAACCTTCTCAGCAAACAGTTTTTCCCAGGTGTACATCTTAATGAACTTCATGCAGTTTAGAATTTCATTCATCAGCCGCACACGTCTGTCTGTGACTGCAATACATTGCTTCCTGAAATAAGTTGTCAACCTCGACATAAACATCTAAGAAAACAAGAGAAAGATACATTGCCTGTCAAGGTTATGTCTAGGAGTGAGCAAAAATGGTGAATTCAAATGCAATAAATCATTGTGGGTATCTTTTTCCAACCATATGTTCTCTTCACAGGCTTAATTAACACCATTGCCCAAGATTGTTGCAACAAAAGCATAGGTGGGTAAGAGTGGTAATCACAAATTTAGAATGATCCATGTCATCTGTCGCAATAAGATTAATCCTCAAACAATATCTGACAAGTGAATAACTACTCAGTGTGAACCAAAAAAAGAAAATGCTGATGAATAATAAGCCTGCCTGTATCTGAAACAAGAAAAGACAAGTTAATGTTCGTGATCAGGATTTTTACAGAACTGAAAAAAAATCGAGTGAACACGTATTTTATTAAATTACGAAAGGGAAAGTGACAAATTGGAGACAAAATTTGGTTAGCTGCAGAAAATAAAGGGTAATGTTTGATGGGTACCTTGTGATTGGAAGACTGTTTTGAGTGGGATTTCACAAGGCAGCACAGTTTACTCCAGCATCTGGTTCCTTCTTACACAGTATACTCCTTCCCTTGGTTATTGTGATTTATGATTCAGACTAAAATGTAAAGGGTATGATAAAGACGTTTGCAGATGATTAAAAAAATGGAGAGAAATTCTTCAGAATAAAAATATACCGATGGTTTGTAGAAAGGAACTGCAGATGCTGGTTTATACCAAAAATAGACATAAAGTGCTCGAGTAATTCAGGCAGCATCTCTGGAGAAAAAGGATAGGTGATGCTTCAGGTCGGGACCCTTCCTCAAATTGGCCAATGGTTTAGTTAGCTCAGTAGAAAAGTGAGATTTAACCCACATAAGTGTTGATGAATTTGAGAAAATGAAATAAATTAAGAATACAAATAAACTGAATTACATATGAGTGATGTGGAGGATCAAAGCAACATAGAAATAGCTCAACAATCCTTAAAGATGATTCAAAATCTTCATAGAATGCAAATTCAGGGATGCTGGAAGTGTGAGTAACATTAGTAAGACCACAGCCCGAGTACTTTGTCAGGACTGAAAACACATTATAGGAAAGATGTGAATGCTTTAGACAGGATATAGAGGTGAATTATGAACATCATACCAGGATTGGAAAATTGTACCTCTGAGGATTGGAAAAATTTAGACAGAAGAGACTGTAGATGCTGGAATCTGTGCAAAAAGTGAGTTGAACTTGAGTTTCTCTAACACTTTGTTTTTTGGAAAAGTTCAGGATGTTTTCCTTGAAACAAGTAATAGTGAGAGAGACTTAATTGAGATCATTAAAACTATGATGGGCCTGGATAGAGTAAATGGGACAGATGTATTTCACTTGGTTAGCAGACCAAAAACCAGGATGTGCAGATTTAAATAGTTGGTAAAAGGACTAGTTTATAGTTTAAAGATACAGCATAGAAACAGAACCTCCGACCCACTGACCACGCTGACCATCAATCAAACATTCACACAATTTCTATGTAATCCCATTTCCACATCCGCTCTCTACACATTAGGAGCAATTATACAGAGGCCAATTAACCTACAAACTGGCAAGCCTTTTGGATGTTGGGGGAAATAGGAGCACCCGGAGGAAACCCACATGGTCACAGGGAGAAAGTGCAAACTCTACACAGACAGTACCAGAGGTCCGGATTGAACCAGGGTTTCTAGGGGTGTGAGGCAGCAGCTCGACCAGCCGTGCCACTGTGCCACCCACTGGAATGGGGAAGAAAATATTTTTCACCCACAGGATCATAAAAGTCTGGAACTCAATGCCTGAAACAGTGAACTGGTTCCTGTTTGTAGGAGTCTTTGTAATCTGCATGGCAAAAAATGGTCACATAGTAACAAATGTTTGTGCATCAATTAAAAAAATGTTAATCAAAATCAATGACATTTTGAAAGTTACATAACATTTATAATTTTCCTTTCTTCTTATGTCTGACACACGCATACGTATGCACTTTCTGCTTGGAGCTCTAGCCTGAATCCTCAGAGACAAACAATTTACAAATCCATCCATCCGCTAATCTGCTGATCCAAACGTTCTCCAAAATACTCACGTTCTGATAGAGACAACAAAGTGGCGTGTCAAACAAAACATACTTCCCAACCTGACTATAGAGCCTAAGCTGATGACACAAGAACACAACTTCCAATAAAGAAAGCCCCTGTACGGCCCCCTGACTCCAAAATCCTGAGCGGCCAAACATTCACCCCATCTAGTCCGCCTACTGATCTCAGCCCATTGAACATCTTCTATTTCCGATCCTCTCCACTTTTCTCCAATTTACCTCCGTAGCTCCTACCTATGATTTCCTTCCCCATTTGTGCATGACCCAACCCAGGTCTCAACCTATTAAGGCTGAGAGTGAATCTGTGGAGTTCGTGACAGGCAACAATGGACCACAGAGAGAGCGATCTCAAACCAAGCAGACATTCTAATACAAATGTTCTGACCTGTTTCTGTATTAGTGGAAGAAATATTCAAGTAAATAGGAACAAATAAATTGAGCCCCAGATTTAGTAATCAACTAGACCAAGTGGACCCGTTGGGCCCAAACCCCTCCTGTATTGGTGCAACACCCTCTCCTCCCCCTCCCCTCCCTCCTCCTTCTTCCCCCCTCCCTCCTCCCTCCCTCCCTCGGAGACAGATTTAAACGTTAAAATAAGAATAACTTAATAAATATAACACCGATTTCAATGAAACCTTCAATTAGTACCAAAAGGATGACGGCGAGTAAGGTGGGCTTAAAATTGTCATGCTATCGTGTACCGTTTTGGCTGTAGTTCAGGAACAAACAAACGAGAGTTTTAATATATGGATTACATGCATTAGGTCTGCTGGTGGATATCTCATTATCCATAATTAAAAATATCCAACATCATTATATGATAAAAGTTAAAAAAACAAAATCCTTCCCTATTATCAAAATAAACTTTATTCATTTAGACTTTGGACTTTACACTTTAGAGAAACAGCGCCGGGAACAAGCCTTTATGCCCACTGAGTCCACACCGAACTGCGATCACCCCGCACACCTGCATTATCCTGCACACTAGGGACACTATACAATTTTTACTAAAGCCAATTAACCTACAAACCTGTACGTCTTTGGACTGTGGGGGGAAACCGGAGCATTTGGAGAAAACCCACACAGTCACGTACAAACTCTGTGCAGACAGTACCCGTAGTCAGGATCAACCCGGGAATTTGGCGCAGTATGGCAGCAACTCTACCACTGCGCCATTGTGCCGCCCCACGACGATTTCGAAGGAAGAGCAACAAAACTTGAAAAAACAACATAAATGTAATTTACATTGTTCTTTTATTTTGAAGTAATGGCGCATAACTAGGAGGAAAAAGTAATTCCCATCTTGTTTTCAGTATCACATTTTTACTCTGCCGCTTAACCAAAATGTTTCAATATTTTTGCTGAACAATTGGAAATGTCAACATGCCTTTAATGCCAAATGCGTCTTCAAGTTAAAGAGTGGGGACGTTGGATATCGTTCAAATTATGTTTTGAAAGGATTCAGTGCTTACCAGTAATGGATAGATAAGAATGAAGACAGCAGATCCCAGCAGAGCAGTAGGGCCGAGAAACAAAGCTGTATAGATAATTCCTAGCATGGCAACAAGAGGACCTCCTGTCAACATGGAACCCACAGAGGCCGCTTCAAAGAGACGTTGTCCGTCATTTGAGCAGATGTTCACCAACTAAAAGAGAATGAGAAGGTAAATGTTAAATGTTGTAATGTCTAAATAAAAATATATTGTATCAAATAAATTCGGAATGGTTGCAGCAGAAAAAGATGCCAGTCAACCCACTGTTTTAAGTTTTCTTTAGTAAATGCGGTATCGCCCCTGCTCTCGTGGATAACAAACAAACACGCCTCCTATCAGTCCCGTAGTTCTGCTCTCGCTCCTTATTCCTCTAGATGGAACAAGGATTGAAAATCCTGTCCTTTCACCTCACCAGCCTCCACAACTGAAACATAATTCTCCGACATTTTTGCCACCTTTAACGAGATCCCACCACCAGTCACATCTTCCCATCCCCATCCCACACCGCCTCACACAAAGACCATTCCCTCTGTGACTCATTGGTTTACTCATCCCTTCCCACACAAACCACCCCTCCCAAGGTACTTTTCCCTGCAAGCATAGAAGATGCAACATTTGTCCCTATACCCCCACCCTCACATTCATCCACAGACCCAGCTGTCCATCCTGGTGAGACATATGTTCATGTGCACCTCCTCTAATCTGCATTCAGTGTTCCCGATGTGGCCTCCTGTACATTGGTGAGATCAAGTGTAGACTTGGTGACACTTTTGCCGAACACTTGCGCTTAGTCAGCATAGACCTACTGGATCTCATGGTTGGTAACCATTTTAACTCCTCTTCCCATTTCCATACTGACCATTTTGGCCTGGGCCTCTTCCAGGGCCAAAGTGAGACCACATGCATGCCCTCGGGCCGACAGCTATGGAGACGGTTGCCCACCTCTTCACAGAGTGTGGATTTGCAAAGAGTCTGGAGAAATTTGCAAGGGTTCTAAACAGCTCCTTTACAGAGAACTCTGTAATTTATGGACTGTTCCCAGATACGCTTGAGAGATGGACATCAAGTGCTGCTGGAAGATGATCAACTCGGTGAAAGACACTCTTTGAATGCCGGAACTTTGTTGAACTCCCAGCAGAGCGAGATGTCCGGGCATGTTGTCAGGGAACGTTGCCGACTGGCCCACTTCAGACCACAGGAGTACGTGCTGAGGAACGTACTGAAGCTTGGTGCAGCCAACGCCAAGGCTTTGTGGGGGGGACCGCAGTCTCGGGTCCTTCGTTGCTGGACATTGGGGGGCAGGGTGAGGTGGAGACACGCCTCAAAATAAGGGAAGGGATTTCACGCCATGGGGCCACATGAGTGACAAGGGTGTGGGGTAAAATTGTGTGATATGTGTAAACACTATGTGTAGCCTCCGAGAGTGTCGGAAGAATTTGTTGCACAGTTCCTATATTGTACATATTTTTTAGTTGAATAAAGTTTATTTTGATAAAAGATAAAAAACAAAAAAGAGTGAGGCCACATGCAAACTGCGGGATCTCCTGGGACTCGTCCTCCCATTCCCATACTATCCTTTCTGTTCTGAGGCTTTGTCCCGTCCCCTCCCTTGACATCAGTCTGAAGAAGGGTCTTGACCCGAAACGTCACCCATTCCTTCTCTCCTGAGATGCTGCCTGACCCGCTGAGTTACTCCAACATTTTGTGTCTACCTTTCTGCTCTGGGCCTCCTCTATTGTCAGAGTAAGGCCACACATAAACAGCATCTTATATTCCGCTTGGGTAGCTTACAACCTAATGTTATGAACATTGAATTTTCCAATTTTTGGTAAGCTACAAACAATCCTCCCCCCCCCACCCACCCACCATCCTTTGCCATGCCCTACCTGGATTCTTTCCCATTTCTCCATCCCCCTCCTCCCCCCCCCCGCCCCCCTTCCTTCCTCTAGCTTTGCAATTCGCATCTCCTCTATCCCTATTTTACATCTTATGTCTTTTCATCTTTGGAATTTATTCAACCATCTGCTTATCAAAAAATAAATGCTGATTATCCATTCCAGAATGTGTCTGTGCAAAATAAATTGTCACATCATTTTGGTTCTTTTGCAAATCAATTTCTATTCCATTTAGTAGTGGATAGGATGGATCTGTAAATTGTTAGTCTCCAAGGATTCAGGGTAAAACTCCAAACAGAATGTGTTTTGTATGTGTGTGCGTGTGCATAAATACCAGGCATAAGAAGAAAGGAAAATAATACATTTTATGTTACTTGCCATATGTCATTGATTTCCATTTACATTGTATTTGTGCCCTGTTCCAAAGGGAACATTTTATGTACACTGTCAAATACGCTCATTATTTAAAAACTTCGATCATATCTTCTTGCAACCCCTTGAGGAGAACAATCCCAGCTTCTCCATCTATCCACATAAGGGATGTAATGCTGAGGCTCTATAAGGTGCTGATCAAGCCACATTTGGAATATTGTGAGCAATTTTGGGCACCATATCATATCATATCATATCATCATATATATACAGCCGGAAACAGGCCTTTTCGGCCCTCCAAGTCCGTGCCGCCCAGCGATCCCCGTACATTAACACTATCCTACACCCACTAGGGACAATTTTTACATTTACCCAGCCAATTAACCTACATACCTGTACGTCTTTGGACAATAGACAATAGACAATAGACAATAGGTGCAGGAGTAGGCCATTCAGCCCTTCGAGCCAGCACCGCCATTCAATGCGATCATGGCTGATCACTATCAATCAGTACCCCGTTCCTGCCTTCTCCCCATACCCCCTCACTCCGCTATCCTTAAGAGCTCTATCCAGCTCTCTCTTGAAAGCATCCAACGAACTGGCCTCCACTGCCTTCTGAGGCAGAGAATTCCACACCTTCACCACCCTCTGACTGAAAAAGTTCTTCCTCATCTCCGTTCTAAATGGCCTACCCCTTATTCTCAAACTGTGGCCCCTTGTTCTGGACTCCCCCAACATTGGGAACATGTTATCTGCCTCTAATGTGTCCAATCCCCTAATTATCTTATATGTTTCAATAAGATCCCCCCTCATCCTTCTAAATTCCAGTGTATACAAGCCCAATCGCTCCAGCCTTTCAACATACGACAGTCCCGCCATTCCGGGAATTAATCTAGTGAACCTACGCTGCACGCCCTCCATAGCAAGAATATCCTTCCTCAAATTTGGAGACCAAAACTGCACACAGTACTCCAGGTGCGGTCTCACCAGGGCCCGGTACAACTGTAGAAGGACCTCTTTGCTCCTATACTCAACTCCTCTTGTTACGAAGGCCAACATTCCATTGGCTTTCTTCACTGCCTGCTGAACCTGCATGCTTCCTTTCATTGACTGATGCACTAGGACACCCAGATCTCGTTGAACTCCCCCTCCTCCTAACTTGACACCATTCAGATAATAATCTGCCTTTCTATTCTTACTTCCAAAGTGAATAACCTCACACTTATCTACATTAAACTGCATCTGCCATGTATCCGCCCACTCACACAACCTGTCCAGGTCACCCTGCAGCCTTATTGCATCTTCCTCACAATTCACACTACCCCCCAACTTAGTATCATCTGCAAATTTGCTAATGGTACTTTTAATCCCTCCGTCTAAGTCATTGGAGTGTGGGAGGAAACCGAAGATCTCGGAGAAAACCCACGCAGGTCACGGGGAGAACGTACAAACTCCTTACAGTGCAGCACCCGTAGTCAGGATCGAACCTGAGTCTCCGGCGCTGCATTCGCTGTAAAGCAGCAACTCTACCGCTGCGCTACCGTGCCGCCCATCTGAGGAAGGATGTGTTGGCTCTGGAGGGTACAGATGTGGTTTATAAGAATGATCCCAGGAATGAGTAGGCTAACATATAATGAACGTTTGACAGCACTGGGCCTGTACTCACTGGAGTTTAGAAGAATGATGGGGACCTCATTGAAACGTACAGAACAGTGAAAAGCTTGGATAGATTGGATATGGAGAGGATATTTCCACTAGTGGGAGAGTCTAGAACCAGAGGTCATACTCTCAGAATTAAAGGACGTTCTTTTAGGAAGGAGGTGAGGAGGAATTTATTTAGTCAGAGGGTGGTGAATCTTTGCCACAGAAGGCTGTGGAGGCCAAGTCAGTGGATATATTTAAGGCAGAAATGGATAGATTCTTGATAAGCATGGGTTTCAGAGGTTATGGTAGAATGCAGGAGAATTGGGTTAGGAGGGAAAGATAGATCAGCCATGATTGAATGGCAGATTAGACTTGATGGGCCAAATGGCCTAATTCTGCTCCTTTCACTTATGAACTTATAACTGAAGTTCTTCATCCCTGGAATCTCTTCTGTATCCTCTCCAAGGCTTATACATCATTCTCGGTTTGGCATCCGTAGTTGGACACAGCACTCAGCTTGGACCAATTAATGGTGTATTCTGTGCCTCTATTTATAAAGCTCAAGATACTATATGCATTTTAAATGATTCTTTCTGTCTGTTCAGCCATTTTCAAACTTAATTCTTCTTCCCATTCCTACACAGACATTTCTGTCCTAGGTCTCCTCCATTGTCAGAGTGAGGCTAAATGAAAATTGGGGGACAGCATCTCATATTTAGCTTGGGCAAATTACAGCCCAGTGGTATGAATATTGATTTCTCCCATTTCAGGTAGCCCCGGCATTCCCTCTCTCTCTATCCCTCCCCCACCCAAGTCGCACTAGCTTCTCGTTTTCACCCTGCAAACAGCTAACAATGGCCTGTTTCATTTATCATCGTTACTTTTCTGTATATCTTTTATTCATTGTTCTTTATCTCTCCACATTATCGTCTATATCTCTCATTTCCCTTATCCCTAGCCAGTCTGAAGAAGGGTCTCGACCCAAAACATCACCCATTCCTTCTCTTAGGCTCTTAAGGCTAAGGGAATCAAGGGCCAGTTCATTGGCTATATTTAAGAGGGAGTTAGATGTGGCCCTTATGGCTAAAGGGATCAGGGGGTATGGAGAGAAGGCAGGTACGGGATACTGAGTTGGATGATCAGTCATGATCATATTGAATGGCGGTGCTGGCTCGAAGGGCCGAGTGGTCTACTCCTGCACCTATTTTCTACGTTTTTATGTTTCTCCAGAGATGCTGCCTGTTTCGCTGAGTTTCTCCAGCATTTTGTGTCCATCTTCAGTTTAAACTAGCATCTGCGGTTCCTTCCTGCACATTTCATCTGCTTAAATATCCCTGCTCTTTCTGTTCTCGTGCCTCTCTTAGACGTGCCCCCTGGCTTATATCACCTCTTCTTCCCATCAAAATGCAACACCACATTTTCCTGCATTAAAATTTATCAACACCTCTCTTACCATTTTTCCAGTCTGTGTGCATCTCCTATAATTATCCTCCTCACAGTTCAGTAGGCCTCCAAGTTTTGAGCGATCTGAAAAAATGTTAATTGTGCCTTGTACACCCTGGTCAAACCTTTAGTCCCTTTCTCATATTACATTTGTAGATCTAATTTATGTTCCATTATTGGTTCTTCATCATGTTGATCTAGAAAACCAGTTCATATGTGCTCCAGAAATTCATCTTCCGTATGATTGCAACTAAACTTGATTCGCCCAGTGCCCATCTGCACTAAAGTTCCTTGACATTTGTATTCGCGTTCTTTCATGAACCTCCAATCTCTCATGTTATACGATGTCCTATTTTGACAACCTACATAAAACTAAAGATCTTCTCTCTTGTCATCAGTTTGCTACACTTAAAATTATTCTGCTCTTGATTTTTCATACCAAAATCCATTCCATCTATCGCCTTCATGACAATCTTTAACATCAGGGTCACCAGTCAAATTTTTCCATTTTGCCCATCTCTTCTAGAAAACGTACCTTGGAATATTTAATTCCAAACCTGATTTTGATTTCATAGTGTTAAAATAGATATATTTAATTAAAGAGGTAAGCATATTTTTCAAGTGCTGCAAAACAGAAAAATACTTACTTCTCCAACTGTAACATCTTTCGTATTTCGTAGCTTCAGAATTTTTTCAAAGGCCAGGGTAAGTAATGCACCCCGGAGCCGAGTTCCAGTGCGATAGTTTAAAGCCCAGGTCAGTGCAAATGACCATGAACGCACTAACTCAGCCATGAAAATGCCCAAAACCAACAGCAGGCCATATTGAAGGTTTGACTCTGGAGCCTGCGCATATTCTAGCAGTCTCCTAATGACAACGGCCTGTTGGAAAAAACACAAACATTGAATATTATTCTACTCTAAATCATGGCAAAACTTCAGTGAAAAGATTACATGGAATGGTTGAGTTTACAGTTATTCTCCAATTAATAATGTGCCTATTTTCAAAACATTTTCTCTCTGGTGGCTGAATATATGTTGGCTTTGTGTCCAAAACTGAATTCTGCTTTGCTGCAATTTATGCAAATAAATCACATAATATAGCTCAATAAGAATTTATGAATGGGATTATTACTCACAGGTCCAACAAAGCTGGCTATCATTGTAATCATCAAGCAGCCAACAGATATGAAAGCCCTTGTTTGACAAAACCGGCAAGCTACTCGCCCCAGAGAGGCCTTCTCTCGTCCATGTAGCTCGAGTTCATCCTGCCATAGTTTCTCAAAGCTGCATTATCCACAGAAATAAAAAATTACAAACTGGAAATAGAACAAACCAATATTTATTTTAATAGGATGTACGTTAACAGCATAGAGCAGGATATTTTAACCGATACTGTGGCTTTATCAATTGATGCAGGTGCTTTTTGAAAACAAAACACTTTAAAAGTAATATACAAAATGCTTTTTAAAATTAATGGTTGTGATCCAATAACTCCAAGATTTTTTTGTAAGATTATTCCAAGGCCCATTGTGCACATGTTACCTGGATGGCACCTGAAAGACTCCAGTTAGATTGCACTCCATAATAGATATACAGCTCGGTTCAGAGTAATAGTCAGTGGCAAGCCCACCTGCACCGGCCACTGACATATGGACTTAATTATGGACTTAGCTTCTTGGATCCATCAATATCAACTTGCAGGTAAGTCCTGTTTCTAAGAAAAGTAATAACCTGTTTGTGCTGATGGTGAACAATTTTACGTAAAGATCACAGTTTAATAATAAGCGGTAGGCCATTGAGGACTGGGAAGATGATTTTCTTTTTTCATCCAGAGAGTTGTGAATCTGTGGAATTCTCTGCCACAGAAGGCAGTGGAGGCCAATTCACTGGATATTTTCAAGAGAGAGTTAGATTTAGCTCTTAGGGCACCTATTTTCTATGTTTCCATGTTTCTAACTCCACCATGGAGCATATTCTGCCTGAAGTGCTCTTCAGCAATTTGGGCACTGGAGACAAATTATCCATTGTCATAAACTTCACGTTTTGCAGATTTTAACAAAAAAAGAAAAATTTAGTGGGAAAGTTTCACAAAATATCCAGCATTTCATGTCAAATTAATTTGTAGCCGAACTATCGGGATTCTTCATTTTGTTCAACATAAAATTCCTATAAAAATGTGGAGCAAATCAAATTTTTTATTGCTTCACCTTTACATTGCTGCATTTCAGCACCATGTTGCTGTACACTGCAATTAACATCATTATAAATTATTTATCATAATAAATCAGATCTGATGAGGAACCTAGAGTTACAAGACCAATATGAATGTTGAAAGAACTGGTGTCCCTTCTGAATGCTGGTCGTGAGCATGCCTGTTGCAAATTGGAGGAACAGCACCTCATATTTTGAATATATATTTCTCTAACTGCAAGTAACCCTTGTATCCCCCTCCTCTCTACATCCCTCCCCCATGCAAGTCATACCAGCTTCAAAGTCATCTTTGAAGACAGCTAACAATGGCCTGTTTCCTTTATCATCGTTACTTTTTTGCAAATATTTCATTAATTTGTTCTATATCTCTCTATATCACCGTTGGTTCCCTCTCTTGGTTCCCTTTCCCCTGACTCTGTCTGAAGAAGGGTCTCGATCCAAAACGTCGCCTATTCCCTTTTCTCCAGAGTTGCTGTCTGACCCGCTGAGTTACTCCAGCTTTTTTGTGCCTATCTTCGGTTTAAACCAGTATTAGCAGTTCCTTCCTACATAAAGTCATTTGTATAATGTGTGAAAAGTACCTGACTGAATAAACTAGAATGTAGGCTTTACAATTCAAAAGTAATCTCTGGAAGGTCAATTAAAGAATTAGATAAACTTACTGAGTCCAGCTCACTGGAGTATATAATGAGTCAAGAGTATTTCATTGTCAAATGTTGAAATTCCATCTGCACTTGCATGAATTAAAGGAACAATCATTCAGTTGTGACATTACTGGAGAATCAGGAACTGAGTAGCTTGGAGGATTTTCGGGACAGAAGACTCTTAATGCAAGTTTCCATGCTGTGTAACTCTGTGAAACTCAGCAAGCAACCTTGTCTGCAGTGCTCTGCCGAGATAAGCAAGGAACATGGTCAGGCAGCATCTCGGGAGAGGAGGAATGGGTAATTTTTCGGGTCAAGACCCTTCTTCAGAAACATCACCCATTCCTCCTCTCCCGAGATGCTGCCTGGCCCACTGTTACTCCAGCATTTTGTGTCTACCTTCGATTTAAACCAGCATCTGCAGTTTTTTTCCTGAACAATGAACATAGTCCCTTCAAATGTCTTAGCATGCAGTTCATGCTCGACCTCAGTAACAAATCTATGCCACACTTTTCAGTTTGCAACATGCTATCACATTAAGGACACCAGTGATGCCCACCACTCCAGGAAAGACCTCATCTCTTTCTCCCTTTGGTAAAACCAGCAGACATTTGGATTTGCCAGCATTATGAATTTCACAGATGTTCAGTCATGTACTCATGCAGAACTAAATGTTCCTGAGATTAACTGGGAGCTAGATAGGAATTGCAAAGGCTATTGCTAAGTGTATAATTCCTGTGGTTATATGAACATCCATGTGGTCAATGCACCAAGGAAGCTTGCACGAGTACAATCATCCTCACATAAATCACAGTGCCTACTGTATGTCAGCTGCTGGAACATCAAGATCAAGATCAGGACTCATCCTTCATGGCTTCTTGCCCCTAATCAGACCCCAGTTACTGCTGCAGTGCACTGGTACATGCAAAGCCATGGAGACACTGAAGCCTGCTGCAGACTGCCGTTGCAGTTCTCAAGAGGAGATTCCCATGTCAGAGCACAAATGGGCTCATGCTTGTCATTTGTTTGAGATATGGTGCACAACCTGGACATTTCAAACATAGAGCACTTACCTGCCAACTGTAACAGATGCAGAAACAGTGGCAGCAGAAGGAAGATGGGGAAAAGGAATGTGGCAGCAGATCAAAATAAAGGTTATCTCTGCTGTTAATACTATGCCTCATGGACTGGAGACTGAGTGTTCCTAAGCTGAGGATGAAAGAAGCATTTGTTCATTCAATAACATGACATTGGTGAAATGACATTTGGAGCATTGTGTGTATTTCTTGATGCGCTGGTATAGGAAGAATATCATTAAACTGGAAAGGGTATAGAAAAGATCCACTCGGATGCCACCATGACTTGAGAATTGAGTTATATAGAGAAGCTGGGTAGGCTGGGACTATTTTCCCTGAAGTGTTTGAAGCTAAGGTTTTGCAAGCCTTGTGGAAGTATATATAATTATGTCTGAAGGCATCATTTCAAAGTAGGAATAGGACACTCAGATAATCAGATTCATAATTCGCTCTCAAGTATTATCTAATTCACTACCAATGAAACTAATTCATTCTGTTTCCATCACTCTAACAGGCAATGAACTACTGATAATTATTCTTAGATTAAAGAAGTTCTTCCTCACATCTCCTTTGTCCTTCTGCTCAAAATTTAAGATTAGTTGTCACTACTGCTTGATGCATTTACTGATCAAAACTTTGTTTGTTCATTGTAAACTGATCTCCAATACCTTGTCTAATACTCATTAGTAATCTAAACATTCTAATTTTCTGGTTAGCTTGTTCTCTGAATCTGAATTTTTTTTTTGTCTCAGTTCTATATTTCCATATCAGTAGATGTGAATCCACAATGTATGTTTTTGACATTTGTTCTTGGCTGAGCAGGTAGCCAGCACTTTGGCCCCTAAATACTTCCTTACTTGGCAGATTGCCCATGTAATCTGCAGCTAACCAACCCAGCCAAAAAAATCAAAAAGATTCCCTTCTCCATGTTGCCAGTATCCTTATTTTGATATGGTCTGCAGGTGTTAACAATCCTATTTATTTGATATGCCACGAGTAATTATTTTGGTTTAGTGAGCATCTTATGAGAATTCCCGTGAGAATTGATTCATACTGCACAAAAGCAGAATTTAGAAGCAATATATTTAATTTGGGACATATCATTTATCAACATACCTCATTTACATTGAAGGCAGACTGAATCACAATGAGGCCTGACTTGAATAAATAGGTTGCTTCCCTTCTAATTAACTCAGTAAGTGAAATAGAACACAATTAATTAAAATACTCTAATGGTCTTTGTCTGACAATCAAAATATGAAAAAAGGTCCCAATTCCCTCTAGCAATGAGTCATGTAACTTAAGTTCAGCAAGATGTTTCGAACAGTTCTTCAGAATGCTGGGTGTTGAACCAATCTATTAGGTTAACCACAACCAAATATCTGAGGTTGTTGATGTGCTGCATGAACCTGTTTATGTTCTAGGGAACTTTCTCGTCAGATTGCCTGATGTGATGGACATGTTCGATCGATCTGATATCACAATTTCTTTGTGGCCAAAAACCTTGGAAAAGATTTAGCAATCCAATGATCCCTTCCTTCCCCTTTCAATACAAGAGATTCTGATCTCCCCAGCAAAGGTTTGATTGTTATCTGTCTCAAGATTTGTCGTTCTGATCCATGAAAACAATTATCGTGTAAGTTGATACAAGATCAAAGAATTATATGTGGAAACAAAGCTACTAATCAGGGCAGTAATCTATGCTGGGAGAATATATATCAATTCTTTTTGTGTAATGTAAAATCTTGACTCTGCTTCTTTCTTCAGAGATGTTGCTTGGGTTGCTAATTACTTCTGACATCTTCTATTTTTGCATTGCTCCAAAAGAACTTGGCACAGGCATAGTTTAGTAACTGCTGAGTCTAGTCGCGCAGTAGCAATGAAAATTCCATTAAACTTCTTAACCTGATTTAAGAACGTGTGGCTACTTGGCTGCCTCATTATAAACATCTGATTGTATTGGGAACTAATTCACTTCATGTTTCAAATAGCTAATAAAAATCGCCAATGAAACTAAACACTACCAATTGAAAAGGCCTCAGTCTACTTTGATATTGTCTTTATAAACTTTGTATAAGTTCTCCAGCCCTAGTGTGTTATAAATGGAATGGTGAGGTGACATGAGCCAAATATGATTATCCTAATGTATGTTCCTTGTGAAACATTAGCCGAGAAATTCATCAGTGCCTGCAGAGAAATATTAAATTATCACTGTGTATTGGTCTCCTCACTATCAAAGTCAATAGAATCCGAGACCAGTACTGCATCAGTCTTGCATGAGGCAACACGAGGCCTTTAGTTCACCTCCTGCATCAGTTTGAACTATGCAACAGAAGTCAGATAATGGCAGGCTCCGGACAGCTTAGCAGTATGTGGCCCAGTGAGTGGATGAGCTATAATATGTAGGGAGGAACAGCAGATGCTGGTTTAAACCTGAAGATAGATGGTCTGAAGTAGGGTCTTGACCTGAAACGTCACCCATTCCTTCTCTCCAGAGATGCTGCCTGTCCCAATGAGTTAATCCAGCATTTTGTGTTTATCAAGGTTAGCTAAAGACAGAGTTGGGAGTTTTGGGAGGCTTGTGGGTAGGTAGTATCCTATGCTTGGCCAGATCCAGGAATCAATGATTTGGGAAGGTCCTGTTTGTTGGCTGTGGGTGGTTTTGATGTTGATGTTAAATGTTTACAAGTGTAAGGCTGAAAGTAAATTATACGGCGTGGAATAAATAGGGCGCAAAAAAATCTACAAAACCTTTATTACACAAAAGAACTCTCAGCGGCAGCACAGAGACGCCACGTGCCCATAAGGAAACTATTTCAGTCCAATTCTATTATAGAGGGGGTAGCTAGCCATATACTAGAATCCTTTAAAAGAACACATATCCAATATCACAGAGAACGGGGAGTCTCAGTTCAGACAAGGATTGTGAGTTTGCTGTGAGGGTTAGAGGTCGCGACTGTGGTAGTGGAACGGCACAAAGAGGAACCAGGTAAGCAAATAATTTACTGGAGACTTACTGCTTGCTGATGAAATTCTGATGTTTTTTTCAACAAACATTCTTTACCAGCTAGTAATGTGTGCCCATCCCAGGACAATATTTAACTTGGGTAATAATGTTTGTAAGATTCTCCATCTCAGGAAAAAACAAATATTAGAGGATAAAATGAAAGCTTGATATCATTGCTTCGTCAACCCTAACCTTTTATAGAAGCTATATGTGATCATTAGAGGTCATTGGCAGGAGAGGTGGATTCTTTTTGTCATCTATTTTGGTGCAC
This sequence comes from Rhinoraja longicauda, assembly GCF_053455715.1. Lineage (NCBI taxonomy): Eukaryota > Metazoa > Chordata > Chondrichthyes > Rajiformes > Arhynchobatidae > Rhinoraja > Rhinoraja longicauda. The sequence continues at coordinate 28,492,809 of NC_135967.1, read as the reverse complement.
AGAATGGAAAGCGGCTTCAGTTTGAATTAAATCTGTATGTGGATATTTGGCACAATTCTTGTCAAACTCTTGTCCTTTTATGTCTTTCTGAGATGCAACTTCTCATTTAATAAATGTTCTGTTCTTTGTCACAATATTTATCTAGCAGTTGCAAGAGGATACTTGTCCAAGTACAACATACATTTAGAACAGAAAGTAAATCATCAAAGGTCATTTGCAGAAAGAAACAACTGTTACTCAATTGTTTACGTTAAGTGTTATAAAGAAAGCCAGCCAGCTCAAATACAAATACTTTCTGAAGTGGATTAAACCACAATGAAAAATCAGGCTTAAACAGATAATTCTCCCAGAGGAGGAAGAAGGTTAACTGAGCCATGCTAATTATAAGGACAAAACCTTACATGTTCTTGAAATATTGATAACCACCTCAGAGTATCTAACTTATTCAACAGGCAGACTGTCTCTTAACTTGTCAGCTATATAAGGGGTTTACTCAAAGAATAATCGGCAATTTACACAATTCACTGACATCAATCTCGATTACTTTGTGCTAAATTACAGAAATATATTGATTACTGGAATAACACCAAAAGTTATAGCGCATTGAGCCAGAGCCGTAAGTATGAATCCCACTGCAGCAGCTGAGGAATTTAAATTCAAGACTTGAGCAAGTCTCAGGAATGGCGTTCATGAAACTACTAGGTAACAAACCAGATGTTTTTGTCATAATAAACATCTTGTTCACTAATGTTCTCCGTGATGGAAATCTGCTATCTTTACCAATCTGGCCTGTTCACAACTGCAGATCTATCAACACGGTTGACTCTTAGCAGCCTCCTCACATCAGAAAAAATGGGGGATGGACAATACCCAAGTTGCTCATGTTGCAGTTGTTTAAGATGATGGTTGACCATATTTAGAATATTGTGTGTGTTCAGTTCTGGGCACCATGTTATAGGAAAGATATTGTCAAGCTTGAAAGGATTCAGAAAAGATTTACACGGATGTTGCCAGGACTAGAGGGTGTGAGCTATAGGGAGAGGCTGAGTAGGCTGGGTCTCAATTCATGGAGCGCAGAAGGATTAGGGGAGATCTTATAGAGGTGTACAACATCATGAGAGGAATAGATCGGGTAGATGAATAGTCTTTTGTCCAGAGTAGGGGAATCGAGGACCAGAGAACAGGTTCAAGGTGAAGGGTAAAAGATTTAATAGGAATCCGAATGGTAGCCTTTTCACACAAAGGGTGGTGGGTGTATGGAACAAGCTGCCAGAGGAGGTAGTTGAGGCTGGGACTATCCCATCGTTTAAGAAACAATTAAACAGGTACATGGATAGAACAGGTTTGGAGGGATATGGACCAAGCACAGGCAAGTGGGACTAGTGTAGCTGAGTCATTGTTGGCCGGTGTTGGCGAGTTAGGCCGAAGGGCCTGTTTCCACACTGTATCAACTCTATGACTCTATGTTGATACTCGATGAACTCCATTACAATTATTTTTACACATGAATTTTTTGTATGATCATATGTTAAGGATAATTGTGATTTTTGTGGTTAACAAATAGTTGCTGGATTATTTCTTGTTTTCCAATTTCATCTTTGATTTAGTGATGCATAGTTCATTCAGTGATTTATGACTATTTGAGATTTGGTGAAGTAAACACAAATTTGACCTGAACTAAGTGATACATGACCGTTGGTGGACCAGGCGTAGGCATCAACTCCTCCTTGGCTTAAACAGGGCAATAATTCCCAAATGTTTCATAAGTGATGATTAATGGAGAAAGGGTTAAAATTCTATTTGATTGCTCGATATATTTATTGGGGTGCCAAAGTCTACTTTTCTACATCAAATTGGCAAAAAGCTGTGCCATACAATGCAATGCAAAAAGGTCATGTCAATTTGTAAATCCAGCTTTAATATCAGACTGGCTGTTGATGGAGCAGAAAATAAGAGAATCATTGGGGGAAAAAACAAGGAAAAATTGTTAACCACTAAAACAACATTTTCTGGATCTTGGACATTGGCAATAAACACAAAATGTTGATCAGATCAGTGAGCAACTGTGCTGAGAAAGTCAGAATTAACATTTCTGGTGAATAATCCTTCATCAGAATTCTTCTCTTTCCCCACCTTCCTAACTCCATTCCTGCACTTTGTAATGTCAATTCACATCTCAGCCTGTTGAAAGGTCATTGATCTGAATGTTAATTCTACTGCTTTGCAACCCTGACATCACAAGAAGTAATAATAGTAACACAAAAATCTTATCTTGGATATTCCTGCTCAATATACAAATTGATACATAGAAGCAAAAGGGTTAAGAAATAACTCTTGTTCACAGTATTATATTCAATGTCATGGGATGAGACTGGTGTTTAGCTTGCATTGTTTCAAGGTTATTAATAATCAAGGCTGATTTGAGAAACTACATATAAAATCCAGAATGGCCAAGGATGATGTATTTTTTCCCTGAAAGATCATGGTCAGTCTATTGCCAGTTACACTTAAATCAGCAAACTTACTGAAAACGGTTTAATGATGCACAAGAGCAGAATTTCATCTCAGTGTCTTCTTCCATTATAGTGTGAACAGTATCACACACTGCACTGTAATAGAAAGCCATGACCTCCAGAAAAATGTTATTGGGAATACACAAGTCAGCTTTGAAAATTTTATATTAACATCATGATAGTTCTTGGTTCTCCGATCACCTCTATCTAGAATTAATGAAATTGCAAGATAAAATGCAACAACAGAACAATTCCAATTACTCATACCGTCGAGAATTTGCTTCAGAGGACTCATTGTAGGATAAATTCCAAAGGTCAGTCATTTCTAGACGAGAATATTTGTAGGCCTTCCATGCTAGTGGAGAAAGCCAATTCAGGGTCATAAAAGAGAAGAGGCCTGAATTATCAATTGGGTGTTTGTGTCTGAAAGAAAAATGTAAGTTTTAAGCAGGCATCATCTGTAAGTTTCATAGTTTTACAATACTAGTGTTTATGTAAATAAGCCACAGTAGGTAAATAAAGCTTTTTATTCGGGATTATTAATATCATGCATAATGTGCACAATATTATGCACATTTGTTTACAGTGTACTAATTATGTTTTATTAAACAATTATTAATAATCATATAAACTCAGACAACACACAAAATCATAACATACATAAATTGTACAAGGTAGTGAAAAGAAAAAAGATGGTGCAAAGACAAGAGCAAGACATTAGTGCAAACACAATTAGAAAACAAGTCCATAGTAGTGCAAGAGGTGTAGTGTTCCGTTGCTGAGGTGGGATTAATTCTGCTGAATTGAAGTAAGAACATTGACTATCAAACACAGTATTTTAAAATAAGCACTGACGTTATACCTAAAAGCTAATAATACAAACCAATCAAAATTATTTTATGCACCCTGTGTCAGTAACAAGATACCTCCACTGCCTGCTTCTTCATCTCCATTATAAAGTGTGAAAGGATTTCTTAATTTTGAGACTATTTGAACAGTCTCCTCCTGTACAGCTTTGACTCTTAACAGATTCTCCACACAACACTCTGGATTTCATTTATCCAGACTTCTCCGTGTTTCACTCATTAAGTTCATTTACACTGAAAGAACTATTGGATGCATCTCATCTTACGCAAGATCTATTTCAGTACCACAGTATCCATTCCCATCTCTGGGATATTATCCATTTGTAGTGGTATCATATGTAAATGCAAGCTACAAATGTTGAACTAAGGATATAGAAATCTGAAGAACTCTGTTGACATAAAATAAAAGCAGACATTCTCTGGGGTAGGGAATAATTGGTCTTTCCAGAGTGTATCAAATTACCAATAAAAATGACAAAATTTCTTTAATTTTTCACATTTATGCTACCATCAATAGTTGTTGAATCAATTACATTTTGTTTTGTGATAAATCTGGGGCAGAGTAGGAAGCGCATTTTTGGCAGAGTAGGAAGCTACATAACCACTGATTGCAGTGGCCCTCTTCAGAATTACTGTACAATGATTTTAGCCATTAATGGGCAGAAGATTATCAAGATTTTGCATAAAAAGCTAAATAAAATTACATATGCTAAAAGCATATATTGAAAACACAGTGCATTATGGAGCATCTGTGGTAAATAAATAGTTAGCAGCCAGAAAGTGGGAAAAGGGAGAGAACAAATTAATTTTATGTGGCAGAAAAGGAGAAGGAAGAATTGATAGGACAAAGGGAATATCATTGGTAAGCAAAGACCAGAGTTGCCATTATGATGTTATAGACAATATTATAAGAAAATAACTGCAGATGCTGGTACAAATCAAAGGTATTTATTCACAAAATGCTGGAGTAACTCAGCAGGTCAGGCAGCATCTCGGGAGAGAAGGAATGGGTGACGTTTCGGGTCGAGACCCTTCTTCAGACTGATGTCAGGGGAACGGGGCAAAGGAAGGATATAGGTGGAGACAGGAAGATAGAGGGAGATCTGGGAAGGAGGAGGGGAAGAGAGGGACAGAGGAACTATCTAAAGTTGGAGAAGTCGATGTTCATACCACTGGGCTGCAAGCTGCCCAGGCGAAATATGAGGTGCTGTTCCTCCAATTTCCGGTGTTAGCCACTGAGTTAGGAGAAGTTAGAGAGAGAAAATAAACCTATGAAATGAAGAGAGAATATAAACAAATAACAAAAACATTGAAGATTTTCAGGCTTTGGGACTTGCCCAGCAGATCAGGCTGTGCTAATGGTGAAAAAGAATTGCTCCCTGTGTAAATAACAAGTTGACTTGCAGCATGAATCGTGTGACAAAGATAAAGGAAGTGAGTTAACTGAGTTGTAAAATCCACTTTTGAGTCCTAAAACCTGCAACATGCCCAGAAACAAGAGGTGCTGTTCTGCAATCTTACGTTATGCCTCAATGTAACAGCACATGATGACACAAGTAGATAGGTCAAAGTAGCAGGGGCTTTGGGTCAAATGCAAATGCTCCACATCTTATCGTTATCTTCTTCTTCTTCTTCTTCTGACCTCATGCCTTGCCCCAGATCCAAACCCCAGCCAGGTCTTACATAGAAACATAGAAAATTGGCCCTTCTAGCCAGTACCATCATTCATTGTGATCATGGCTGATCATCTACAATCAGTAATCTGTGCCTGCCTTCTCCCCATATCCCTTGATTCCACTAGCCCCTAGAGCTCTATCTATCTCTCTTTTAAATTCATCCAGTGAATTGGCCTCCATTGCCTTTTGTGGCAGAGAATTCCAAAAGTTCACAACTCTCTCAGTTTTAAATGGCCTCCCCTTTGTTCTTAGACTGTGGCCCCTGGTTCTGGACTCCCCCAACACTGAGAACATTTTTCCTGCATCCAGCTTGTCCAGTTCTTTTATAATTTTATACATCCCTCTTAGATCCCCTCTCATCCTTCTAAACTCCAGTGAATACAAGCCCAGCCTTTCCAATCTTTCCTCATATGACAGTCCCTCCATACCAGGGATTAACCTCGTGAACCTATGCTGCACTGCCTCAATAGCAAGGACATCCTTCCTCAAATTAGGAGATCAAAACTGCACACAATACTCCAGATGTGGTCTCACCAGGGCCCTATACAACTGCCGAAGGACCTCTGTTCCTATACTCAAATCCTCTCGTTATGAAGGCCAAAATGCCATTAGCTTTCTTTGCTGCCTGCTGTACCTGCACGCTTACTTTCAATGACTGGTATACAGGGACACCAAGGTCCCATTGCACCTCCCCTTTACCTAATCTGACACCATTGAGATAATAATCTGCCTCCTTGTTTTTGCCGCCAAAGTGGATAACCTCACATTTATCTACATTATACTGCATCTGCCATGCATCTGCCCACTCACTTAACCTGTCCAAGTCACCCTGCAACCTCCTAACATCCTCGTCGCAGTTCACACTGCCACCTAGCTTTGTGTCATCTGCAAACCTGCTTGTGTTACTTCTAATTCCATCATCCAAAATGCACCCCCCCCCCAACCCTTTGGCCCCCCACCCTCTCTAATTCTGAGTTGTCCTCAGAGGAGGCCTTACCTTCTTACCCCTGTGCCCAGACCACAACAACTTCCAGACCAGTTATGATGTCAACCTTTTCATCCGCCACCTCCATGCCTATTTCTTAGATGACCCTTCTTACATCACCAGCACTCCATTTCCTCTTGGCCACAGCCTTCAGGCTTTTTAACCCCTCTTGATCTTTTCATTTCCAACAGCCAATGCAACATCAGTGTTGCCCTTTCACCAACACTCTCATCAGCCTGGCAGAATTTGTTCTTACCCAGAAACAACTCTCCTTCTGATTCCTCTCATTTCCTACAAATCCTTGGTGTTGTCATAGACCTCACAAGGGACCTGCTATGTCTGCCTTTTCATTGGCTATGCTGAACAGTCCTTGTTCCAAACCTCCTCTGGTCTAGCTCCCCAACTCTTTCTCCGTTACATTGTGGACTGCATTGGTGCTGCTTCCTGCATTTTATAAATTTTATCAGTTTTATTACCTTCGCAAATTCCATCACACTCTTAGACCAATTATCTTGGACCAATTCCAATCTTTCTCTCCCTTTTCTGGATCTGTCTATCTCCACCTCAGGAGATAAACCATCCACTGATTCCCACAGATACCTAGACTACACCTCTTGCCACCCTGTCTCTTGGGAAAATGCTATCCTTTTCTCCCATCTCCACAATATCTGCTCTCAATATGAGACACTGAAATATCCTATTTTTTTTAGAAAACATGGCTTGCTCTCTACAATGTTTGATGAAACCCATTCTTGCATTTTGTTTGTTTCCTGGACTTCTATGCTCACCCATCACCCTCCAAACAGAATAGACACAGCGTCCCCCTAATCCTCAACTTTCATTCTACCAGCCCTCCCCACCTGCCCTTCCCTGGCTACTGGTACTTTCTCTTACAACCACAAGAGATGCAAAACTTGTTTTAACACCTCCTCTCTCACCACCATCCAGGGCCCTAAACAACCCCACGTCAGGCAAAAACACGTTCTTCCAAATTTGTCTATTGCATTTCGTTCTCCCGATGTGGCCTCCTCTATATGGGTGAGACCAAGCGCAAACTGGTCGATTGGTTTGCAGCTTAGGAGCGTTTTCCTCAGATCAGTAAAATGCATTTGGTGCTCCTGTTGTGGCTTCCTCTTTGGTGGCAAGCCCGAGCACAGACTAGCCAATCTGTTCGCAGCTTAAGAGCTTTTTTTAAAAAAGTATTTGTTATTCCATCATTTCAATAGACAATAGACAATAGACAATAGGTGCAGGAGTAGGCCAATCAGCCCTTCGAGCCAGCACCGCCATTCAATGCGATCATGGCTGATCACTCTCAATCAGTACCCCGTTCCTGCCTTCTCCCCATACCCCCTCACTCCGCTATCCTTAAGAGCTCTATCCAGCTCTCTCTTGAAAGCATCCAACGAACTGGCCTCCACTGCCTTCTGAGGCAGAGAATTCCACACCTTCACCACTCTCTGACTGAAAAAGTTCTTCCTCATCTCCGTTCTAAATGGCCTACCCCTTATTCTTAAACTGTGGCCCCTTGTTCTGGACTCCCCCAACATTGGGAACATGTTTCCTGCCTCTAATGTGTCCAATCCCCTAATTATCTTATATGTTTCAATAAGATCCCCCCTCATCCTTTCAAGATTTCAAGATCAATTTATTGTCACATGTACCAATTAAGGTACAGTGAAATTTTGATTCTGGCCTATCTCAATTACTTACTTCTGTGTAGTCCGAAAAGGTTTGAATAGGTGGAGACTTTGATGGTACTTTCCCTTACACCCTTTTCCTTCATCCTCTTCCCCCAGCATCTTGGAGCTGGCACAACTGCTGAAGTTGAAACCTTCTTCTCGACATTCTTCCTCGGGTGCATTTGGGTAAAACTCCTGATTCTAATAAGAGAAATACAATTGTACAATCATCATAAATATATCTGAAAACTGAATGATATTTCAGGTTTGATATTTAATGATATTTAATCTGGCAATTAAGTCAAACTTGAGTCTGAATCAATAAGTTCATAAATTCGGTCCATCAAGTCTACTCCGCTATTCAATCATGGCTAATCTATCGATTTATTCACAAAATGCTGGAGTAACTCAGCAGGTCAGGCAGCATCTCAGGAGAGAATGAATGGGTGATGTTTCGGGTCGAGACCCTTCTTCATCAGTCTGAAGAAGGGTCTCGACCCGAAACGTCACCCATTCATTCTCTCCTGAGATGCTGCCTGACCTGCTGAGTTACTCCAGCATTTTGTGAATAAATCGATTTGTACCAGCATCTGCAGTTATTTTCTTATATGGCTAATCTATCTTCCCCTTTCTCCTTCCTTCTCCCCATAACCCCAGACAACCTTACTAATCAAGAATCTGATTATCTCTGTCTTAAAAATATCCATTGAAGGCCTCCACAGCGTTCTGTGGCAATGAATTCCACAGATTCATCACCTTCTGACTAAAGAAATTCCTCCTCATCTCCTTCCTAAAGGACCATCCTTTTATTCTGAGGCGATGACCACTGGTTCTAGACTCTCCCAAATTAGTGGAAACATCTACTCCACATCCACTCTAGCCTGGCCTTTCACTATTCGGTAAGTTTCAATGATGTCCCCCCTCATCCTAAACTCCAGCGAGTAGAGGCCCAGTGCCATCAAATGCTCTTCATATATTAACCCACTCATTCTTGGGATCATTCTCGTAAACCTCCCCTGGACCCTCTCCAGTGCCAGCACATCCTTCCTCAGATAAGGAGCCCAAAATTGCTCATAATACTCCGAATATGGCCTGACCTGCACCTTATAAAGACTCAGCATTACATCCCTTTTTTGAGATTCTAGTCCTCTCAAAATAAATGCTAAAGTTAAAAGAATTCAGCACCAAAGAATTTGTCAGATTAAAGGACAAAATTGAAACTTTTACAGTCATAGAGTCATACAGCACAGAAACAGGTCCTCGGCCTAACCTGCCTATTCCAACCAAAATGCCTCGCCTTCAATAGTCCCACCTTCCCAAGTTTGGCCCATATCCTTCTAAATCCTTCCTATCCATGTACCTATCCAAATGACTATTAAATAGTTATAGCACCTGCCTTAACTAACTACTCTGGCAGCTCATTCCATATACCTACCACCCACTGTGTGAAAAAGTTGTCTCAGGCACCTATTAAATCTTTACCCTCTCGCTTTAAACCTATGTCCTCTGGTTCTTGATTCCCTTATTCCGAGAAAAAAACTATTTGCATTCACCCCATCTATTCCCCTCATGATTTTACACATCTCTAGAATATCTCTCTAACTCCTATGCTCCAAGGAGCAAAGTCCCAACCACTCGCTGTAACTCAGGCTAAGTTCTGGCAACATCCTTGTAAATCTTTTCTGCACTGTTTCCAGATTAATAATATCCTTCTCATAGCAGAGTGATCAAAACCGAACATAATACTCCAAATGTGGCCTCATCAATGTCTTGTAAAATAACAGACCAATTTCCACTAAAATAATCCTCAACGCTGGTGCCTCACAGGGACGTGTTCTTAGCCCCCTTCTATACTCCTTATACACTCGTGACTATGCAGCCAAATACCAATCCAACTCAATTTACAAATTCACAGATGATATCACGGTAGTGCGGCGGATGTCAAATAAAGATGAGACGGTGCACAGGAAACATAGAAAATAGGTGCAGGAGTAGGCCATTCGGCCCTTCGAGTCTCCACCCAGGAAGGAGATTAAGAACCTCGTAACCTAGTGCCAAGACACCAACCTCTCCCTCAATGTCAGCAAGACAAAGAACATCGTGATCGACTTCAGTGAACAAAGTGGCACACAGACCCCAGTATATCCCATGTGGAGAAAACCATGAGAATCGTGGAATGGGGCAGTCAATAGAAGTGTCTTAAGGACAGTCAGTATTATGGTCGAGGAGGTGCTGAAGGTGGAAACGTGTATGAAGGTAGCCAAATTTCCTATACCTGATCAGATATCCATGGAAGCTATGGGGAGTCAGGGAGGAAATTGCAGGTGCCCTGGCTGAGAGTTATGAGTCATCATTAACTAAGGGGCCTGACTCGAGGGCCTCAGCTATTGTATAAGATCAGGAGATGAATAGATCAGGTAAATGCACAGTCTTTTACCCAGAGTCGGGGAATCAAAAACCAGATGGTTTAAGGTAAGGGGGCCATTGGAGAGTGAGCAGGGCCGTTGAGAGGGAAGCCGTTGGAGAGTGAGAGGAGCCGTTAGAGAACGAGGGACCATCGAGAGCGAGGAGGGCTGTTGGAGAGCGAGGGGCTTGTTGGAGAGCAAAGGGACTATTGAGAGCGATGAGGGCTGCTGGAGAGTGAGGGGATCATCAGAGCATAAGGAGAGCCATCAGAGTGCAAGGAGGGCTGCCGAGAATGGAGGCGATCTGGCGGGAGGGGGAGGGGCGGGTACTGACAACGAAGGGGGACCCAGCAAGGGGATGGGGGACTGCTGCCATATGCAAGCTGTAGTTTGGTGAGCATTTGTGTAACTTTATTGGCCACGTGGCAACACTTGTGCAGTGCCTGGGTGAAGTCTGCTCCATGATTTTACCAGGTTGTATGCAAAACAAAGCATTTCACTGCATCTAGGTGCATGTGACAACAAAGTATCATTGAATCATTGGGAGGCTGAGAGGGGACCTGACAGTTGATATTATAAAAGGCATAGTTAGGGTAGCCAAAATCTTATTCCCTTGGCAGCGGTATAAAAAAAAGAGGGCATTGATTTAAGGTTAAAGGAAAGAGTTTTCGAGGATCTGAAAGGGGTAGGATTTTGAAAAGTGTAAATGGGTTGATATCCAAAATGTGCTACCAGAGGAAGTGGTGGAAACAGATACAATTACTGCCTTAAAAAGGCATTTGGACAGACAATTACATTGGTAAGGCATAGTCATTAACAACGCAGTCCAAATATGGGCAAATGGGATTGATGCAGGTGAGCAAAAAGATTAGCATGAACATGGTGGGCCAAAGGGTCTGCTCCTGTGCTGTGTTATTCTATGACATCAATAATAATTATCTATTTAATACTGAAATCAAATTATGTCCAGTGCTGAAGTCTTATGAACTATAACTGTACAGAAACATACAGTGAAATTGTTGAAACATGGTTTCTGAAATTACAAGATTATTTAAAGTGACTGAGATATCATTTCTGTGTTATTAATAAACTACTTATCTGAACTTACAGCTGTGGGATCAGAACTAAAACAAGCCTCGGCCTTTTCCATGTAAAAACTAAATGGTAGTAGAAACAGATCTGTCTCCACATCTGTTTTCTTATGCTTCCACAATGTAATCAGAATCAACTGGAACTGTAGACATTGTTCCCTGTCGTTTTGTCATTGGCACCAATGCTATTCACTTTGCAACAATCACAGTCCTAGTAGAAAGGACACAAAAAATACAAGCAAGTATAGATCACAATGCAATATGCAATTGGCGAAGGGAGGATCTAAAATGGCAAATGTTGTAAATTGGAAGTAAAAACAGAAATTGCTGTAAATACTCTGCAGATCAGACAGCATAAGTGGAGAGAGAAACAGTTAATGTCTCAGCCAGTGACTTCAAAATAATTAGGATTATAGATAATAAAGTGGGTTTTAAGTTATAGTCAACTAACAGAGAAACAGGCTCTTCAGCCCAATTCATCTAAGATGCCCATCTAAGCGTGTCCCACCTGCCTGTGTTTGGCTACACCTTTTCTATCCTTGTACCTATCCTAATGTCTTTTAAGCTGGTATAGTACCTGCCTCAGCTATCTCCTCTGACAGCTCGTTCCATATGCCTTTGAGTGAAAAAGTTGCCCAAGGTTTCTATTAAATCATTCCCCTCTGACTTTAAACCTATGTCTCCTGGTTTTCGATTCCCCAACTTTGGGTAAATTACTCTGTGCATTCACCCTATCTAATCCCGTCGTGATGTTATACCCCTCAATAAGATCACCCCTCAGCCTCCTAAAGTGTCCAATCTCTCCCTTTAATTCCAGAAAAAGAGAGGTGTAGAGAAAAAAAGGATGAAAAAAGATTCCAATTTGAGACAATGTCTGTCCATTCCTTCAACATATGCTGCTTAACCTGCTGAGTTCCTCCAGCACTTTGTTTTTCACTTATTAGATGTAATCTTCTTTCAGCACAAACAAGCAAAAACAGGATTTACAGGACCCAATATCTAACAATAATGTTCTTCATACATTGAACAAATTGATGTATTTTATTGTGTGAATGTGACCGTTTGATGGGATTTAAGAACTCATGATGTGACATGAAAACAATGCAGAGATTATTGGCAAATGTATTTACAGTATTTAATGTGTAACATCAAATCCAATAACATTTAATTTTGGAATAATTTATTTGCATACAATTTAAGTGATTTTGTATTTATTGTAGCCATGGTTTCAGAATTAAGTAAGCATTAAATATTATTCTATGAACCAAAACATCATAGATAGTGGATTTTCAAAGGCTTGTTGATGGATTTTGAAAGATACTAAAACCTTGTCCTTGATATTAGGACGTTGGAAGGTAAAGATAGCAATTCTTATAAATTCCTAATTCCCAAACTAAAAAATTATAACTAATTTCATTTTTTCGCAATTTAATCCAGTAATCCACCATAGTAACACGGGGGCTTAATTTAATGGTTCGGAACTTGGTGGATGGAACAGTTTGAGACAAGCATCATGAATTGGACATTCAGGTTCATGTCATGAATATGCTTCAGGTTATAATATGTTAACAAATGCAGCTGTGTAAGGTTTACAAACTTTTTTGCCACACCAAACTTTATTTTCTTAAGGAAATCAAATTTGCTCTTTTCAACGCTATCAGAGGCATGGATGGCAAGAGCTGTACGAAAATAATGTCAAGATGAATAAACGTTATAAATAATCCACTCGCTACTGGAGTGAAACTCCACAGCCTTTCTGTCCCTCCAATGTTGAGTTTCATGTCAGGAATATAAATCAAGTCAGCAATAGGGACAATATAAAATGAATTACCAACATTTACAAACTGCAATGACATTTCGCTTTATTTATGGCAAAACTGCAATTCCATGACAAGCAATTGATTTTAATGTACAGGCTCACAGCAAGATTGGATTTTTCTCATTTTTGTCAAGTCTAAGTTTGGATTGAAGTAAGTTGTCCGCCATTTTTAAATACATTTTGAACTTATGCCAATAACTCTTTTTTTTTGCAACAAGCTAGGTTTTGTTTTCAAATTAATCACATGTATCATTAATTTTCCATAATGCTTTCAGCAACCTCTGGATAAATGACACAATGCATTAACTGTTCTTAATATACCTGTATCATGTATTAGTATCCCCATGCAGCCCGGTCCCCTACCTATATTACTATTTCAAAATCCTGTTTTATTAATGAGAAATGTATGTACTTAACAACATCAATTTAACTGCTGAATAGTTGAAAACATTTATTTCTTAGGGTTATTTGCAGTTGATTTTAAAACAAAATTGTTGGGTGTTCCGCGTTATGTAAAAATTCAGTTGTTTAAGGAGGCGACTGTTGGTCCTACCATTCACGTAAATTCCAGATTCTAAGTTTATCCGTTATCTACACATTTCTCGTAATTTGCGATGCAAATTGTTTTCGATTTGTAGTATGGGTGAAGGATGGGGGTGACGGACCTCGATAAGCCTGGCCTGACCTGCTCCACCATAGTTTACACATTAGAATGAAACAATGTTATACTAATGTTGTGGCTAACGAGGTTTAGGTGCACACCTTTTACCAGAAAAAACCCCAGCTGTATCATTGAATTCGTCATTGGCTATACCATCCCCGATTGGCTTTGCCTCCTCTGGGAATTTCTAATTAGAAATCCAGGAGCATGTGCAAAAGTATATTAATAGGAAAAGTGGTGCCGGTTAACATGAAATCGAAGTGCATGTTGCTTACCTCACGACTGCAGGGGATTCCGAAGCCAATAACTCCTACATTGAGTCATACTTTGAAATATTTCAAATTAATTGAAAATCTTTTGGACCTTACCTGTCTCTTTTACGATGACGCTTTTCATTAAACTTCTCGAGAGTGGAAATTCCTCAACTGTACAGATACCGGAGAAGAAAAACACCATCAATGTTCCTACTGTTTGTTCTTACTGAGTTCAAATTAATCACTCGAGTTCGCCAAATAGCACTAACCTAGAGTTTCAGCTTCACAAATGTAGAAAAGTAGCTGGCTCAATGGAATGAGGACCCAATGTTATGATACCGATTATGAAGGTCGGGGGATTTCATCTGGTCTAAGTGTCTCCGGACGGTTACACAAAGGACATATGCTGTACCTAATAGAGAGATTTGAGATTGTTGCGTCAGAAACAGCCCCGCCAGGGTCATACACTCGCTACTCAGTACCGGGTTTAAAAAAAGATCGGACCAATTTAAATACATGGTCAGCGTTGGGGAATGCATGGTCAGCTTAGGCGAATACAGTTAAAGTTATGGTTTTAAATCGCAACTATTGGTACTCGGAAACGTTACTCCTCAGATTTCGCAAAAGTGAACCAGATGGATTTTTCAATGACACAACTGCTTTCTCAGCGGTAAAGGCAAGAGCTGTCTCTCGGCATTTCCCCCTATTACAACAAATGTCGACATTGCTGACTTTTCTAGATTAGCACGGTGTATCTTGGCTGTTAATGCTTCGTCGGCGACGAGTGGTTTTAAATTTTGGACCCAGGCTATGAGCGTTTAATTATCAAACATAACCAGATCAAGTTGTAAGTGATTTTCTTTGCTGCTCTGCACTCTCAGAGATGTGATGTTTCAAGAAATTATCATTGCTGCGGTCCTGGGCCTCCAGCTCAGTTCCAACGAAGTTCAAGGTAAACTGGAAGTGCAGCATCTCATCTTTTGTAGAGTTCCATTATGGTCTTCTAGACTTAAACTGAGTTTAATAATTTAAGATAATCAACATTTTTTTTTAAACTTCAGATTTCTTGCATGTTCATTCTCTATTGAAATGGAATTGAGCAGAAATACATTTTTTTCTTCACATAAGTTGACCCATCTGTGGAATATTTCCAGCACTGAGTCTCTGCTTTGAACGTTAATCGCTGTTTGAGCCATAAAATCGTTCCCCATATAAGTGGTAAATGCACCAAAGATCCTGCTCGGTAATTTGATTGTAGCCAAATGCATTTAAGTTTGGGAGGGGGCTTTTTGGTTTCGACCATCATGACTGCCAATTTTTCATTTGGAAGAAGGCTATAAATATTTAGTACAATCAATCTAAAAATAAATCAATACCAATCGGATAATTTATGTAATCATTCTGAATTTTGCCCTTTTGAATAAAAGCATCTAACTTAATTTCTATCCTTCATGAAATGAGAAGCTGGAAATCTCTGCACTTGATTAAAACAATTACCCAAGACATTCCTATTAATTAATATTGCTGTTAAATGATTGTGTTTGTACATGCCATGTAATGTTTTGTTTATAATAGAACCTATTTGTCTAATGTTGAAAAATTAAGTTGATTGTTTCAGCCTTGCCTACCCTTTAATAGCTGTCATTTCAATAATATGCCCCCATGTAATTGATGAAGCAATTAGTAGTCCTGAATTTGTTGCATCACAAATTCATCAAAATAACTAATTTGCTATTTGCACTACATTACAATTGACAGGGAATGCTGCACTCGGATGTAGTTTTTCTTAATATAATCCATAACCACTACTAAAGATATTGGCCTAAATCAATATTTTACTGAAGATTCAAAATGTAACAACCATGACAAGGACATTTACAAAAGCATATGAAAATGAAATATTACTAACACCAATCTGCAGTAATTCAAAACAGTGACATTGCTATTGAAGCCAGCCTCTGCTGGCCTGGTAGAGGAATAATTTATACTCACAAATCCTCTGTGACTCAGAAGTGTGAATATATTTCCTAAGCATCTCGTCCTATTTTCTGAAATAAAATACAAAATGTACACACTTCTCCAGAGCATGTTATATGAATGAATGCTAGTTCGCAGATTTAGGATATTTGAAGATATAAATAAAGTATGCTCTTTAAACTGTTCAGTACATTAAGGCCACTTTAATTGTTACAAGGTTTGACAAGTACTTGTGTTTTGAGCAAATAGTAAAAGACCTTCTCTGAAACTATTTGAAGCCCCTTGACATAGCCAGATTTGTTTCCAATGATTTATGAGAGCATTGGTCCAATTTTATTTCTGAGGATGCGCCATTAATACAACCATATGCAGTTCTGGTCTCCATACCTAAAGACAGTAGACTTGCATTGATAGTCATTTATAGTAATTAGTTATTTCAGTTGATTGCTGGTATAAGAGAAAATACCAATGAAGAAATAGTCTCACTGAGGAACAGGTTTCTTAAATGGATTATTAGGGCAAATGCCATGAAGTTCTCTACATTTTCTCTTAAATGGAGAATCCAGCTCTCAGGGTCATGGTCACATAATAAGGGATAACCTATTTAAGATTGAAAAAGAGGAGAAATTGTTAGCATTGAGGGCTGAGGGTGCCCAGTCTTTCAGTATATTCAGGCATGATCTTGTTGAATGATGGAACAGTCTAGGGTCACATGGCTGATCTCCGCTTCTAGTTCTTGTGTTCCCAGCCGTGGCACTCCTGTGCAAGGTTACTTCAGCATGTAATCTGGATATGATCACAATATATAATTGCAATACATGAGTGGGGCATCAATGTGATTTTACTCCTCAAGTAGATATAAAAGATCAATGATCTTTTACAAAGAAAAACAGGAACATTTTACAATATCAACTAAAGTTCAACCAATATTATCAAACCGGATCTGGTTATTTATCCATTTTCTTTGCGTAACCTACCATGGTGTGTATCTTTTCCTTGCCATGTTTTATTAAATAACTTCAAAAGATATGAAGTGATTTGCAATTAACATTTAAAAATGTTTTTAAAAAAGTGAAAAAATAAATACATGGTTTGTATTAATTAAAAGTAAAGAATGATTAAAACTCACTAGGAATGTTTTCTAATACAGCGGTGTCTGGCTATTGGACCAGAGACAATAAGGAAGGAAGTACTCTTATTCTCTTTTCCATATCACAAATCCAAATATTATTCTTGAATGCGATTCATAACGCACACCAAGTCGTGAGATTGACATTACTTTCAAATATTGTTATTTTTTGCATAGATCCTCATTCAAAAAATTGTGTACAATGGAATATTACTGAATTTGTACTTGTCTTTTTGAAAATAAAGTTTAAAGTTGAAATAATTTTACATAATAATTTTATTTATTATTTCTTAAAATGTGACTTGCAGTAGTAATTCCAGTTTGCTGGGCAATAATAGATGGCACAAACACGTTTGTATTTCTTTATCATTTTTAATGAAGTAAAATGTTGCAGGATACCACCGGAATGTTTATTTGTCATATAAGGAAATAACAGAACAGATGCAGGAAGTTTGATCATATAATTAATTTTAAGGAGAGTTTTAAAGAAGGAATGAGTGCATCTGCCAATAAACTCGACTTGACTTGGGAGTTTGAGAGATTAGACGTTCTGGAGCTGAGATCCTTTGCGACTGTAGTCAGGGCCTTCAATAGAAGAATGATTAACATTAGGGGTGCTGAAATTGTCAGATTATAAGGAGTGATGATATTTTCAGGGTTGTAGGAATGGAGAAGCTGACGATATTGCCCTGAGGAACCTCTACAGCAAGTTTGAGTGACAGATCATTGTAAGGCACTTTTGTGGTACAAATATTACTTGTCCATGCCTCAAAGTCATCGAGAACTATCCTCATTTGCGGAGATGTTATGAATGGAATTGAATATTGCGCAATCATCAGTGAACATTTCCACTTTGACATTATCGTGGAAAGATGATCATCAATGGAACAGCCATAGATGGTTGATTCTGGTACACATGGTGTTTCATTCACTATCTGTCACAACAGAATTTGGCAGCTCTGAACTATAGAACATAGTCAGTGGCAGGCATTGAAATCTCATTTAGAGTGCATCACATGCTCTTGTTACCTTTAGTGTTTCTTCCATATGTTGTTCATTGAACCGTCAGCTGCAAGGGGTGGTAATCAAGTGGAAGTTCTCTTGCTCATGTTTGACCTGATGCTACAAGATCTCATGGGCTCTGCAGTCAAAGGTGTCTATTCAAAAGAGTTAGATATAGTTCTGAGGTCTAACAGAATCAAGGGATATGGGGAGAAAGCAGGAACAGGGTACAGATTTTGGATGTTAGCCATGATCATATTGAATGGCGGTGCTGGCTCAAAGGGCAGATTGGCCTACTCCTGCACCTATTTTCTATGTTTATTCCATTGCATTGCATTCCTTGGTGGGCCTGTTCAGCTGTTAGCATGATTCTGTGAACATGACTATTGTCAGGCTGTTGCAAAACTAGTTTGTGGTACTGTTATCTGAACTTAGACACCAGTCCCCAGATGTTTGAGAGGACTGCAAGGTTGACTGATCTGGGAGTGACTTTCCCTTCAGTCTGAGTCGATGCCAGATAGTCTATTCAGGCCTTTTCTTTCTCTAATTGGGCCATTCTTAGACAAAAAATATGAAAAATTGTGGAATATATTTCCTCTAATTCTGAAAGCATTACAGGTATATTGTTTTGTACTGTATATATGACTTGTATATGTTGAAATTTATCAAGTGAAATTTTTATGTTATGCTGACAATGTTTGTTTAGGGTCAGAGGTCAAATATGACGGGTCACATGTGTGACATGTGAGGTCACACACGTGACCAGTCATATTTGACTTCTGACCGTAAACAAACATTGTCAGCATAACATAAACATTTCGCTTGATAAACTTCGACATATACAAGTCATATATACAGTACAAAACAATATGCCTGTTATGCTTTTGGAATTAAAAGAGATGTATTCCACAATTTTTCATATTTTTGGTGACTCACATGACTAAGAATGGCCCAATTAAATGTTACAGCTCTACGACTTGCTGGTTGCCTCAGAGGGAATTTAGAGTTTGAGAGTCTGGGGTCACATCTGGATAAGCATTGTAGATTTCTTCGCCCACAGATAGTGAACAAGATAGGTGTTTACGACTGTTCCGATATATAGAGAACCTTTGTTTTCACGTAACCTCCACAATAATATTCCGAACATTAATCATGTCATGTGTCATCATACAAATTCTAAAAAAAAAGGAAAATACAAACTTAATTGATTACGTTGATTGTGGCATTCAAAGGACAGAATCTGGTCTTATTTCAAGCCTATCACTAAACTTCAAACTTTTTAAACATAAGTTTACAAAAAGTTGAGGGAAGAACCAGAATTCAAACCGCTTGAGTCCTGGTTTTACTTGACACATCATTACCACACCAAGCTGTATTAATCATCGTAATCATTTCATGAGGTTCAGATATCTTGGTTTGAATGGATGTCATTTCCATTTTGTAGACACTGGGATGCGGGCAGATAGCCAAAGAAACATGTTTTAAAAAACCACGTCATTTCGCTCCTTTGATTGCAGAATAGACAATAAATTGCTTTAAATGGGTCAATCCTCACCTGCGAGGAAAGAAAACAATGATAGACTCAAAATGCTGGAATAACTCAGCGGGACGGGCAGCTTCTCTGGACAGAAGGAATGGGTGATGGTTTGAGTCGAGACCCTTCAGACTGAGTCCGGGGAGAGGGAGGCTAGAGATATGGAAGGGTATGGGGAAAAAAAACCAAAGTGAAATTTGATTTCCTCTTTCTTTCCCACATTGCCTCCTTAGCACAGACTGGAACGGCCTCGTATATGTATTCCCCCAAATGATCTAAGACAATAAAAAAAACATTGCCAAGCATGAACATGGCTCAACATGACGAACATCAACCAAACAGGAACCATTCGTTCCAACGCTGCGTTCACCGAAAATTTGTCCGGGTGGATAAACGTTCCGCCTCGCAACCGTCTCCACGGCAACCAGATTTCCCGCCGGCCGGCCGGCCGCCGCCGTGGAAGCTGGCGCGCGTGCGCGGACTGGTCGGCTCAGCTACGACTCTCTCCGCCCCGCGGCTCCGTCACGTGACCGCCAGCGGCCCATCTTTGCTCGACGTTCAGCTGCATGGAAACGCGGAACAGTCGATCAGATCGGCAGCCGTCGTTTGGTGAACGGTGAGTGCTTTCAGAGTTAAATCAACGGTCGCGATCGTGACAATGTGTGCGGTTTGAGTCTCCTTTATGTTATTGCAACCTGTGCACTTTGGATGCTTTCTTTTTTTAAATTGTAGCCAACGGCGAGCTTCTCGTTTTGACCGTCGAATGTGTAGCTGCTGCACGGAATTGTCCCGCACGCGTTTCCTTCTCTCTGTTCTTCATCTAACAAGTTGCCATTTAATTGATTTGTGTCCATATATCGTGCATGGACGCGATGTCAGGCGCCTCCTGGCGGGATTGTAGGTTTGTAGATAGCTGGACCGGCAGATCACAGGTTTCCTGAAACAGCGTTACTCTGTGGGTTTGTACGCTGGTTGGGTTTTTGGAAGTGTGTTACATTTTTGTTCAACAATCTTGAGTTGAGCTTTAATTCGCCAATTGCACCATGGCAGTTAGCAGTGAAATTTTAAAAATGCTTCCAAAATCCGTAGAGACAGGAAAATCACAGCTCGCCGACCTTTCAGTAAAGCTACAAGTGGACGTAGTAGCTCTCGGCTTTTTGTGCCCTTTTGCAATAGTCATTGTAACTTGAAGGAAACAATGATAATATTCCCAAACCTAAGAGAGAATCCTAAAAACTGAAATGAGAAGGGACCTAGGAGATGTTAATTTTTGACTTTGATATTCTTTAATTCCGTTTATACTTTATGGTGAATTATATGAATTATCAAATAATTGCTTGCGTTATTACTCATTCGTGTCGGAGTTGTAGAATCTGATCTCGTCAACCTTTTACGTATTCGTAATTTCTTCATAATCAAAAGTAAATGGAACGTTCGAGAC
This sequence comes from Rhinoraja longicauda, assembly GCF_053455715.1. NCBI lineage: Eukaryota > Metazoa > Chordata > Chondrichthyes > Rajiformes > Arhynchobatidae > Rhinoraja > Rhinoraja longicauda. The sequence continues at coordinate 28,471,774 of NC_135967.1, read as the reverse complement.
CAGGTCATTTTGCACACTCCAAACCTTATTCGCAATGTGAGATTATACAAACATAAACTTTGGTTGCCAAGATCAGAACATTGAAATTGGTGTTTTGACAATTCGAAAGAGAAATCCACAAATGGTCTATAGTGATATTCAAATTTCACGTACAGATTTTGGAAAAACCATTGACCTTGCTGTGTATTGGATTTCATTGGCATTCTTGAAATAGATTAATTTTTTTATCATTTTGCATCAAATAGATTATAAGTGAGCAATGTGCTATCTCTGTCTAAGGATCTTGATTTCAGAGATTTTAACATTTTATTCTCAGATTGCTGCCAAAATGTTATGCAGCTGGGTTTTTTTAATCAAGGGGGAGTTTGGTGTCATCCTTTTGCTACATTAAAAGAGAAGGTCGTCCCCATTCTGTTTCTTTTTCCTCGTGTCATTCAAACAAAAGTAGAACTTGATGTGGGCATGTTACCTAAATGCATCGTGCAATAACATGGCATTATTGGCATTCAATGCTGTCCTTGAAGAAAGCTGTCTACACTGTCTGTGGTGTGGACTTCCTCTTTCTCAGTGAATGCTGTCATTCAGCCTATGTCAATATTCTCCAGTATCCAGTGGTGGTGATGTTACTCTGCTGGCCGAGTATCAATCACATTAAATAATTTTCAGGTAGAAACACAGGAATAAAAGAACACTTTCTTGCACTCATTTTAATGTTTTATAAAAAACCCATGATTGGAGCATTGAAAGAATTTAAAGCAATTGGTATGTTAAACTTTCTTTTGCCTTTTAAAACTCTGTTATTTTTAAGTGTTTGTGATAGAACTTTAATCTGCATTCATAAAATTTGAATTTTGGCCAAAACAATGAACATTGGGCTCGTTAGTACACTTCAACTAGAGGAGCAATGGGCTTAAGAAGAAGAGTATACTTTAAATATCACTTGCTGATGATACAACAAAGTGTAACAGTTTCAAGGTTTGCTGTTGTGCAAATAGTTTAAATGCTGGGGCTGTCCATCAATTCTTGTTTATATTCTGATTCGTGTGTATATTATGTACATGGCAAAAATATATATTAAATACACACTGTGCAATGCTTAGTAACAATTTAAACTGAGGAACTCATTGTGGGTCACATTTTTAACTAGGAGCAATGGGCATGGGAATTTTTCCAATGACTTACCAAAGTTCTACAAGTGCACTATAGAAAGCATCCTATTGGGATGCATCAGAGCCTGGTACTGCAATCGCTCTGCCCAAAATGGCAAAATTACAGTGCTGTGGACGCTGCCCAGTCACTTAAGCAAACCGTCTTGTGCCCAATCAGTTATGCAAACAGCTGCCCAGCTCCCTGGTCATTCCATCTTCTCCCCTCGGGTAAGAGATTTAAAAGCTTGAAAGCATGTACCACTACATTCAACAACAGCTTCTTTCCCATTGTTATCAGACTCTTGAATGGACCTCTCATAAGTTGAGGATGTATTCCCATTTTTCCCAATCAACCTCATTGCAGCCCTTGCACAGTTTTTATCTACACTTTCTGTGTGGCTGAAACGCTACATCATATTTCCTTTTTTGTTGCACAATCTGTTGCACTCATAATTTATTTGTACTTGTGTGGTATGCTTTACCTCGATAGCATGGACAACATGATGTGCGATGGCAAGGACTTCAACCCAACTGTCACCTTTGGGCATGGACATGAATTCGGAGCAGGCGATGACCATTTGTTCCTTCAGGCCCACTCCACTGTTCAATAAAATCATAGTTGCTCTAATTTCAACTTCAGTTCTTTATTTCACCAACAATATTTCATCCTATTCCTCCTCTGCCTGAAAAACTTTGCAGAAGAAAATTTCAAAGGTTCGCCTGCAGAGAGTGATTTTTTTGTCTTATCTTAGGAGATGAGGAAAAACTTTTTCAGTCAGAGAGTTGTAAATCTGTGGAATTCTCTGCTTCAGAAGGCAGTGGACGCCGATTCTCTGGGTGCTTTCAAGAGAGCTAGATAGAGCTCTTAGACTAGTAGTCTGGGGGTATGGGGAGAAGGCAGGAACGGGGTACTGATTGTGAATGATCAGCCATGATCGCATTGAATGGCGGTGCTTGCTCGAAGGGCCGAATGGCCTACTCCTGCACCAATTGTCTATTGTCTATTTTAAAGTGAGCAATATGTTTTTAAACAGTAACCCCTAATTTCCACATTCTCCCACAAGTGGAAATAACCTCTTCATATCCACCCTGTCAGATCTCCTCAAAGATTATGGATGTTTCAATTAAGTATCCTCTCACCCTTCTAAACTTTAACAGATACAAGCCCCAGCATCCATTTTGGTAGACCATTTTTATTTCTCTCTGCCTTTTGTCTGTGAGCGATGGAGACTCTAACTGAGGCATGGTAAATTGGTGTCAGCTTTGATAAAACGGAGAATATAACGTTTTTAAAACTGCACTGCTGAGTCTGGAACTATCCATATTAAAAGTTCTGCCACTGATTCTTCAAAAATTCAGGCATGTGGCGACAACAAAGCTCTGGTGTCAGGACAATAGCCTCCTCTTGAATGTCAAAAAAACTAAGGAGCTGATTGTGGACTTTAGAAGGGCTCATCATCCAAGGACGTACACGCCACTGGAAATAAATGGGTCTCCTGTGGATCGGGTGAGCAGCTTTAACTACCTGGGAGTCCACATCAAAGAGGATCTGACATGGACAACACACGTTGCTGCACTGGTGGGTAAGGCAAGGCAGCGCCTTTACCACCTTAGACAGCTGAGCATATTCAGAGTGTCTCTGAGGATCCTTCAATGCTTCTACTCTGGGGCTGCAGAGAGCATTCTGTCCGGCAACATCACAGTCTGGTTTGGGAACAGCTCTGCCCAGGACAGGAAGGCCCTGCAGAGAGTAGTGCATTCGGCAGAACGCACCATGGGAACTACACTTGCCCCCCTGCAGGACCTATACATCAGGAGGTGCAGATCAAGAGCAAGCAAGATTATGAGGGACCCCTACCACCCCAGCAACGGACTGTTCCAACTGCTACGGTCAGGCAAACGCCTCCGCTGTCATGCTGTGAAAACGGAGAGGATGAGACAGAGTTTCTTCCCACAGGCCATCAGGACTGTTAACTATTATAACTCCAGGGACTAAATTTTCTTTTCTGTATTAATTTAAATTTATATGCTGTAATTGTAATTTTATTTGTACAATCTGCAGGCATTGCCATTTTCATTTCACTGTACATCGTATATGTGTATGTGACAAATAAACTTGACTTGACTTGAGTTGACTTGGTAATGCCGCCAAGGTCCCTTGGTCTTCTGGCAAAGTAATTTGCCACCTTGCAGTTTCTCAGCCAACATAAACATCAACAGTCTGATGAAGAGACTCGACCCGAAATGTCGGCTATTCCTCTTCTCAAGAGATGCTGCCTGACCTGCTGAGTTACTCCAGCATCTATCTTCGGTGTAAACCAGCATCTACAGTTCCTTCTTGCACACTAAATATCAACTCTGTTAATACTTAGTGGTGAAGCAACCAAGCTATTTGACAATGAACTAACTGCGATTCCTCTTGTTTGAAAAAGGATTTGGAGAAGTGATGGATGTGTAAATAGGAAAAATAGAGTGTGATGAGAACTGCAGGTCTGGGGAAAATTTCAAAATATTGCTATTTTGCTTAAGGTTCTGTTTTTAAAAATAATTACAATTGCATCTTTTATCACATTTTAGCAATTGTTTGGCATATGTTGTAAGTACCTTAAATAAGTATATTTATTATAATTTTCCTTAACTTGTGGACGGAAGTATGATTAAATAGCTGGGAAATGATGATGGCACCTTTTAGGTTTCCACATATAGGTCTGCACTGTTTGTATGTCCACCACCAATCCCTACTGTGCACTCTAATAATAATAAATTTGGAATACATTATTGGGATAGAAGTAGACTATTTGGCTCTTTAACCCAGTAATGCTGTCGTGTCTAATCATGACTGATCTGTACCTCAACCTTCCATGTGTGTGTTCTTTGCTGGGGGGGGGGGTTGCATCTTGAATGGGCTAGGTACTTTTAATTTCCGGATAATGTGTTTTTGCTTCACTATTAGTATTATTGACTTTGCTGAAAAATAAAGTACAATTCATTTGTTAGCTGATGCCATGTAAGATAGTGATCAACATGGAGGGTACAGAATTTACACAAAAATGTAGAAACTTTGTGAATGGGAAGAAAGTAGTACATAAGCTCAATGTACAAAGATGTGAGATTATTTATTTTAAACGGATGACTAGAAAAAAGGTTGTCGAATAAAACGGTACTGAACTAGTAAATATGAATCTTGGTGTGTTGGTTCTTAAGCAGAAGGTGATCTCGTAGGAGCAACCAAGAACACACATGTTGAGCTGGCTTTCATTTCAAAGAAGTTGTGTTTTTGTGAGGTTGCTCTTCGATATCTTTTATAGGTTTTGGTCTCCATAGCCAAGGCACAATATGTTTGGTGTGCCGTGACTTCATCAGGTTAATTCTCATGTGGAAAGATTGTTCTATGCAGAAAAAGTGTTGGTAGTGCCCGCAATCGCTGCCTTGCCAACAGTCTATCTCGTCCTTTTCCTTCTTTGTTGTTTTTTAGTATGTGTTAAATGTATGTTTTAGTGTTCTTTAGCTTGTTTAATGTGGGGGGTGGGTTAGGGGAAACTTTTTTAAATCTCTTACCTCGACGGAGATGTGACCTTTTCCGTACTGTATCTCCGTCCGCACTGCGGCCTAACATCATGGAGCTGGCGGCCTCTGCTGGGGACCGACTTCGGGGAGCTCCAACTGCGGGAGCCTGCGGACCTAACATTGCGGAGCTGGCAGTCACTTTGCCAGGGATCGACCTCGGAAGTTCCAACCGCAGGAGCCTGTGGACTTAACATCGCGGAGCTCGTGTTCCTTGGTTAGGGGCCGACTTCGGGAGCTCCAAGCCGCAGGAGCTTCAATCGTCCCAACGCGGGAGCTTCGATTGTCACGACGTGGGAGCTTCGATTGCTGACTAGGAGCTTCGATGGCCCCGTCTGTGGATGGTTCAACTCCCCCGACCGCGGGAGAATAATAAAGAGGGAAGAAGATTAGACTTTATTGCCTTCCATCACAGTGAGGAATGTGGGGAATCCGCTGTGGTGGATGTTTATGTTAACTTTTATGTAATTGTGTGTCTTGTTTTTTTTAGTATGGCTGTATGGTAATCGAGTTTCACTGTACCTTAATTGGTACATACAATGCAATACCATGTATATTTATTGTCATTGTACAGGGGTACAACGAGATTGGGAATGCGCCTCCCATACGATGCAATAATTTAATTAGCTAGTCAGTATTAATTTAAACAACCCAATGAAACAAATTGTAACAGTTTTAAAACAGAATAAAGTGCAAGTAGATCTGTGCCGGATCACTCTGCGATGTGACAAAAACAGACAAAAAACATGTGACGAAAACAGACCTTGAAACCTTAACTAAGTAAGATTGATCTATTTTCATTTTAGTTAACAAAAGGAGAGATGATCAAATTGAGATGATTCTGTGAGGAATGGTCTAAAGTTAAGGATTGACTATTAAGATCAGCAATAAGGTTTTCACTCGTGTTTTTGTAAATCATTCCAGATCTATCTATATACAAGGCAGAGATAAATTTATTTTGAACATAAAAGAAATGTCCAAAGATAATGAGTTAGATTTTGTAAATCAGGTTGGGAAGCTTGAAATGAGGCATATGATCAGTACATTTTCTCATGTTGTATTGGTTGTGGGCAAACTTTGAAAGGCCCTACTGTGTAACAACATACTGGGAGGAATCTGAGAAATAAATTGTCTCCTGTAGCTCTGGTGGTTGTATGAATTTATATTAAGTAGTTAAAAGAGAAAATATATAATGCAATGCAGGATCTGCCAGTTACCAGTTCCTGAAGTCTGGCCAGTAAAATCTTTATACATGTAACAAATATCATTGGTAATGATTTATGAGCTGCTTTTGGATGATGTAAGGATTCGTCCAATAAAGTCACTTTGCCCACTGTAAAATAAATTAGGTTAGTTACGTATTTACTTGCGGTAGGCACTTGGAAAATATTTGAAGGTTTCAAACAATGTCCATTACAAACAGAATATTTGTATAAAACAGAACAAAATCTTACGATCCTCTAATATTTTTATTATTGATTTTTAATGAGTTTAACATTTGAAGCCACAAATATGCTTTGTTGGCATTTCAGATTAATTGAGGGCAGGCTGATTTGATTGTGTTAGAAGAATGAACATAGCACATTAAATGTCAGAATATGAGTGTTGGAATCGTGTATATTTGGATAAATATTTGTACAATGTCCTTTGATCAGTTACTTTTCTTTATTTACCTGATGCCATTGTAGCATAATTGTTGCAGTCATCTTAAGGCAATGTCATCAGAGTGAAAAGTTTGAATGTCACATGTTTACATAGACTGTGGAGGCGTTATGTGGATCATTTGATAGCGCATTTGTTAAGTTGCACAGGTATGATCCATGTCCCACTCCTATGCTGCAACAATGACCAACCATTATTCCTTTAATTGGAGATCAAAATTGGATTATTTTTGCAGAAATGCAATGTACAAATCCCAGTGAAACTAGAGGAGGAAATATACCTAATGTGGTCCTTATGCTGACTCGTACCTTAATGTGTGGTTGCATTAAGCTGTGATTAAATGCTGTGAATGTAAAGCTTCGTTACATGTTGGGATTCTATCTGTCTCCGGCAGTTGCAAAGGATGGCTCTAGCCCTGCAGGAAAAGAAGATTGTGAACCGTTTTAGACTGTCAAAGGTATTTGGCAAAATGACATCATCATCAGGACTTGCAAGTAAGATTTTACTCGGTGTGGGATGGAAATGTCATCCATCTCTTTCTGGGATGTTGAGCAAAGTATGCATTCTCTTGTGGAATGTGTTTGGCAAGGAAATTTAGAGAAAGGTATAGACAATAGACAATAGGTGCAGGAGTAGGCCATTCAGCCCTTCGAGCCAGCACCGCCATTCAATGCGATCATGGCTGATCACTCTCAATCAGTACCCCGTTCCTGCCTTCTCCCCATACCCCCTCACTCCGCTATCCTTAAGAGCTCTATCCAGCTCTCTCTTGAAAGCATCCAACGAACTGGCCTCCACTGCCTTCTGAGGCAGAGAATTCCACACCTTCACCACCCTCTGACTGAAAAAGTTTTTCCTCATCTCCGTTCTAAATGTTGGTCTTTAAGATTCTATTCCATGCAAACAGCGACGGACTTGGATGATTGTCAGCTCAATTGAAAGCCCTTTTTACTTAGGCCAAAGTTCACTGGTCTAGCACAAGGAACTGTTCTTGACCGAAAGTTGGAAGTTGGCACATTCTGACATCCCTCGTCTACTTGCTAAAGGGTACACTGAAGCATGGTGCAGCTATTGCAAAAAGCTGTACAGGGAAAGGCCACTGTTTGAGGCCCCACCTTTGTTGCACACCTATGGGCTGGGACCCATATTAAAATCGTTAACACTTTGCTCATTAAATATATTAAAAGGAAAAATTCATGTGATGATTTTTGCTCAATATATTTTGAAAAAAATGTCACTGTGATTGTGCTAGTCGCATACTTTTAATGCTGCTGTTTCAAAAATGGTTGAGAAATGCTCAGCAAATGTGTGTCAGGTAATCCTGTTTGATTGTACAGTTCAGAAATGGTTTGTTGATTATGCTGAACGTTCTTTAAAAATGAGGTCAAGGGTTAATTGTTAATTGCCACCGGCACTAGTCTTGGCACGGGAGACTGCATTATGACCACACCTAATTAGTGTGCTGCTTCAATTCTGCATTTACTTGAAGGCAAGCGCAGAATAAGGTTGCTCTTAATTATGGCGTTAACACTTCTATTTATGTAGCGTGCTTTATTATAGAATGCATGAGAAAATAAATATCTTAAAGGGTGACAAGATCCTGACCAAGTAGATGGGAGTTAAGGAACATGGAGATGCACAGAGGTGAATGGAAAGAAATTAATTCCAGTGAATGGAAGATCAGAAAAAAATAGTTGGAATTGCTGGCGAGGGTCTGAGGTTGTTTGAAAAGATAACTATTGGTTTTCCTTGCGTTTAACATGTGAAGGCTATCTCGTATTAGTATTGACTTTGCAGTTCCAGGGATTTGACACAGCTATGATAAATGGTGACATACTTTCACACAGACTTCCCACAATTGACTCCACCTACACTTCATGTATCACCAGATTCAGGGGCAGTTTCTCTGCAGATATTATCAGACAACTAAACAGTCCACTCCCCAGCTAGAGTGTAGTCCTGACCTCCCATCTACCCCATGGAGACCTTTGAACTATCTTTAATCGGACTTTATGTTGCACTAAATGCTGTATTCTTTATCTGTACACTGTGGACCGCATGATTGTAATCATACATAGTCATCGGCTGCATAGTACTGTGACAATACTATACTAAATAAAGATTTCATAAAGGAGCAACCTCCCCTCCCCAACACTGCAACATTACGACATTTGCGGCATGGTGGCGTAGCGCTAACACTACTGCCTTGTAGCGCCAGAGACCCGGTTTCGATCCTGACTAGGGGGGTTGTCGGTACGGAATATGTACCTTCTCCCGTGACCTGTGTGGGTTTTCCAGGAGATCTTCGGCTTCCTCCGACAGTCCAAAGACTTGCAATTTTGTAGGTTAAATGGCTTGGTATAAATGTAAAATTGTGTCAGGTTTGTGTAGGGTAGTGTTAATGTGCGGGGATAGCTGGTCGGTGTGGACTCGGTTGGCCGACTGGCCAGTTTCCATGCTATATCTCTGAACTAAACTAAAAATGAAGGTATCACAAAATGCTGGAGTAACTCAGCGAGTTCTCTGGAGAGAAGGAATGGGTGACATTTCGGGTCGAGACCCTTCTTCAGACTGATGTCGGGGGGCGGGACAAAGAAAGGATATAGGTGGAGACAGTGGGAGAACTGGGAAGGGGGAGGGGATGAGAGGGACAGAGGAACTATCCAGAGTTAGAGAAGTCAATGTTCATAACACTGGGCTGTAAGCTGCCCAAGCGAAATATGAGGTGCTGCTCCTCCAACCTGCAGTGGGCCCCACTATGACACTGGAGGAGGTCCTGCATTTGGTCTCGCCGATGTAGAGAAGTTGACATCTGTAACAGCAGATACAATAGATGAGGTTGGAGGAGGTGCAGATGAACCTCTGCCTCACCTGGAAAGACTGTTTCGGTCCTTCGATGGAGTCGAGGGGGGAGGTAAAGGACAGGTGTTGCATCTCTTGCGGTTGCAGGGGAAAGTGCCTGGGGAGGGGGTGGTTTGGGTAGGAAGGGACGAGTGGACCAGGAAGTTATGGAGGGAATGGTCTCTGCGGAAAGCAGAAAGGGGAGGAGATGGGAAGATGTGGCCAGTCGTGGGATCCCGTTGGAGGTGACGGAAATGTTGGGGGATAATTTGTTGGATACATTGGCTGATGGGGTGAAAGGTGAGAACAAGGGGGACTTTGTCCTTGTTACGAATGGGGGGGAGGGGGAGCAAGAGTGGAGCTGTGGGATATAGAGGAGGCCCTAGTGAGAGGAGGAGGGGAAGCCCCGTTTCCTAAAGAATGAGGACATCTCTGATGCCCTAGTGTGAAACACCTAATCCTTGGCACAGATGCGGCATAGACGAAAGAATTGGAAGTAGGGGATAGACTTTTTGCAGGAGACAGGGTGGGAAGAAGTGTAGTCCACATAGCTTTGGGAGTCAGTGGGTTGTAGTAGATGTCGGTCACTAGTCTGTCTCCTGTGATGGATATGGTGAGATCCAGAAACGGAAGGGAGATGTCGGAGATGGTCCAAGTATATTTAAGAGCGGGATGGAAATTAGTGGTGAAATGTATGAAGTCAGTGAGTTCTGCATGGGTACAAGAGGTAGCACCAATGCAGTTGTCAATTTAGCGGAGATAGAGTTCGGGGATGGGGCTAGTGTACGTTTGGAACAGGGATTGTTCGACGTACCTGACAAAGAGGCAGGCATAGCTAGGGCCCATGCGAATGTCCATGGCTATGCCTCAGGTTTGGAGAAAATGGGAGGAGTTAAAGGAGAAGTTGTTGAGGGCTGTTGAGGTAATTTTATCCAACGCCGGATCCACGGCCTCAACAAACGCTTCCTCACCTATCTCTTCGACTTAAACTAAAAATGAGCTCCTCTACAGCTGAAATTGACTTAGTAGTTCCAGTAACTGTTTTTCCAGCCTCTATATCCAGAAACGTCAAATGTCCTAAAAGGTATCCAAATCTGAGTTTAATTCTTACACATTCAGCTTCATTCTCATTGCTCATGCAACCTCCTTTAACCAATAAACGAAGAGTTAACATTTCTCCAGTTATTTCTCATCTGAACTCTGCTCACTTGAGATGAATTACTTGTATACACTGTGCTGACTTGAAAGCATGTCACCATTTATCATACCCATGGCAAAAATCCTGGAATTATAAACACAATACTCGTATGAGAGACACCACGTCCTGCAACATTGCAATGAGAATGGCTTACCACTACTGTCAAGAAGGCATCTGGAGCAATAAAAGCTGAGTTGCCAGTGAGGTCCATCACTTGATCATGGTTTTTATGGGCTTGTGTCTGCTGCTCAAGGCCATAAAATATTTTCTCAGAACCCATCTTTCAGCTTTTCTTTTTAGTAATCCAAGCTTTTTAAAAGAAAAATACAGGGAATGCTTAAAATATGCATTGGGGAGCAAAAAAAGTTAATGCCCATTCATCAGAACTATCCTCTCCTTTCATGGATCAGCATTAACATTGATGTATTTTTTATTTCTAAAGTGCCTTTGGGTATTTTCTCTTTGGATAAATGCAGGTTTGTAATTTTATATAACAGCATTTAATAGTAGCATGATTTGTAAAGCAGCCATATTTTTTTAAGAGTTAAGTATTCAAAGGATCTGAACTTGGAATGTGTGGATGAGGCATAACACACAACAACTTCACTACCTATGAACTGAAGCTGTTCCTGTGTTCTTTTGTTTACTTTATTTTTTTCCTGAATTTATTGGCATAGCATGTGAATAATTATAATTCCATTCTGTATGCTTTCCATTCTTCAAATAATATAAAATGAAATTATGTAACAAGACATGAAAACTAAACTATCTTAACTAGCAGGGTCATATTGCACTGCTCATTCGAGTCTTTCTCGGTATCTCTGAGGCCTAATTAATGCTGAACAATAATTCTATGGCTCAAGATAAGACAACATTTATTTCTGAAAGGAAATTTTGTTTGACAAATTTGTTGGAGTTTAAAGATGGTAGAATACACTTGGAAGGACCAGTAGATGTGGTATATGCTTGGATTTTCACAAAGCTTTTTACAAATTCCCACATAACAGGTTAGTGTGCAAAATTATGGTGGCACGGTAGCGCAGCGGTAGAGTTGCTGCTTTACAGCGAATGCAGCGCCGGAGACTCAGGTTCGATCCTGACTACGGGTGCTGTACTGTATGGAGTTTGTACGTTCTCCCCGTGACCTGCGTGGGATTTCTCCGAGATCTTCGGTTTCCTCCCACACTCCAAAGACGTACAGGTATGTAGGTTAATTGACTGGGTAAATGTAAAAATTGTCCTTAGTGTGTGTAGGATAGTGTTAGTGTGCGGGGATCACTGGGCGGTGCGGACTTGGTGGGCCGAAAAGGTCTGTTTCCGCGCTGTATCTGAAATATGAAATTTAAAAAAATAATACCACTCCAAAAATGGGGACTGCTGTAATCAGTGCTACTGGTATCAGCTGCTCACAGCATACATCAATGATTTGGATGAAAGAACCAAACATAACATTCTGAAACTTCATGACTATGCTAAAGTGGACTGAGGTATTCTAGCCATGTTCCTGAGAAAAAAATAACATGAAATGAGTTAAATGACTGCAAGCATGATGAATGGAAATTTCAAATGCTAAAATCAGAAAATGTGTTCTGGGAGTGTTCCTGGCGAGCAGTGTGGCTGGGAGTATTCCCGGTGAGTGGGCTCAAGGCCTCCAGTAGGCCCAGCTCGCCCGCCGGGGACATGGGACCCATCGAAGCTACCACATCAGAGCGGTCGAAGCTCCTGCGGCTTGGAGCTCCCGAAGCCGGTCTCTAACCAGGGACTGCGAGCTCCACGATGTTAAAGTCCACAAGGTCTGATGTCGCTATCTCCAAATACCTTTTTCTCAATCGACCAAAGGCTGTGCTGATGCATTGGAGATGATGGTGAATTCTATCATCAGTGTTACAGTGTACTTGTTGCTTCACAGATATTTTCGTTAAATTCAAAGGAACAACAGAAGAGACAGATTTTGCATTTCATTTAAGGAAGTATGTATGTTTCAAAATTCAGGCTAAATACTGGCTCCAATTTCTTTACCAAACTCACGGGACTTGGTGTCAGCATCTCTGCAACTGATCCTCGACTTCCTGACCAACGGGCCCCAATCAGTGAGGATAGGGGACAAATCATCCTCTACGGTAATCCTCAAGGAGATAGTGATCGACTTCAGGAAGTGAAGCAGTACACAAGCCCGTTTGCATTGACGGCGCAGAAGTTGAGATGGTTGAAAATTTCAAATTCCTAGGAATCAATACCACCAACAACTTCTTGACGAACCATAATGAAGCAACGACGAAGAAAGCACACCGATGCCTCTACTTCCTTGGAAGGCTTAGGAAGTTTGGCATGTCCCCTACAACTCTCACCAACTTCTAAACAAGCACCATAAAAAGCATTTTTTCAGGATGCATCACAGCTTGGTTTGGGAATAGCTCCATCCAATTTCTCAAGTAATTGCAGCGAATTGTAGACACAGCCCAGACCATCACACAAACCAACCTCCCTTCTATTGAAGGTAGACACAAAATGCTGGAGTAACTCAGCGGGTCAGGAGGCATCTCTGGAGAGAAGGAATGGGTGACGTTTCGGGTCGAGACCCTTCAGACTGATGTCAGGGGAGTGGGTGGGATAGAGATAGAATGTAGTCAGAGACAGTAAGAGTCCGGGGGGGGGAAGGGGGGAGGGAGGTGGGGGGGAGGAGGGTGAGGGGGGAGTTTGGGGTGTGAGGGGGGGGGGGGTGGGTAGGACATGGACCGTTGTGATTTGCTGTTGAAGACCACTGAAGCAAGTATGTCTTCAATGAAATTAGGTATGTGCAGTTTTAAATGAAACTCTTTCTTCATAACATAGTCATAAATTTTATGACCATTTTTCTTTTGTACCAAGAGAATTGGGATGTATAAGGAAAACATAGAAAAACAAAACAAAACAAAATTTTCTTTGTGTTGTAAAACGTATTTCTGTTCAATAACCTTTCTATAAATAGCAGAATATACTCATGATAGGCCTGACATTGTACATGTGGTCTAAGACTGTTGGAAATAATAGTCATTTTTCATACCTAAATGTAGCCCAACGTGTATGCGCATTTGGCGTGCATACTTCTTTTTGCTGAAAAGTTGCATTACGTGCCATATTATGAATTTTGATATAAAATTCTGAATTTTGGACATCAAAATTATGAATTTGTAAAATCAAATGTTGGGAGGTCTGTCTACCTCATTGGTGACCCTCAGACGATCCTTGATCGGACTTTGCTGGTTTCACCTTGCACTAAACGTTGTTCTCCTATCATGTATCTATACACTGTAAATGGCTCGATTGTAATCATGTATTGTCTTTCTGCTGACTGGATAGAACACAGCAAATGCTTTTCACTGTACCTCGGTGCACGTGACAATAAACTAAACTGAACTGAAATGGTGCTTAGTGTCATACAGCGGGGAAACAGGCCCTTTGGCCCAACTTGCAAAAGCTGACCAATATGCCCCATCAACACTGGTCCCACCTGACTGTGTTTGGCTCATTACCCTCGAGGCTTATCCTACCCATTTACCTGTCCAAATGTTTTTTAAATGTTGTGATTGTATCTACCTCAATTACCCGCTCTGGCTGCTCATGTACTTGCCTCCCTTTGTATTAAATATTTCCCCCCCCCCTCACCTTAAACCTATGTCCTCTGGTTCTCGATTCGCCTACTCTGGTGAAGAGACTCTGCATTTGCCCTATTTATTCCTCATGATCTTGTGTGCCTTGATGAGATCACCACTCACTTTCCTGCACACCAAGGAATAAAGTCCTAGCTAGCTCAAACTCTTCAGATAGCTCAGGTTCACAAGTCCTGGCAACATCCTTGTAAATCTTCTTTGAAACCCTTTCCAGCTTAACGAGATTTTTTCTTTAACAGTGTGACCAAAACTGACCATATTACTCTAGTCTAGTCAAGTCAAGTTTATTTGTCACATGCACATACACGATGTGCAGTGAAATGAAAGTGGCAATGCCTGCGGATTGTGCACAAAAAAGAATTACAGTTACAGCATATAAATAAAGTTAATACAGTTAATACAGAGTGTGATGTGTCTTGTACAAGCTACCTTTTTTTTTTTAATATCAAAAAATACTTTATTCAAGTAATAAATATTTACAAAACATCTTTTCAACAATTCCATCCGACATTTCCGGAGGTTATTGTACAAGTTACCACTTCTATACTCAATACTCTTGACTGATGAAGGCGAATGTGCTGAAAGCCTCCTTGACCATCCAATCCAATTATGTCACTTTTAAAGAACTATGTAGTTGCACTCCTAGAACCCTCTGCTCTACAATACTCCCCAGAGCCTTGCCATTCATTGTAAAGGGCCTTCACTGGTTGGACTTCCCAAAATGCAACATCTCACACTTCTCAGTATTAAATTCCATCAAACATTCCTCAGCCCACTTCCCAATCGATCAAGATACTGCGGCAATTTTTGACAACTATCTTCACTATCTACAATGCCACCCATTTTAGTGTAATCTGCAAATTTGCTAATCATGCCTTGTATATTTTCATTCAAATCATTGATATAAATGACAAACATTAATGCGCACAGCACTGAACCCTGAGGCACATCACTAGTCACTTCTTTGAAGGGTTAAACACAATGCTTTAAAGCTATCTGTAAACTTTGAGGTTATGGCAGCATGACTTGCGACAGAAAGCTATTTGTCACAAAGACAGGAGTTGTAATAGTTCTTGTTCAAAGATTTTATCTTGTAAAACTGCACTTGTACATTTTGTGTCAGAAGCCTGTGTAAGATTTTCCTCCTGTCCATCATTGGCACAGCTTGAATTTTCACTTTTAATACTCCAGTCACATGGAGATATCTGTAAAAATCTGTTTTTCAAAAATCTTGAAGATTTTTTGATAAAACCACTAAATGTTACAAGGGATACAACACAAGCAAACACATTTTAAGGTTATGCAAAAATCAAGGATAGGGTGATAAATTTAGTATTCCTGATTTCTCTCCATTTAAAAATTATTGTACCTTGTAACTTTCGCTTAATAACTTCATGTTCCCTAACTAAATTCCATCTGCACCATTTTTCCGCGAGCATATCCTGTCTCGGGCTAAACTATGTTAAATGTATATAAATGGTAAATATGTAACTCCAGTTTAACACGTTATCCTTGAAGCTGATTAAACATTACTTAAACACCTGTTCCTACAATTGTATCAGTTGATTCATATTCACTTTTCTTAACGAGAGTGCATCTCCAATCCCTGAAAATGTTTTTCTTGCTTGAACTATTTGCACTTATTTCTCTTATTTGCACTTACTTTCGCCAGTTTTAATTTTGTTGGCTGGAAATTTGTAAAGAGCTGCTGCTTTTATAATATAAAGCTCAATTAATGCTAGGATCGGTTTGTTACTTTCAGCAACTTGATGTGTGCAAATTAATGATAATAATAGATATTTTAGCAGACAACAGATGTCCAGTTTGGCTTAATTATTTTACTGCTGTTACATATTTTACTTTTGGCAATATACAGTAATAAACCTCTTTTCGATTGGAACGATCTGCTCCATTTACAGCCACAGCATGAAAGTTAATTTACTTTGGGGTAGCATTTCTTGCCATCTATGATTGTCTACCTCCACCTCGTTGCTGTTTCTGCAAATTCTGAGTCTATTTAAATCCACTGTGGGTATGTTCCTTCCTATCTCTGTAACGTTCTTCAATCCTTTGAGATAGCTCTATGATGTGGCCATTGTGGAAACGTGGTTGCAAGATGGACACGGCTGGCAACAACTGTCTGGTGTTTTGTTAATTTAGACATGATCGAGATGGAGGTAAAAGAGATGGAGTTGTTTACTAATCAGGGAGACCAGAGGGTTTGCCCACTGATGTGATATGGATGGAGGTTGTGAATTTGGTCAAAAAGACTCTCACGGTGGCACTCGGAGGACATTCTGGAGAGTTCGTCCACTGGTGCAATATGGGTGGATTTTAGATTTTTTAGATTTAGAGATACAGCGCGGAAACAGGCCCTTCGGCCCACCGAGGCCGCGCCGCCCAGCGATCCCCGCACATTAACACTATCCTACACACACTAGGGACAATTTCTACATTTACCCAGTCAATTAACCTACATACCTGTACGTCTTTGGAGTGTGGGAGGAAACCGAAGATCTCGGAGAAAACCCACGCAGATCACGGGGAGAACATACAAACTCCGTACAGACGGCGCCCGTAGTCGGGATCGAACCTGAGTCTCCGGCGCTGCATTCGCTGTAAGGCAGCAACTCTACCGCTGTGTCACCGTGCCGCCCTAAATCCCAGGTTATTAAGTGAGGCAAGAGAGGAGATTGCAGGAGGCTTGACAAAGATCTTTGCATCTTCGCTACCTGCAGCTTAGGTCCTGGAGAACTGGAGAGTAGCTAATGTTTTAAGAAGGAACTGCAGATGCTGGTTTAAACCGAAGACAGACACAAAAAGCTGGAGTAACAGCGGATACAATAGTGGCATTTTAGCGGTGTTTAGTACAGACACTTTGGGCTGAAGAGCCTGTTCTTGTGCTGAACTGTTCAATGTTCTATGCTCTATCTATGTTTCTCCAATTCCAACACCTTGATCATTTGACACATGAATTTCACTGCCAAAAAAAGTCATCTTTCCATCGCTGTATCAATCCTTATTGCCTCTGGATCTATCTGGATCCTCTCCTCTGGTATCATATTTTCTTTGAAATGCTGATGCGATGTGCTTGTGGTTGCTTGGTTACAATAAGCAGGCAAAGCATTACATTCTCGCATTATATAAAGGATGGATAAAACAAATAAATAGTACCTAAACAATTTTAAGGACATTTTCAAAGATAGGGAATGAAATTAATATGAAGTGTGAGAGAAATTATTTGACAGAGATTTGTCACACCAGTAAACATTTATTTGCATCGGAATGAACTCATTAGTTTGTAAGTTTAATGGGCGCCTGTTCTTCCATGTACAGTGAAATTCTGGAGTAGCAGGCTTTACATTTCTGATTTTCTTTTCTGGACACATCTGCAAGTGTACAGTGGAGAGCATACTGACTGGTTGCATCATGACCTGTTTGGAATTCAAATGCTCAAAAACAAAGGAGAATGTCGAAAGTGAGGCATTGGCCGATCCATCACCGGTGCTGACCTCCTCACCATCTAAGGGATCAACAGGAACTGCTGAGTTAAGAAGACAGGTAAGATTGTCAAAGACCCATGGCACCCTGTCCACACTCTTCCCATTGCTTCTATCAGGAAGAAGGTGCAGAAGACTGATAGCTGTTACCTTCAGCTTCTCATCAATCATCAGGTTCTTGGATCAAATGATGTTGTGACATTTCGGCTTGGGACCCATCTTCCTGTTCTCCAGAAATGCTGCCTGACCCGATGAGTTACTCCAGCACTTTGAGTCCTTTTTGTGCAAACCAGCATATGCAATTCTATGTTTCAATACTAATCAATTTATTTTTCTGGTTCAAATAAACATTTTTGTTTCTTGTTGCTATTGCTAGGAGAGCATATCCCATCTGTAATTAAGTAACCATGAGCTTTGTTATTAAATTCATTGTTCTTAAAAGTGATTTTTTAAAAAACTGACAGCACCTATGTGCTGATAACCTGGTATGAATTCCTATTCTCTGATATTGCCTCCACAGCAATGAATCATCCATGGCTTGGTGTTGCGAGGCTGCTGGGGCGAACAGTGTAGCCATTAACTTATCAAGATGTAGTGGCCGGATGGTAGGGGAGCTGATGGGAGGAGCTCGCGGCTGCTGGCATCGGCGCCTTTTTTAACGTGAAACCACATAAAGTGCTGGAGTAACCCGGCTGACTGAATCGGTCTGAAGAAGGGTCCTAATGTCACATATCTATGTTCTCCAGAGATGCTGAGTTATTCCAGCACTTTATGTCCTTTTGTGTATTCAACATCATCTGCAGTTCTTTGTTTCAACTATATACAATAATAATACCTTACTTGGTTATAGCGGACAATTGGTAATTACGGACATTATCCCTCCCCGCCTACCTATGGTCCATTATGACAAGGGTTTACTGTAATTTTCAATGATTGAGAGATTTGTTTTGCACTTCCTTTGGCTACTGTTATCTCCATAACAATGTGTTGGTGTATCACTTCTAAAGCATATTACATCTATCTATATTGTAGTACTAAAACTCCTCCTGTATGTATGTTGTTCCAGAAATACAGCCAAAACGGTACACGATAGCGCAACAATCTTAGGGGCACCTTACTTACCATTGGCCTACAGTTTGCAGTAGCAAGTTTTGTTCAAATTGTTATATTTTAAAAGTTATTCACTTTTTGAACTTTAATAAATCGCTCCCACTTGCCGTGGTGGCAGCCACGTCTGCACAGTTATACTTCCGTGTTCGGCGTCACAATGGGAACCCAACGGGTCATATATGAGATCGCCAATTTGATCAAATACGGCGTCTCAACGGGGGAGGGTTTCCGGGCCCGGTGGCGGTGTGCCTGCGCAACAATGCTGGGAAGACCGGCGCCGGTCCCGGCGTGCCCCACGCCTGACCTTCCTCCCGTGGTGCAGCGAGAAGGTGAAAGAAGATAGCCACCAGCAGGAGGAACATGGGGCAGCACCTTGCGGCCACTCTCCTACAGCTGGCCGCCGGGGCCCGGGGTCAGTGGCTCCCTCTCCCCTTTCCTCTCCCCCCCCCCCCCCCCTCGCCCGCCCCCACTGTCACAACGAGGACCCAATGGGTCCATGGGTCTTCTAGTATATTTCTAAAAAATGCTTCATGTTTAATTGCCAATCTGACTGGGGCAGTGATTTCTCTTAAATATTGTAATATAATGTGTAGATGAGTAGAGGTCTGCAGCCAACCAAAGGTTGAACATTTGTATATGCATATTTTTATGTGACTGCATGTGGAATAAAGCTTGATGAAGTTTAATGCCAAGCTTCAAAGATTTGTTCTGCCAGCCATTAATCTGAATTATTTATGAGTTGACTTCAGAAATTGCCCTTTCATAAAGAACTTGGATTACAAGTGAGTGATTTGAGAAATTTGAGGTGTGGATTTACTAAATTATGCATCAGCTTTTTCCAGAAAATGTTAATAAAATCAAATCATTTTTTTCTCTCACAATATTTTGATGCAGGGAGTGCTGGAGTGAAGCATCTTGCAGCATGCTTTGCTAATCTTGCCCTTTAGCTCAAAATATTTGGGCTGCAGGTTGGTGAAGGTGCAAGTTGCTAATGTAATGGGATAAGCACAAATAGGGACCTAAAAATGCAAGAATAAGTAACAATCAAAATTCTTTGCTCATAAATTGTACGGATTGAAAATGGAAAGAAAATATTGTAGAAGAATAAATGATGAAGAGTGAAGAGCACAAATGTAATCATCATGAAAACAAATGGGTTTAAATCTCAAAGAATAAGATTAATATTGGCAAGGCATAAACTTGACAGTTTCTAGTTGGATGACATTAAATAATGAATTTGATCCTTGCAATGAATTCTATGGTGAATGAAGCACGGATGATTTAACAATACAAATGTAATATTTTGTCGTGATAATGCAATTTCTGAAAATAGTTTAATGGGTTGCATTTTTAGATCATCCAATCCTGCTTTTCAAAATCGGTGCGATAACTTCTACAAATATAACCGTTGCTTTACAAATGTTTCCTCAAAGCTTTTGTAGAGAATTTGAGGATCTTGATGATTGTGATGTAATGTCACATTTATGATGATGATATATTTAGGTCTGGATTTCCATATGAAAACTACCATTGCTGCAGGAATGGTAGGTGCTACTTGGCAAATTCCCTCATGGTGCAGGCTGCAGTCACATTTCAGTGATAGCGGAAGGAGTGAATCCTGAAGGTGGTGGATGAGATGCTGCTTTAGTTGATGAATTGCCTTTTTTTAAATGCTAGATCGAACTATGTTTATCCAATTCGGTGAGAATATACTCCATCCAGATTTGCAGGTATTGGTAAAGTTATAATCGTCAATTGTGATTACATCAAGTTATGTGATGAGTCATCATGGTGAACATCAATTGAAATGTGTTAAATGTTAATATTATTATACCACCTTCAGATTTTTCTCTGTAAAGCACACCAAACTAACATGGAAATACATGAGATATACTGCTCAAACAAAATGTAAATAGTGCATGGTAGACACAAAATGCTGGAATAACTCAGCAGGACAGGCAGCATCTCTCGAGAGAAGGAATGGGTGACGTTGACCTGAAACTTCATCCATTCCTTTCCCCCAGAGATGCTGCCTGTCCCGCTGAGTTATTCCAGCATTTTGTGTCTACTTTCGATTGAAACCAGCATCTGCAGTTCTTTCCTGCACATGTAAATAGTGCACGCAGGTTGATTTGGTAGCATTTGACTTCAAAGTATGTTTAGATGTTGTAATATTTTTTGTTGAAGGTGATAAAATATTCAGACTAATTTTTAATCTTTACTTGATCAGAGATGCAGAAATTAAATTGTTGATCTTTCAATAATATAGTACAGTAATCCAATCTGATTAAACAAAGATGGGGGGAAATGGACACAACTGCTGGAGTATCTCAGCGGTTTAGGCAGCATCTCTGGAGGACATGGAGAGGTGAAGTTTTGGATCAGGTCTCTTCTTCAGGTCCTCTTTTAGGAGATGAGAAAACATTTCTTCACACAGAGAGTGGTGAGTCTGTGGAATTCTCTGCCACAGAAAGTAGTTGAGGCCAGTTCATTGGCTATATTTAAGAGGGAGTTAGATGTGGCCCTTGTGGCTAAAGGGATCAGGGGGTATGGAGAGAAGGCAGGTACAGGTTACTGAGCTGGATGATCAGCCATGATCATATTGAATGGTGGTGCAGGCTCGAAGGGCCGAATGGCCTACTCCTGCACCTATTTTCTATGTCTATGTTTCTATGTTCAGATTGATTGTGGTGGGTGGGGAGAAAGCTGGAAGGGAGATGGGAGCAGGGCAATGCCTGGCAAGTGATAGGTAGAGTCAGGTGAGGGGGGAGAGGTTTGATAGGCAGATGGTTGGACAAAGGCCATAGATGAAAAGACAAAAATTGAGGATAGAAGATGCGTGTAAAGTGAACCCAGAGGAAGGAATAGAGGGAGCAGATATGGGGATGTGTTACATCCTGCTTTTTCAAGCGCTGTGGAGAGGTTTATAGTGGTTTAGATAAACTGAGATGCTGTTTCTGACATTTGGACACAGGGAATATGATAAGGAGAGCAAATCAATTTTTTTAAGGTTAAGTCTTAGGAGATTATTTAGTTTTATTCTGGTGTTAGAGATTTTAAGGAGAATCTTAGCATAAAGACCTGAGGTAAGCTCTTTGCAGCACTGTTAAGAATATCGTGTGGGATGCAAAATTAGATGTTGTATGTCAGTTCATGGGGTGATGGAAATGTGATGTTGAAGTGCTGGATGAGGATTTGATGACGTGACTGTTCTGGTATACACCACTAAGTTGACAGTGGATAGAAAAACACCTGTTGTATGGAAGAGCAAAGAGGTTATGGTAGGAGGCTTTGGAAGAGAAGAAAAATCTAATCTTTGTGCCTCCACCAGGCAAAATCTGGTCTGATACATTGTTGTATGCACTGACAACCTCCAAATGTCTGTTAAGGCTATCCATATTTCTGCTCTGGGATAGTTTTTAACTCTGTGGCAATCATAAAATGTAGATGTTAAATAAAGACCAGGAGCTTGATTTGGACATATTTGAAGTGAGATATAACCTATGAATTGAATATGGATTTAGAAATAGGAAAGGGATTGTACAATTAAGAATTGGATAAATAATGATCCAGACCTCCCAACCCTTCCGAATTTGGTGGAAAGTTTCCGCTCTCTTATTTCATTTCCGCCATTCCAATTTTGCCTCACATTTTTCTGCAAAAACATGCCTCGCCCCGCCATTGGCCCGGCCTCGCCGCTGTACTCGCCTCGCCTCGCCGCTGGCCTGGCCTCGCAGCTGTACTCGCCTCGCCTCGCCGCTAGCCTGGACTCGCCTCGCCACTGGCCCGGCCTCGTCGCTGTACTCGCCTCGCCGCTTACCCGGCCTCGCCGCTAGCCTCGCCTCGCCGCTGGTCTCGCCTCGCCGCTGGTCTTGCCTCGCCACTGGTCTCGCCTCGCCGCTGGCCTTGCCTTGCCGATGGTCTCTCCTTACCTCGCCGATGGTCTCGCCTCGCCGCACCTCGCCCGGCCTCGCCTTGTCGCTGGCCCGGCCTCCTCTCGCTGCTGGCCTCGCCTCTCGCCGCTGGCCCGGTCTCGCCACTCGCCTCGCCTCACCTCGCCGCTCGCCCGGCCTCGCCGCTCCCCTTACCTTGCTGCGGAGCGTGAGGCCCTTTGATGTTGAGAGGCGATGGGGGGATTAGGGTGCGGGGGAGTGGGAGTGGGAGGAGGGAGTGGGGGTCAGGGGGGTGGAGGAAGGGAGGGGGAGAGTGGCGTTGGGAGGGGAGTGGGGAGGGGTGGGGGAGTGGATTTGGGGGCAAAGGGGGGAGGGGTGGGGGGTTGTATGGGGTAGGGGGGTTTGGGGGGAAGTAGGGGGGGGTGGGAGGGAGTAGGGTTGGGGAGGACATGGTCCGTTGTGATTTGCTTTTGAAGACCACTGGAGCAAGTATGTCTTCAATTATTAGGCAGTTTTTTAAAAGAAACTCTTTCTTCATAACTTAGTCATACATTTTATGACCATTGTTCTTTTATTCAATACCAAGAGAATTGGGATGTGTAAGGAAAAAGCAAAATAGAAAAAACAAAACAATTTTTTCTCTGTTGTAAAAGGTATTTCTGTTCAATAACCTTTCTGTAATAGTAGAATACACTCATGATAGGCCTGACATTGTACATGTAGTCCAAGAACTACAGACTATTGGAAATAATAGTCGTTTTTCACACGTGAATGTACGCGCATTTGGCGTGTATACTTTTTTCTTTGCTGAAAAGTTGCATAACGTGCCATATTATGAATTTTGATGTAAAATTCTGAATTTGTAAAATCAAATGTTGGGAGGTCTGAATGATCTGGCCGGCCTGCTGATCACTTAAGTGCTGGAGGATCTTGGCAGGCCAGGCAGCATCTGTGCAGGGAAAAAAGACAGGTGACGTTTCAGATTGAGACCCTTCATCAGGTGAAGATGGGTTCCAACTGTAAATATCGTCTCTCCTTTCCTTCCACACCACAAATGGTGCCTAATCCACTGAGTTATTCCAGCACTTTGGTTTTTGCAAGTTTACAGCCCCTGCTCTCTAATGTTTCTATTTTGTTTTTAAATATTATCTCATGCTTGCAAGCTCAGAAGTTATAATAGTTCAATTAATTTTAGAGTAAAAGGGAATCGCTTTCAGACCTCCCCAAGCAATTTATGGTCAATTAAATATTTTGAAATGTTGACATTGTTATCATTGCAGAAAGCAGGGCGGCACGGTGGCGCAGCGGTAGAGTTGCCGCCTTCCAGGGAATGCAGCGCCGGAGACCCGGGTTTGATCCTGACTACGGGTGCTGTTTGTACGGAGTTTGCAAGTTCTCCCCGCGACCTGCGTGGATTTTCTCTGAGATCTTCGGTTTCCTCCCACACTCCAAAGACGTATAGGTATGTAGGTTAATTGGCTTGGTAAAATGTAAACATTGTTCCTAGTGGGTGTAGGATAGTGCTAATGTGCGGGGGTCGCTGGTCGGCGTGGGCCCAAAAGGGCCTGTTTCCGCACTGTATCTCTAAGCTAAAATGTGACCATCAAATAGTGCAGAGAAAGTTTCCATTAGAGTAACATGTTGTCTAGATAATCTGTGTGAGCATCTCTTTCAAACCCCATTCTTGGAGATGCATCCATGTACAACCTCATTCGCTATTCCATTATTGTACTTTAATATTCTGTTGCACTACTTGGATTTTGCCCTGCAATCTTATAGCATTATACTGTTGTTGTATTTATTGATGTTTCTAACATTATTGTACATACACTGTTTACTCTGGGAACTTAATGTCAACAAAGAATTTCATTTCACCTTGGTGTATATGACAATGAACTCATCTTCATATCATATCATATCATATACATACAGCCGGAAACAGGCCTTTTCGGCCCTCCAAGTCCGTGCCGCCCAGTGATCCCCGTACATTAACATTATCCTACACCCACTAGGGACAATTTTTACATTTACCCAGCCAATTAACCTACATACCTGTACGTCTTTGGAGTGTGGGAGGAAACCGAAGATCTCGGAGTAAACCCACGCAGGTCACGGGGAGAACGTACAAACTCCTTACAGTGCAGCACCCGTAGTCAGGATCGAACCTGAGTCTCCGGCGCTGCATTCGCTGTAAAGCAGCAACTCTACCGCTGCGCTACCGTTCCTTGTGATGGACTCACATGTTTTTGGTGTTAAATAACATTTTATTGAACTGCTATATCCCCTTTTTCGAGCCTGACCTCCAAAACTACGTACATACCTTACAGATATCACCATTCAATATGGCCATGGCTTATCCACGAGGCTGTCCTCAATCTTTCTTCTGGGCCAGTTCCCCAATTCCTTCACATTCTCAATCATAGAAAATGTTTATCTATCTTCCCTTTACATATAATTAATGTTCTGGTCTCCACCATCCTTGGGGCAGAGAATTCCAGACATTCACCACCCTCTGAGAGATAGTATGTACCCCAGCTGTAAAAGGTAGTGTCCTTAATAGTACGTACCCCAACTGTAAAAGGTAGTGTCCTTAATTTACTGCAGTCCCCTTGTTTAACTATCTGAGAAACCAAAGTCTGGCAGCACAGCTATCTCACGATGCCAGAGACCTGGGTTCAACCCTGACCTCGGCCACTGTCTCACTGTCTGTGTGCAGTTTGCTCGTTCTCCCTGAGACCACGTGGGTGCTCCGGGTTCCCCCACAACCCAAAGACGCGCGGGTTTGTAGGTTAATTAGCCTCTGTAAATTGCCCCATGTCTTTAAAGACATTTAAAGACAGCTTCTTCCAACTTCGAACCATAGCTAAAATCAAACCTTTCCTCCAATTCGACGACACAGAAAAAATCATTCACGCTTTCATTTCCTCCCGCCTAGACTCCTGCAACTCCCTATACACTGGGATCAGCCAATCTTCCCTGTCCCGCCTGCAACTGGTCCAAAACGCCGCAGCGAGACTCCTGACGGGTACCCGTAAAAGGGACCACATCACCCCGATTCTGGCCTCTCTCCACTGGCTCCCTGTACGGTACAGAATCAACTTCAAGCTCCTCCTATTCACATATAAAGCCCTAAATGGACATTCCCCCCCTACATCAAAAATCTTCTAACCCACCTCTCTAACTCCAGGTCCCTCAGGTCGGCCGACTTGGGGCTACTCACTATCCCGCGGTCTAGGCTTAAGCTCAGGGGTGACCGCGCTTTTGCGGTTGCAGCTCCTAGACTGTGGAACAGCATCCCTCTCCCCATCAGAACTGCCCCCTCCATCGACTCCTTTAAGTCCAGGCTCAAAACCTATTTCTACTCCCTAGCGTTTGAGGCTCATTGAGGAGGCGCTGTGAACTGTTTGCGTGCTACTGTATGTTTCATTTTTTCCTTAGTACCTAATCAGATGTACAGCACTTTGGTCAACATGGGTTGTTTTTAAATGTGCTATACAAATAAAATTGACTTGACTTGACTTGACTTAAAGAGTGGACGTGAAAATGGGATAACATGAACCAGTGTGAACGGGTAGGCATGGACTTGGCAGGCCGTGACATCTCGTTCTACCACTCTCTGCTAATGGAGGGCCCAAGGCCTGAAATGTTCCTCTCCCCATAGCTGCTGCTTGGCCCACCGGTTGTTCTTGATGTTTGTACAGGACACTGATCCCTGAATATCCCTCCATGCCAGCCTCAGCACATTTCCATAGCTTCCAGCAGACCACTTCCATTCAACAGAACAGCAGGTGCTCAAGTTGATCTGATCTAATAATTACAGGACTGAATATAACCACACTATTCTTCGAGATAAATCAATGAGATCATTTGCGAGAGGACAATGTAGACTTGAATTAACACCTTTTGGGAAAGACGTATCTTTTGCAGCTGCATTGGTACCTAGTTATCTTACTTTGAGAGTCTTGGAAGTGTGACCTGAACCCAGAGCTTTACAACTGGATGTAAAAACACATAATGGGTTGGGTAGCATGTGTGGAAGTAAATTCACCGACAACTTTTTAGGTCAAGATTGTTTATCAGATGGTAGTAGAGGAGAGCTAGCTGGTAGAAAGGGGGAAGGGGTGGGGCAAGTGCTATCAATGATAGGTGGATCCAGATGAGGAGGTATTAATCAAATGGATGAGTCAGGTGGGGGAGAGAAGGATGGAAATGGTAACTGAGGCTGGAGACGATAAAGTGAAGAGTCAAAAGGGTATGGATGATGGAATCTGATAGGAAGAAAGGTGGGGAGTGAAATTTAAAAGCTGAAGGAGGAACAGGAGTGGGAACAAAAATATGGAATCCTGAGTAGTGAGAGGTGGAAGAGGACAGGATGAAGGTTGTGGAGAAAGGGAAACTGGTGATGTGGACTGAGGCACTGGAAAGAAAGGTGAGGGTGGGGTGGAAACTGGGTAGATGAAAGGGGTTTACCTGAAATTATTAAAGAATTCAACATTCATGCTTTTGAGTTGTCGGCTACCCATGAAGTGCTGTACTTCTAACCTCACTCTGGCAGTGAAGGAAGCTGGGAGAAGACTGTTGGTATGGGAAGGGGAATTAAAATGACTGGCCACTGGGAGCTCCAGCTGGCCCTGAAGGACAGAGCACGTGTTCGGTGATGCTGGGCCCAAACCTCTCCTGCATTGGTGCTGCGACCTCTCCTTCCCCCCCTCCCCTTGAGAGAGATTTTCTCATTTCTAACTTTTGGGAGAAGATACAGGAATGTCCGGACATTCAAACAAGAACAGCTTCTTCCTCACTGTTATCAAACTCCTTCACCTCTTTGACATTTCATTCTCTGAGGTACTGCCATATACTCTTACTTTAAATTCTACCTCATTTGGTCATTCCATGATTGCACTTTAGTATTCTTTTGGACTATTTCAGATTGCACTATTCTGCTACTTTAATCTGGTGTTGTTCTTATCATTACCACATATACCATTTACTCCATGAGGTTCATGCGAACAAGGAATTTCATTGCACCCTGGCGTATATATGAAAAACAAATCCGAATCAGAGGTTATTTTGAAGCTCAAAGAATAGATCCACTGCAGCTGGAGCTGTACGACAAATTTTGGTAACCGCATTATAGAAAGGACATGAAATATTTAAAGGGAGGAACTGGACAGATTTAGAAAAATTGTCCTGAGATAAAGAAAGCAGAGAAAGTTGAGTAGTAATTAGAAAATGTTCCAAATCAAAAATTTCAACGAAACGAATGCTGAATTTTCTTTATTGTTGCATGATAGACACAGATAATTGGTGCTAGAAAAACAGGATCGACAAGAGGGAAAATATTTTCATACAATGTCAATTTACTCGACAGTGAGGGAAAGTAGATTTGTATGTTGTTTTCAAAACAAAATCTCTTCCAGTGTAAATACATTTTTAATGGCGTGAAAAATCTTTCTCACTTCAAACCACTGCTGCAGCACTGAAACTATACTTTCAATAGGAAGAGCCTCATTCTTTTGCACCGTAATTATTTATCGAGTATTTTCCTCGTTGTTATTTTTCTCTCCTTATCCCAATTTTCCTTCTGCTTTCTTCATTTTGTATGCAGAAAATGGAATTGAATCAACATTGTAACATCACAACATAAAATCCTCTGGCATTTCCGCCACCTCCAACGGGATCCCACCACTAGCCACATTTTCCCATCTCCACCCTTTTCCGCCGTTAACTCTGCAACTCCCTGGTTAACTCATCCCTTCCCACCCAAACCACCCCCTCCCCAGGTACCTTCCCCTGCAACTGCAGAAGATACAACACCTGTCACTATACCTCCTCCCTCGACTCTGTCCAAGGACCCCGACAGTGCTTTCAGGTGAGGCAGAGGTTCACTTGCACCTCATCTACTGTATCCTTTGTTCAGGGTGTGGACTCTTATACATCAGTGAGACCTAACGCAAACAAGGCGATCGTTTCGCGGAACACCTTCGCTCAGCCCGCATGAACCAACCTGATCTCCTGGTTGCTGGACACTTTAATTCTCCTTCCCATTCTGACACAGACCTTTCTGTCCTCTATCTCCTCCATTGTCAGAGTGAGGCTAAATGCAAATTGGAGGAACAGCATCTCATATTTTGCTTTGGCAGCTTACAGTCCAGTGGCATGAATATGGATGTATCTCACTTCAGGTAGCCCTGCCAATGCCTCTCTCCCCACCCAAGTCGCACTAGCTTCTCATTTTCACCCTACAAACAGCTTACAATGGCCTGCTTCCTTTTTCATCGTTACTTTTTTGCAAATCTTTCATTCATTGTTCTTTATCTCTCCACATCACTGTCTTTCTCTCTCGTTTCCCTTATCCCTAACCAGTCTGAAGAAGGATCTCGGCCCGAAACGTCACCCACTCCTTCTCTCCAGAGATGCTGTCTGTCCCGTTGAGTTACTCCAGCTGTTTGGGTCTATCTTCAGTTGTAGCTTTCCTGTTTGGTCTCTGCTTGCGTCAGTAAGGATTCTTTAATTTGTTTGATGAAGAAACACTGTTGCTTGTTCGCAAACAAATCATATCCCCTGTAAAGTGCATTGCACTGGAATGGCACAATGATAAAAGAGCAATCACATGCTGCAAAGGTCCATAAAATGAAGTGAGAAAAGACAAAGTTAGTACAATTTGTTTCCCCTCAATTGCAAAATTCAGGCCAACAAATTGTCAGAAATGTGTTGCAAAATCACATGCACAACACAACCAAGTCTGTTGTACTTTTTGGATTATTGACATTTGCCAAGTAAATTGTTGGAACTTGCAAATGTCAATAAAAGAACGGAAAATGTTAAACACAGTTGTATATGGCTTATATTCACAAAATGCTGGAGTAACTCAGCAGGTCAGGCAGCATCTCAGGAGAGAAGGAATGGGTGACGTTTCGGGTCGAGACCCTTCTTCAGACTTCAGTTGTATATGGCTTGCTCTCAATATGTCACTTTGTTTATTTGAAATTAAAGAAAACAAATCAACTAAAAACTGTCTCACAGAACCTGTCAATGACCAAAGTTAAGGACTGCATTATGCGGAGGATGTGTATTGAAAATTAAGCTGCGACAAGAATCATATTTTTTCAATTCGATTTCTAATTGAAATTAACTGGATGGATTACGTGTGAAACCAGGAAAGCTGGTAGGGATTGGAAGACTGCCCCACCGGAACCATCACACTAATAATCTATTCCCATTTTCCAATTGCTAAATTCTTAATTTTAATTAAGCCTGAAATTTCTGCAGTCAAAGATTTCTCTATATGGTAGCTTTGTGTATGCCATCAACTGGATCTTGACTGAACTCATCCAATGTAAAGAAATTGTAAAAGTAACCAAATTACTTTGCTGCAAGGTAGGAATATAGGATATATTCAATGATACGTCTGGCTGAATATGGATTCAGATCCTGAAACCATTTGAAAATGAGTCAAGTCCTCAAAATTAAAGTTAAACAGAGCAGAAATTGTCACTTGATATCCTGCAAGCATCTGCACATTAAAAATAGAAGCACGTTAGGTATTGAGTTAGATAGACTAAATAAGGGCACAAATAGTTTCTTGATCCAAATTCCTAAGGGCTACTAAATTCAAATCAGATATTAAATTAAATACCACTGAACAATTAAAAAGTTTCCACTTTGTTAACTCTACAAATTAAATCTAATGTCAAGCAGTAACTAAATTTAAATAGTAGAGTTACGTTTACAGCAAATAGATACAAATTCATTTCCAGCAATTTGTCCATTGCTAAAATGTAGTACAATGAAACTGTTTTGAAACTGAGTTCCATCTTAGAAATCAATACATATTACTGCACAAGTGAGCAAAAACCAATTTATATTTATTTAGAATTTAAAATATGTTGCTTCCAGATTTATTTATTCCAAAGATCAAATTTGAGGGGTGCAGCACCTGATGAGCTAAAATACCAATACAAGTTCCATTTTATGAATTTCATAAAAATACCAAGCAGCTTATGGTAAGATCATGTTCCAGTCCATTGCAGATCTGCCTCAGGTCTTCCATTAATAGGATTAGCAAATTGGAAAACTGGGGAGATATGCAGCTGGAATGCATGTATTACTTCAAGATTTCATGATTCCAACAAATGCAAACTTGAGGGTTGCAGCAGTAGAAAGGCAAATAAACTATGATAGGGTGGAAATAGTTTTATTATTGATACTAATGTGATTCAAAAGTTCTCTTGTCACATGGGATCTCTGAACTCCAATTAATCTGATGCATTTAAGTAAGAGATGAATGAATGAATGAATAAGTTTATTGGCCAAGTATGCATATACAAGGAATGTGCCTTGGTGCTCCGCTCACAAATGACAACACAAGAATAAAGCATAACCACATCAAAACAATAAGGATACAACATTACGGTCTAAACATGTGGGTGAAAATAAACCAGGGCAAAAAAGAGACTACAGACTTTTGTTATTGAGTAGAACTATCACTCGTGGAAAAAAGCTGTTTTTATGTCTGGCTGTGGCTGCTTTGAAAGTCCGGAGTCGCCTTCCAGAGGGAAGTGCTTCGAAGAGTTTGTGGCCAGGGTGAGAGGGGTCAGAGATGATCTTACCTGCTCGCTTCCTGGCCCTTGCAGTGTACAGTTTGTCAATGGGGGGAAGGTTGCAGCCAACAACCTTCCCAGGATCAAGAGACATCATGCAATATGTCGGGCATATACAATTCCAAATGTTCTGAAACAGGTATTAAAATAGGAAAGAACCAAGGCGAAGCCCGAGGTGACACCTAGTCATCAGTGAGTACAGGGAGAAAAACCAGTCAACCTTTACCCATCATCTCCATCTTTGCTTCTCAAATCCCTCACACACCCTCTTGTCCTTGCTACCAAATACATCCATCCTCCACTCTTGATCATCGCTACAACCAAGGCCCATTTATCAAACTCCCAACACTATTTGTTCACTTGACCCATGTTCCTGACCTTGCCTGATCTCTCTCAAGGGGAGGGAGGGGGGGGGGGGGGGGGGGAGAGAGTGGGGAGGAGAGGGTGCGGCACCAATGCTCTGTCCTTCAGGGCCAGCTGGAGCTCCCAGTGGCCAGTCATTTTAATTCCCCTTCCCATACCAACAGTCTTCTCCCAGCTTCCTTCACTGCCAGAGTGAGGTTAGAAGTACAGCACTTCATGGGTAGCCGACAACTCAAAAGCATGAATGTTGAATTCTTTAACAATTTCAAGTAAACCCCTTTCATCTACCCAGTTTCCACCCCCCCCCCTCACCTTTCTTTCCAGTGCCCCAGTCCACATCACCAGTTTCCCTTTCTCCACAACCTTCATCCTGTCCTCTTCCACCTCTCCCTACTCAGGATTCCCTATTTTTGTTCCCACTCCTGTCCTGACCCAATGCATCATGAAGATGAACTGGATAGAAGGAAGCGACAAGCTTCTGATGGACTGGACTGTCCATTTCTGCAAGTTCAGGTGGTGAAGAGCAGAGCAGTTGCCATGCCAGGCTGAGAAGCAACCTGTCAGAATACATTGTATAGTGCACCTGTAGAAGTTTGGGAGAACCCTAGTGGACATGCCAAATCCTCTCAGACGCCTAGAATGTAAATATGCTGATATGCTTTCTTGATCACATTGGTGTGAAGAGTCCAGGATATTTTCCTGATGATATGCATGCCAAGGAAAATGAAGTTATTGACCATCTCTACGTCAGCTCCGTTGATGACACAGGGTTGTGTTCAGCAGTCTGCTTCCTTGGGTCAGTTACCAACTCTTTTGTTGTGTTGAAGTTAAGGACGAGGTTGTAGTTTTGACACCATGACATGCGGTTCCTGATCTCTTTCCTCTATTCCACTTTATTGTTGATCCAGCCAATAACAGTGGTGTAATTGGTGATCATAAAGAGTCAGTGTTGAACATGGTCACAGTCCTGGATGTACAGGGTGTAAAGTAGGAGACTGAGCACACCTCCCTGTGGAGTACCAGTGTTAAAGGGCCAGGATCGAGCAAATGTTATGACTAATCCAAACTGACTGAGGTCTGCTGGTCAGCAAGTCCAGAAACCGGTTGTAGATGGAGGCCTCAAGGCAAAGATCCAACTTATTTCATTGCTCAAATGAAGAAAATGCATTTCTTCCAAAGCCGACTACCTCGTCATAGAGTCACAGAGTCTGACAGTGTGGAAACAGGCCCTTCAGCCCAACTTGCGCACACCGGCTAACATGTCCCATCTACACTAGTCCCACCTACCTGCATTTGGCCCACATCCCTCTAAACCTGTCCTATCCATGTACCTGTCTAAATTTTTCTTAAACGTTCCGATAGTACCTTCTTCAAGTACCTCCTCTGACAGCTCGATCCATGCACACACCACTCTTTGAGTGAAAAAGTTACCCCTCAGAATCGCATTAAAACTTTCCCCCCCTCGCCTTAAACTATGTCCTCTGGTTCTAGATTTCCCTACTCAATCCCCCTTATCCCTCCCCCTGTCCCTCTCCCTTCCCTCTCCCCTCCTTTCCTCCTCCCTTCCCCCTCCCCTCCTTCCCCCTCTCTCCCTCCTCCCCCTCTCCTCCCCCCATACCTCTCCCTCCCTCCCCCCACTCCCTCCTTCCTCTCCCTCCCCCCCCCCCCCAAACGGAGGTTGCGTAGCAACCCTCCTCCCGGCCTCAGCGTCCTCGGAGAGGAGGGGGACGGGGGAGCAGAGGGCAGGCCCAGGCCTCATCCTCCACCAACGCCAGGCCTCCCTGCTGCCGTTGCCGCCTTTCCCCTTGGCCCACTTCAGGCTCACGGTTACCCGGTCATGTCCAGGCCCAGGCTCCGGCTGCTTACCCGGTACCAGGCCTGGCTCTCCTGCCTCTACGGAGCCGGCAAACCCGTCCCCAAGAGACAAGCGGCCGAGCCCTGCTCGTACCCGAAATCAACGGGCCCCAACTGCACAGGCGCGGACGTGTTTGTTCTGCACACGCGCGGATGCGGTGGCCATCTTACATAAGTACCGGATCAACGGGGCCCCAACAGCGCATGCGTGTTTTAAAAAAACTTTAAAATGTGAATAACTTAAAAATATATAACACAAATTTGAATGAAACCTCTGCCACAGCACCACAGGACGATGGTGGGTAAAGTGGGCCTAAAATTGTCATGCTATCGTGTACCGTTTTGGCTGTGGTTCACAAACAAACAAACAAACAAACAAGAGTTTTAGTATATAGATGCTCTGACTGGTGAAGGCCAATGTGCCAAAAGCCTTTTTGACGACCCTATCTGATGCCACTTTCAACGAACGATGTACCTGTACTCCTAGATCCCTCTGCTCTACAACGCTCCCTAGAGCCATACACATTATTTAATTAGTATAAGAAGAGAACTGCAGATGCTGGTACAAATCGAAGGTATTTATTCACAAAATGCTGGAGTGCTACTCCAGCATTTTGTGAATAAACATTCTTTAATTACTTTGTCAACCTACCCTTTCTCCTTCAGACATTTGCGTGTGTATATATATAAGCATCCACTCTCTTTCAACAGGTGTAGAATTGCACATTTTATATTATGCCTTATCTCAAAGTTATTTGCACTTCTGAAATATTTTATAATTTGCTATTTTTAAACTGGTGCTTTGCACTTCCGAGTCATTAATACACACCAAAAAATATTCAGTGTTGGCCATTGGCAAATACCATCATGTTATCTTCCTTCGCCTCAGAGGTTAATTCATCTTAATAATGTGTGTGTGAACAGTATCAAATCTGATTTCTACGTGAGACGAACCTTGCTTAAGTGCTCATTGCGGTGGGACGGTACGGTCCAGCTCAGAAGTTAGGAAGGTTTTATTTTCACAGCAAACGAACAGCACACACCCAAAGCACTCTCTCTCCTCACTCACTCCTCGTAACCTTGTCACCTTATCATTCTGAGGGTTTGATCAGAGAGTGGCCAAACACTCGGGTGACGCCACACGACCCCCCCCCCCCCCCCCAGAACTGGAGGCAAGAAAACGAATCGGCGGACGAACGAGGCGGACAGACCTTGTACACACAACCCCCTTCTTGGGGGGGGGAACCGGCATAGGTGGAAGCGGCCAGGACTGCGGACGCCCCCCGACGCCGAGGCTGGGCCACCTGTACTGGCTGGGTAATGTCCAAATGGGTCGGCTTGAGGCGAGTCACCGACACAGTCTCGCGTTGCCCCCTATGTCCAAAACGAAGGTTGTAGGCCCATTCTGTAGCACCCGGAAAGGCCCCTCATGATTTCATGAATCAATACTCTGCTGGACACCTGTGTAATTTAAATTCGATTGCACTGGGCAGTCTGCTTCAATGTCAGTAAATTAATCTCTACATACCGACTGGGTCTTTGTTCCCACATTAAAAAAATGTCTGCTAGTCAAAGTAGCTTGAACAGTATATTTAATTCCAGTCATCATCTACCCAGTGACTTTATATGCACCTGAGCCTTATAGAAGAATGATTGTTGTGTTTGTTGCAATTATTTGGGGATGATTAAAATGACAATTTTAAGAATTTGATATCGAGTTAAATAAATGTAATGATATGCAAAATAGATATTTCTCGTTATTGAACATGCAAGTAATATTCATACCACAAAAGTGTCAGGAAAAATCCAAAGAAAAACTGCAATCACAGGATCTAACCATCTACCCTTAACATAACATGGCATTGTCATGGTGGAGTCACCTGTTATCATCTGGTCGCCAATGATCAGAAACATAATACGACTTGCCATATAAATACTGTGACTGAAAGAAGAGCTTGGAGATGGGGTAGCCTAGAGCAAGTAAGCCCTTCCTTTACAGCTTGAGTCCTTTGCACCAAGAGGAGACCTATGGTTACTCTGTTTAACCTGAGGAGATTCTCAGGAAGAACCAAAGTACGAGAAACCACCTTGAACAACTTGATACAGGATCAGAACTTAACATGCAAAATCGCTTGGACAAATTTGCTAATGCCTGATAACACAATTATCACAAAAAAAACAATTTATGCAGCAACCTGCACCAAGCACCCTATACAAAGAAACAAACTGTGAGTTTGCGAATGGTCAGAGATTTTCAGTAGTAGACAGGTTCACATATTTTGCAGCACTCACTAAAGAACAGGTAACATTGACAATGTCAACAACAATGCAATAAAAGCCAGCTGTGATTTTGGAAGACTAAAAAATAATGTGTGGGAATTGGCCTAAGGATCAAACTGAAGGTGCGTGTCCTGTTGCCATACCATCTTGCTCTAGGCTTGCGAGACATGGACATGTATAACAGACATATCATGCCGCTTAGCCAGTTCAACATGATCTATATGAGAAAAATAGATCACATCAAGTGGGAAAACAAGATTCCAAATGCACAGATTCTGTATCAAACCTCCCCAGCATATACACCTTCTTGAAAAAAATCAGAGGTCAGGTGGGCTGAACATGTCCAAAGAATGTTTGATGACTGAATATCCAAGTTGCTACTTTATGGAGAGGCGAGTGAAGGCAATCATGTTTTGGACAGAAAAAGAGATTCGAAGACTCTGGAACATCCCTGGAGAGTTTCAACATTGACACACACTGCTGGGAATAACAAGCATTGAATTGTCCTGTTTGGCATATCTGCTGTGATATGCATGAAAGTTAGAATTGAGGAAGCAAAGAGGATAAAATAATCTCAAAAGTCAATAACCACTAATGCTAAAGCATCTATCCACCTCTTGTCACTTGAGTGGAAGGAACTTTCAACCCCAGATTGGTCTAATCAGCCATCTCTATACACTTCACAACACACTAAATTAGGCTTTACTCCAGATTGAGTGACAAACAACAACAGCAAAGTGGCACTAAATTTACAGGCTTTTAAGAGATGACAGAAAGATAGGTGATAAGGGAAATGGAAAATTCCATGGGTATATTAATGGGTGCTTTTAAAATTAAGAAGGACGTAAAAGATACATTCACGATGACTCAAGGGACTACTGGATGTTGTAATCTGGAGAAAAAAACAAACTGCTGTCGAAACACTGGGTTGAGCAGCCTCTGCGGAAGGAATGGAAATGTCAACATTTTGGGTCCAGTCCCAATGCAGTCTTGATCCAATATGTTGACAATCCCTCTTCCTCTGCTGATACTATTTGATGCACTTGGTTCCTCCAGCAGTTTGT
The DNA here is from genome assembly GCF_053455715.1 of Rhinoraja longicauda. Lineage (NCBI taxonomy): Eukaryota > Metazoa > Chordata > Chondrichthyes > Rajiformes > Arhynchobatidae > Rhinoraja > Rhinoraja longicauda. Next base: position 28,435,047 of record NC_135967.1, on the reverse strand, counting down.
TTTTTACATTCATTAAATGTTTTCCTTAACCAATCCCATTAAAAAAAATGTAACAGATTGTAATTGGTTGGAGATAAGTATTGAATGCAGATTTCTACTGTAACTCAGAATATTTTGCTCACAAAATGCTGGAGTAACTCAGCAGGTCAGGCAGCATCTCAGGAGAGAAGGAATGGGCGACGTTTCGGGTCGAGACCCATCTGCAGTTATTTTCTTACATAATATATTTTGCTTGTACTAGGAATGTTGCAGTCTGGAAACTTCCAGCTGCATTTTACTTTACATCCTCTCTTTGTAGATGCTATGAGAGTACTGGGTAAAAGTAACTATTTTGCAGGGTTGGATCAGGTTACAAACGTTAAAAATGGTTCCGTTAAATTAAAAGAAAAATCATGATAAATATAAAATGGGTATTATTCAGCGTCATTTCAAATAGCACATTAAATGTTTTTAGTTATTGAGTTAGACAAGTGCAATTTTGCTTCTTTCAATGATTATTACATGATTTGTGCCTTATGAAATGTGAACTGGAAATACAAAATATGCCATACAATGAGACCATCATGTTATGCCAGTGTGATTCTTACATGGTACATAACAGAAGCTAAAGGACAAATAAGTTTCTGGAGGAACTGATTGGGTCAAGCAGTGTCTGAGGTTGAAAAGGAATTGGATTGAAACCCTTCATCGGGACTGTAGATTGTTCCACAGGCAGATTTTTTGTTCCAGATTTCAGCATCTGCAGTCTCTTGTGTCTCCGTAGAAAGAGACTATTTTCCTTTGATTCCCAGAGCAGATTTTGGTATTGTACCAAGATTCATACTGTAATTGGCGCATTGCAAGGTATGCGTGTTGTTTGGTGGCATCAAGTTGCATGGTGTAAATGTTTTCATTTATTGGTAAAATGATACTGCTGGCTGGAACCCTAACTTGTGGTCTAAAGGTTGTAAACTCTTCATGGTGCTCAGACATGGTAGCTTTGTTCAACTCATGCTCTTGCACCTAGAACACCTAGTGGTGAGGTGCGTCCCTTCAACCTAAGGGAATTCATCTCCATTATCAAGACTATGGTCTACAGGCAAACATTCCGCTCGCACTAGAGGAGCTGCATGCCATGGTCAACAAACATTTGATGGTGAACTCTGACCCCTTTCCTAACACAGCCGGAGACTTCAAGGCCAGCATGAAGAAATCACTGCCAAACTGCTGCTGGCACATGTCCTGCGGCACCAGAGGATCAAATCTTTCGATCACTGTTATTCCACCATCGGAGATTCCTATTGCTCCATCCCTCTCCCTAACTTTGAAAAATCCGACCACCTGTCTGTGTTCCTTCTTCCTACATATAGGCAGTGACTGAAGATTGCAGCGCCAGCAGTGAGGAGTACACAAAGCTGGTCAGGGGAGGCAGGGGAATAATAATAATACATTTATTTTATATAGCACTTTTCAAGATACTCAAAGACGTTTTACAAAGCAAACAAGACATAAAAACAAACAAACAAACAAAAGATTTGTCCTCAATGACTTGAGGATTGCCTATAGTCGGTAGACTGAGCGATGTTCAAGGACTTGGCAACGGCCTTGAATGAATAAGCCACAGGTTGTTACCAACTTCATTAGAAAATGTGTGGAGGAGTGTGTTCCCACGAAAACAATCCAAGTGTGCCTTTACCAGAAGCCTTGGATAAACCAAGAGGTCCAGAATCTGTCCTCTCCCTGACTAATATGCCTAGATTTCCATGCCTAGAAGTCTCTGCTGGCTTGGACGTGTACACAGGATGGAAAATGGATGCATCCCCAAAGATGTGTTCTCGTGGATAGAGAAAAAATAAAAAGGAAATATTGTCAGCTGACGTGCATCTCTGAAAATTGAATCCGTGGCTGATCCTTGTGGAGTTACTAGTTTAGAAATTTAAATTTAAAAGTGCTAGGCAAAAATGGTGGCACAACTTCAGTAAATAATGCCTTTCTATTCCTATTCATCTTTGGATCAAACAACAAAGGGCTGCAGTGTTAGGTAGATATAAAAGTGAATTGGAGATGTTAAGTAGTGAAAGGGCTTGATTCAAAATTGTGGTGTCAATTGTTGTGTCAAGTTCTTTATTTAGAAGTTGTTGATTAAAAAAATATCTCTGGATCAATTGTTTTTCATCTCATTGCATTTAAGCATAAAAGAGATAAGGGCCCCACACCAATGTAAACTCAGAAGGTGATGAATGGATCTGGCTTTCAACTATGTTAGTTTTACCTTGGGAGAAGGCTTTAGTGTCATAGCCTTGCTCTGTATAATTGCTGCCCTGCTGTACATTCTGATAACAGTACATTGAATTGCCAAATAAAAGTATAATTTACGAGTCAAAAGTGTTTTAATTGTCATATATGCTGGCAATGGAACAATAATATTCTTACTTGCTGAAGATTAACAGACCTATTAACACAAAAATAAATATACAATAATAAGTAATACAACGTAGCCAGACCATTTAATGCAAAGCTGAAGTAGGCAGTGTAACCAAAACCTAGTCCATAGTAAATCATAGCTGCCGAGGTAGGGTTGTGGTTGAAGGTACAGGGGCTTATAAACCGTGATCACCGGGTTCAAGAATGGCAACGGGTTCCTCCCAGCAACCATCTGACTCTTAAACACTAAACAACACTATTTCGATGGACTGTACTACAGACCTCAGTTTTTGTACTATTATGGTTATCTCATATTACTATTATTGGTTTATTGTATTTTGATTTATTATATATTATCTGTGTGTTGCAGGCTGTTAAAACAGCAAATAAGAATTTCATTGTTTTGTTGTTAATTAAAGACTTGATAATAAACACTCTTGACTCTTGGTTAATGTTGTGCATTGTTCAAGAGCCTGAGATGGTTGCTGGGAAGAAGCAGTACTTGAACCTGGAGGCCACAGTGCTCTTGCTCCTGTAGCGTCTTCCTGATCACAGTAGTGAGATGGGAGCGTAGCCTGGGTGCTGTGGTTCTTAGATAATATTAGCTGACCTTTCATGCAGAACTTCCTATTAATCCATTTGACGGTGGGGAAGTCAGTACCAGTGATGGACCAGGTAATGTCTACCACTTTCTGCAACCTCCTTTTTGCTGGGCATTCTAGTTACTGAGCCAGGACATTATGTAACCAGTCAGTATGCTATTGACCATGCACCTGTAGTGGTTCGATGGAGTATTCGGCGACATATCAAATCTCTCAATCTTTTAAATAAGTTGGGCTTTCTTTATGATTGCATTAACTGGGTCCAGGACAGATCTTTAGAAAGATCTACGACCAGATCTTTAGAAATATGTGTGCCCTGGAATTTAAAGCTGCTCCCTCCACCACCAACCCATTAATGAAGCTAGGTTCATGGCGCCTCTGTTTTCCCTCCTTGAAGTCAACAATCGGCTCCGTGGTCTTGCTAACATTGAGAGCAACATATTAGTTATTCATTCCATTAGTCATTCAAATGAAAATGAAGTGTTGAATTTTGGTAAGCTAAACCCAAGCAGGACTTGCACTGTAAATGGTAGGGCCCTGCGGAATGTTGTAGACCAAAGAGATTGAGACGTATAGGTGTGTAGATCCTTGAAAATGGCAACACAGATAATGAAGAAGGTGTTTGGCACACTCGTCTTCATCGGGTTTTGGTAAGGCCACATTTGGAGTTCTTTGTACGGTTCTGCCCCCCCCCCCCCCGCTATAGGAATGGTGTCATTAAACAGGAAAAGGTAGAAAAAAGATTTTGTAAGGATGTTACTGGGCCTGGAGGCTTTGAGTTATAAGGAGAGGTTGGACCTTTTTCCATGGAGAGTAGGAGATTGGGTGGGGGAGGGGGGAGTGGTGGGAGTTGAACAGAGATAGATAAAATCATGAAAGGCATCGGAAAGATGAATAGCCACAATCCTTTCCCCAGTGTAGACGAGTCTAAAATAAGTTAAGTAAGAGGGGATAAATTTAATTGGACCAGAGGGGCAGCCTTTTCAGAGGGTCGTACATATATGAAGCAAGCTGCCAGAGAAGCAGTAGAGGTTAGTATAATTACGCCATTTAAAATTCACTTGGACAGGTATGGAAATGGAAAAGGTTTGGAGGGATTTGGGCTGGCGCAGGCAAGTGGGACTAGCTCAGTTAGGCACCTAGCCAGCAAAGACGAGTTGTGTCGAAGAGCTTGTTTCCAGGCTGCACAGCTTAATGACTTTGACTCTAATGTTATTGCTCGTCCATATTCAATGGTTACTCATATTCTAAAGTGCTTCATAAAAACTGGTTATAAATCGAGTAATCATATCACTCAAATTGCAGTTTTTATGTTTACAGAGCTTTGTAATTTATAAACAAACATTTGGCTTGTCCTCGAAGGTATGAAAAGTAATTGTATTTTACTGTTCCACCTTGGAACAACTGTGCTTTTTACGCATATTGGGTTCTGGTAGATTCTGATCAACTGAATATTTGAATTGAAAATAACGGTTTCTTAAACCCCAGACATGTTTAAATGACATTGACTGAGAGTGCTGTTTATTCATCACCTTTTGTACAAGAATTTCAAATTGTCATTTTTCATGATGCTCTTTTTTTGGAGTGGATTTGCCATCCCAAGTGACCCCAATTCCCCAATGTAACTGGCAGTTTTTCTTTCGGATTAGCTAGCAAATGCTGTGTTTACAACTAATCAACTTAATATTTTTTTTCAACTGAATATGGAGTGTTCAAAATCCATGTTGACAAGTACCAGGTTTAACTAATGTAAGCAGCTAAGTTTGAGTGATAATTATATCCTGGCACAAACAGTTTGTGTCTTAAGTGTGCAATTAAATTTAAAAAAATCTGTGATTCTTTCCGAGTCAGTGAAATAGCTTCACTGTCGGCAAACAGATTTATTCCAGTTTCAAAAAGCCTTCATTCTTTGCAATATTATTCTTTTGGAGCAATTATTGAGCCGCAGCACTGAAATGTAATTCTCAAAAAGGCCTTGGTGTTGACATATGCCAATAACAACCCAGACTGACAATAAATGGTATGGGTCAGCATCTCAAAATTCTAGCTATATTGATTATTCAATTACTGGTTTCCGTTAGGACAAACGTCATCTTTAGGATAGTGAATTCTTGCTAATTTCAGCACTGTTTCTTCCCTGACCTGACCTGATTTGCATTGCTTTGATCTGGTGTTGAGATTGTTTTCAGCTCTGAGGCAGTTAAAGCTATAGAGTACAGCTTATGCTTAGCCAAGTTGTTTTGCTTTACCACCCTCTCATTTTGATAGCAGCTCGGCAAGCTGTGTTGCGTCTGGAGGAGCACTTTGCTGGCATGCAAATTATGAACTCCTGATTTGCTAGCTGCATCCTGCTTCTCAAGGCATTGATGTATGAAATCCCTTATGAATTCACAGATGAGCATAGTGCTAATTGCTTTCCCACCTGCCCTTGCCCTTCCCCTGAATCTGTCAGCTCTTAACTCACTCACTCAAGACAGATGGCAACACATGCAGCACTGGACGAGAAGAGCCAATTCTAGTCGGTACCCTGGAGATTCCTGTAATTTCCATTGTGTCCCTTTTGTGTGGTGGTATTAATAAGATCTCTTTGCCTATGATTGCAGATAGCTCTGCTGCTTAAGTGCTGAGATTTTTAGGAGATTAAAAGCAGAGCTTCACATCTTTTTACTCAGTTCATGGAAGAGAAAGCGCATTTTACTCATTAAGAAGTGTTTGGGAATGTTCATTGTGCAGTATGCAGGTAATGTAAGTCCGATGGTTTACGCCTCGGATGTATGTTTCAGTAGAATGCATAGAAAAGTCAGATGGATTTTAATAGCTGAACAATTTGTCGTGTGTTGAGAGACATAGGTTGATAATTTGTTTATTTATGATTTTTTTGTTTTGTTTTAAACCTTTGAGATGATCAGTGTTTATTTTTGTATGAATGATGGTAGTTTTCATTTTTGGTAGAAGTATTTATTAATTCCTGCAATGTAGGAGTTTTGGTCTTGTGCTTCATTAACCTTGTTTTGTTTTAGCTTTACCAGTTCCATATTCTTGCTGAATAATTACAAGTTGACATGATATTGTTGTTGTTTTGTTATTTTCTGCTTTTGTCTTTGGTTTTAAAGTTAATGAGGATTCATGACTAAGAGAATTTTGTAGTTGCTGACATTGTAGTGCATTGAGGACTAAAAGAATGCCTGAACTTTGCAATTGCATTTTTATTTCAAGAAAGGTCTGCATTCTCTGCACTGTTACAAACCTTTATGAAGTATATTGTCATTAAGCTTATATATTGATTTTTTATTTGTCTAGCTATCTGGATGTAGAATGTCATTGCTATAATTGTTTAAAGCAGAGAATGTAATTATTGCAGCATAGTTTTAGCTGATGCAGAAATGTATTTTAATTTCTCAATGATTTGATTTTTTTAATGCTGTAACTAAATGGTTAGCTTTTAGTTAGATTCAGTTAGTTACTTGAATCTTGTGGGTTTATCAGTGTAAGCATTATAATTTGGAAATGGGAAATGGCAGAGAAAGCGGTTTCTACTAAATTATTCAGAGATATGCTGAAACTTTGTTTTGAGAAAACATTATTTTAAAACAACACCAAGGTTGGTGTCAGAAGCTGAGCCTGGGGGGAGGAGGGGGGGGGTGTAATGTCGTTGGCAGGTCAAGTCGCTGTAACTGAAATCCATTATACTGGGGTCTGTTAAAATGAGGGTTTTCTGTATATTTTTAGGCTGCAATTGCTTTTGATTACAAAGCTATGAAATCACTTACATAGTAATATTTGCATCAGAATTGAGCATTTTATTGGCCGTCTCATGACAAAACAAAAAACACGGTGCTTGAGAAACTTGGTTGGTCAGGCAGCAGCTGTCGAGAGAATTAATGGACAATGTTTTGGATCAAGAGCCTCCTTCAGTATATAAAGAAGGGACCCAACCTGAAACATCATCCGTCCATACCTTCCACAGATGCTGCCTGACCCACAAGTCCCCCCAGCACTGTTTTCTGCTCTAGCATCTGCAGTTCTTGTGGCTTCACGATGAACCAACTTGGTTGGGTATAGAAACCTGCAAACAGTATCCCTGGAAGTACGACTTGAGTATTTGGGCAAAATTGGGATTAGTAAAAGTTAGATGTTCTTATGCAATGGAACATGTAATTAACTACCTGAGGCCAAGTTTAAATATAAATTTCATGAGTGAGAGGAGTGTATGCTCTTGTACAGAGAAATCTATGAAGCATTGACTTGTCATTAGTTTTGAAATCGAAGTGAAAATATCAATGATACATTACAGACGAGACAGATACAAAATTAGGATCTCTATTTGAATATAATGATGTCCACAGATGTGTCAGTACATTTGGTTATTTTTAATAGTACCGTTTTGTTTTGTGCAAATATATCCCGCAAATTTAATTCACAAAGTACATTATTTAATTCATAACCCCGCCCACAAAATTGTGATTCTAATAAAGTAACAGTTGTATAGACCTAGCTGCTTCATTCCTTGACGGTTAAAATCTATTTTAAGATATGTTGCCAACACACCTGTTTTGACACATGTAAATACTTCAAACCATTTTCCCCATAATACTTTAAATGGTAATATCCATCTGCACGCTGCTGGACAACGACCTCCACCCCATGCAGGACACTGTCACTGCACTGAGTAGCTCCTTCAGTGACAAACTCCTTCACCACAAGTGCGTGAAGGAGAGATATAGGAGGTCCTTCCTTCCCGCTGCTGTGAGACTGCACAACCAGCACTGCTCCCAGCAGACGAGTCAACAATAACAGCTAAGAACACACAGAAAACTGATGACAATTTATCCTTGTCTTTATTTTTATTTATAATGAATGATCTTTTGCTCTCTTGCTATCCACTTTGCTGCTGTAACACTGTAAATTTCCCCGGTGTGGGACGAATAAAGGAATATATTATTATTATTATTATTATTATTATTATTATATATTAAACAAATCTCTGTCTCCTGCATTGTGAGATGGAGATTAAAAGAAACAACTAATATTTCCCACCAAATCTGCTGGTCGTCAATCATAAATTTTTTGCTTTGCTTTTTAGATTTTGAATGGTTACTTAAAAAAGCAGTTGGATTTTTATTCTTAGAAAATTGGCTAATATCTCTGGCCTTTGTTAGTCTCTATTTAGGCAGAATATCTTCACAGTGATGTGAAGCAAGGTTTCCACATTGATAAAACCAAATCAATATATATTCATTTCAATTTACTCTGGCAGTGAGTGAGAATCAATTAATTTTATTAAAACTGCTTGATGTCTTCAGTAACTGTTTATATCAAATCATTATGTATATGGGTAGGAAAGAACTGCAGATGCTGGTTTAAATCGGAGGTAGATGCAACACCTGTCCCTTTACCTCCCCCCATCCAAGAACCCTGACAATCTTTTCAGGTGAGGCAGAGGTTCACTTGCACCTCCTCCACCCTCATCTACTGTATCCGCTATTTCAGATGTCAGCTCCTGTATATCAGCGAGATCAAGCGCAGGCTCGGCGATCGTTTCGCTGAACACCTCCTCTCAGTCCGCCTTCACCTACCTGATCTCCCGGTTGCTCATCACTTTAACTCCCCCCTCCCATTCCCAATCTGACCTTTCTGTCCTGGGCCTCCTCCATTGTTAGTGAGGCCCAGTGCAAATTGGAGGAACAGCACCTCATATTTCACTTGAGTAGCTTACACCCCAGTGGTATGAACATTGACTTCTCTAACTGCAAATAGCCCTTGATTTCCCTCTCTCCATCCCCTCCCCCTTCCCAGTTCTCTCACCTGTCTTACTGTCTTCTGACTACATTCTATCTCTGTCTCGCCCACTCCCCTGACATCAGTCTGAAGAAGGGTCTTGACCCGAAACGTCACGCATTCCTTCTCTCCAGAGATGCTGCCCGTCACGCTGAGTTACTCCAACATTTTCTGTCTGCCATGAAACATATGCAATCTTGGGCAAAGATGACGAATATCAAATTGTTAAAAATGTTTCCTGGAGGTATTTCTAATTTTCTAGGTTATTTTTATGTTCCTAATTTCCTTAATATTGCAATGATAACCACTTTCAGCTAGATCAGTGGTAAAACAAGTTTTAGACTGAAGTCCCACTATTTTCTGGCAGTGACAAATGCAAATTGTAGAAGGGTTGAATTGCATTGGATCAACACTGTATACATCTACCTTATTTTCTAAAAACTAGATCAACTTTATCTAATTAAGCCATACTAGTAAATAGTTTTGGTTACTCTTGACGTTGCACATTTGTGGTTGTTTGAATTAAAAATGTCTCACTATTATTGATAATCGCGCCTTTTGAATTACTTGAGAATTACAATTCAAAATGAATAGTTTACATTATTAAAAAAGGCTAATGCAATTTTAATGCTACATGAAGAGAAATCAAAGCGCAGAGTTTTGTTTCTTTTTCCTTTAAAATTTCTGCAATCGTATGAAATTTCAAGGGCAGCTGCACTAATATTGTTTAATCCTGTCAGCCACAAAACTTTGACCAGATTATTCATTTAGTTGAACACCCTCTCTGAATTAAAACTGTATGAAGACAATAAGATTCTGAATCTGAGAAAGTTGAGAAAATTTCACTCTACATAAGTCTTGTTTTACCTGCTGCAAACTACAACTCGAAAGCTGCAACTTCACCAGTTCTTTGTGCAAGCAAAGCTCCTTACAACTCAGAAACTTGCCTTTACATGAAATCTCATGAAATTTTGCCTTGTCAAGTTCTTCTGCAGCTATATGCGTTTCTGTGCATACTTCACACCTTTGCTGTACCGTGAGGAGGTGTATTAATTTTATTAAACCATTTTGTAGCTTTTGATGTATATAATAGATTTATTAACCTACTATGTATATGATGCAGACTACAGCAGGAACAGATGGGAAATATAGCAGGGAGTCTTAATATATCTGAGAAAATGTGCATCTGCCAGAGTAATCTCTGAGAAAGCTAAAGTAATAGGGCTACTTTGCAGATATATTTTTAAGCAGGTTTGCAAAGAATAATGTGCAGAAAATAATGATGTCCCTTTGGTGTTTGGTGAAGGACTATACAAGTAAATAGATAAACCAAAAGCTACTTTTCTGCAGAGAGTTTATCGTACTTGAATAACTGTTTCTGTCACTATCATACAGAAGATTGTGACAAATTTTGTTTAACTGTAACGTGTGTACATTGCACTTCCATATGTTGCACATTTTTACAATTTAAAGCACCACAAGGAACTGGACTTGTAACCTAACCCCACACTCTGAAGTTGCCTGTCAGAATTTCAGTTACTTTGGTACTAAACCCAATAATCCCCCTCTCTAATTCTTCGCCTTTTTTTATAAAGCATTACTGAAAACCAACCATTCTACTGGTTTTTCGGCTGTTTATGTCATTTTGGTTGTGTGCAGTGTTCATTTTATTGCTGTGTGCTTTACTGAAGTGCCTTGGGAGTTTAACCTGAGGGGCTGAGAGATGCACTATTGTCTCCGTCTCGCCCATTGATACTATTATTAAAAAAACATCAAATCTGCCTTCTCTAACGTCCTGTGTGCAGGTTTTATTAGGACCAGGCGGGTTGACCAGCATGTGTTAAATTTAAGGAAGCAATTAGATAACCAGCAGTCTTTAATCACACTGCTGTCGCAAAATTTTGTCACATGCCCTCTTCTACTGTCGTGACTGAAGCTCAGAACTTCATTGGTGTAAACTGCTGAAAGGTGCAAGATATATTATTATTTTAACATATCCATCTGAAGGCCATGGCCTTCATTGCCAAATCAAATGGCTTTAGTACAGTGAATTCTATGGTTTAATAGCAATTTTAGACCATCAACAGTTATTAGCACTGGTAAGAGCACACCACCCATCCTTCGAGCTGTTGTTGACCATAAAGCTATTATAATTGCTGCATAGTTGAGTACTCCATTATCTGCGCAGTCATCAATGCTGATGCATTTCTCAAGATACTAGCTTAATAGGCTGGATCGTGTCACTTATCATGCAGCTGTTCAGCAGAAAATTGCCAGCTACTTGCAGTGTGCTGATCAGTTTGTTCCTGATGTCTGTGGCTTTGAATTGCAAATGGAAGCTCGGAAAAAGCTGTCTGTCAAATACCAGTGCATATAACATCCTGAGCTGAGGGGTCAAATGCATTTTGCGTGGATGGCCGCACACATTCAATATCAAAATTCACCAAGGGTTACCCCTGTATTTAGAGAGACCACCATTAATTTTAATTCCTATCAATGGGGTCGCTGACATTGATCCAAAAGCTAAATGTTTTTTTAACACATTATACTTGATATTTATTTTTAAAAATTGACGTTTTCAAATCTTTTTATAGTAGCTTTTTATTTTTTATTATTTCATTTTGGATGGTTTTAAACTCTCTCTAATCAACAGACTTCAAAACTATTCAAATACCTTAAATGGTAGAGAGTGTCAACAGGCCATCAGGGCTGCCCAGGGGCAGAGGCTGGAGAGCTAAATATCCAAGCCCTAACCGGCTTCACTTTTGGATGGTCATGGCAGAATGGCTTTGGGTTTGGTTGATCCCATAAGGCCACAAGAAGATAGTGAGCAACTGTTCTGACATTGTAAATAGTTCATACTTTTGACCTCATGGTGTACCAGAAAAGAATGTGTAAAATTAATTTTTAGGGTCATTCTACAAATTATTTGTAAAGCAGGTTGTGAATTTGTGTGAAATACAGTTCCTAACCTCATAGGCAGAGCATGCTAATCTAGCGATATTGCACATTAATCATTAGGGAAGTAGGGAGGAAAAGAGTGCATGCCCTTGCATAAAAATATTTTGTTTTTTACCAATCACTCCATATATCCATTATTATTAACATTAATGGCACTATAATGTGCCATAACAACAGGCTACTTTTTTGCAGGCCAGAAAAAATTATGTGGTCCCTCATTATAGCAAGTAAGTAAAAAAATATATTAGAGTGCCTAATGCATGTCTTTACACAGATGGTTAAACCCAGACTGTGTCCTGTGTCCATTTGGAATTGTACCAGCTGTTCACTCAATAGGTGGTAGTTATCTGAATCTGTTGTTTACAATGCATTGTTGGATGGGCTTCTGAAACCGAAACAATTCCCCTGCACCCACCCCACCCCCCCCCCCCCCCCCGCCCCACCACTAATATCAGAATACTGAACGGTCTTCCCACGACAAAGATGTAGTCTCGATCTTCCAATCTACCTCATCGTGGTAACTGCAGAATTTTAGTATTGGTTTACTTTGTCATGTGTACCAATATAGTGAGAAGGCTTTGTTTGCATGCTACCCAGTCAAGTCAAATCAAATCATGCTATACGTGAATATAATCAAGCCATACACAGGTACAATTAGTGCAGAGAGAAAACTACCAGAGTGCAGAATATATCGTTCAGCATGAAAACATTGCAGTTATAGAGAAAATGTCCAAAGTCCACGATGTGGTAGATCGGCAGATCAGACTACATCTTTGCTTGTGGGAAGACTGTTCAGTATTCTGATATTAGTGGTGGGGGGGGGGGGGGGGGGGGGGTGGAATTGTTCCTGAATCTGGTGATTATGTCAGCTGTTAATTTCACACTAATATCAACAAATAATTTCATAAATAATTATAATTAGTGTTCATGATCCATTGATTATGACCACAAGATTCTAGTGCTCTGTCATAGAATCAATTTATGTTCTTTCATTCCTGTGTATGCCAAACTGAATTCAGACTTTTCCCATTTGATTTCTTTTGCTGATATAACACAAAATATGTCAAATAAAATTTGACACCTTTTGTTTGTAGTCAATATATGATTAGTTTTTTCTCTTGATCACTTAAATTTTTTTAGGCAGTTAAAATAATGATTGACAAAACAAAATCCTTTTAAAAAAGCTCTGATTTCTTTGACTAGAAATTGAATCCCTTGTCTAAAATTACTATCCTTGTCATTGAGCTATCAACTGACGTGTGCTTCAACTGCATTTTAATTGTGGATGTGTCAGTAAGATATGTTAAAATAAGTTAAAATCCAAAATTGAACATGCTAAAACAATGGAAGCTTTTATGGGTTTTATACAAGATGTAAAGGAGACCAAGTTGATATCTGTAACCTAATTCAGAAGCCAAATTACATAATTGTTCTTCTGACTCAACAAAATCTCTCTTCTACTTTACCACCAAGAGACATTCCTGTTTATGATGGTGATGGTTTATGATGGTTTTTATCATGGCATTTGAGAGAGGTGGAAAGAAAGACTAATGATGACAGTGACCGCTTACATTTTCTAGAGCAATACAAAAGAGGGCATCCAAAAGACTTGGTCTGCAGCTGCCAACACATGCCTCCAGCCCAGGGCGATCAAAGAGCAAAAGATCTGCTTAAAGAGCATTTTGGTAGTGAACATAACTGCCACTGCATATATGGTCAAGGCATTTGCCTGGTCAGTGATCAGATCAGAGGATGTGAAAGCATTGCAAGCGTTCTACCTGTTCCCTAGAGGTTGTTGCAATGCAATGGAACATCTCACCTATATGGAGGAAATTAATGTCGCTTCCAATATGAAGACTATCCTTCTAAAACTGCCTAACAAACTCAGAGACAAGTGGAGGGATAAGGCATGTGAGCTACAGGGGCAGCTTGGATATTGAGCTAGATTTTCTGACCTGGTAGACTTCATGGAGAAACAAGTGAAGATACTATCAGATCCACTTTTTGGAAACATCCAGGACGCTAAGCCAGTTGCAACTGTCAAAAGCTCTACTGTTGCTAAGGCAAGAGAAAGGTCGAAACTAAGAGGAAACAGTTTTGCAACAACTGTAATACCTGTAGAAGCACAGGTGCAAGAAAATCTGACAACCAACCCACAAGGTTCTTGTTTGTTCTGCAATAAAAGTGGTCACACATTGGGGTGGTGTCCACAGATCAGGAAGAACGGGCACAGAGAAAAGATAGACTTCTTAAAGGAGAAGGGAGTCGGTTTTGGATATTTGATAATAGGACACATGAGCAAAGACTGCAAGAGTCATTTGACTTGTGATGTGGGCAACCAAAATCATCCTGAAATACTTCACATGGAACAAAAGGACAAAGAAAAGAAACCAGAACATACAGAACAGAATGAAAAACCAATTGCGAGTAATGCTTTTCTCTCACCTCATAGAAAACTGCTGAGGACAACAAAGCTCACTTTCCAGCAGAGGTGACAAACACAGTAAAGAACAACTTCTACGTAGATGATTGTTTAAAATCTATACCTTCGGAACAGGAAGCAGTTCAAATGGTAAGAGACCTGACTGCCATCTGCCAAATGGGAGGATTCATGCTGTCAAAATGGATCAGCAACAGCTGTGCTGTATTGGCATCCATTCCGCAAGAAAACAGAACCAAAGAGATCAAGGACTTGGACAAAGACAATCTGCCAACCGAAAGAGCACTGGGATTGCGCTGTTGCATTAAAACAGATGTGTTCGTTCAGAATTGCTGCACAGGAACGACCATACACTAGACGTGGCATCTTGTCCGAGGTCGGCTCTATATTCGACCCTTTAGGATTTCTAGCACCATTTACTCTGCCAGCCAAGCTGATTATGCAGGAGCTCTGCAAGGAAAAACTTGGATGGGATGAAAACATACCCCAAACTTTCTCTCAGCGATAGATTGGTGGCCCTAAAGATTGAAGAATCACTAAAATAGATTAGATGCCAACACATAGTACATACCTTATTTTTGATTATGTGTAAAGTGTTTCTAGCTCCTTTTAATGTTTATTGGTAATTGTTTCGTTCTATACGTAGAATAATTAGGGGCTGGTGTGTAGGTGCCATTTATGTTTAAACTAGCTACTGTTGGCATATTATATTATTTTGCCTAGATATATCTTGCCGTATTATTTTGGAAGCTTGGCGGTCATAAGATGCACAGGGGATATGGGCATAAGGGACTGAGAATGGTGAGTCACAGGGAGGGAAAGCATACAGTTCTCACCAGACCTGGACAGATCATTGACGGGAAAGACCTGGGACCAGACCATCAACTGGAAAGACCTGGGACCAGACCAGGGACAGAGCAGCCAGCTACGACTTGTGTGCAAAATAAGTAAAGCCTGGTATATTCATCTCCTTGTATGTACAACTACTTCAATAAACAACTAATTAAACTGGAAAAAACGACTGGAAGGTCTGTTCTGTTGGGTCTGCGTACGATCACTCCTACTCCCTGTGTAGTAATGGCAATTGGAAAAGAAGTCACTGGAAAAGTCGGAAAGTTGCCATTACAATAAATAAACTTAAACTATTTTTAGCCTGTCCTGACCACTGGCAAACTTGTGCTGAAGCTCTAAAGTATATGTATTGGATTGCCAGGCTATTCCTAGTAATTATTTAAGCATCTGTATCCTGACCTATGCGTTGCTAAATTCTTGGCATTCAGCACAAAACTTATCGCTCTAATCCAGCCATTTGAGAAATGCTTCACAATGTCAGGCATTTTAATCCCTTGATTAAATATTTTTTTGTAAAGTAACCGATCATTTATCATTGATGGTGTGGGACGTGTGACTGTGTAGTTGGATTGTCTCACTGGTTCTGCTGAGACATTTAAGGATGACAAATTTTACTTAAATCCTTCCATTATAAACTGTAAAAGAATTAAGCATTCCAGTGATATTGTAGAGGTTGGATAAACTTGAAACGTCGGAGAATGAGGGGAAACTTGATACAAAGTATAGAAAATTATGAGAGGCATAGATTGGGTAGACATTCAGAACCTTTTTCCCAGGGTGCAAATGTCCAACACTAGGGGGCATAGCTAAAAGGTGTGAGGGGAAAGCTTTATGGGGATACGAGACCGTGGACCCATGGGGCCCAAACCTCCTACAGTGGTGCAGCACCCTCTCCTCCTCCCTCCTCCTCCCACCCCCCCTCCTCCCTCCCCCTCCCCCCCTTATCCTCCCCCCCCTTTCCCTCCCCCCCTTCCACTCTAGGGACAATATACATTTCTACCAAGCCAATTAACCTACAACCTACAAGTCTTTGGAATGTGAGAGGAAACCGAAGATCTCGGAGAAAACCCACATGGTCACAGGGAGAATGTACAAACTTCGTACAGACAGCACCCATAGTCAAGATCGAACCCGGGTCTCTGGCGCTGTGAGGCAGCAAATCTACTGTTGTGCCGCCCCGCACCCCTGCTGCAAATAAGAATTTCATTGTTTCATTTTGAGACAATAAACCATTCTTGACTTGACTATCGATAAATACTTTATAAAGTACAAATGGTTTGCAATGTAAGAAAGCAGCAGTTACTTATGGACAACAGATCCCAATAAAGGCCTTGTAATTTGACCAAGTAATCATTTATTTTGTAATAATGATTGAGGGATAAACTGGGATATTGATGCCCATCCTCAAAACAAATGTGCCATGTGATCTCCATGTGATCTTGCCCATTCATATAAGAGAGCATATGTCTTTAAGTTATGATTAAAAAATTGTGACCTCCATCAAACCCAATTTGAGATTTTGTGCTCAAATCTGCAATAGGGCTGGAATCCCCCTCCCCTCCCCCTCCCTCCTCCCCTCTCCTCTTCCCTCCACCCCCCCCCCCTCCCCTCCCTCTCTCCCTCCCCCTCTCTCCTCCCCTCCTCCCTCCCCATCTCCCTCTCCACCCCCTTCCCCTCCCCCCACTCCATCCCCCTCAACCTCCCTCCCCCCCTCCCTCCCTCCCTCCCTAGGAGATAGATTTAAACTTTAAAATGCGAATAACTTTAGAAATATAACACTGATTTCAATTAAACTTCTTCCATTTGCACCAAAAGGACGACAGTGAGTAAGGTGGGCCTAAAATTCTCGCGCTATCGTTTACCGTTTTGGTTGTAGTTCAAGAACAAACAAACAAACAAACAAACAAACAAATGAGAGTTTTAGTATATAGACCTATTTTCTATGTTTCTATGTATGCAAGCTGCCGCTTTAAAAAACTTGCACTTAAGCTAAAGTACAAAAGGTTTGTCTTGGTGTTGTGAAAGAAATGGTGTTGTGAATTGAAAATCAAAGAAAGAATAGATATTCTGCTGAGCGTGATGTGATTATTGTTTTTTCACATCAAATTTTGAATAATTTCATTGAAATTATTTGTTCCTTTAAGCAGGTAGTTTGCATGTAGGCACAATAAAAAAGTTCAGATTGAGAGCATTGAGGAGTAAAATAAAGCCACAGGTGCCATTTAAATTGGAATGCTGAATTTCACATTTCAGGACTTATAATCCAAACATATTGTACTACTGTTCACTGAAATTCAAATTTTCACATATTGAGCACATTGAGGACCATACCCTCAGTTAGGACTGGCAGGTGAATTGTGATTTTATTTTCCCCCTTTAGATATCAACTAGGATTTGTCATCTAATGGAAAACAAACTGAAATTATTTGCAATATTGAGCAAAGAAACAGAGCAAAGACTTTATGTCAATGACATTTATTCAGAACTGAAAGTGAAAGGGAAATGTAAAAAAATGGGTCATTGCTTGCAGCAGATATTAAAAAACAAATTAAATTGTTCGTGGCCAAAAGAATCTCGTACCAAAATATTTGTTTCAAATGATCAGTCCAGAGGAGGTATAAATGTGAGAAGCGAATCCAATGGAAATTTTAGAAGAACAAAATTGGAATTGCACACATTTGTACCAAAGAAATTTGGTGGGTAGGAAAATATTATTAACATAACGGAACTGTTATGTTAAATGTTAAATGCCATTAGGTTTCAAGGGTCCCTGTGAACATAGAAGTCATGAACAGCAGCTGCTCCAACATTGAACTCCTTGTGAAGTGTAAAGTTGTGGCATTTCCCTGGCATTTAAGGAAGGGAATCTGGCCAGTGAATCTGTGTTGGATTTCCTGACGCAGGGACAGCAACTCCATTAATTTGAATGGAAAGCAGCAAGTGCAGGGGAACATTGGGTAATTCATATATTGGAATCGATTACTGAAGCACTGAAGCTGCTTAATATATTGAGTCTATCATGGAAATGCAGTCAGGATATTGCCAATGAAATGGCTGGTATATTTGGGATTTGTGCAATTGCAGGGAAGTCTTGATGATATTATTTTATACTAGACCTAGTGGACTCATTGGGCCCAAACCACTCCTGCATTGGTGCAGCACCCTCTCCTCCCCCACTCCCCTCTCCCCCCCCTCCCTCCCTCCTCGTCCTCCTTCCCCCTCCCCTCCCTCCGCCCCCCTCCTTCCTCCCCCTCCCTCCCCTCCGCCTCCCTCCCCTCCCCCTTCTCCCCCTCCCTCCCCCTTCCTCCTCCCCCCCATCTCCCTCCCCCTCCCTCCTCCCCCCCACTCCATCCCCCTCAACCCCCCCTTATCCTCCCTCCTACCCCCCTCCCTCCCTGCCCCCCTCCCTCCCAGAGTAGACACGGGCGCTGCACAAACTCACCCTCATTCCACACAAACCTCGCTCCTCCTCCCCTCTGCCGCTCCTGGGGATAGCGGTGCCAACAGAGGCTGTGTTCGCCAGCGTTGGCTCCCTGTAGCCGGTTGTCTGGGTCTTGCTCCCTCGATCACACCCCGGCTGCGCGTTTCCAATTGCAACACCTGTAACCTGATGGAGTGGCACCCGACAGGCTCAATCCTCACAGCCAGCGCTGCCATGAGAGTGGTCCCCGAGGCAGGTGGGCATATACCTGTCGGGTGCCGCTCCGTCAGGTTACAGGTGTTGCAATCGGAAATGCGCAGCTTTACAAGTCAATCTTTACAAACTTGGTTAGATGGGCCCAGGGTAGATCTATCTCCCAGGGTAGATCGCCGGCGCAGGGGAGCTGAGATCCCCCCCCCCTCCCGATGCAGGAGCTTGATCGCCCCAATGAGGAAGGCCCGCCGCCAGCTACGAGAGTCAAGATTGTCCCGTCAACGGAAGGTTAGAGACCCCCTACCCCTGGAGGACAAAGAAGGGAGTGATTGAACTTTTTATCGCCTTCCATCACAGTGAGGAATGTGGAGGAGTCACTGTGGTGGATGTTCATGTTATAATGTATTTTGTGAGTCCTGTTGCTTTTTATTGTTATGACTGTATGGCAAATGTTGCAAAACATACTTGGCTAATAAAGTATTATTGTGATTGTCATTGTGGAATCCGAGGGGTAACTTTTTCACACTAAGGGTGGTGGGTGTATGAAACAAGTTGCCAGAGGAGGTAGTTGAGGCTGGGTCTATCCCATCATTTAAGAAGCAGTTAAACAGGTACATGGATGAGACAGGTTTGGAGGGATGTGGACCAAGCGCAGGCAGGTGGGACTCGTGTAGCTGGGACATGTTGGCCGGTGTGGGCAAGTTGGGCCGAAGGGCCTGTTTCCACATAGTATCACTCTATGACTCTATGACTCTAAGTTGCAGTGGGGATTGTACAATATATCTGAGTGGTCAGCCAATATGTGTATAAATATGATACTGGGACATAGAAGTGTGACATAGACACCCAAAAATTAATTGTTGTAAAAACCAATGCAAACACATTTATTTACAAGTTTGACAACTGTCTGACTCTATCAAAAAGAAAAAAGATAGTTCCACGGTATGGGCGGCACGGTAGCGCAGCGGTAGAGTTGCTGCTTTACAGCGAATGCAGCGCCGGAGACTCAGGTTCGATCCTGACTACGGGTGCTGCACTGTAAGGAGTTTGTACGTTCTCCCCGTGACCTGCGTGGGTTTTCTCCGAGATCTTCGGTTTCCTCCCACACTCCAAAGACGTACAGGTATGTAGGTTAATTGGCTGGGTAAATGTAAAAATTGTCCCTAGTGGGTGTAGGATAGTGTTAATGTGCGGGGATCACTGGGCGGCACGGACTTGGTGGGCCGAAAAGGCCTGTTTCCGGCTGTATATATATGATATGATATGATATGATATGATGACAACCGCAAGTAGTTTTTTCAGGTAATTTAAAATTTACCACACAAGTGTTAACGTACGTAACATGGTGTCTCAATGGCATTTGATTGCAAAGGTAGAACTTCTTTTTTCTAATTCATTAAAGTGTAGTTATACATCCTATCCGTGGCGGTCCACAATGAAACTGGACAGTAAACCAATTTATTTACCGTCAGGCCATTTGACAGGTAGATTGGAGGCGACAGTTTGACAGCGTAGGAATTTTTGCGATGTTCTTGGCCTCCGCCAT
Organism: Rhinoraja longicauda; assembly: GCF_053455715.1. Classification (NCBI taxonomy): domain Eukaryota; kingdom Metazoa; phylum Chordata; class Chondrichthyes; order Rajiformes; family Arhynchobatidae; genus Rhinoraja; species Rhinoraja longicauda. The sequence goes on along the minus strand of NC_135967.1, from coordinate 28,414,831 downwards.
TACATGTAAAGTGGGCTCCAAACCCAGATATTCAACCCAGAAACCAGATATGCATCTCCCTTACATTTAAAAAAAATGCCCACACACTTTTCACAAAAATCCACGTAACCACTTTAAAATTATTATTTTTTAATACAGCTATTAGTAAACTGGAAGTAAATCCGGTTTATTCCTTGTTACAGAGAAGCTTGTTTTTTAAGTAACCCATACAAGGTGTTATAGTTCAAAACTCTCAAGTACTTACCGACTTGTCAGTGATTTCAGCGAAAATTAGGACGCCGGAGAAGCATTGACAGCGTGGGAATTTTCGCGATGTTTCAGAAGACGCTGTAATCTCGACCTGACTCGGCTAGTATTTTCCCCAAAATACATTTAAAATACAAACAAAATCTTACCTTTCAAAACGCAGACAAGATGGTGTCCGATGGGCTGCGTAAATGCTTTCATTAGGAAGTTAGCGCTGGACAATTGAACGTCTCCTGTACGTAACCAGCAAACGCTCCGAAGACAGGAAGGGTCATCAGGCTGCAGCACCTTCAGCACTGCAGAAAACTGACAAACTACACTTACCCGCGGGTTCTCTCATGACAGCAATGTAAATGTTTTTATAAGTTGACAGATTCACCAGACATGAAAACAGCGGGTTAATGATGCCTGCTTATGTATGTAACGATTTGGACATGGAGAACAAAGTAAGCACAGTATGTCTCGTTTGTTTTAAAGTATGTTGAGTTAAGAATTTTTGGACATGTTTTTTTTAAACTTGGCTTGAGCATCTTAGAAACAAATGAATATCGTTCCGAAAAATATTCATTTTTCATGATTTCCAACGGCATCTTACATACGTAACTCTCAGGACACGATGAGTTATGTACATGAGCAGATATTTTTGACTCTCCCAAATGAATATGTGTAACTAATTTCTCCAAGCAAAGTCGGGTTTGGAAAGGCATATCAAAGGTCCTCAAAAAAAATGGTCTAGACAAATGTAGGCCATTACGATACGTATATATTTTCACATAATTTATGATGTGTAAAAAATGTCACATTTTCGTGTACAATTATGGGTAAAAATCAAAAACAAATTTTAATTTTACAACAGTTGAAGAAAGTCTGGAACCATAAGTTAATATTATGTATTACATGGCTATATGAAGTATCACATACAAGCAAAACTTTCCCATCAAGTAAACAGAATACACATTTGCATACAAATGAAAATAACATTAAAAAATCTCTCCAGTATCATATTTTTATACATATATATAATATTCCTGTGTACTGTTGGCATAACATCAAATTAGTTTGTTGGTAATTTTATGAAGCTCCTCAAACAATAGTTTATTTCTACTTTATGTAATCATTGGACCAATGCAGTATCACTTTATTTTATTTTATTTTTCCTTAAAACTGTATAACTGCACAATCTTAAATACACATTGTCCTGTATGCTTACACCAAACATAAGGTTTCCTAGAAATATAGAAAAATAATACGCAAATATATTGATCTGGAAATTTACCACCCCATTATTGTATAAATATGATTTGTTAAATATTTTGAAAAGCCTCAATGAGGAGCCCTCTGATTGTTCAAAATTATTTTTAGTAATTTATTTTGGATGTACGACTTGAAAATCAAACACTTCCCATTTCAGACAGTCAGTTCGCATCAAGCACTTCCCACGTCAAGAATATTATAGCAAGCTATAAGCTGAATCTATTTGTTCTCTCATAGTTTGTTTATGACTCAATCTCAGAGGACAGGTCTCTATTGTATCGATGTGGTATTTCCTACATCAGTTATTGTGAATTTCAAAGGAGTTGATGGGTTCAATGTTGAAGAGGGAACATCCATAAGGAACTAAATTACCGTGGGACAAGTTAATTTCATGTTTGCTCTCTTACGGCCAATTGTGCTAGAACTTATATCCCCTTCATCTGAATTGAATTCAGCTGAAGGCCACAAAACTGAAATGATTGTTCACCCTGAGTTGCTGATAACAGGAGAGATGTATCCATTGGAATATTACTTTGAATTGACAGTTTATTCCATTTGAGGTTTTTGAACCTATTAATATGGAATTCAAAAACATATGTTCAAATATTGTCATCTATAAGCACAAGAGACATCCCACTTTCCCAGTGTTGGGTAGGAGATCAGAATACACATGTACTCAGGTGCCGGGTAGGTGAAAATGGTCTACTCACTGCGGTTAATGGTTTATGAACCTTCTCGCAAGTAGTCTAAGACCTGTACTGACATTCTTTGAACTAGTTAGTGTATTATTTACAAATTCAGACAGGAAACTGATGTTTTCTCAAATCTGATTTGAAATGGTAGAAATTTTAAATATTAATAATATTATTCAATATTAAAGACCTGCCCTTTGCCAAGCGCACTTGCAATGAATTTAAGCAACAATTTGAAGAAGGGTCTCATCCCGAAATGTCACCCAATCTCTCCAGAGATGCTGCCTGTGCCGCTGAGTTACTCCAGCATTTTGTGTCTACTTTCAGTCTACTATATTATACCCACCAACTAATACTGAATTTCAGACAGTTATTCTACACAGCAGTGTTAATGATACTCTTATCCCTCTTGGAGAGTGCCAAAAAAATTCATCTGTCACAATTCTTTCCCCTAATAGCAACCTATACAAGATGGCCATGTTAAATTCAGTTCTAGCTGGCACATATGACACCCAAAAATCCCCTGCTTCGTGTATGTATTCAAAAAAAAAATTTTGGACTAAAATAGTGAATAATGTAATAGTAGGAAACATGGTACAGTCGTGTGTTATCGTGCTCTCAACCCATAGCATTTGAGTGCTTGAATACTGGTTATTCAGAAGTAGTAAACAAGAGTATTCCCACTTTCCTAGTGTTGGGTAGGAGATCAGAATATACATGTATTCAGGTGCAGGTTAGGTGGGTAGGTGGAAATGGTCTTTTACTTCACTGCGGTTAATGGTTTATGAACCTTCTTGCAAGTAGTCTAAGACCTGTACTGACATTCTTTGAACTAGTTAGTGTATTATTTATAAATTCGGACGGGAAACTGATGTTTTCTCAAATCTAACTTGAAATGGCAGAAATTTTAAATATTAAAGACCTGCCCTTTGCACGGTTTTAGTGCAGTTGTATTTGTTTTTATTTTAAAACAATCCAACAACATACATTATTCAAAGATGTAGAGTAGGTTATATGGTCTTCGCTGAATGTATCCATCATCATTACATTCACTAACAATATTTAGATTATGTCATTTTCCATAGTGCATTTGGAGTGGCTACATCACTCTGCTTTCCCTCAGCAGGCTGTCCTGCACCTTGGACTGTGCACCTTGTCTTCAGTTGCAGACAATTCCTTGCACCAGAAAACCAGGAAGTTGTGGGCAGATTTTCGAGCAAGTTGATGATCTTCCACCAACAGACATTGAGCCAGACAACACTGAATTAGGCCCATTGGCCCAACTTGCCCATGCTGACCAAGATGTTCCATCTACACTAGTCACACCTGTCCACGTTTAGCCCATATCCCTCTAAACCTTTCCTATCCATGTACCTGACCAAATGTCTTTTAAATATTGTAGCAATAGGGGAATAACATGGCGGTTCGGCAATGACCACACCGACTCTTGCAGTAAGATGAACTCACATGATTTATTCTATTTACAGTGGTAAGAAAGTCCAGAAACACATGGGGGCACTGTCCCTCGCCATCAGAGCACACGTGCAATGACATTGGTGATTTCAATCTTGTCCCAGCAGCTTAGTCCTGGTCTTCGAAGGAGGAGGCATGGCAACCTCAGGCTATTCCTGCAGTTCGATCCTGCCTCGAGAGGAGTGGCTGATGGTACAGATTTCTTTGTGGCAGCTCAGCTTTCTGCATGGAGAGGCGACGCTGGTGGTCCCTGGATTATCCTGGCCACCAGCCTTTGCCTCTAATGTGTGTGAGCACAGTCCCTTGTTGTTTGGGGCAGGAACAGATTTTCGCATCTCAGACTTTCCCCGGCCACAGTCTTAACCAGGTATGGGTGCTGGTTGCCTTGGGCTTCTTTCCTGGCTGTCCAGTCTTGACCACATGGTGGCTTTTGTAGTCTTGGGTCTGTCCTAGTGGCTAAGTCTTCCTCGTACCACGTACCTTCCTCCACATCAAGTGTTGCCCTCTCCCTTCTAGGGCCCTCTACATATTGCCTAAGGAAATTTTCCTGAACACATTAACAAATTCCTCTTCTGTTCCCCAACACTTCTAATTCTCGTTGACTAAGTTCACTCTCAACAGCCTAAAGTTCACTCCCAACAAGGTGATCATCCCTTTTTTATTTCTCAGCTCCATCCATACAGCCTCACGACCAAACCTTCAGTTATGTCATCTTGGACTACTGTCATGATATTCTCCGTAATCAATCAAGCAACCCCATCTGCTATTTTACCTCCACCTCTCTCTTATCTATAATTCCTGTACTTTGGGAACATTAAGCTGCCAGTCCTGTCCTTCTCTGAGCCAGGCTTCTGTAACGGCACCAGCGACCCAGTTGCACATGTCTATCTGCACACCACGTTCATCGGCCGTACCCGTCAGGCCTCTGGCATTAAAATAAATGCATTTCAATCCAATGGTCCTTACTTGCTCCCTACCCTGCTCCTGTCTTTCCTGTCCTCTGAACTTTCTTTCATCACCTTCCATACTGACTTCCAGTACTCACCTGCCTCATTCCTACATTGGATCTCACTCCAATCTATGTAGCTCACTTTTTCTCGGACGATCTTGAGGTTGTCCAGGCACCATCCATTTCCCTAACACGATCTGTAAGGAACTGCACCTGGACACAATTCGCACATGTATAGTCATCAGTCAATGTTTGTTTAGGATTGCATCCCTAGGATCAGTCCACAAAACACTGAGTTCTGTGCTATGTTCCACGATAAAGGCGGTTGCATCCGTTTGTAAACTTGGCAAATGTACCTTCCAGAAGTTGATGAATGACAGTCTTATCTGCATCATAGTCACCTCAAGGGTAGCATTCAATGGATTGAGAATCTATTTGTGCATGAAGGATCTGACTGGGAAGGTTTCTCTTTCCTCCAGCTAAGCAAGATTTCTCTGCATGTTTGAGAGTTCTTGCAGTGAAATGTCCTGTTGTCTCCTTCTCCCAAAGGACCTTGAACATTCTGCAGAGATTGCCTGATTGACCTCTGATTCCAGGTGGTTTCATTTACAACTTTTCAACAAAGGATACATGGCATGGCAGGGTCTTCTGCAGCGATGTTACCAGGCCCATTCTATGAAACACTGGAGACAGGAAAAACTTAAGCACCTAATATTGAGTACCTAAGGTTAACCGCCACCTTCATGCAGCCATGTTGGAAAGGTAGTCATCAGTATGAAGGCCATGTTGGGTACATTCTGTCCTGTTCCTTTGGTCTGGAGATATTAGTGTTGCATCCTTGTGGGTGCCTATTTTGAATTTCAGATGAAATAGAAGATAGCACAGGCAACTGGGTTATATATACAGTACCCTCCATAATGTTTGGGACAGACCTATTATTTATTTATTTGCCTCTGTACTCCACAATTTGAGATATATAATAGAAAAAATCACATGTGGTTAAAGTGCACATTGTCAGATTTTAAAAGGGTCATTTTTATACATTTTGGTTTCACCATGTAGAAATTACAGCTGTGTTTACACATAGTCCCCCCATTTGAGGGCACCATAATGTTTGGGACACATGGCTTCATAGGCGTTCGTAATTGCTCAGGTGTGTTTAATTGCCTCCTTAATGCAGGTATAAGAGAACTCTCAGCACCTAATTTTTCCTCCAGTCTTTCCATCACCATTGGAAACTTTTATTGCTGTTTATCAACCTGAGGACCAAAGTTGTGCCAATGAAAGTCAAAGAAGCACTTATGAGACTGAGAAACAAGAATAAAACTGTTAGAGACATCAGTCAAACATTAGGCTTACCAAAATCAACTGTTCGGAACATTATTAAGAAGAAAGAGAGCACTGGTGAGCTTACCAATTGCAAAGGGACTGGCAGGCCAAGGAAGACCTCCACAGCTGATGACAGAAGAATTCTCTCTATAATAAAGAAAAATCCCCAAACACCTATCCGACAGATCAGAAACACTTCAGGAGTCAGGTGTGGATTTGTCAATGACCACTCTCCGCTGAAGACTTCATGAACAGAAATACAGAGGTTACACTGCAAGATGCAAACCACTGGTTAGCTGCAAAAATAGGGTGGCCAGGTTACAGTCTGCCAAGAGGTATTTAAAAGAGCAACCACCGTTCTGGAAAAAGGCCTTGTGGACAGATGAGACGAAGATTAACTTATATCAGAGTGATGGCAAGAGCAAAGTATGGAGGAGAGAAGGAACTGCCCAAGATCCAAAGCATACCACCTCATCTGTGAAACATGGTGGTGGGGTGTTATGGCCTGGGCATGTATGACTACTGAAGGTACTGGCTCACTTATCTTCATTGCTGATACAACTGCTGATGGTATTAAGGACAAAATACAAATTTTTAGAAATCACTGCTGTGTCCACTGAGTGGTGTGAAAAAATCTTTCTACTTGTGTACACTTTTGATCAACTTGCTGCATTGTGTTTTTATAATTGTTATCAAGATGAACTAGTTTTAACGAACTTGAAAAGAGCGATATTAGTACAGTCTGAAGAAGGGTCTCGACCCGAAACGTCACCCATTCCTTCTCTCCTGAGATGCTGCCTGACCTGCTGAGTTACTCCAGCATTTTGTGAATAAATACCTTCGATATTAGTACAGTAAACCCTCGTTACAATGGACCACAGGGAAGGGAATGGTGTCCTTTATTGTCGATTGTCCGCTATATCCAAGTACTCTATTATCATTCTATGTAGTTGAAACAAAGACCCGGAGATGATGGTTAATACGCAAAAGGATTCAAAATGCTGGAGTAACTCAGCGAGTCAGGCAGCATCTCCAGAGACCACGGATAGGTGACATCAGGACCCTTCTTCAGACTGATTCATTCTGCTGAGTTACTCCAGCACTTTGTTTCATTTCACCTTAAAACTAGGAGCTGATGCCCGACTGCACAGTCCAGTTCACATGGCTGTTGTCGCACCTCATTTTGTAACCCCTGCCAAAAGTGCTTTCTTCAGGTCGCCAACACGATGCACTCAGTCACGGTGAGGCTCCCTCCTCTCTCACCAGCTGCCCTTTCTTCCTGTTGGCCATCGCTTTGTCTACTCACCGCTTCGCCGCCTCCTCCTCCTCCTCTTCCCCCTGTCACTTTGTCCACTCCGGCACTCTCTCCTCCCCTGCAGTCTTCCAAGATGGAGAATGTCAGTAACTCCGATGGAGAAGGAGGAGACAGTAGTGAAGTTTGGGGGGAGAGAAAGAGTCCGATTGTTATGGAGTGACAGCCACCAACAGGAAGAAACTTGCTGGTCAGAGGAGAAGGAGTCCCACAGTGACCAAGCGCGTCCTGTCAGTGGCGGCGGCCTGAAGAAATCGCTATCCCAGGGGCTACAATATGAACTGCATCAACCGCACTATGCGGTAGGTTAAGAAGAGCTCGCTGGTGCACCATGTAAGCCGGGGGTGGCATCAGTAGCCGGGGCGGTAAGTGGCCGGGGGGGTGGTGCGAGCCGGGGTGGTGTGGCCAGGTCCATCCACCATAACCAAAATCCGTTATAAAGGGTTCCTTTAAAACGAGGATTTTCTGTATTTGTAAATCCTTTTTCAGACAAGAACAGGAGAACATGTGTGAACAGATTAAATATTGACAACCCTTGTCAGGGAATGACTTTATGTGGTGGGGAGAGCATTAATGTTTCAGTTCACTGACTTTACATCGAGAAATAAAATCATAGTTGTGACAAATTTGAAGAGGTGGGAAGAACCTAGTTGAAAAAGAAATCGATAGATATTTGAATGCGTGAAGGACAAGAGAGGTGAAGTAAAAAATTTGGCAACGTGCTGTTTTATAAGAACTATGTAAGTGGACAATCAAGTTAATGTGTTTGTATCTTGAGAAGGGGTTAAATGGCATGCTTAGTGAAAGCAAATCATGCCATCAATTTCATGCGCATGACATCCTTGGACCGTGTGCATACAGGTGATTTAAACCCCCGCGCAGTGCTTACTTGCAGTCTCCCCAGTGACATAATTCTAATTAAGAAACTGCAGAAGCCACTCACAGAAAATGAACAGTGCAGGAAGGAACTGCAGTTGCTGGTTTAAACCGCAGATAGACCCAAAATGTTGGAGTAACTCAGCGGGACAGGCAGCATGTCTGGATAGAAGAAATATGTGACGTTTTGGGTCTAAACCCTTCTTCAGATTTCGACCGAAAACGTCACCCATTCCTTCTATGCAAAGATGGTGCCTGTCCCGCTAGTTACTCCAGCATTTTGTGTCTATCTCACTGAAAATTAACCATCTGCAATGTTTAAAGCTCTGTAGCTTAGATGGTGAATCTGATCAATCTAATTCCTTCCACATGACTTGCTCTTTGAGTGCACTGACTCACAGAGGTGAGACTCTCGCTGTGCAGCAAGAGCAATAAGAGGAGAAACCGAAAAGCAAATCAGAATTGTCAGAGAACCTTGGAGTTTAATATATATATTAAAATATATATTTTATCGTGTACTACAAAATATTCCTGGTCATTAATCCTTTTTTTATATTAACTCATAAATTATCACATTTATTTAATTTGTTATTCTCTGGGCAAATCCAAATTATTTTATATCTTTGTTGTGCTGTTCTGTTATGATGAAGTCCAGTTGCTAGGCTGACTATTTAGTTGGCATTAGATGGTATAATTACTTATTTTTGATCATATTTAATATCGTAATATTTAGTTTATGCCTAAATTATTAGTGAAAGAAATGCTATCTTTAATCTAATATTGAAGGGTCTTAGCCATTTTGTCTGCATGGTCAGCACAACAGGAATAAAAAGAAAAAAACTGCTGGAAATGAATGAGTTCATGAAACAAATCTTTAAAATGTTAAATTGCTCAACGAAACTTGCGAGTCTCTGATACCAGGAATACATAGCTAGGCTATAATGCACACCATCATGAGCAAAATACAAAGTGCTGGAGGAACTCAGCGGTCATAGACAATAGACAATAGTCAATATGTGCAGGAGTAGGCCATTTGGCCCTTCGAGCCAGCACCACCATTCAATGTGATTATGGCTGATCATTCTCAATCAGTACCTCGTCCCTGCCTTCTCCCCATACCCCCTGACTCCGCTCTCCTTAATAGCTCTATCTAGCTCTCTCTTGAAAGCATTCAGAGAACTGGTCTCCACTGCCTTCTGAGGCAGAGAATTCCACAGATTTACAACTCTGACTGAAAAAGTTTTTCCTCATCTCTGTTCTAAATGGCCTACCCCTTATTCTTAAACTGTGGCCCCTGGTTCTGGACTCCCCCAGCATTGGGAACATGTTTCCTGCCTCTAACGTGTCCAACCCCTTTAATAATCTTATATGTTTCAATAAGATCCCCTCTCATCCTTCTAAATTCCAGTGTATACAAGCCTAGTCGCTCCAGTCTTTCAACATACGACAGCCCGCCATTCCGGGAATTAACCTAGTAAACCTACGCTGCACGCCCTCTATAGCAAGAATATCCTTCCTCAAATTTGGAGACCAGAACTGCACACAGTACTCCAGGTGCGGTCTCACTAGGGCCCTGTAGGATTGCAGAAGTACCTCTTTGCTCCTATACTCAACTCCTCTCGTTATGAAGGCCAACATTCCATTGGCTTTCTTCAGTGCCTGCTGTACCTGCATGCTTCCTTTCAGTGACTGATACACTAGGACACCCAGATCTCGTTGTACGTCCCCTTTTCCTAACTTGACACCATTCATATAATAATCTGCATTCCTATTCTTACCACCAAAGTGGATAACCTCACACTTATCCGCATTAAACTGCATCTGCCATGCATCCTCCCACTCACAAAGACTGTCCAAGTCACCCTGCAACCTCATGCATCATCTATGAAGGCAATGGACAGACAGGAACTGCAGTTGTGACACCACACACACAGTTAAGGATGGCTGAAGAAAGGAAGCATGGGCCAACAAGTCCCATCTTAAATTCCAAGTATGTCTGACCATAATAATTTCCCTGGTCCTTGGATTTGTAGAACTTAACGGTTATCATCACAAATTCAAGTGTGAACATTAATTATCAGAAAAATCGTGTACAACATAATTTGGTGCATTGAAAATAAATTAGATTAATTGAAATCCTTAAAATCTGTACAGGAATTTAGAATTTTAGATTGTCTGCTCAGAGTGGAATGTCAAAACACTCCTCGCTGATGATTTCGTAATCAAAGCTCTATTGTAACTGCTTATCATTAGCTAAATGGTCAAATTATTTACAAAGTGCTCTAACAATTTACTGTGTGAGTTTCACAATTATTCACAGGCAACCTGGGTAATGATAATTCACTGATTATACTCTGATTCACTTTAGACTATTGAATATGGTCTGTAAAAGCAGAGCATCAGATTAACTAAAATTAGTTGATTTGAGTGCTTGCTCACTTATCCATTGCAGAGTGGTGATTTGTCTGAGAGCAGAGCTATTAAATACATCTTTTATCAAAAGCAAACTGCTGAAGGAACTCAGTGCATCAAGCAGTATCTGCAGAAGGAAATAGATGATGTTTCATGTCAGAATCCTTCTTCAGATTGATGGAAGTAAATTTCCCCAGTGTGGGACGAATAAAGGAATATATTATTAGATAGCTGGTACAAAGAAGTGATGAGAAGGAATGGGGCAAGAGCTAATTATAGGTGGGTTATAACCAAAGAAGGGTTGAGATAGTAACTGAGGCTGGAGGTGGCGAAGCCTAAAGGGTGCAAATTGTGGAATCTGTTAAGGTATGTGGTGGGGTGGGGGGAGGGGGGGGGGGGGAGGAATGATCGTCAGCGTATTTAGTACCACATGCCGGTAATAACTTTTGTCTTCTATGCTTCCCTCACACCCATTGTATCTCTGAAAATCCCTCTACACCTCTGCCTCCACAAGAAAATCATCCAGCAACGACAGCAGCCAGTCATGGCTTCCTGATTCCTCGGGCATCACCAATGATGCAAATAGAGGATCAGAGGTTATTTATCAGCTGACCTTTTTTTTCAAGCATTGTTAATTAATTTTAGTATTGCAAGCCATTGATTATTGACTGTCTCTTTCTCTCCCTCTACATATTTCATATCACCTATGAGGAGCTTTTTGTTATTATTACCAGGTTTTGTTTCCAAGCCATAAGCCCTGGTTGTTCAAGGGAGGCAAAGAGATTTCCTGGTGCTGGAAAAGCTGGATACAGTAAGACCTCGCAGAATTTAATGGCAAGGACTCATTCTCATCTGTTTTTGTGTCTTGCCTCTCACTCAACAATTAGTCAAACTCAGTGTGGATTTAATGTACAGGAAAGAACTGCAGATGCTGGTTTAAATCGAAGATAGACACAAAATGCTGGAGTAACTCAGCAGGGCAGGCAGCATCTCTGGAGAGAAGGAATGGGTAACATTTAAATTGAGAGCCTTCTTCAGTCTCGACCCGAAACATTTGGAGTGTGGGAGGAAACCGAAGATCTCGTAGAAAACCCATGCAGGTCACGGGGAGAACGTACAAATTCATTTACAGACAAGCACCCGTAGTCAGGATCGAACTCGAGTCTCTGGCGCTGTAAGGCAGCAACTCTATCGCTACGTCATTGTGCGCCCTTAAGGGGGAAGAAATTAATATAAAACTACAAAAAAAAGCAGCAAGAAATCATTAAGCGCCTCAGGAGATCACTACCATTCTTTAAGATCGTAACTGAACTGTTCCCTTATCAGCCCACTTCCCTGCACTAACTCAATTTTCCTTGATTCCCTTAATATCTAAAATCTATTGAACTCCAAATTAAATATGCTAGGCAAATAAGCCTCCACTGCTCCCTTAGGCAGACAATTCCAAAGATTCACTATTTCTGGTTAAGGAACTCATCTCTGTCCTGAGTGTATGACCTTTTTTTATGGGCTTGTGACCTCTACTTCCAGCCAGCCGAAACAACTCTGCAATTACCATCAAGGCCATAAGGACTTTGGAAAACGATTATAATAATCAACAGCACGTCACAATCACACTGTGGCTGGAGAGAGGCAATGTGATGTAGCGAGGAAATCTAGCAGCAGATGATAACCTTTGTTGACAAAATAAAAAAGAAAATGCTGCGAACATTCAGCTTGTCAGGCAGATTCTGTAGAAAGAAAAATAGTTAATGTTTCAGATCAAAGACTTCATCTGAATAAGGAAACTGAAAATCAAGATAGTTTATAGTTCCAAAGAGATCCTAGGGAATAATTAATTATACCTGCAGAGACATGGGTACTTGCTGGACCAAAGGAGGAAGAGGCTTTATTAGGGGAAATTATTGTACATGTGTTATTGTACATTTTGGCTACTTTTAATATTTCTGATTTAAACTATAATACAAAAATGCAATAATTATGATGCAAGTAGGTCATCATTATGCAGGAAGCAACTCTAGAGATGAACAATTTCTAAGGCTGCACAAGAACCTTGCAAAGGCAGTGACGATAATAATCTGTTAACTTTGTTAAGAGAGAATATGCAGACAGAGCTGTGCCTGGATTTCTCTGCCTGTGGAGGTGAATATTGCAATCATCCTGAATTATTTAATTTCCATATCATGACAGGCAATGGCAGCTGATTCCATATTTTCAGTTTGTAAGGATAGCAGTGCCACTGATTTCTTCTGAAGGAGGATAGATTTCATTTTCTCTGATCAGAGACCAGCAAAGTTATGGGCTTCAAGGCTGAAGTCTATGCTGCTCCTGAACCAACAACCCCAAGTGAATGCAGAAGTCAACAGAAATCACAAGAATGGTCATCTCTGAATGTGTGTCTTCTAAGATCACCATTTAGTCATTGGAGTATATATACTCCATTTGTCAGTCACTCCCATCCTGGATTGAGAAATTGTAGAGGAGTGTGACATCAGGCACCTTATCATAAGATTCTGGTGTCTGGATGGATCAGAGAATGGTCTGAAATATTTGAGAAAGTGTCTTGCGTTCTGTGGTCTACATGTCCGACAAATGTAAGTGCAGGTCAGTGTGGAATAGGAGGAGAGTGAAGATGTTGATAGCAAAACATTACAATAAAGAAACCTCACATTCCCTGACATTCCTTAGAACCAAAAGATTTTCTTAAGTATCCCCATCACAAAAGGCCTGCTCCCAGATGAAGACGTTTTGCTCAGCCATTTTCAATTAATCTTGCCGTGAAATGATGCTTGAATTTCAAGTGGCAAGGTAACATGGTTATCAACTGAATTTCAGCAGTGAATGTCTATAATGTCTATAGCAACTGAGATTACATCAGTTTCTCTGCATAAGAAAATAACTGCAGATGCTGGTACAAATCGAAGGTATTTATTCACAAAATGCTGGAGTAACTCATGCTCAATAGCATGATCAATGCCCAATTTCCATTGTGCAAGATTATTGTAGATTAATTAACATCAGGGTACATTATCAATCTTCAAACTCCCTGTGATAGCAAGAGCCATTAGACCACCAAAAGAGCCAAACTTAATCCATGCATTTTTTTGGTACGAGAATCACTGCCTTTTCAAGTAGCCACTTGCAGTACAAGTCCAGACCACAGGAACCAAGGAATGAATTCTCAACATTTTATTTTGGAATTAATGCATTCATAATATCAGAGATCTAAACACTTAAGATGGCCATGTTCAGTAAACAACAAAGGATACCTTTTATGTCCATCTTCTAAGTGACTCTGGACAAGATAAGGGCAGGCTCTGTTTCCCATGCAGCTGAAGTTAAGCTGTACTCTTTTAAATTCAAGGAGGTGTATATTGTATTCCTTGTACCAAATGATTTAATGTTATCGTGAACGCACAGCACATAATAGGTAGGTAAGTGGTACAATGACCTTTATTACAACAGAAATTGTGCACGCAAAAAAAGACATCCAGTTGCAATTAAATGGAGTCCTAAATGGAAACCAGACCTCAGATATTGTATCAAAGTTTTTCATCCAAGGACGAATGACTTATGATCGAGGGAGAGTAGAAGGGGTTCCCAAGGTTGATTGACACAAAGTGCTGGAGTAACTCAGCGGGTCAGGCAGCATATCTAGAGAAAAAGGATGGATGATGTTTCGGGTCGGACCCTTCTTCAGACGCAATCACGATGTTAATTGTTGGAATAAGGAGGATGTTATTTGAGAAGTTATTAAACAGGCTGATCATTTATACTTTAGAGAATTAAGAATGAGAATTGATCTCCTTGAAATAAATACAATTGTTAGGCGGCTTGACCGAGTAAATGGCTAGGGTGTCTAGGAGTCATCCCTCAAAATAAAATAATATATATTTTTAAACAATGCAGTTCTGCATTCAAGAGGATTAGTTGCCTAGTGCAGTAAAAGCATAGATCGATAGATTGTTGGATGTTACGGGAATCAAAGGATATGTGGCTAGAATAGGAAGATGGGCATGACATTAATGATCATCCCCAATATTTACTTGCAAAGCAGACATGATGGGCAGAGAAAGTTACTCGTTGCATAGTTATCACATTTGGTCACATTTGGAACTGTACTGTTACTGTGTGAGCAAGAGTAGTCTGGGCTGGCTAGCTGAGTTGTATCGGTTTCTTTACTGCCTTTACATAATCCCTCAGATGCATCATCTGCTGTGACTGGAAGCTGCCACCCTGGCCGCCATTCGCTTCAGTTTGCAATTCCAGGTATAGGTTTCGAGCTACTTTCTCCTGCAAGTGAGATGGAAGTGATATTGGTACATGTATCGGAATGTGTTTACATGAGATGGCGGGGCTGTGATAAGTATACAAAGACAGAGAAGAAGATGGATATATTGGTAGAGCAGCTACCAGTGCATGTGTGTGTATGGAGCTGGAGTTGGAACTGTTCTAGGAGCAAAGCATCGCTAATATTGTCAAATTGGATTTGTGGATGACTCCACTAGTCTTGGCTGGGCAAAGAGGTTGTTATTTTTTTAATGCTGAGACCAGATATGGAGTTCCTGCTTTGTGCATTGTGGCTTTTAAACATTTCCAACATTGTGTACAAGTCCTCAATTTAGGGTTCTTGCTTCCTGTCCAATAGTAAATGCATTGCAACTATTTGTTCAGACCAAGGTCCCAGCAATGATGCTTAATTAATTACACAGCATTACGATCTAGTGGTCAGCTTCCATTTTAAGAGTTGGAGCTTTGGTGTCATTAACTGGTTCAATTTTACTCGTGAAGAAATAACAAGTGTTTATCATGGAATAATGGAGGAGTGAATATGCCAGGCTGTTTAAATGTTCATATCTTCTTGTTGAAAGGAAAATAGTCCCCAATAGCATAAACATACATGGATCTCTTTGCATAACATTGTGATTGCATATTTTTAAGAATTTCCGCCATGAAATAACAAAAATTATCATCGTCCAAAGCAAATGAAGGGTAATAAGGTAAGAAACAAAAAATGGAGCCAGCAAATGTTTAATTGTTATTGGAAATTGTTGAACTCTGAAAAGCAGCAGTCTATCTTTGCAAAATCCTGCTTTTACTTTACGTGTCATTGGAACAATACAGGAGGTCTAGGACACATGGAACAAATAGAATCAAAGGAGTACGAGAGAATCAAAATGACAGGTGACAGAAAATTCAGCATTTCTCTTGTGAATAGAAAGAAGATGTCATGGACCTTTTACTGCATGTCCCAATGCTAATTCCATTTGGAACCAATGTCTGGAACTAATGTCTCCAACTTCTTAAAGTAATGATGAAAGAACTATACAGGGATAGAACTGAAGAAAGAAATATTAATTATTTGTGTCTTCACTAAACCTGGTTTTGTTTTCACGTTTCTCCGAGCCACATTGTTTAGTTTGGTTAAAAATACAGAAGGCCTGAAGGGGAGTGAAGTAAAGCCCCAGTTTGATCATTTATACTTAAAATATAGTGTTCAAGAACACAAGGTAAATATGAGGAATCTCACTGTCACTGTCAATTCTGTCAATTTTAGCATTCTGCCTCCCATCACAGAATTTAGCTGCCTTGAAGACAATTCAAAGGTTTTTGCATGACTTGCTAGTTCTGGATTGCGATTCATAATCCTGTACAGGATAAGTGAAGCAAAATGTATTTTTATATGATTGAACATTTCCTTATGTTAGTTTTTACGGTTTTGATTCTAATTCACTGGGGATTTATGAATTTGGGCTCATTTGCCCGTGATTTTGCATGTTAGATTACTAAGAAAGAACATACAAAAAACACTTCTAACTTTTTTTTAAGAGTGTTAAATAAAAAGATTTCCCAACTACATAGTCACCACAGATATTGATGCTTTCATGAATTTAAGCATTTCTGCTGAAATAATTTATAGAAAATTTGTAAAATTGATATTCCTGGAAAAATTACCATAAACTTGAGGTGCTCTGCATTTAAAAATTAATTAAGATTTCAATCATCTGATTAAACATAGGTTTTTGAAGTTATTTAGGGAATTAAAGGATGTGAATTTAGTGCTAGAGAAAGGAACCAAAGTGGAGGTGATAGGTTAACCGTGATCTTATCGAACGATGGAGCAGGAGGAGGCAAATGGCCTGGTGCTGCACATTCTTTTGATATGAAGCAAGAGAAGAACTGAATCCATTACCTCATGTGGTTTATGTCAAACTAAGGGAGATTAATTGAAAAACAGGCAGAATGGGCTTAACTGTAATCTGTTCTGTATGATTCCAACACGTTATCTGATGTATTGATGCATAGATTTCTCCTTTAACATTAGTTAACGAATCTGTTCCTTGCTGTCAGAGCTTGATGTGCTACCTTTATTCTGACTTTTACAGGGCTTAACCAGTTGCCCTTTGACCCGGCAAACAACAACAAACCTCCACAGGTTAGCAATTCAAATGACCTACTGATGACAGAATGCTCCATTGATCATTGCAACCCATCAGGAATGAAAAGGAAACTGAACAATATATTTACAGGTAATGGCAAAATGACTTGCCTTTCCTCATCCACTTAAAGAAATTGAGAAAATATCTTCAAATGTAATGGCATTGCTTCTTTGCCAAAAACTACAAGATTAATGTGCCTGAGTTAGTAGGCACAGCTTTCACTTAATTGTGCATATTATTCAAAAGGAAATAGACACAAAATGCTGGAGTAATTCCACGGGTCAGACAGCATCTCTGGATAAAAAGCATGGGTGACGTTTCGGGTCGGGACCCTTCCTCAGACTGAAAAAGTCTCACACCCCCATCCAAGAGGTCCTGTCACATACACTTACTCATAACTCTACTTCAGTCAGTTTTTCCATTAGTACACTTTAGTATTATTTTGCACGACTTCAGATTGCATTGCAGTAATGCACCACTATGCTGTTTTGTATTTATCATTGTCCTCTTTGTCATAACTGCATGTACACTGTTTATTCTGTTATTTTAGCGGCAGTTATTTTGTCTTCCCTCTTTTATTGAAATCTGTGTTTGACTTTATTGTTGGCCTCCTGCAGAAGTGTAATTTATTTGGGGAGCAATAGTGAGTTATCTTGAAGTTGAGCCTTTATGAGCCATTTAAGCCGAGATTGGTGGAAGAAACATTAATGGCTATCCTTCCTGAAAATCTGTATCAGTAGAGCGCTGCAGTTAATTGAGATGAATTAAGCCCTCTTAATGACGTGTTCAATTTTGAATAAAACTGGCTATCGGTTTGAAGGCATTGTAGACTCCAGTTCTGACAGCAGTTTATCATGTTGATGCACAGCTTCTGGTAGCATTTTTGTTGTTCTCCTTCAGTTGTGATGTGTGAATCGTGGATAAATGGGTCAGTGTTTTCAATTCCCACTTCATCACCAGCAGCAGATCGGTTTGTTTTATGAACTGAAGGATTCATTAATGGAGAAGCTTTGCAGTCAGAAGAAAAAATTATATTGGAGACTTTTTCTTGGGCAATCATAGATAATACTACAGCGAAAAATAACCACCTTTATCTTTCTCATTTCATATGTTATATTCTTGCTCCATATAATCGCTAGAATAAAAAGATTAGACAGACAATCAATTTCCAAGCCTTTGACAGTTTCTCCCTTGAGTCAGCTCCAGGAAAATGTTGCCCCAGTTTCTCCTGTGGTACAAATTCCAAGGCCCCTGCTGATAAGAACATAACAAAAATGAGCAGGAGCAGGACACGATGCCTCAGGATCCAAGTTCCTGTATTTACTTCACATTTGATGAGATCATGACTGATCTGATCTTGGCCTCGGCTCCATTTTCCTGCTTGTTCTCTTTTGGTAAGTACCTTGCTGTGTGGGAAAGAAACCAACAACATTTATCTATTTATTTGCCAACAAGTCCAGGACATAGGAGCATGTTGAGTTAAAGATGGAAGCCACAACTTAATACTGATGACCATGTACTGATTCTTGGACTCCAGATTAGTGCCAGTGGAGGATTTGTAACCCTAATCATTTTACTGGGGATTCTAGGTCCCCAAAGCAGAAAAGTTTTTTTTTCATGATTTTAGTTTCCTTCCAAGTTTTTAAGCATATTTAACTATTTTAAAAAATATTTTAATTTATGTTGTGGTGCCATAAAACATCTGAAAACTGTCATTGTATTAGTTTAGAGATACAGCATGGAAACAGGCCATTCGGCCCACCAAGTCTGCGCTGACCAGTGATCACCCGTACACTAGTCCTTTCCTTGATATCCTGGAATGCTGCTGAGGCCAAGATTTCATTGTATAACACAGCAGGCCAGACTTGCTATCTTTGGATTACTTTTCATAATCCTGTACAGTATAAGTGAAGCATTATGTATTTTTGTATGATTAAACATTTCCTTAGTTTTCAAGGTTTTGATACTGATTCACTTGGGAGTTATGAATTTGGGCTCAGTAAGAATGTTATCAGTGTGTCGGGTTAATTTATACAGCTTATTTTTAAGGTTTGCAAATGGGTAAAGACCCTGTCTCATCTTACAAATCAGTGTTTTCTATGGTAATTAACATATGAAAATGTTTCTTGTATTTTATGCTTGCTTCTATAACCGTTTGCTGATCTTGTTATAAAAGGAGAGATGGCCGGCACATTCAAATTATGCTAATTTGAAACACTGCTGGGTAAAATCGTTTGAATGAGCACTGCAGTTTTTTTGTTTATATTTGAGGGCGAGTGAGCAGGATTTATAATTCTCTGTATAAGATTACATATCAGCACTGTAGTAATAATCTCAGTGTGCAAAAGTGCAGATATATCATCAGAAAACAGTCACTCCGAGTTTCACAGAAACAATCAGGAACCGAATGGCATTCACTGCAGGGATTGAAATGACAATCAGAAAGACGCTGAGCTGCTCATATTTTCCTAATCTTTGTTGTGAGCATGTGGTTCCTAATGAACTGGATAGAAATGCCACAAGTGACCAAGATGATGAATTTCTTTGCATCCAGTTGATCATCGCAAATTATTTTGTAGTGCTCGTTAGACAAGGTGGACAAAGGCTTCATTTGAAATGTTCATTTGCAAGGTTATAATAAGATTGACATTTTAGTTTTTGCATGATGCTGAAAACAGTTGAGATAGAACACAAATTTGCTTTATGCAGAAAGCAGCTCCAGTGATAAAATGTTTTGCGCAATACTAACATCTGGTACCATCTTCCACACTTCCCATTAATCGCTATTGTCATAATGCTACTCATTTAGCAGAAGTAACTTCACACATTTCTAATTGTAAACCTCATACGCTGCAGTGCAAAAACATGAAGAGCAGAATTTAGCACCACTAATGTTCTTATGGTTTGCTATGTTTTGGTATTAAAGGAAATGGAGATCCATTAAAGATGGAATTGGTAATACTTGCCAATAGAGGAATAGGATAAAACATTGTGGCAAAGGAAAATTAAGATAAAACAAGGGATCAAAACAGTTTTTGCATGTCAGTAATGAAGCTAAGGAAAATTAACGAATTAAAAAATCAATCTACAGGGTGGCTTCCCATATTGTGTGCATTCATTTTTAATGACACTTGTTATCAGCAACTTGCCAATACAATGGCAGATCTCTATAATAATACTGTCACCCCACTCATTTGGATTGAAGAAGACAAAATCTAAACCAAGGGGTATAAATGGAAATAGACCTGATAGCATGTGTTCAGTCAGGTGCAGTTGCATTTGCACCACATTTTAATGTACCGCATGAGATGCTCTGTAGGAAAATAACTGCAGATGCTGGTACAAATCGAAGGTATCACAAAATGCTGGAGTAACTCAGCGGGTCAGGCAGCATCTCAGAAGAGAAGGAATGGGTGACGTTTTGGGTCGAGACTCATGAGATGCTCTTGTATACTGAATCAAATTGGAGTTGGACCCATTGTATGATGGTGATGGCAGAATGAGGATCATGCCAGACCTTGGCATTGCAGTTATGCTTGAGTCCAGTTTGGTTGTTTCATGGATACTTGGTTTTGACCAGAAAGACCCGTTTTGAATCATTCCCATTAGGGAGAATCAGTTGTGGATTCTACTTTTATTTCTATATTTTTATGGGGCAGTTTTCTGCTTCCACTGAAATGAAATTTAAAGTGCCGAGAGAGAATAAATTATTTTGAGTTTTTTCTATATCAGACAGTCACCATTTTATAGGATCTGATATTCCCCCCCACCTCCACCACCATCACCACCACCACCAACCTTTCTCACAGCTTTCCTTCTGGATTGAGCTTAGTATAGTAAGGTGCCATGACATTGGCAATAAAACAGTAGGCCTGAGAGGACAGCAGCAGATATGGATCAACTAAATTATTGACTTTACAACATTGTCACGTATATCAGAAGCAAATATTGTCATAATAGCATGCCTCCATACCAAATAATGTGGCAATGGCAGCGCCAGAATATAAACTTCAGCAAACGACTGGTGACAATCTTAAATTTTCAAAGCAAGTATAGACAAAATAGATGACACATATATCTGCAAAGAAATGTACGTGCTAGTTCGTTTCTTTTATTCTAGTAGAGAAATAAGTGGGTATAACCTTTGCACCGTTCTCCGTAGTTGCCCTTTCAACTGATGAGACAATAATTAAATAAATTTCAATTTATGTTGCCTACCATAACACCCAAAATCACTGTCTTTGACTCATTATCAACCTTTTCCTCTCCTCTGACGCTGGCAACCTCAACATTCTCATCCTACTCGACTTCAGCGCCATCTTTGACACCATCAATCACTCCATCCTCCTCACCCGACTTGAAACCACCTTTAACATCACCGGCACTGCCCTCTCCTGGATCAAATCATACCTCTCCGACAGGCACCAGTTCATCTCCATTAATAACTGCAAATCCCCCACCGCTCCCCTCCCCCAAGGTGTCCCCCAAGGTTCAGTTCTTGGCCCCCTCCTCTTCATCCTGTATCTGCTCCCCCTTGGTCAATTAATCCGCCGTCATGGTCTCAATTTCCACTGCTTCGCCGATGATATCCAGCTCCTCATCTCCACCAAGTCAATCTCCACCACCATGCACTCTATCCTGACAAACTGCATCACTGAAATAAAATCTTGGCTTCAAATAAATTTCCTCAAACTAAACTGCGACAAATCTGAAATCATCATCATTGGACCAAAAACGCTCACCAAATCCACCCACAACTTCACCCTCAACATTGATGGTTTCCCAGTATCCACCTCCCCTCACATCCGGAATCTTGGAATCATCTTTGATCAAACCCTCCTTCGACAAACACATCAAACACATCACCAAGACAGTCTTCTTCCACCTCAAAAACATCGCCCGTCTCCGTCCGTCCCTCTCCTCCACAGCTGCTAAAACCCTCATCCACGCCTTCATCACCTCCCGTCTGGACTACTGTAACAGCCTCCTCTATGGTTCACCCTCAAAAATCATCAATAAACTCCAATACATCCAGAACTCCGCTGCCCGTCTTCTCACCCACTCCCCGATCCGTGACCATATCACCCCTGTCCTTTACAAGCTCCACTGGCTCCCCATCCCCCAGAGAATCCAGTACAAAATTCTCCTCATGACCTACAAAGCCCTCCATAACATGGCCCCATCCTACCTGACTGACCTCCTCCACAGACACACTTCCACCCGTACCCTCCGCTCTGCTGCTGCTAACCTCCTGTCCCCCCCCCCCCCCCCCCCCATCTGGACCAAACTCAGATCCTGGGGGGGACAGGGCTTTCTCCATCGCTGCTCCCACCCTCTGGAACTCACTACCTCAAACCATCAGAGACCATCCTCACTCACCACATTCAAAACATCACTGAAGTCTCACCTGTTCAACACTGCCTTCAACCACTGACCGTCACCTCACCTTATTCTTCCTTTTCTGTTCGTTTACTTATTTATTTATTTTTTTTTTCTATGTTTTAGTAAACCCTGTAAAGCGTCTTTGAGTTTTTAGAAAAGCGCTATACAAATGTAATGCATTATTATTATTATTGTTATTATTATTATTCATAAACTGAAACTTTGATATGACATCATCCAATTACTTGAGTCTATTACTAGGTAGTAAGTCTGTTATGCTTTTTGCTGAACAAAATAGGCTATCATTAATTATTTAAAGTCTTGACTTACACTATTTGCTTTTTCTTAGAAGGTCTTTCGGATAATTAAATTAATATAAACCTTTTTTTCTTCAAAGAGTGGTGGCTAGATAAAATTTCTGTGATGGGTGCTTGCTATGATGCAAGTACAGAAATGACCAGGCAAGGGATTATTGGTGAACTGACAACGACATCTTCCTTTTCTTTTGATTTTGTTTCTTGCTAGCTTGATTACTTTCCACTTAATTGGGCAGTCTTTATATTGCATAGCAAATTAAAATTAATGGTTTAACATTTGCTGCCAACCAGATTTTGCAGCCACTTGAAAAACAGTAGCATTGTCACTGACCACAAAGATCAAGTTCTTACTGAAGTGAGAGGTTCAGTATTGCCATCAAAAATGTAAAATGCCCAGTATCCACCAGCAGTGTTATCATAAAGCTGTCTGAGCAACTAACCAAATTAACAAGTAAAAATAATTAAATAAAAGGGACTGGAACTTCGAGATGAGTGGAAGAAGGAGGGGAAAGGACCAGGATGACTGGGGCAGTGGGAGATGATTGAAGAAATGTGTGCACACCAGGGTGGCAAGGGCAGAGCAAACAAACTGGGGGTGGAGGGGAAGAGCATAGGCTGGGTTTTTTCTCGAGCATGAGGAATTCACATTCATACCGTTGGGTTGTGAGCTACCCAAGCAGAATATAAGGTGCTGTCTTCCAGTTTGCATGTGGCCTTAGTCTAGCAAAGAAGGCGGCCAAGGACACAAAAGGTCGGTATGGGAAGGGGAATTAAAGTAGGTAACAACTGGGAACTCCAATAGACCTTGGTGGACAGAGCACAAGTGTTCGCAAAAATGATCGTCCTGTCTATGTTTGGTCTTGCTGATGTAAAGGAGGCTACATCAAGAGCATAACACGCAGTAGATTAGGTTGGAAGAGGTGCACGTGAACACAGGGCCGTTTTTACAGCATTATGGGCCCCCGGGCAAAGCAGTGTACTGGGGCCCCTACCGTTACTCTCCCCCACCCCCCTTTCCCTACCAGCCCCCCCCCCCCCCCCCCCGTCGTGCCGGCGAAAAGCACTTACCGAAAAGCATTTAGCGATGGACTTAGGGTGCTACATTGTTGCGAAAAGCACTTACAGATCGCTGTGAGAAGCACTTAGGGACTGAAAATGTTGTGAAAAAAGCACTTATTGAACCTACATTTTTAAAGTAGCATTTATTTATTGCAAGTCACTTAACATACACAGATCAGCATGGGGCCCCTATGCTCGTGGGCCCCCGGGCAAGTGCCCATCAGGCCCATGCGTTAAGACGGCCCTGCGTGAACAACCCCCTCACCTAGATGGGCTGCTTGGGTCCCTGAATAGAAGTGAGAGAGAAAGTGTATGGATAGACCTAACATCTCCTGCAGTTGCAGATGATACTAAGTTGGGGGGTAGTGTGAATTGTGAGGAAGATGCAATAAGGCTGCAGGGTGACCTGGACAGGTTGTGTGAGTGGGCGGATACATGGCAGATGCAGTTTAATGTAGATAAGTGTGAGGTTATTCACTTTGGAAGTAAGAATAGAAAGGCAGATTATTATCTGAATGGTGTCAAGTTAGGAGGAGGGGGAGTTCAACGAGATCTGGGTGTCCTAGTGCATCAGTCAATGAAAGGAAGCATGCAGGTTCAGCAGGCAGTGAAGAAAGCCAATGGAATGTTGGCCTTCGTAACAAGAGGAGTTGAGTATAGGAGCAAAGAGGTCCTTCTACAGTTGTACCGGGCCCTGGTGAGACCGCACCTGGAGTACTGTGTGCAGTTTTGGTCTCCAAATTTGAGGAAGGATATTCTTGCTATGGAGGGCGTGCAGCGTAGGTTCACTAGATTAATTCCCGGAATGGCGGGACTGTCGTATGTTGAAAGGCTGGAGCGATTGGGCTTGTATACACTGGAATTTAGAAGGATGAGGGGGGATCTTATTGAAACATATAAGATAATTAGGGGATTGGACACATTAGAGGCAGATAACATGTTCCCAATGTTGGGGGAGTCCAGAACAAGGGGCCACAGTTTGAGAATAAGGGGTAGGCCATTTAGAACGGAGATGAGGAAGAACTTTTTCAGTCAGAGGGTGGTGAAGGTGTGGAATTCTCTGCCTCAGAAGGCAGTGGAGGCCAGTTCGTTGGATGCTTTCAAGAGAGAGCTGGATAGAGCTCTTAAGGATAGCGGAGTGAGGGGGTATGGGGAGAAGGCAGGAACGGGGTACTGATTGATAGTGATCAGCCATGATCGCATTGAATGGCGGTGCTGGCTCGAAGGGCTGAATGGCCTACTCCTGCACCTATTGTCTATTGTCTATTGTCTATTGCCTCTCCTCTTTTATCTCCACCTCCATCTCGTCTATAGCATCTGTAGCCTGGAACATTGAGCTGTTAGAAGCTTCTGTCCCTCCAAGCACCAACCCCTCATCCTTGCATTCTTCCAGTTATTACCCCCAGTAAATCACAATCCAGTCACTCAGCATCCACTGCAAAGTAGTTATTATATCAACTGTTTTTAGTCTTTGACCTGAACACAACAGTAGCTTTGCTTTCTGCTCAGCCTCAAACCTTCTATCAAACCTCCACCCCCCTTCCCCTCTCATTAGCACCAAAGGGATGACGGTGAGTAAGGTGGGCCTAAAATTGTCGTGCTATCGTGTACCGTTTTGGCTGTAGTTCAGGAACAAACAAACGAGAGTTTCATTATATAGATTATTTGTCCAAATCGCTCAGATTTAGGCATGTGGATATGTGGCACGTGACAATTTCAGCGTACATGTAACAGGAGAGGAGAGGGATATTGGTTTGCAGTAATTGCTCCAGTACATCGAGCATGCAGGCCGATTGGAATTTGGACTGTGAATAATGGAGCCAAAAATGGAGCCCCGGCATGTGTGATGTATGCAGAAAGAATTTCATTGTGCAGTTGCATATATGACAAATTTATGACCATTTATGTCCACTGATCCATTGAACTAGCACGGGGCGCCAGGAACAATCTGGAGATATTATCCCTGAGATCCTGCTTTTTAACCTTTTGCTTAACTCCCGTATTCACCCTGCAGAACCTTTTCCTACCAATGACATGTGAGCCAATATGCACAATTACCTCTGGCTGCTCGCTCCCCCCGTTGAAAATATTCTGTGGCTGCTCCGAGACATGCTGGATCTAGGCACAAGTGCGGTACTGCTGGTAGTGCTCACAGCGCCAGAGACCTGAATTCAATCATGACCTTGTACTGTCTTTGCGGAGTTTGCAAGTTCTCCCTGTGACCACATGAATTGGTAGGGTGGGATGGGGGTGGAGGGAGATGGTTACAGGGGAAATTGTCTGAAAGGAATATTTTTTGAATTATTTGATCTAACATTTAATTAGCATGTGAATAATTACATCAATGAACTTGCAATATTTTATCTTCTTCATTTTCAGCAGAACATTACAAAAACCTCGCCTTCGACTCCAGCCCACTGGGGATGTCATTATCTAACCCTACAGCTTGGGCAACAGCCATGAACAACTTGGGAATAGGACCAATGGGAATGAGTGGGCAACCACTAATGCCAGGTATACCTTTTGCATGACATAAACGGGAAAATGGTCATACTCAGCAGGTCAGACTCATCTGTGGGAATAGGAACAGAATTGATGTTTCAGGTCAGAGACTTGTCAGAACTGAAATGAGACTAAAGAAGCACTGTAGTTCATGCAAAAAAAAAAAGAGAACAGCTGGAGGGACTCTGTGGAGGGAAATGGAAAGTGGACATTTTGGGTTGAGATCCTTCATCTAAACTGAAATGGTAAAGAAGTTTCCAGTATAAAGAGTAGAGCACAGGGGAGGGGAAATTGCTGCCACGGGATAGGTGGATACAGGTAAGGACCCCTCCTCACCTGTATTCTGTCTATTGTATCCACCTATCACTTGCCAGCACTTGCCCCACCCCTCCACTCACCTTTTTATACTGGCAATTCTCTTTCAGTCTAGGTGGTAAAATTAAAGCACATGGTATTGGGGGTAGGGTATTGACATGGATAGAGAATTGGTTGGCAGACAGGAAGCAAAGAGTAGGAATAAACGGGTCCTTTTCAGAATGGCAGGCAGTGGCAAGTGGAGTGCCGCTATATTAAAGATTTGGATTATGGAATTAGAAGTAACACTAGCAAGTTTGCAAATGACACAAAGTTTGGTGGCAGTGTTAACTGCAAAGAGGATGTTAGGAGGTTGCAGGGTGACTTGGACAGGTTGAGTGAGTGGGCAGATGCATGGCAGATGCAATATAATGTAGATAAATGTGAGGTTATCCACTTTGGCGGCAAAAACAAGGAGGCAGATTATTATCTCAATGGTGTCAGATTAGGTAAAGGGGAAGTGCAATGAGACCTGGATGTCCTTGTACATCAGTCACTGAAAGTAAGCGTGCAGGTACAGCAGGCAGTGAAGAAGGCTAATGGCATTATTCACAAAATGCTGGAGTAACTCAGCAGGTCAGGCAGCATCTCGGGAGAGAAGGAATGGGTGACGTTTCGGGTCGAGACCCTTCTTCAGTCTGAAGAAGGGTCTCGACCCGAAACGTCACCCATTCCTTCTCTCCCGAGATGCTGCCTAACCTGCTGAGTTACTCCAGCATTTTGTGAATAAATCGATTTGTACCAGCATCTGCAGTTATTTTCTTATAAAGCTAATGGCATGTTGGCCTTCATATCGAAAGGATTTGAGTATAGGAGCAAAGAGGTCCTTCTGCAGTTGTATAGGGTCCTGATGAGACCACATTTGGAGTATTGTGTGCAGTTTTGGTCTCCTAATTTGAGAAAGAATGTCCTTGTTATTGAGGCAGTGCAGCATAGGTTCACGAGGTTAATCCCTGGGGTGGAGGGACTGTCATATGAGGAAAGATTGGAAAGACTGGGCTTGTATTCACTGGAATCTAGAAGGATGAGAGGGGATCGTATAGACACGTATAAAATTATAAAAGGACTGGACAAGCTAGATGCAGGAAAAATGTTCCCAATGTTGGGGGAGTCCAGAACCAGGGGCCACAGTCTAAGAATAAAGGAGAGGCCATTTAAAACTGAGGTGAGAAGAAACTTTTTCACCCAGAGAGTTGTGAATTTGTGGAATTCTCTACCACAGAAGGCAGTGGAGGCCAATTCATTGGATGAATTTAAAAGAGAGTTAGATAGAGCTCTAGGGGCTAGTGGAATCAAGGGATATCGGGAGAAGACAGGCACAGGTTACTGCTTGTGGATGATCAGTCATGATCATCTGAATGGCAGTGCTGGCTCGAAGGGCCAAATGGCCTCCTCCTGCACCTATTTTCTATGTTTCTGAGTACCTGAAATGTCGACCGGGCATTTCCCTCCACACATGCTTCATGATGCACTGAATACCTCCAGCTTTTTGTTTGCTACAGATTCCAAAATCTGCAGTCTTTTCTGCCTCCACTATTCTTTTTCTATGTTACTGTTACTTTGCAGAACTCTCCCAGTTCTTATCCTAATCATATTTAAGTTGATCTTTTTTTTTTGCTGCTATTTTTAGGAATTTGTCCAGTTTCAAAATGTTAATACTCGACTGTTATAAATAACTGTCAATGCTAAAATTTCACTGCTGTGAGTCAGTGCTTTGAAAAATAGTTTCTTATTAAATATTTTACAATTTAAACAGACTTGATAAGTAGTAAGAGCTTTCTCTTTTGCCTCATTTAAATGTGGATATATTTTGAATATATCTGAAAATTGCATTTAATTCAAAGTTTGATTAAGATTGTTAGGAGTGGGCAAATGAGGCATTTTGCAGTGTGCTTTAAGATCTTTAACAATGGTGTGAGAGAGGGTGAAGAGACAGATATATTTGGGTCAAGAGACCTCTCAACTTTGCTTCCAGTGGAGCACTCTTACTGATCATGGCTTATTCTTGAGATAATTCACCCTTGCAGAGTAATTGTGAAAACATTTCTCCAGAACTCTGATTAAAACTGATCTAATAATAATATTTGCAAATGGCTTATTCAACATATATACCTTTAAATCATTTGTATTCATGGAACGCTCCCCTTGAGCACATTTTTTAAAAGTGGCGCCGCTGGCCCGGCCACACCTCGCCGCTGGCCCGGCCTCACCTCCCCACTGGCCTCACCTCGCCGCGCCCGGCCTCACCTTCCTGCTGGCCTGGCCTCACCTCGCCGCTGGCCCGGCCACACCTCGCCACTGGCCCCGACTTCGCCGCTGGCCTCACCTCGCCGCTGGCCTCCTCTCGCCGCTGGCCCGGCCTCACCTCCCCACTGGCCTCACCTCGCCGCTGGCCCGGCCTCACCTTGCTGCTTGCCTGGCCTCACCTCGCCGCTGGCCTCCTCTCGCCGCTGGCCCGGCCACACCTCGCCACTGGCCCCGGCTTCGCCGCTGGCCTCACCTCGCCGCTGGCCTCCCCTCGCCGCTGGCCCCGACTCGCCGCACTGCGTAGCACGTTGATGTTGAGAGGGGCCAAAAAAACATTCTAAATGCATTGGAAGCAGTTCAGAGGTTTATGAGACTATGCCTGGAATGGGCAGGGTGTCTTATGAAAAAAGGTAGTTTAAAAGAAAGTGAGAGAGATAGATTGAAGAGTGCAAGATTCTGAGGCATCTATTCAGAGTAAAAACCTTTTTTTCGTGTGAGCAAATCAAGAACTGGGGTTCACATTTTAAACAAATGGTAAATTATTTTCTTTCAGCATGTTGTATCTTGAGATCTCTCCTTCTCAAAAGATGTTGGAAGCAGAGGGTTTGAATATTTTTAAGATGTACATGGATTCTTTATAAGCAAAGGTGAAAAGTTACCCGAGGTGGTTAGGAATGTGGGATAGGAGTTACAGTAAAATGAGCTTTGGTCTTATTAAATTGCAGAGCAGCTTAGAGAGGGAGTGGCCAATGTCTGCTCCTATTCACATGTTTGTATGTAAGCCAACGGTTAAAAAATTAAACTCATGAGTTTAAGAAGTCCATCTAAATGCTTTTTTATGATAAACAGAGAACATTCAAACTAAACTAGGTAAAGAAGCATTTACTATCCAAAAGGATATTCTAACTAAAACACCTAATTTTCCTATGAGATATTGTATCTGCACAGATACGCAAAGTTAAAGGTAATAAATTTTTGTAAACTCTGATAAATCCCTGTATATGGGCTTCTAATAAAATAGGAATAGTAAGTACCATATTGTTGGTGATGATGTTGTGTTTTCATACCTTTTTATTTAAACAAATGTGATGGATTTGATTTGATCATTGTGAACTAAAAAAAAGGTTAAAGACTGATAGTCGTGAATATAAGTTATTGATGTCACTATAATCGATACACATTCACAGAAAGGAATACCTAAATAATCACACATTATCATTGGTTCAAGCATACTTTAAATCAGCTTGAATTTCTGTCTGCTACAGGAATTTGCAAGGGGTAGGGAGGCCATGTGGCAAGAGAGAAAGTAAAGTCTTGAGTTAGAACTCAATAATGAAGTGTGAACAGTTGATGTATTTCTGCTTGCTTACCATTTCTGCAAAATCCTCCAACAGTATTAACCTTTGACATGTTTACAATGGAAAACAATACCTCAAGAGATTTCAAGAAGGAACAGAGCTGGTTCTTGTCAACAGATCCTGCAGGTTTATTAGAAATGGAGTAAAGAATATGGTGACATAGACTTCACAACCCCAAAAACTTCTGCGAGGCAATGTTTACTGTAAACTGCAGAAGACAAAGAGAAGACAGTAATCCAGTTACATAGAGAATCCCAATATTATTTTTTGGTGTTGAGGAACCAACCCAATTCTAGTGCTAAAATATATTAGTTTTCTGAATTGTTTTATTTCTAAATAACTGTCAGAATCAGCAAATTGTCAGAGGAACCACTTTTAATAATGTACACAGACTAATCTTTAAATTCCAACTCATTTGGTCTCAACTTATTTTGCCATTTATATTTACAACAAAAAATGAATCATCTGTGAATTCATCCTTTTGTTTCACACCATAAACTCAAAAACCTTGAAAGGGAAATTGGAGTGCTAAAATTGTATCCTGCTGTCATTATTTTGAAACGATCTAGAAATATACATTTAAAATAGGTATTGCAACATGATTTGTTGTATTGAATATTGATTTTGTGAAACTTTTGTGCAAAGTAGATTGATTCATACTGAAAAGGGACAAAGAAAAGCTAGATTCCCAATGATGATAATAACAATCTTTTTTCCAATTTTATTTTTTCATTATAGAAGGATGCTATGTAATCTGACAGTGTGTGATCAACATGCTACTGAATTAATGAAGGTCAGCATGACCTTTATAAATGTCACAATTCCCTACTGTCTTAAGCATTACAGCTGAATGTTGTTTGCTTTAGCAGGGAATCGTGTGTAAAAGTTACATAAAATCGCACTGAGGCTTGCTTTGGAAAGGATTCTCTCTATTTACCATTGTTACCCTGATCATTAAAGAAGATAATGTCGATGAATGCTTGGCTGAAGAGACTGTTTCAGATGGGTCTTTAAATTTCTACGGCTTTGGTCCTGATACTGACATAGGTGGAACCTACATAAAATTAATAGCACCTCAACAATCTAATTTTTTGCAAGGGTGGGAATCGAAATATAGCAATGGAAAGGTGAAACAATATGCTTAAGGCCGATGAAACCAGAAAAAAAAGTAGCAAACTGTTGGATTGAATCAGATTCTGGGAAATGGAAGATCTAATGGTTCCTATTTATACCAAAAAGTAAGTTTAATTTGATGAGCCCCTGGAGAAATTAGCCACATGGAGTTGGAGACACACAGAACTACAGATGCTGGTTTACTTGAAGACACATGGTCAGGCAGCATCTCTGGAGAACATGGATAGGTGATGTTTCGGGTCGGGATCCTTCTTCAAACGGATTGTGGTAGTGGGAGGAGGGAAAGATGGAAAGGAGGAGGGCAGAACAAAGCCTAGCGAGTGATAGCTGGGGAGGTTGGGGGGTTGATAATGTCCAACACTGAGAAAGGAAGCTTTGTACTTGGTTCTGGCACCTAGCTGAGGCAAGTGTAGCAAATATCAGAGAACTAACATTTAGGAAATAGTAACCATGGTATTGTAGGGTTTAAATTTGCTAGGGACAAGGACAGGAGGAATCTAAAATTAGAAATACTGAATTAGGTTAGTGCTGGTTTCATTGAATTAAAAAAGATTAAGCCATAATTGATTGTAATCAAAAATTGGCAGTCGCAATTGTAATTGAATTAGGGCTGGCCATTAAAGAACAGATGGTTTGGTTGCAGTTTAGGTGTACACCCACCAGGGACAGGTAGGCCTAGGATAATGAAAGTAAGATGAAATAGAAAAGGGAGAGTCATAATGAATGGCAGTTTGATGGCAGAGAAAATGAAGGAAGATCATTATCTTCCATTTAATTGAACAAATGCAGCATTGCTGGCTTAGTGTGCAAGACTGGGGTTTTACTGCTGGGTCAGTTTACCTTCTCTAGAACTGCTCCCTATTATATTCTGAGCACCTCACTGAACTGTTGTCAAAACCTAGCATGTTTTTGTTTTGTATTTAGAAGTTTGAGTGGTAAGGATCATTCAGCAAGAAACTAAAATTATAGGGATGTTTTCTTGACATAACTGATTTCTGCCACTACTATAATAATTAAAATGAGAGCAACTTTTGCTGAGAGCTGGCTACAGTACAGATTTTGGGAACTCCTTTTTAAATAATGTAATACCAAAACTTGCATTAATACAGTAAACCCTTGCTTTAATTGACCCCTTTATAACGTATTTTGGTTATCGCAGACAGACCTGCTGCCGCCACCCCAGCTCGCACCGACACGCCATCCCTGGCTTCCAATGCCAACCCTAGCTTGCATCAGCAAGCCCTTCTTCACCACTGCATGGTCCAATTGATGGAGCTGTTGTTGCGGCTCCCATTATAGCTCCTGGCGACAGTGTTTTCTTCAGGCCGTTGCCACTGACATGGACGCGCTTCGTCACCGTGGTTCTTCCTCCCCTCCCACCTACTGCTGCTTTCTGTTGGCCGTCGGTTTATCCATTTGGCCTCTTTTTCTCTTCCCCCTTCCACTGCCTCCTCCACCCCCGTTGCTCTGTCCACTCGACCTCTTTCCCTCTCCACCGCTGCCGCCTCCTCCTTTCCTTCTCAGTCGCTGACATCTTCCAATATGGAGCATGTCAGCGACTGCGGGGGAGAAGGAGGAGGTGGTGGTCGAGCAGGAAGTGGATAAAGTGATGGATGAGAGGGGAGGGAGCCCTTCGGTGACTTAAGCGCATCCAGTTGGTAATGGCAGCCTGAAGAAAGCCTGTCCTGTCAGAGGCTACAACGTGAGCTGCAACAACAGCTGCACCAATGGTGAAGGACTCGACGATGCAGACCAGCGCTTTTGGCGCCTAGTTGTAGAGAGAAACGGCACAAAATGCTGGAGTAACTCAGCAGAGTGAATCAGTCTGAAGAAGGGTCCTGACTTCACAGATTCCATGTTCTCCAAAGATGCTGCCTGACGTACTGAGTTACTCCAGCACTTTGCGTCTTTTTTCGTATTAATCATTTGCAGTTCTTTGTTTGAATTACATACAATGATAATGTCTTACATGATTATAGCGAACAATTGGAAATAACGTACACCATTCCCCCCCCTCCCACCCACATTGTCTTTCTGCTGACTGAATAGCACACAACAAAAGCTTTTCAATGTACCTCGATACACGTGACAATAAACTAAACTAAACTAAACCATAGTCTTATAATGAGGGTTTTCTGTACACAGATTTTCTGTATAGTCCTTCTTGAGGTCAATGATCCCCAATGACAGGGGGAGGATTTTGATGAACAATGGTGGGATGTGCTTCCCAGGGTTTAAGTTTGAGATTGGAGGTAATAGGAGGAAGAAGAGATGTGGAGTTGATTCAGCAGATTATCGTCTAACACCCGGAAATGAAACTACGACAGTAGGAATGCCAGAGA
Source organism: Rhinoraja longicauda (assembly GCF_053455715.1). Taxonomy (NCBI): domain Eukaryota; kingdom Metazoa; phylum Chordata; class Chondrichthyes; order Rajiformes; family Arhynchobatidae; genus Rhinoraja; species Rhinoraja longicauda. The sequence continues at coordinate 28,381,153 of NC_135967.1, read as the reverse complement.
GCAAGTTTTGGTTTGCAGATGAGGACAAGGATTTTGGACTAGCATTTTAAATGATGCTATTGGTGTATCAAAATAATGAGAAAATTATCACACTCTGTTTCCCTTTTTCCAGAGTTTGACCGAGGTCTTAGCATGATGACTGGCATTCCACCAATTAACCCAATGATGCCTGGAATGGGCATTGTCCCTCGTACAATTCCTCAAGACATGTTTCTTATGAAGGAGATCATCCACTGTAAAATCTGTACGCTTTTTCCTCCAAATCCAAGTAAGTGTGAGAAACAGCTTGTTCATAAATAGCAATTTAAAGTTCTATTGTTGACTTCATTTACCATGTTAGCATCTCACTGATTAGTTACTCTTGACCAATGAGTTCCCAATCATTCATCGCAACTTGGTCCACCAAACTCTAAATGTCGCTCTTAAATTCAGTAGACCAATTCAAAACACAAAGAACTGCATGTGGGTAACATAAGTCTTGTTTCAGTGGAGTGACATAGAAGTCCAACATGCTATTGAAATGCTTAGGAAAAGTAGCAACAGAACATACAGCATCTCCAGCACACGTTGCCATTCAGTAAAATCGTGAGCTAATCTGTGACCTTCCCCATACTTGCTTTTCTCCATGTTTGTATTAACCCATTGATATAAAAATCTATCAACAAGGTTAACAATTAACCTTGTGTCAATTCCTGTTTGTGGAATAAAGTTCCAAAGTTGCATCAGTCTCTTTACGATTAGCTATTTACAAACTTCTTTGCTGAATAAACTCTACTTTGATTTTCAAGCCCATATCACTAGTCCACAACCAGCAGAAACAGTTTCTCTCAATCTGCCCAATCAGTTTCACAATATTTTGATCAGATAGCACTGAAATAGACAACAGGAAATGCTTAGCCAAAGATGCACACATTTTATCAGTATATTTGTCAAAAACATTCAGTAATATTTTTTTGGTATCATGACACCATGTATATAAAATATGTTTTCTACATCATTATTTTGTGTACATTTTAGTAATAGCGCCCTGTTTTATCTCTCCATTGTAAAGTGTGCATTTTTTACATTAGTGACACATATCCTACCTCCTGTTTTGCTTGTATTCAATTGTTGAAAAGTCATTGTTTTATTTGATAAGAGTTGAGAAACCGTATGACATTATAACATTGGTTGTTGGTATCTTTATAATTAATTGAAAGTAAGCTGAAATAGCCCTTTAATCAATTGAACAATCTCAGATTTACAAATGTAAATTGATTGTGATCCAATTTTTGCAAAAATTTGATAGTGGAAAAAGGTACAGATAAAATGAAACAAACCTGTCTATTGAATTATGAAAGCCTTCCTTACAGTCTTGTTGATATTGTTGACCTTTCTATTGCATCTCGATGCCATTTTTGTTCATTCAGTCCTTATGTTTTACCGGAATTTTGAAAGTTACATTTAGAAGTGTACAAGATATGTCTTTCAAAATAAATTGTTTAGTTTTTAATTATTTATCTCTCTGATGTGTTCAAGTTACTAACCTCACAAATCACCTGTTGACTCATCTTAGTTCGCTGCAATCTTTCCTCTTGCTGAATAAGTAAACTAGATGTGTAATCAAATTAAACACTTTGAATACAACTGCACTACTTTTAGCATTTGCACTTTATGAAATAAAAGTATTGAAAATAGAAAAACAGTAGACCATTATGCCTGTTGATCTTCCCATTCAGTAAACGTACAATTGATCTGTTTCTCGTCCATAGAAACATAGAAATATAGAAAATAGGTGCAGGAGGAGGCCATTCGGCCCTTCGAGCCAGCACCGCCATTCATTGTGATCATGGCTGATCATCCACAATCAGTAACATGTGCCCAACTTCTCCCCATATCCCTTGATTCCACTATGGATGGCCAATTCTCATCTCATCAGGTACACTTGGTGTTTAAAAATCTTTCTGTCATAGTCCTGAATGTACTCCTTGGCTTGTTTTCTAAGGGAGTACCACGATTTGATACCATTAGTAATGAAGCCACAATGGTATATTTCCAAGTCAGGGTGATGAGAAATTTGGAAGGAATCTGTAGTTGGTAGTATTCAGATGTGTCTGCCACCCTTGTCCTTTTTGCTGTTAGAGGTTATGTATTCAGGGTGTGAGATGGCAGTGAGTACCTTTAATAGTCATTTCTGTTAATAGTGCAAATTGCAGCCAAGATGAGCTGGTAGTGGAGCAAATGAATATTGACGGTGGATGAGATGCCAAGCAGGCATGCTGCTTTTCCATTGAACAGTAAGAGTAGGTGGTTAAAATCTTTCTTGTTGCCCATTGCTCCAGCCACATGCTCGTCCTGAAACATGTGCGATGCATGAGCCATTAAGTAATGGCTTTGGTACAATTTGGTGGCAGCAGTTTCCGTTAGTGGCTTGGGCATTTTGATATTGGCAATCTGATCTCTCCCCAACTGCTGGAACAATTTTGCACTGCACTGATCCATATACATTTTTTTAACGCTAAGGAGGAATTGAAGCATGTAATAGAACATTTATTTAGTGCAACGAGGAACATCAGGAATCTTTACTGCAAGAGGAAATGGGGTTAAAGGTACAGTAAACTTTCATCAAGAGATAATAACTAAAAATTGAAGTCTTCCAAAAAAAGGCATACACAAGAGGCAAATCCTGCACCCATTCCATGTTCTGTGCACATACCGTTGGGCACAATGTTATAGGTACAACAAGGAAGACAGCTGTAACTTAAAGACTATATGTTTGCAATCAATATGTCAAAGTTTAAAGAAACACAACAATTTTTAAAAACTTGCATCAACCCTTTAGTTGCATGAATTATCAGGGTATTGACAATATGGTGTCACAAGTGGAGCCCAGTAAAAAGGTTAAATGAATTGGTGAGTAAAGTGTGCAGTAATCCAAAGGAGTGTAGAGATGCTGCCTGGAATATAGTAGCAATTGACTTAGAATAATGGGATTTATCTCCAGCAATAGACACCATAAGTCTTTAAGTCTTCTGTTTAAACCAGCATCTGCAGTTCCTTCCTACACCATAAGTCTTTAAATTGCCTTTGAGTAGTATTCTGAGAAAACAAGTTCATCTCCAGCTGAAAGAATCTGATTATTCTTTCATATCCTAAAACTGAATTATCAGTTCTGAAAAATATCCGATTAAAGACTTATCTCGCCTATTCTGTTCAGGCAGTTGTACAACTTCCCTTTTGGGTTTGAAATTACTGACATGGGTTTCTTGGTACCCCTCCAGACCATCTGAGAGGAACACACTTAGTCACTATATCCTCGTACTCCATCTCATCAAGCCTATCCAGTAGAGTGCACTTCAGTCACCCATTCCTTCTCTCCTGAGATGCTGACCTGCTGAGTTACTCCATCATTTTGTGAATAAATACCTTCGATTTGTACCAGCATCTGCAGTTATTTTCTTACAGTAGAGTGCACAGTTCTTCTTCCCAATAAATAAATTTGGGCTTATTTATTTACATCCTTTTATAAATATATCTGTGCAAAAAAAGTTGATGCATAACATATAGAAAACATTCTTTACAGTTAAACTATTGTGGTTTAAGATCATGCTAGTGCACAATCTGGAGTTCCGATGGCTTTATTTAGTGTCATTGCCTAGATTGCGTGAGAAGCTATTAGCCGTGCTACCAAAATGGTATTTGATTCATCTTTAACTTTGCAACTGTAGCAATTGATAGTGTATTGCTAACAAATAGTACAAGATCAACAAAATGAACAAATATCAAATTAATGGTATGTTGGACTTCACATGAATCAAATTCCAAGTTGCCAGATAATTTTTTTTTTGCTTTATAATTTTCGGGTAGATTTTTGATTTTTAAAAAAAGTTTTGTATGTCTGTATCTCCTACAGTTTAAAGTTCTGAAGCTTTTTTTAAATAAATCTAGATCTTCCTCCTCCGGCTGTGCGTGAAAGGCCTCCAGGATGCAAAACTGTCTTTGTTGGTGGTTTACCGGAAAACGGTTCAGAAGAAATGATCACTGAAGTTTTTGCACAGTGTGGTGAAATAATAGCCATTCGTAAAAGCAAAAAGAACTTTTGCCATATTCGGTTTTCACATGAAAGTTTCGTAGACAAAGCTCTTTTCTTGTCAGGTAACTTTAATTTATTTCATAACAGTGTTTATTTTTTTTGTTTTAAGGCTTTTTTTAACATGGACATTTCCATGGTTTCGAAACATTTGACATTTGAACATTTTTTTTCTGGAGCTTAAAGGAGGAATCTAGTTCATAAAATTGCAATTATAAAAAAGATCAAGATTAATTAAACTTACTAATGCATAATTTTCAGTGATTTTGTCAAAAGCAATTCTAGACTAAACTCTGTCAGTTGCATTTGTGTAATGCTTTGGTATCATCGATTCTTCCAGTAACATTTCCAGTTATGATATCAACGATATTCATTTAAAGGAAAATATTGCAAAAGGATGGAATCAGACAGAATGAAATAAAATACCATGACAGAAATTAAGTTGATAAGATTTGTCATTGTATTTTCTGTGTCATTTGATCAACTGTTTCATTTAGCGGTTCCTTTGTGCAAATTATGTAATTTGTGTGAATATTTTCTCCACTCCTGGATCTTGATAGGTTACCGAATAAGAATAGGTTCCAGCACTGATAAGAAGGACACAGGACATCTTCACGTTGACTTTGCTCAAGCTAGGGACGACATGTATGAATGGGAATGTAAACAGCGTATGATGGCAAGAGCGGAACGCCATCGACGAAGAGTAGAGGAAGAAAGGTTTCGACTTCCTTCACCTCCACCCATAGTGCATTATTCAGAACATGAAAGTACTACACTGTCAGAAAAATTGAGAGGTAATGTATAAGTTTGCATTTGTGATCAAAGCTCTGCCAAATCAAACTGTCATGCATCCCACAGAATGCTATCCACATTGCATCTGTACAAGTTAATAAGCATCATTGGATTCATGCTGACCTTCCTTAATCTTCTGAGCAAGTAAAGGTGTTGGTATGTTTTCTTGGCTGTAGTTTCAACGTGGTTGGTCCAGGACACATTGTTGGTGATATTTACATCTAGGAACTGTGAGGTCTTGACCATCTCCTCTTCAGCACCTTTGATGCTGATTGAGACAAGACCTCCACCTTGCTTCCTGAAGTCAATAACTAGCTCCTTCATCTTGCTGACATTGCGGGAGAGGTGGTTATCTTGACACCATGTCACTAAGCTCTACCTCCTTCCTGTACTCTGACTCATTATTGTTCAAGCACCTGCCCACTACACTGGTTTCATCTGCAAACTTACAAATGAGTGCAGAATTTCGCCCCACAATCATGAGTTTATATGTATAGTTAGGGGGCTGAGAACATATCCTTGTGAGGCATCTGTGTTGTGCATTATTGTGGAGGTTATTTTGTCATGTATCCTCACTGATTGTGGTTCAATACCTTCTGGTTTATGACAGAAAGTTGAGGCAAATGTTAAAAGTAAACAGAGTACCCAATGACATTTTGTAATTAATTTTAAATCATATTCAGTTAGCATGTGAAAACGATACACTATGGAAAAGAATTGCAAGTCCATTACCTTTTGCACATCCACCTTGCTGGATTTCTTAAGTTTTATACCTAGCAAATGTCGATCCCACTTTACATTTTACCCATGTTCGCCAATAATAAACTACAACGAAACCTTGAAGATAAATATTTTACATATATCTACATAACAACTATTATTTCTGCTAAATTTTCCACGACTGATGACCTTCACAGAAATGATCTTAAGATCTCAAATTAGCAGATGATCTACAAAATCCTCCAGAAATACATTTTCCTTGTGAATTTGCCAATTTTACCAATTCTTCCACTGGGAAATTAAAAAAAACATTAGTCTCCAAAAGAGCAGTCCATGGCCAGCTGAACGGCACCTAATTCCTTGCAACAATGGCCTCAAGCTTAGGAAACCCAGCATTGCTATATCTGACAACAATTAAGGATCACAACAAAGTAATAAATAGGATCTGGATCACATAATTATTGCCTGTTTAAACTGAGAAATTGTCAATTTGAATTCGATATTAATGATAATTATAATTGAGCCATGAAAATAATTCAAGTTGAGGACTATTGAAAGGAGCAGATGCTTAAGTGTCAGAATAAAAAGATTACACTCTTTTTGTAGAAAAGGGAATGAAATTTCCTGCTGAGAAAAATCATTTAACCTTAACTAAGCAAATTGGAGTGCAGAAACCACAGCATAATTGGATACTGCAAGGTATTGTTGCAAGATGGACCATCTGTTACCCTCCAATGAAAGTCAGTATGTAAACAGATCTCCTGGGACTGCCTTGGCAAAGGGTTAGACTAATGTAGTGGTTATACCATTTGGGTTAATTAAGCTCTTAGGATGGTCACAGACAGTTCTTGTAAGGGTACCGTATGGTTACTTTTCACATTGGAAAATGAATCAAAAGGGAAACGAGTCAAAAAGGCACAGCCCCCAAAGAAGGGTCTCGATCTGAAACGTCACCCATTCCATCTCTCCAGAGATGCTGCCTGACCCGCTGAGTTACTCCAGCATTTTTTGTCTACCTTCGATTTATACCAGCATCTGCAGTTTTTTTCCAACGCCCCAAAGAAATTAGTCACTGATTTTCAGGGAATGGCAGCCACCAGAATCGGACCGTAACAAATTGTGGCATTGAACTCTAAATCTTGCCGACACCCAAACAAAATTCCTTTGTGAAGCAGATTGTTTACAATTCTAGCTAGTTCGCTAATAAATTTCACGGATTGGGTATTTGTAAGTCCTTCTCATTCTGGCACGCACACGACTCCAATTTCATACATTGTAATCGATGGGCATTCCCAGTTTTTTGCTTACAATGAGATTACAGCAAAATAAAAGACAGTCTATTGACACTTTCTTAGAACAATTTGCCTTGCCAAAGTTTCCCACACCCTTAGAATAAATAGTGCAATAGTATAAATGATTATTTTAAAATATTCATACATCCTGTCAGATGCTAAAGCAAAGGCTTTTTAACCATTAAATCTGGTTTCCCTTTTCTTTCTGGCACATTTGAATATATCAATACCTTTCTTGCAGATGATTCAAAATTCTCTGAAGCTGTTCAGACACTTTATACCTGGTTGGAACGAGGTGAAGTGAACCGTCGATCAGCAAATGTCTTTTATTCCATGATCCAATCAACTAATAGCCATATTCGAAGGCTGATGGGTGAAAAAATCCAACATGAAAAAGAAGTGGAGGAAGCCAAAGAGAATTTTAAGAATGCTGTCTCAGGGATTCTAATTCAGCGTGAGTCATTCTTCTACAATTGAAATTACCTTCATTATCACCATATATATTTCCCATCTTTTTCAACTTAAGTATTTTTGTTCCACTCCACTTTATATTAAATATTCACTATTATTTCTAAAAACAATGCAAATGTAACCATAACATGGCAAAAATGTTATAAATCATTACTAACAATACATTGCCATGCTCAGTGATGTAGAAAATTAGGTGCCTTGTCTAACTGTTGCTGTCTGCAGCCATTCTTTAGATCCTTTAATTGAGCTACTATCCTGCTGACTCCAGACATACCACTTGGTTCCACTTTCAAATATACCCGAGAATAATTTAGAAATATGAAGCAAGGAAATATGTCGCTTGTACATCATGCTGTAAATATCAAAAGTTCCAGAGTTGGTAACTGGAATGTGTCGAAAACATGTGTCACTTGCAATCTGTTCACGTTCATGGCGCTCACAACTCCATTCTGGTCCTCTCATATCATTTCAAAATACAACAGGGGCTTTTGGTTAATCAGAAAATTAACCCTATGCATTAGACTTGTATATGATAAAAATATATATCAATCAACAGTCTCGTGCAAATTCATTATTCCTAAAATTAGCTCTGGACACATACCTTTTTTTTACACACACCAATTTTCACAGCTGTTTTATTATAGAAAACATGGTCATTTTGTCTAAATTTTATTTCTTGCAGCTTGTTTTGCACTCTTTATACACCTATAGTGTGTATCTCCACAGATCCCTGAAGTTAGCAGAAACAGGTAGTTGATTTGATTAAGAAAGCATTAAATGCTCTTCTTTATTGCTAGAAGGTGGGTCCCTTGAAGACAGAAGCGGGGAAATTTATTATGGGGAACAAGGAAATGGCAGACAGGTTGAACCGGTACTTTGGATCTGTCTTCACTAAGGAAGATTCAAGCAATCTCCCAGATGTTCTACTGGCCAGAGATCCTAGGGTGACAGAGGAACTGAAGGAAATCCACATTAGGCAGGAAATGGTGTTGGGTAGACTGATGGGACTGAAGGCTGATAAATCCCCAGGGCCTGATGGTCTGCATCCCAGAGTACTTAAGGAGGTGGCGCTAGAAATTGTGGACGCACTGGTGATCATTTTCCAATATAGATTCAGGATCAGTTCCTGTGGATTGGAGGGTAGCTAATGTTGTCCCACTTTTTAAGAAAGGAGGGAGAGAGAAAACGGGAAATTATAGACCAGTTAGTCTGACATCAGTGGTGGGGAAGATGCTGGAGTCAATTATAAAAGACGAAATTGCGGAGCATTTGGATAGTAGTAACAGGATTGTTCCGATTCAGCATGGATCTACGAAGGGGAAATCATGCTTGACTAATCTTCTGGAATTCTTTGAGGATGTAGCTAGGAAAATTGACAGGGGAGAGCCGATGGATGTGGTGTACCTTGACTTTCAGAAAGCCTTTGACAAGGTTCCACATAGGAGATTAGTGGGCAAAATTAGAGCACATGGTATTGGAGGTAGGGTACTGACATGGATAGAAAATTGGTTGACAGACAGAAAGCAAAGAGTGGGGATACATGGGTCCCTTTCAGAATGGCAGGCAGTAACTAGTGGGGTACCGCGAGGCTCGGTGCTGGGACCGCAGCCATTTACAACATACATTAATGACTTGGATGAAGGGATTAAAAGTACCATTAGCAAATTTGCAGATGATACAAAGCTGGGTGGTAGTGTGAACTGTGAGGAAGATGCTATGAGGTTGCAGAGTGACTTGGACAGGATGTGAGTGGGCGGATGCATGGCAGATGCAGTTTAATGTGGATAAGTGTGAGGTTATCCAATTTGGTGGTAAGAATAGGAAGGCAGGGTATTATCTGAATGGTGTCAAGTTAGGAACAGGGGACGTACAACGAGATCTGAGTGTCCTAGTGCATCAGTCACTGAAAGGAAGCATGCAGGTACAGCAGGCAGTGAAGAAGCCAATGGAATGTTGGCCTTCATAACAAGAGGAGTTGAGTATAGGAGCAAAGAGATCCTTCTGCAGTTGTACAGGGCCCTAGTGAGACTGCACCTGGAGTACTGTGTGCAGTTTTGGTCTCCAAATTTGAGGAAGGATATTCTTGCTATTGAGGGCGTGCAGCGTAGGTTTACTAGGTTAATTCCTGGAATGGCGGGACTGTCATATGTTGAAAGCCTGGAACGACTAGGCTTGTATACACTGGAATTTAGAAGGATGAGAGGAGATCTTATCGAAACGTATAAGATTATTAAGGGGTTGGACACGTTAGAGGCAGGAAACATGTTCCCAATGTTGGGGGAGTCCAGAACAAGGGGCCACAGTTTAAGAATAAGGGGTAGGCCATTTAGAACTGAGATGAGGAAAAACTTTTTCAGTCAGAAAGTTGTGAATCTGTGGAATTCTCTGCCTCAGAAGGCAGTGGAGGCCAATTCTCTGAACGCATTCAAGAGAGCAAGATAGAGCTCTTAAGGATAGCGGAGTCAGGGGGTATGGGGAGAAGGCAGGAATGGGGTACTGATTGAGAATGATCAGCCATGATCACATTGAATGGCGGTGCTGGCTCGAAGGGCCAAATGGCCTCCTCCTGCACCTATTGTCTATTGTCTAAGCATGGAATCTAAGAGCAAAGAAGTAATGTTAGATATATTTAAGATACACTAGCTGTACAGTTCTGGGCACCATATTACCATATCTCAACCTATCAAATTCTTGTACAGAGCAGGTTATAATAAAATAATTAGAAATGGAAGTAACAGTGGGTGACATGGCCATTTAATATTGCTCTGTCAATCTCAAATGTATGCATTCGTCAGACTGAGCATTAAAGAAGCCTCTGAGTTAGAGAAGCTCAAAGATTGATGAAATTGTTTGTCACCTCTGTCCAAAATGACTGACTTCTTACCATAAGATCATGGCCTAATTTGAGATGCTGCAGCAAAAGGAAACAATTTGTCAATCTTTTACAGAATTTGGAATTTTGCAATGAGATCGTCTCTCATTCTTCTGAACTCTAGGGAATGGAGGCTAATATATCCTGTTTCACACCAGGAATCGGAGGCCAAAGCTGCTGATGGTGTTCTTGTGTGGTTTCACCTCCGCCCCTTATATCACTTACATTAGTTTTGTACTCCAATTCCCATGCAATAAAGGCCAATATATGGCTTGTTGCCTTAAGTGCTTGTTGTACCTCACTACTAACTTTGTTTCATGAATCCACACGTTATTTCCTTGATTTTCCAATGTGCCCCAATGGTGCAGTAGTGGTGCTGCTGGTTCAAGTAACTCTGATTCAATCCTACCTTCCATTGCTATCAGTTTCAAATTACATTGCTCTTGCTGCTGCTCTATAGATAAGTTTATTTCCTTTTCAACAAAGAACGTTGTTTATTTTAAAGTAAAAAAGCGATTTTTTTTCATTGGGTTTCACCCTCCCTGTTAGCGCCCGATTGGTTGGGTCTCTACGTGGGGTGCAGTGATTGGCTCGATGTGGGTGGAGCAGTTGATTTGAACTGACACGAACTGCCGTTGCCGACAGTCCACCGCGCTGCTGCTGCTTGAGGACAGGCTCCAGCATCGCTCCATTTTACCCCCCCTCCTCTCCCCGAAGCGGAAGTGTAGTCGCCGTCGCCTCTCCCGCTGTTTGATTTCATTTATAACAAAGACATTTATTTAAAATGAGGAATGTGATTTTCATTAAGTTTGATTTTATTTATTTTAAAAAAGCTGCTGCTCTATAGATAAGTTTATTTCCTTTTCAACACCCTCTCCTCTCCCCCCTCTCCTCTCCCCCCCTCTCTCCCCTGTGACCTCAGACCTTTGCCTGGTCTAACTCTGGACGGGGTCTGAGGTTGATTTCTCTTGGAAATGCCAGGCAATCTCAGCAAGATTGTGTTTTGAGTCCAGCTGCAGGATAAACTGGTATTCTAAATCTGCCAGGAAATTCTGGGCTCCTGCTCGTCACGTTTTCAAAGCTTCAAAAACAATCACAAATATTACATCAATGCTAGAGTAAAATGATATTACTACAGAATTACTCTTTACAAATATGATTAAATCACTCTACAAAAGTGCATCTCCATATCATCCAATGTTTTAGATAGATTGTACAGTACCGATGAATATTGTGGCATTTATAATATGCCAATGAGCTTTAAACAGTAAACACTTGTTTTATGGGTAATGATAGTTTCAAATAATATTCTATAAATATAAATAGTGATATAAATTACTAGGAATATTGAATGTTGTAAATAATCCTCTCAAAATTATTGTAAATAATTCCCCATGTGTTTTATTCAGTTTCTACTGTTCCACTTGATTTTAATGTAAGATGAGTTTAGTTCAGAATTTAAATACCCCTGCACATATTTAAATCATAATTTTATAATTATTGGGGATGTTTTCGCCAGTTATATTTGAATCTCCTCCCTTTTCTATAGTCCGCATTTCATCCATCGCCACTCCAACCTTCCCCACTGAACCAGTCTTAAGATCAGTTAAGCACATTGAGAAGACCAATCATTATATCCACTATACTATTAAAAATGCAAATCTGAAATGTGCTGCTTTGTGTTTTACAAAATGTAAATTCTGTCCCGTGGTGAAGTGTTCAATATTCAAGGCAAAATTCCTGCAGTTGCAATTCTGCTCATAAAATTAACGTGAAATTTGTCAGTACGTGGAATTTTTAATCATTTCAGGGTGGAGGTTACTATCCATCCTGCAACTTAAATGAAAATTGTTCTCATCTCAGTAAGTAGTGCAAAGCTGTTTTTAGCTGTACTGCAGTTATGTTTTAAATCTGTTAAATTTGCAGGATTTAGGACCAAGATTTGGGCAATAAAAGCAGTCACTGCTGTGTATTATTGTTGTACGACATAGATGATACTGATTACATCTCCTGCCCATGATGCTAGAAAGAATGAGTGAAGGGTAATGAGTATCGGCACCGGTCATCTGGATGTTTTGTCCTTAACAGTGTCAGTCTGCTTGAGTGGTATTGCAGCTGCACTCATGCAGCCAAGTAGAGAGCATTCGATCTCAAGCATCACATGCCTTTTGGATTGTAAAAGGCACTAAGGAATTAGGAAGTGAGCCACTTGCTGTTGAATAACCCAGCTCAAGCCTCCTTTTGCATTTAATGTGGTGAAGGTGGGAAATTGGTATTATGACATGATAGTAGCAATGGATGTCAGAGGAATATGGATGGCTGCTGCAGAGCCCTTGTATAGAATGAATATCAGCAAAGCTCTGACTTTATCCAGGACTCGATGCAAGCAGGTACCAATTGCTTCATTATCTAACGAATTGGTGGTGGAATTAAATAACGTGCAACCATCAATAAAGATTGCAACTTCTGACCTTTTGATATAGGGAGCATAGAAATATAGAAAGTAGGTGCAGGAGTAGGCCATTCAGCCCTTTGAGCCAGCACCGCCATTCAATATGATCATGGCTGATCATTCAGAATCAGTACCCTGTTCCTGCTTTTTCCCCATATCCCTTGATTCCGTTAGCCCTAAAATCTATATCTAACTCTCTCTTGAATACATCCAGTGAATTGGCCTGCACTTCTGTGGCAGAGAGTTTCACAGATTCACAACTTTCTGGGTGAAAAGGTTTTTCCTCATCTCAGTCCTAAATGGCCTACCCCTTATTCTTAAACTGTGACCCCTGGTTCTGGACTCCCCCAACATGGAGAACATTTTTTCTGCATCTAGCCTGTCCAATCCCTTAAGAATTTTATATGTTTCTATAAGATCCCATCATCCTTCTAAATTCCAGTGAATATAAGCCCAGGCGATCCATTCTTTCATCATATATCAGTCCCGCCTTCCCGGGAATTAACTTGGTGCACACCCTCAATAGCAAGAATGTCCTTCCTCAAATTAGTGGACCAAAACTGCACACAATACTCCAGGTGTGGTCTCATCAGGGCCGTGTACAATTGCAGTAGGACCTCCTTGCTCCTAAACTCAAATCCTCTCGCTATGAAGGCCATTTGCTTTCTTCACTGCCTGCTGTACATGCACGCTTACTTTCACTGCCTGATGTACAAGGCCACCCAGGTCTCCTTGCACCTCCCCTTTTTCAAATCTGACACCATTCAGATAATAATCTGCCTCCTTGTTCTTGCCACCAGTGGATAACTTCACAATGATCCATATTATACTGCAACTGCCATGCATCTGCCCACTCACCCAAACTATCCAAGTCACCCTGCAGCCTCATAGCATCCTCCTCGCAGCTCACACTGCCACCCAGCTTTGTGTCATCCGCAAACTTGGAGATGTTTGGAGAACCATGAAACACACGGTTGTTCCCAAAATCAATTACTTCTCAATTGCTCACTTCCTGAAATATTCATCCAATATTTAATGTATTTTTCATCTCAGCCTCTGGAACTTTCCTCTTTGACATACCTTCTTTATGTCTTTTCTAAGTTAAGCCTTGCCTCCAGACAATAAACATTATTGGAATTCTAAAACTTTTCACTTCAACCTCCTCTTCCCCGGAATAAAGAGCTGTAGGCAACTAAAATGACATCAGTTTGGTACCCTTTCTTAAAATGTCTCCAGTGCCTGAATTTCCTTGTTTTGTTTGGAGTCCAGATTTGTACACTGTATCTCTATGATTTGTATTCCATCTCTGTTTATTTTCTTCCACATATTAACAGATATGCCTCATCAATCCAGCTGTCCCATCTTTTTCGATCATTCTTCTTTTTAGTTCGTCAATGCCTCCATTTGCAACGATCTCAAAATTTATTTATTTGGCGTCAATTTCTTTAGGAATAGGAATGATCATGTGGTCAAAATATGTGTTTGCTGTAAATTTCCTAGTGGAAGTTGGAATCTCACAGCATGGAAAACCCTATTTCCGGTGGGAGTTTGTACATAAGAACAATGTTACCTCAGGCTACCCTTGAATCCCCCTCTGGAAAATATTTAACAGCAATATTGGCAGTAAGGGTTTCAAACAAATTTTCTATTGCAATGCAGGACGAGGCGTTGAAGAGAATGGGAGATTCATAGAGCTTTATTTAAAACAAGAGGTTGACCTACAAATTAAATTTAGTTCTTTCAAAATGAATCTTTTTCATGTTCTCAGCGAGCCCAACATTACTTGTCTCCTGCTGCCCTTCACTCTAGTACTTCAGTTTTGCCGCTTTCTCCAATGTTGGTTCATGTGGATTTAGCAGTTTTGACTCTCCATTAAATCTAATGACTTACTATTAATTCCCTGCTTTCAAAAGTCACTAACTTTCTACACCCTGTACATAGTTATTTATTCTCTTCTCATTTTTGACAGTTAAAAGTACGCAATTTATTGTACTTTAATGCCAGTTATTGGATATAAATAAGTTCATTGCTGAACGTGGTTGTAAAAAAAATCAACTGAAAAAGTTTGGCTGGTTTTGTGATTGTGATTTCTGCTTAAAATGTCCTTTAATGCCAGTTATTGGATATAAATAAGTTCATTGCTGAACGTGGTTGTAAAAAAAATCAACTGAAAAAGTTTGGCTGGTTTTGTTTAACTGAAGTTGCAACTTTTTTGCAATAATCCACAATGCATTTATGCAAAATGATTCCAACTGGTGTCATTCTAAAATGATGTTTTCATCTTCTGTCACATTTTTTTTTTTTTAATTCAATCAGTAGTCCCATATTTTATTCAAATACCTCCAGAAATAGGACTCTAGAACATGGAAACGTATAGATTTGATTCTTTCTAATGTTTAGGGATAGAAGAAAATATATGTAGTTTTAAACAATGGGCATTTAACCTGAAGAAGGTAGTACACACCTGCGAAATCCTACAAAGTAAGTATAAGTTGGGGTCACTTAACACTGATCACAGAACTGCACTGATCACGATAGCCTGCTTGCCTGCTGACTCCCTTCCTCTTTTACTTCTCTACTCCTCACTTAATGCCTGGTGGGACCATAAACTGGGTTGTTTGACTCCTTTGTTCACCAAAGTTGAGCAGATTGTCTCCGTTTTCCACTCTGCCTCCAAGCAAAAGGCGTGGGACCATTTCTCAAAAGCTCAACGCAAGAATCTGCATATGTGGCGAAATCAAGCAGAGGTTAGTAATTTTCTAATTCTATCATTCTTTAGTGTGCATATAAAATTTAAAGACAATGTCAGTTAAAATCCTTGCATGCAGTTCAACCGTAGCCTGGCATTTATGTGGGTGGGATGGGAGCAATGGGTAAAAAATATATATCCATGTTAGAAGTATCAATGGTGGGGAATGGAAAACCTGATGAACCCCTCCGGTAATATTAAGCCCTCCGAAATCAATTATTAAGAAAGCCAATGCACAAACCCCGCTCAAAAAATTTCATCTATTTGGTAGCATCATTGCCTGTTGTGAATTTATTTTTTCTTGTGCCCATATCTTTCTGACCTTTCTAAATGAGCTTTCTCATTTATACACCTGGGTCAAGACCTCTAGAAATTGCATTATAACAAGTAAATCTTTTTTACGTAAAAAAAAATTAATTCAGCTGAGTAAAATATACTAAATTCAAAACCATTTTACAGATGTGAAAGACAGTCTGCTGAAGGGCCTGTCCCACTTAGGCGATTTTTTAGGCGAATGCCGGCGACTCTAATAGTCGTAGCAAGTTGCCGAAAAAACGGCGATTGGACCTCCCTACGACAATGTCTACGACAAGCTACAACAACCTACCACCTAGTTGACGTCAAGCTATGGCAAGCTACTGACAACTGGCGACCCAATCGTCGCGACTAGGACGTCCACCTACGACCGCACCTACGACAACCTACGCCGACACCTACGACAACCTACGACCACACAGGCGACAACCTAAGACAACTGAAGTCAACCTACGTCCACCCACGACAAGCTACGACAAGCTATGACCCTGAAGACTGAATACAACTGAAGACAATTCACGTCATTCTGGCCTCCAAAACAATGGAATCACCCAGTTTCCCTATAAAAGGGGGTGTATGATAGGGTTTCCAATCATTCTGCATCATGACTATTTGAAAGTGATGCCACGAGAAACTACTCTGAAATACAATAACTTCATACATCAATTTTCCGTCAAAATGTTAAGAATTTCCTTTATGCCCTAGTCCCATGACCACGGGCGTTCGCCAAGGAAGCGCCACTGACGTAGCCTGGCGTAGCTACTCTCGTCAACTGTCGCCGATGGTAGCCAGCTGTCGTAGGTTGTCGCTGGTATGGTCGTAGCTTGTCGCCGGTATGGTCGTACCTTGTCGTCGGTATGGTCGCACATTGTCATAGATTGTCGCCGATATAGGCGTACATGGACTTCATTCATCAGCATCGCGACTGGCTGTTGTAGCTTGACTTCTGTGGACTGGGGTTTTCCCAATGCCTGTCACAACTTGACTTCTATTGACACTGGTACCTGTCGCCGGTTGACGTAGGTTGACGTAGGTAGTCATCAATGGAATTCACCGAAGTCAGCACCGGTGACAACCTACATCACTTGGTGACAGGTGAAAAGAACTGCAGATGCTGGTACAAATCGAAGGTATTTATTTCACAAAATGCTGGATTAACTCAGCCGGTCAGGCAGCATCTCAGGAGAGAAGGAATGGGTGACGTTTCAGGTCGAGACCCTTCTTCAGACTGATGTCAGGGGGGCGGGACAAAGGAAGGATATAGGTGGAGACAGGAAGATAGAGGGAGAACTGGAAAGGGGGAGGGGAAGAGAGGGGGAGGGGAAGAGAGGGACAGAGGAACTATCTAAAGTTGGAGGTCAATGTTCATACCGCTGGGCTGCAAGCTGCCCAAGCGAAATATGAGGTGCTGTTCCTCCAATTTCCGGTGGGCCTCACTATGGCACTGGAGGAGGCCCATGACAGAAAGGTCAGACTGGGAGTGGGAGGGGGAGTTGAAGTGCTCAGTCACCGGGAGATCAGGTTGGTTAAGGAGGACTGAGCAAAGGTGTTGAGCGAAACGATCGCCGAGCCTGCGTTTGGTTTCGCTGATGTAAAGAAGTTAACATCTAGAGCAGCGGATACAATAGATGAGGTTGGAGGCTCTGCTACGGAGGAGATGCATGTGAACCTCTGTCTCACCTGGAAAGACTGTTTGGGTCCTTGGATGGAGTTAAGGGGGGAGGTAAAGGGACAGGTGTTGCATCTCGTGCGGTTGCCGGGGAAAGTGCCCGGGGATGGGGTGGTTTGGGTAGGAAGGGATGAGTGGACCAGGGAGTTACGGAGGGAATGGTCTCTGTGGAACGTAGAAAGGGGAGGGGATGGGAAGATGTGGCCAGTAGTGGGGTCCCGTTGTAGATGACGGAAATGTTGAAGGATGATTTGTTGGATACGCTGGCTGATGGGGTGGAAGGTGAGAACGAGGGGGATTCTGTCCTTGTTACGAATGGGGGGAGGGGGAGCAAGAGCGGAGCTGCGGGATGTAGTAGAGCCCCTAGTGAGAGCCTCATCTATAATGGAAGAGGGGAAACCCCGTTTCCTGAAGAACGAGGACATCTCTGATGCCCTAGTGTGAAATACCTCATCCCGGGCGCAGATGTGGCGTAGACGGAGGAATTAGGAGTAGGGGATAGACTTTTTGCAGGAGACGGGGTGGGAAGAAGTGTAGTCCAGATAGCTGTGGTTTATAGTAGATGTCAGTCACTAGTCTGTCTCCTGTGATGGAGATGGTGAGGTCCAGAAACGGGAGGGAGATGTCGGAGATAGTCCAAGTATATTTAAGAGCAGGATGGAAATTGGAAGTGAAGTGTATGAAGTCAGTGAGTCCTGCATGGGTACAAGAGGTAGCACCAATGCAGTCGTCGATGTAGCGGAGGTAGAGTTCGGGGATGGGGCCAGTGTACATCCGGAACAGGGATTGTTTGACGTACCCGACAGAGGCAGGCATAGCCAGGGCCCATGCGAGTGCCCATAGCTACGCCTCTGGTTGGGAGGAAGTGGGAGGAGTTAAAGGAGAAGTTGTTAAGGGTAAGAACCAGCTCTGCTAGGCAGAAGAGAGTGTTGGTAGATGGGGATTGGCTGGTTCTACGGTCGAGGAAGAAACGGAGGGCTTCAAGACCATCTTTATGGGGGATGGAAGTGTAGAGTGACTGGACATCCATGGTAAAGATGAGGGAGTGGGGGCCTGGAAACCGGAAGTTATCGAGGGGATGGAGAGCATGTGAGGTGTCTTGGACGTCAGGATACGTCAAGCTACGCTCATTGGCGTCAAATCCAATGTCGCCAAAAAAAATTCAACATTCTGAAAATCCAGCAGCAACCAGAAAGACACTACGACTCTTTGGAGACTTCTCACGACCATGCAGGTGACACCCCGACCATGTGGCGACAACCTAGTCGCCTAAAAAATCGCCTAAGTGTGACAGGCACTTAACTCGGTGTGCAATCATTTTTTTATTCCACTTGTAATTCGGAATGATATTTAAAAATAAATATTAAATACGATTCAAAAAGTTACTTTATTCGCTATACAATAATGTGGAATTAAAAGTACACTGAGTTTTAAATTTCTCCTTGGTTGCTTGTGCTAAACATGCAATATTGTTTTAGCTGCGTAATGTACACAGTGCAGCATACAGATGCTATTATGCATTGACTGCTAGCAACAAGAATGAATTTCTATCCCACTGTATTCAGGAGCATTTTGCACGTCTAAGGTAAGTTATTATTTTGTATTTAGCAGAAAGCATAAAGACATCCACAGTGATGTGTTAGGGAGATGATATAGTATATATTCACAGGGATTCTTTGTCATATTTTCCATTAACCAATAGCTGTCAATGTTATCGCCCTATATTCTAAATGTAGAGATGCCCCATCTGTAAGAATATTTAATCAATTTGTTGTAGTCATCCCTCCCACCTCTGCGGAAAATTGGTGAGTACAAATTGAACAAATTTCTCAAGAGTTCAAGGACAGATTTTGTGGTGGATAAATTGACCATATTGTTTTAAAATAAGGTGTGTGTCATTCCACTCAATTCTGGAGCTTTCACCTTGTGTTCCTCTTTAATGATCTGTACTCCAAAGGTAAGCAGCTTTTCAATAACATTTACATCCGCAGTGTTTGAAATGTTTTCCTTGGAAGATGCAGGGTCGTCTGAATTTCTAGACCAAAGGAATGTGCGGTAAGCAGATTATCACCCAGTCCTTATGGATCAAGCACAAATGCTGAAGGACTGCAGACCAATACATTTTAAGTTAAAACTAGAATAATGAAGTGAAGACAAAGCAAAGGTGAATTGTACTCTTCAGGAGCAGCAAAGAGGAACAGGTTTCAGCAACAGTTAACATTCAAAAGTAGGAAAAGGAATCATTTTCCTAATGGTTTGTTCTGTTCATTTTTCTAAAGACAAATCATTATGTGATTGTAAGTATTATATAGCCGTTCTTCAGGGAGAATGAAGTTTACCAATCTTGTCTTGACTGCAAATATTATGGAATCACTATTCCATTAAACCTGTTGATTTTTTTCTTTTTTGAATGACCTAAATGGTTTTTGAATATTTGTTTCAACTTTAATCTATTTAAAACTTACACAAATCTTGCCTTTTAAAATTAACTTTTAACATATTGGGATCGTATAGATATTTGTGGTCTATGTCACCTTTGATCATTCAATCTTTTTGCTTATGCACTCACAAATTGTACACTACAATTATCAGACCTAAAGCACCATTTGTGGGGGGGTTTCCCAAAGAGCTAATGTTTTATAAATTTCCCCCAATACTATTTGTGGAAATCTCTGAAATACATGGCATTTGGATAACTCCCAGTTCCTTATGAAATAATCAATAGCTTTTCTCCCTACCCTCAGGAAATTCGTAACATCCATCACGATGAGCTTATGAGTATTCGCCGTGAAGAAGAAATGGAGATGTCTGACGATGAAGTGGAAGAAATGCCAACAAACAAAACGACAGATGAATCGGGTATGATGTCCTGCAGTAATAAAACATTTTTTTCTCATTTTATTTTAGAATTGTATTACTGTTTGGTTAAAGCAGTTACACCCTAATAGTTAAGATCATGAAGACAATCTGTCATCTTGTACAAAAGCAATAAATTACACCGATACTGCAACTTTAAAACAGTTATATGCCCCAGATCAGTTCACAGGAGTGTAACCTGTTAAAATTAATACCAGGCTAAAGAAAGAGATGCTGGGCTTAAATTTTGATATGAAGTAATAGTGAGGCTGTCAGTTTTCACCATTGTTGAACCATAGTCTAGCAGCAATGAAAAGGAATGTATAACACCAAATCTGTGGGAAAATTGTCTTCCAAAAGGATATATTATGTATCGCTGGTCTTGAAAATTGCAAAAGTTATTTTAACCTCTACTTAACGTGGTTATGTCTCTAACGTGCATGTCTGTCAGAGCTTTCAGCAATATTTTTGGTTAATTATACCTGTAAATGCAGATTGTGCTTCATTGTATATTCGAGGAATAGCTGACAATGCTTGGATGAACAATTGTAAAATGCTGTTAAAACATAAGTACATCGGGAATCAGGTGAGTTCTGCATATTTTGTGGAGGTAGATGGTGCAAATTGTTATTCTGGTTAAGTGCTGGTTCAATTCTGAAAACTCCACTTTTGTCCCTTGTGGACTAAGCAGCCAGTGTCCTACTGATGAGAATACAAGTGCAAACACTGACCTAATACCTGCCAGAAGTATGTAAACCGTGCAGCTTGTAATACTGATTACCGTGTTACACTCTCAAATGTTGTTGTTTATTGACATCTGAATTGGTGGTAGCATCTGCACTAACCTTTCATAGTTGAAGACATGTTATGTAACAGGGAAGGAACCCCAAGGAATCAACTGCTTTAGGAATTGGTGTACAAAACAGGTTTTTGGTAAATTTGCATGAGGTGAACCTGCATCTGATCTCCAGCCCATTCTTGACAACTTTGCTGCAAGGTGTCGAGGGTACGAGCTGACCTATACGTTGCATCGAGTAAGTTAACACAAGAATGAGTAGTTATTCTTTAAGTATGTTCAACTAAAATAGCTCACAATTATATGAAAACAAATCATTGAAACTTCAGTTTTTTTCAAGTCAAGTCAACTTTATTTGTCACATACATATACAAGATGTGCAGTGAAATGAAAGTGGCAACGCCTGCGGATTGTGCTAAAACTACAAAACAGAATAGAAAAAAAAATGTTTAATACAAAAATTAAATTGATACAGTATATTAAATTAGTCCCTGGTGATATGAGAGTTAACAGTCCTGATGGCCTGTGGGGAGAAACTCCGTCTCATCCTCTCTGTTTTCACAGCGTGACAGCGGAGGTGTTTGCCTGACCTTAGCAGCTGGAACAGTCCGTTGCTGGGGTGGTAGGGGTCCCCCATAATGTTGCTGGCTCTGGATCTGCACCTCCTGATGTACAGGTCCTGCAGGGGCGAGTGTAGTTTCCATAGTGCGTTCAGTCGAACGCACTACACTCCGCAGAGCATTCCTGTCCTGGGCAGAGCTATTCCCAAACCAGATTGTGATGTTTCCGGTCAAGATGCTTTCTACAGCCCCAGAGTAGAAGCACTGAAGGATCCTCAGAGATTCTGAATTTCCTCAACTGTCTGAGGTGGTAAAGGCGCTGCCTTGCCTTACTCACCAGTGCGGCAATGTGTTCATGTCAGATCCTCTGTGATGTGAACTCCCAGATATTTAAAGCTGCTCACCCTATTCACAGTAATCCCATTTACCTCCAGTGGCGTGTACGTCCTCGGATGTTGAGCCCTTCTAAAGTCTACAATCAGCTCCTTATTTTGTGACATTCAAGAGGAGGCTGTTGTCCTGACACCAGAGTGCCAGATCAGCCACCTTTTCCCAGTAGGCCTTCTCCTCTTTATCGGAGATCAGGCCCACCACCACAATGTCGTCAGTAAACTTGATGATGGAGTTGGAGCTGAACCTGGCCCCACAGTCATGTGTGTACAGGGAGTACAGTAGGGGGCTAAGGACACAACCCTGGGGGATCCTGCGTAAAATAGCTGTACCTTGTTTTAGTTCAGTTTGTCACATTTGGTATTTTTCCTTTGATCTATGTGCAACTTTTTACTGAGTTGTTTTGCTGCGCATCTACTTTAATGACCTACCTCATACACAGCTCTTTCTTTTTATAAAGAAAAGGCTGTTTCACTTTCAGATATTTTGGAGAAAATAACATTCTTTGAATAATTTTATTAAAACATTCCAGTGGATTAAGAAAGCAGCTGCATAAAAAAATCGGATGCCATTGAAAATTGAAACCCTGGTGATTAACAATGTGCTGGATAAATAAATATAGCCTTTTTGTTCCCCCGGCATACAATTAACCATAAAGTAATATTTATCATGTTCCATAAATTTTATCTGGTCTACTCCTTTCTGCCATTTTACTTCCACACTTGTTTCCCATATTACATCTTGTTATAGAGGATTCCGGTTTTATTTTTGAAGAATATGTACCACAGCCCCAGAATTAATCCCTAAATATGAATTAATAAGCGAGATAATTATTTTGAACTCCTCGTGGCTCTTCAACATTTCACTGTTCGGTTGATGCTTGGCTTAGTTGAATTTCTGGTTGATGCTTAACTGAGTCATTTTACCCAGATTAGTGGTAAACAGCACAGTTAACATACCATGTTAACGTATTAATTTTCAGCATTCCTATGCAAAGTATTTAATGGCAAAAAATTGAGAATGGTCATATCTGATTACTACTCAGTGAGACCTGCCACAGTAATCTTGAGTGAAAATGGAATTAGATTTAATCAATATACCCCTTGATGGAAAAGCCAATCCACATTCAAGGCAGGGATGCCGCTGAGTTATGCTCATGTTGACGGCACAATTTAATCAAAATAGTCAAAGTTGTACTGAAAGGTTATAGAATTTTAAATGGAAATTATTCTGTTCAATGCATAATTTCAATTATGCTTTCTGCTCTTTAAAAACATTATTGTGATGGAAACCACTCCTACAAAACTATCCATATCCCTTGCATATGTCATTACCATTAGGATTGATTCATTTCAGATGACTATGAAAAATTAAGCTGGTTTCTTTGGGTGTAAGAAGACTAATAGAAAGGTTAACTTTAATATCATTCTATTTAATTTACTAGAAATCTAACTACTCCATCTCAATATCAATATTAAATGGTTCTCTGTATATATTTTTTTAATCAGTTTTAGTCAATTAAGATCTAGTTATTCACAAGTGATGATTATTATTGATTAAAATTCTTTGCAATTTTGTGATAAACCCATTTTCAGTTCTATTAATGAGACTCTAATCCCTTTTTAAACTATCTGGTTCTATTTGCCCTCGTTATAGAACCACTTGCTGAGAGTATTAGATCAAATCCAGACATTCACGGTTATAACACTAAACATACAACCAATAAAATTTCTTTATATGCGGATGATGTATTAATATACATTACAAATCCTGAAATTAGCATTCCGAATTTATTAAATCTCATAACTCAATTTGGTTCATTTTCAGGTTATAGAATTAACTGGTACAAAAGTGAAATTATGCCAATAATGGAGCAAAATCCGGCCATACTTCAACAATTTCCTTTTAAAATTGCCTATGAAAAGTTTAAATATCTTGGAATTTACGTGACTAGGAAATATACTTCTTTATTTAAATTAAATTTTCCTCCTTTACTTACTAAATTACACAGAAATATCCAATTTTGGAAAACACTCCCTATATCATTAGTTGGTCGTAGTAATGCTATAAAGATGATCTTTCTTCCACAGCTACTATACTTATTTCAAGCAATTCCGATCTATCTTCCAAAAAAGTTTTTTTTTTAAATCGATTCAATTATTACTAATTTTATTTGGGACTACAAGACTCATAGAATAAATAAAAGACATCTATGTAAGTCTAAAGCTAATGGAGGAATTGCCTTACCTAACTTCTTATTTTATTATTGGGCGGTTAATATTAAAAATATAACCTGCTGGTTGGATGACACTGATCAACAACCGGATTGGTTAAAGATGGAGAAAGAGGATTGTTTACCATTTGATATTGGTGCGATCCTCTTAGCTCCAATAAATTTAAATTAAAAAACATATGGAGGTAATCCGATTATACATAGTGTTATCCGTACCTGGAAACAATTAAAACTTACTTTAAAACAGTAACTTATCCTCTTTCCTCCCTATTGCGAATAACCCTTCTTTTAAACCGTCTCTCTTCGATAGAGGATTTGCTCAATGGAAAAGTTATGGAATTAAAATGGTGGGAGATCTTTATCATAAGGGAACTTTTCTTTCTTTTCAGGATTTACAGCAGAAGTACGGATTACATGTTAATAATTATTTTAGATATTTACAACTTAGAGATTATGTAAAATTACACATGCAAGAATATAAATTTAGAGGTCCAGAAACTCTTGATGTATGCCTGAATCGACATTATAATTCAAATAAATTAATATCCTTTATTTATAATACTCTCCTAGACACTGACATTCCGTCATCAGAATCATATAGACGAGCATGGGAGGATGAATTGAACCAACTCATAATGCAAGATATATGGGATGAAAGTTTACAACATATACACCAATGTTCATTAAATACTAGACATTCCTTAATACAATTTAAAATAATACATAGACTACATTATTCGAAGACGAAATTAAATAGGATTTTTCCTAGTATCTCTCCTATTTGTGATAAATGTCAATTTCAAGAAGCTAATTTAGCTCATACTTTCGTAACTTGCATAAAAATGTAAAATTTCTGGTTGGATATTTTTAAAATAGTTTCTAAAGTTATTGACAAGCAATTGGATGTGGATCCAAAATTAATAATATTAGGATTATCAGAACATATTACAAACTTTACAACAAGTCAGGTACATTTTCTTGATTACAGTTCAATAACTGCGAAAAAATTAATACTTAAATTTTGGAAAAAAACAATAACCCCCACAACTAAAATGTGGATTACGGAAATGACAGAGACCTTGCATTTGGAAAAAATAAGATTTGCCTTAATTGACAAACCTGATTTATATTTTAAAATATGGTCTCCATTTATTGAATTTTTAGAAAAGTAAATGGGCTTGACACAGGACTAAAATAAAAAAAATTAATTAAAAGTTGAAACTTGAGTTTAGAGTTGGATGTACAACTGTGGTTATTGTCTCCCGGATCTACCCCCTTTAATTTTTATAGTTATAACTCTTTTTTTTCCATTTTTTTTTTCATTCTTCTTTATTTTTATTTTCTCTCTTTAAAAAATTAAAAATTGAAGCTATGTAAGAACTTTGTAACAAATTTGTCTTTTATTTCCATCTGTACATATGCTTTTCAAAAAAAAAACAAAAAAAAACTATCTGTCCTATTACTTCTGGAGACTTCAGTAACCTCTCCTGCACTCTCCTTCCCTTTAACTTCATCAATAAATTTCCAATTTGTTGACTACCCCCCCACCACCTATTTAGTTTAAAGTCCTATCTATGATCTTACTTATGCGGTTAGCAAGGACACAGGCTCTTGCCAGATTTAAGTGGAGTCCGTCCCATCGGAACAGCTCCCTCCTTCCCGAATACTGATACCAGTGTCCCATGAATTCAAACCCACTTCACACGCACCAATCTTTGAGCCAAGCGGTCAACTCATTAATCTTCTTGACTCAATACCAATATGCTCGTGGCTCAGGTAGCAATCTAGAAAGTATTCACTTTTTAGTTCTGCTTTGTTAATTTAGTACCCAGCTGCTTAAATTCCCTCAGCAGAACCTCTGTCCTTGTTCTACCTACATCATTGTACCCGCATAGACCATGACGAATGGATCTTTCCCTCCCACTCCAAATTTCTCTGAAAGTCAGACACGATCATAAGATCATAAATGTTAGGAGCAGAATTAGGCCATTCGGCCCATCAAGTCTACTCCGCCATTCAATCATGTCTGATCTCTCCCTCCTAACCCCATTCTCCTGTCTTCCCATATCTTCTGACATCCGTACTAATCAATAATTGACCCATCTCTGCCTTAAAAATATTCACTAAAGGCCTCCACAGCATTTTGTGGCAAAGAATTCCACAGATTCACCACCCAATGACTAAAGAAATTCCTCCTCATCTTCCTGAAGGAACGTCCTTTAATTCTGAGGCTAAGACCTCTAGTCCTAGACTCTCCACAAGTGGAAACATCCTCTCCACATCCACTCTATTTAAGCCTTTCACTATTCAGTAAGTTTCAGTGAGGTCCCCCCCTCACCCTTCTAAACTCCAGCGAGTACAGGGTACTCCAGCGAGATGTCCTGAGATGGCAACAGGCAGGTAACACAGCCTTTGAGACTCTCGATCCTTGTGACAAAGAATAGTGCTCACCCATCCTACTCTCGTCTGCACAGGGAGCAGGAATCTCAGACCTGCTTGACAAGCTCAAGGGCAGAAGCTCCTGTAACGCTGCTGTTAACTATATCCCCTTGCCTGCCACACTTGCAGTCACACCCTCATCCTGACCACGGCGCAAATTGGAAGCAGTTACTCAAACAAGTGTGACTGCCTCCAGAAACACAGCGCCCAGGTAATTCTCCCTGTCTCTGATGTGCCGCAGCATTTGACGCTTAGACTCCAGGTCGTCAGCTTTGAGCCCAGGTTCCGCGATCGACCAACACTTGCTGCAGATGTGGTCACCAGGAACCACCATGGGATCCACCAGCTCTCACATTGTGCAGCTGCAGCACAATGCGTGATCTTGCACGCCTCCTTTATGTGTATCCAACAGCTCCTATTTACACTTCCCGCTTACTGTTGCTCTGCTCTGGGCTTGACACGTCAGCACTTTTGTCCTCAGCCTTCACTCTGAAGCCTCTTGAGCCAAAGGCTCAAGTTGTACTTTTCCTCAACAGGCCACTCCATAGTACCTTGCCGTTATTTTATTTGTTACTCTGCCTCTTGCTCAGCCAATCGGTCGCCTGCTTCAATTTACATCCCATCTCCTCAATCAGGAACACGCTGAACTATATAAAAAAACCCACTCTTCTTCTTCCCCCCAAATTTTTTTTAAGTTGATTCTTTTCTAACAAGATAGCTGCTCTCCCACTCTGTTTTCATCTTTTGAAGGTAGAAAATGATCTCTCTGTATTCCTATTCTGTAATTTGCGTCCCTTTTATTTACTACTCTGTCTCCTGTTCAGTCGATTGAATGCCTGCTTCAACGGCCCTTACAAAGTTAAGCAGAACACTGTTAATAATGCTACCTGATTGGATTGCCTGAGATATTAGATGTTTAGTAACATTTGCATGAGTTTGAGTGAAGAGTCCAGAAAAGGATGAAATAAAAAATGACAAAAATAGTCATCAGATCAAATAGCATCGCTGCAGGGAGAAACCATGTTAATCTTTTGGATTAAAAAAACCTTTATGAGAATCGGAAAATGTTATTTGATAGAACAAGTTTGAAAATGCATGAAATGGTGGGGAGAGGAGATATCAAAAGTGAAGGCATTGATCGGATAAGGTGAAATGATAAAATGAGGGAAAGAGGGTAATGAAAGATTGCAGAATTACAAAAGGCAAGTGTGATTATCTGGAAGTATTCAAGGAACTAAGTGCCAGAAGTGTGAAATGTAAAAGCTTCAATTTCTGAATATTACTGAATCGGCCCACAATGTCTGTTTCGAACATTATGCCAAGATGACCTAATCTCATCTGCCCACACATGATTCATACCCATACCCATTGAACATGTTGAGGGTGGTATTGAGCTTGGAACATTGTACTGTACTTGGTCAGCATCTGTAGAGGGAAATGGACAGGTGACTTTACGTATAGGCTCCTGATCCGCTGAACACCTTCAGCAGTTTGTATTTTGTTCAAGGTTCCAGTATATGCAGTCTTTTGTGTTTTGATTGTTTCCAGTAATTTACTTTTATTTCAGTATTTCTTGCTCTTGCTGTCCTGCTTTGTGTTTGAAATAAATGTTGGACGAGAGACCCGAGATTGTCTGTACTCCAGCATAATTCACCATTTCCTGAGCAGACAGAGAAAGGGAATATTAGAGCAAGAAAAAAAGTTGGAAACTCGACTACATCTCCCTCAATGATATAATAAAAGTTTGGAGATGAGGGAGTAAATATTGTTTTAAAACCTGGAAGATATTTGAAAGCAAAAAATCAATAAATAGTTGTAATCTAAATAGGTTAAATATAAATTAAGAACTTAATATTGATTCAAAGCAATATGAAAAATTGCAGGGTGTGGGAATATGGCCAATGGTCTGATTAGATTTGTTTGATTTACTTTTCTCAGAGGCAGCTCCCTTATGATTGACATTTAACCGTCTGAAGATCTAGAAATGCCCTCAAATATTTTAGCAATTAAATTAAGATTTTCACATACGAGGAAATATTGTTGATGAATAAACCTATACACCATAGGCTTAATGGAGCCTGCAAAATCTTTTTTGCTCTATTTATTATACACAGCAGTTCAAATAGCTTTGAATTGACTTGTAACTGATTATTATATGCTGCATTTTAAGTAATTGCAATGAGTGTTGCCATGATAATTTATTCATTAGCAAAGGAGCAGTCATCTATAATTTCAGAATACAACTTGCAAAGTCCATTTATTACATGAATGCACGGCTTTTGTTTTGCACCTACTAACAGGTTTCCCCAAGTTTCAGACCTTTCTTAGAGTTTCAGCAAAGTAATATACTCGTCTTTAATGTGCTGTGAAGATAGACTTCAGTTTTGTTGTGATGAGGTGATGTACAGTTTCTGACATATGAACTAGTTATTTACCGATCATCTGCAGCCATAATTTTTCATGGCCTTTAGGAGTTAAACATTAGGAAAATGTATTGCATATAACAGTTGGCAAATAAACAAAAACAGATAATCCTGGAAACATTATTATGACATGAGTTATGAAGTTTTTAGGTAAGAAAAGTAATCCAAAGGGACTTAGGCAAATAAACATATAACATATAACATATAACATATAACAACTACAGCATGGAAACAGGCCTGTCCGGCCCTACCAGTCCACGCCGACCATTCTCCCTGACCTAGTCTCATCTAACTGCACTCAGACCATAACCCTCTAATCCCCTCTTATCCATATACCTATCCAATTTACTCTTAAATAATAAAATCGAGCCAGCCTCCACCACTTCCACCGGAAGCCCATTCCATACAGCCACCACTCTCTGAGTAAAGAAGTTCCCCCTCATGTTACCCCTAAACCTTTGTCCCTCAATTCTGAAGCTATGTCCCCTTGTTGGAATCTTCCCCACTCTCAAAGGGAAAAGCCTACCCACGTCAACTCTGTCCGTCCCTCTCAAAATTTTAAAAACCTCTATCAAGTCCCCCCTCAACCTTCTACGCTCCAAAGAATAAAGACCCAACCTGTTCAACCTCTCTCTGTAGCCTAAGTGCTGAAACCCAGGCAACATTCTAGTAAATCTCCTCTGCACCCTCTCCATTTTGTCGACATCCTTCCTATAATTTGGCGACCAGAACTGCACACCATACTCCAGATTCGGCCTCACCAATGCCCTGTACAATTTTAACATTACATCCCAACTTCTATACTCGATGCTCTGATTTATAAAGGCAAGCATACCAAACGCCTTCTTCACCACCCTATCCACATGAGATTCCACCTTCAGGGAACAATGCACAGTTATTCCCAGATCCCTCTGTTCCACTGCATTTCTCAATTCCCTACCATTTACCCTGTACGTCCTATTTTGATTTGTCCTACCAAAATGCAGCACCTCACACTTATCAGCATTAAACTCCATCTGCCATCTTTCAGCCCACCCTTCCAAAAGGCCCAAGTCTCTCTGTAGACTTTGAAAATCTACCTCACTATCAACTACTCCACCTATCTTAGTATCATCTGCATATTTACTAATCCAATTTGCCACACCATCATCCAGATCATTAATGTAAATGACAAACAACAGTGGACCCAACACAGATCCTTGGGGTACTCCACTAGACACTGGCCTCCAACCTGACATACAATTGTCAACCGTTACCCTCTGGTATCTCCCATTCAGCCATTGTTGAATCCATCTTGCAACCTCACTATTAATACCCAACGATTTAACCTTCTTAATCAACCTTCCATGTGGAACCTTTTCAAATGCCTTACTGAAGTCCATATAGACAACATCCACAGCCTTGCCCTTATCAATTTCCCTGGTAACCTCTTCAAAAAATTCAAGAAGATTAGTCAAACATGACCTTCCAGGCACAAATCCATGTTGACTGTTTCTAATCAGGCCTTGATTATCCAAATAATTATATATATTGTCCCTAAGTATCTTTTCCATTAATTTTCCCACCACAGACGTCAAACTAATAGGTCTATAATTGCTAGGTTTACTTTTAGAACCTTTTTTAAACAAAGGCACAACATGCGCAATGCGCCAATCTTCCGGCACCATCCCCGTTTCTAATGACGTTTGAAATATTTCCGTCATAGCCCCTGCTATTTCTGCACTAACTTCCCTCAATGTCCTAGGGAATATCCTATCAGGACCTGGAGACTTATCCACTTTTATATTTTTCAAAAGTGTCTGTACCTCCTCTTCTTTAATCCTCCTAATTTCCATCACTACTCTACTTGTTTCGCTTACCTCACATAATTCAATATCCTTCTCCTCGGTAAATACCGAAGAAAAGAAATTGTTTAATATCTCCCCCATTTCTTCCGGCTCAGCACATAGCTGTCCACTCTGACTCTCTAATGGACCAATTTTATCCCTCACTATCCTTTTGCTATTGACATATCTGTAGAACCCCTTGGGGTTTACTTTTACATTACTTGCCAAAGCAGCCTCATATCTTTTTTTCGCTTTTCTAATTTCCTTCTTAAGATTCCTTTTACATTCTTTATATTCCTCAAGAACCTCATTTACTCCCTGCCGCTTATATTTATTGTATATCTCCCTCTTTTTCCCAACCAAGTGTCCAATTTCCCTGGAAAACCACGGCTCTTTCAAATTATTATTCTTTCCTTTCCACCGAACAGGGACATAAAGACTCTGTACTCTCAAAATTTCACCTTTAAATATCCTCCATTTCTCTATTATATTCATAAAACAAAAATTTCCATTTCACTCCTTTTAAATCCTTTCTCATCTCCTCAAAATTAGCCTTTCTCCAATCCAAAATCTCAACCCTTGGTCCAGATTTGACCTTCTCCATAATGATATTGAAACTAATGGCATTGTGATCACTAGACCCAAAGTGCTCCTCAACACATACCTCCGTCACCTGACCCATCTCATTTCCTAACAGGAGGTCCAACACTGCCCCTTCTCTGGTAGGCACCTCTACGTATTGCTGCAAAAAACTATCCTGCACACATTTTACAAACTCCAAACCATCCAGCCCTTTAACAGAATGTGATTCCCAGTCTATATATGGAAAATTGAAATCACCCACAATCACCACTCTGTGCTTACTATTAATATCTGCTATCTCCTTACATATTTGCTCTTCCAATTCTCGTTCCCTATATGGCGGTCTATAATACACCCCTATAAGTGTTGCTAAACCTTTCTCATTTCTGTGTTCCACCCAAACAGCCTCCTTAATCGAGCCTTCTAGTCTGTCCTGCCAAAGCACTGCTGTGATATCCTCCCTGACAAGCAATGCAACACCCCCACCTCTTGCCCCTCCGATTCTATCACATCTGAAACAATGAAATCCTGGAATATTTAATTGCCAATTGCAACCCTCCTGCAACCATGTTTCACTGATCGCCACAACATCATACTTCCAGATGTCAATCCAGGCTCTAAGCTCATCCACCTTTCTTACAATGCTCCTAGCATTAAAATATACACATTTAAGGGACCCATCATTTCTTATTCTCAGTTTATTTCTTTTCCCTTCTTTCTCTCCTACATATTGGGTCTGAGTGTTTCCCTTTTCTGCCTCCTGCCTCACACACTGCCTATTAGCTATCTGTGTTTGAGTCCCTCCCCCCAACCGTACTAGTTTAAAGTCTCCGCAGTTATTTTAGCAAATCTCCCCGCCAGGATATTGGTTCCCCTCGGGTTCAGATGCAACCCGTCCTTTTTGTACAGGTCATACTTCCCCCAGAAGAGGTCCCAATGATCCAGAAACTTGAAACCCTGCTCCCTGCACCAGTTCCTCAGCCACGTATTTATCCTCCACCTCACTCCATTCCTATTCTCACTATCGCGTGGCACAGGCAGTAAGCCTGAGATTATTACTTTGGTAGTCCTTTTTTTTAAACTCTCTTCCTAGCCCCCTAAATTCTCCTTTCAGGACCTCTTCCCTTATCCTACCTATATTGTTGGTACCTATATGTACCACGACCTCTGGCTCCTCTCCCTCCCCTTTCAGGATATCCTGGACACGCTCAGACACATCCCGGACACCGGCACCAGGGAGGCAAACCACCATCCGGGTCTCCCGACTGCGTCCACAGAAACGCCTATCTGACCCCCTCACTATAGAGTCCCCTCTTCCTTTCCCTACCCTTCTGAGCAACAGGGCCGGACTCCTTGCCAGAGGCCTGGGCACCGTCGTTGCCCCCAGGTAGGCTGTCCCCCCCAACAGTACTTAAACAGGAGTACTTATTTTCAAGGGGTACAGCCACCGGGGTACTCCCTAATCCCTGCCTCTGTTCCTTGCCCCCCCTAACAGTGACCCACTTGTCTACCTCCCGTGGTCTAGGAGTGACCACCTCTCTGTAACTCCTATCTATAACCTCCTCACTCTCCCTGATCAGACGGAGGTCATCAATCTGCCGCTCCAGGTTCCTAATACGGTCCCTTAGGAGCCCCATCTCGTCACACCTGGCGCAGATGTGGATGTCTGGAAGACTATCAGACTCCCAGATTCCCCACATCCGACACCCAGAACAAAAAACTGCCCTGGCAGTCATACTCTCCAAACAAAGCCCCGTGCTCGGTTACTAAACCTACCGCCCGGCCGCTACTCCAACCGCTCCAACCGCCCACCCAAAAGAACTGAGTGATCTCCTGGGAGAGGCGAAAAGCCGGATAAAAAACCCAGGCCAATTTGGGAAAAAATCCGGGAAATTCCTCTCCGACCCCAAGCTAGGCGATCGAAACTTGTCCGGGAGATCACACAGGTCTTACTCCTTACTATCCCCACACAATCCCCACACACTACTTCCCAAGCAACACAGCTTGGTGCTGCTTGCTGCTGCTTGCTGCTGCTACTGCTGCTGCTTGCTGCTGCTTGCTGCTGCTACTGCTACTAATCCTGGAAACATTATTGTGACATGAGTTATGAAGTTTTTAGGTAAGAAAAGTAATCCAAAGGGACAAAGGTAAGAAAAAAGAGAATTTAAAACTGTAATAGGAGTTGTTCGTAGTACACCTGATGATTGGCATACCGAAGGGTTTATTTATTCTGAGATTAAAGAGGCTTCTGGTAAAAGTGGTTATTTTCATAGGTCACCTAAAGTTTTCACGTTGAACAGGAAGAACAAAGTATGTAAAGGATAATGTCTAGAGCAATGATTTCAGAAACAAACAAAAATGAATCACTAAACTATTAAGAAGTAATGAGCCAGTTATAGTTAAACTAACATTAATGGAACAATGATATTATGAATGAATTTAATGTTAGAGAATTATGTCTAGAATTAATTTATCCTTGTGTTTTGCTCCCGCTTACTCAATGAACTCCATTGAATGTGTTCACATTTGTCTTGCAAATGAGCAAGCATGTTTCAAAGATTACGACGACCTCTTTTGAATATTTAGCAACTGCTTGTGGTTGACTCCACAGCATTTATGACAGAACTTCACCACACTCCTGAAAAAACGCTCATCTGAGTTCTTATTACAGACGACATCAGTAGATGAACCAAAGAAGATATTCAAAGCTTCCTTGAAACAGTGCAGACCCATCACTAATACCTGGAAATACCTGACCTGTGATTGCTCAAAATTGAGTCATTGGCCTGTGCTGACTACACACAACAGTATAAGTGACAGACTAAAGCACACCTTGTACACTACACACCCACTCGTCTCTTAAGGAACCCACTGCCCTCTCTGTGGAAGGGTTTATGAATCTATCAAATTAAAGAGGAAACAAGTCATCTACAATCCTGATGGACTACCTATGGAAGTAATTTGGATACCATTTCCATGTCTGTTCATTGGCAATGTTCAAAACCTGAGACCTAAACTATGCTCCCACTTTGCTGCAGTCTCAACCAGCAGAGAGGAACCTATGAAAAGGAAGGTAGCCACAACATACTGTAAAGGTGATTTATCCAAGATTAGCTTAGAGATATAGCATGGAAACAAGCCCTTTGAACCACTGAGACCTCTCTGGCTATCAATCGTCGGTTGACATAGGTTAAATGCAACCACCTGTAGTGATTCTGAAAATTGGAGTTTGACGTTTCAGGGACTGTGACCTCCAGGCAGAGAGTAGTCAAGACATATGTGCATGGCTATAGGTCTATCTGCAAAATGTCATAAACCTTTGTGATGATTAGTTTCATAAACCAAAGCTTGTGGAGACATTGCTCTTCTGATGCGTATGAGTACTTGTCAACCAGTGAAAACAGTCTGTCGAGAACTCGAGCAGTTTCCCCATTTCAATTAGAGTGGCCTATTACATGGAATTTCAGAACAGCTATGTACTATGGAGACCTCCTTATTCTCTATGGTTACCAAACAAGTGTCATTGGCTGGACCTGCAGTCTCAGATTTATAGCTCTACAAATGCATTGCATGAGCAAATAAGAATCCCAGTCAAATTTATGGTGCGTTCTGGATTGAAAGCATGTTTCATAGCAGGATGATGCAATTTTTTTTTAATGCAATGAAACTTAATAACAGTTATTAAGATTCTGGCAGTTATTAAGATTCTGACAGTTATTAAGATTTTCTAATGCTTCCTTCATATCATTTGGATGGATGATAACAAGCTGGTCAAGCTGTTACCAGTTATACCACAAATAAACAAGGCATGATGTTCAGAAAAGAATTTGATAAAATGTGGAATGATTACATAAACCTGATTAGGAGCAAGACCATGACACATAAAAGCACCCCCATTGTTGTATAGAGATGAGCAATAACATCTCTAAAACAAAAGGAAAATTATAATAGAATAAAAATGAATACCTATTTTTGTGTCATCAACAAACTTACTAATCATACCTTGTACATTTTCATCCAAATCATTCCTGTAGATGACAAACAGCATTGGACCCAGCACCAATCCCTGAGGCTCAGCACTGGTCACGGGCCTCCAGTACCAAGTACAAACTTCCACCACCACCCTGTGCTTCTATTATGAAGCCAATTTTTAATCTAACCTTTCAGGGCAGCCTACCATCTGGAACCTTAAAAGCCTTGCTGAAATCCATATAGATGGCCTGTCCTTGTCAATTTCCTTGGTTACTTCTTCAAAAAAAATCAATCCAATTTGTGAGGCACAATCTCCAACATACAAAACCATTATCCCTAATCTACTATGCCTATCGAAATGCATATATGAAATATTATTCCTCAGAATACTCCAATACGTTTCCTACCAAACGTATTAGGTTTAGCTAGACCAAGTGGACCCATTGGGCCCAAACCTCTCCTGCATTGGTGCAGCACCCTCTCCTGCCCCCCCCCTCCTCTTTCCCCCTCCCCTCTCCCCCTCCCCTCCCTCCCCTTCCCCCCCCACTCCCTCCCCCTCTCGCCCCCCTCCCCTTTCCCTCCTCCCCCCTCTCCCCCTCCCTCACCTCGCCTTCCCCTCCCCCCTCCCACTCCACTCCCCCTCAACCCCCCTTATCCTCCCCCTCCCCCACCCCATCCAACCTCCTCCCCTTCCTCCCACTCCCCTCCCTTCCACTCCATCCCTCTCAACCCCCCTTATCCTCCCCCTCCCTCCCTCCCTCCACCCCTCCATCCCTCCACCCCCCTCCCTCTCTCACTCCACCCCCTCCCTCTCTCCCTCCCTAGGAGATAGATTCAAACTTTAAAATGTGAATAACTTAAAAAATATAACAACGATTTCAATGAAACATCTTCCATTAGCATCAAAGGGACGACAGTGAGTAAGGTGGGCCTAAGGGGTGAGTAAGGGCACAGCGGTAGAGTTGCTGCCTTACAGCGAATGCAGCGCCGGAGATTCAGGTTCGATTCTGACTACGGGCGCCGTCTGTACGGAGTTTGTACGTTCTTCCCGTGACCTGCGTGGGTTTTCTCCGAGATCTTCGGTTTCCTCCCACACTCCAAAGACGTACAGGTATGTAGGTTAATTGGCTGGGCAAATGTAAAAAAATGTTAAAAAAATTGTCCCTAGTGTGTGTAGGATAGTGTTAATGTGCGGGGATCGCTGGGCAGCGCGGACCCGGTAGGCCGAAGGGCCTGTTTCCGCGCTGTATCTCTAAATCTAAAATCGGCGCGCTATCGTGTACCGTTTTGGCTGTAGTTCAGGAACAAACAAACAAACAAACGAGAGTTTTAGTATATAGATTAGGTTACTCTAACAGGAACATGCAAACCTTGAACTCTCACTATTAAAAGCATCCCACTTTACAGACATCTCTTTGCCTGCAAACAATGTACTCCAATCTGCTTTTGCATTAGGATTGGGGTCAAGTTCCTGTCTGATACCAAAAAAGTCAGCCTCACCCCAATTTAGAATTTTAACGTGAATCAGTCCTGTCCTCATTCATATCTATTTTAATAGAACTGCGGTCACTGGGCCCAAAAGGCACACCCACTGATACATTAGTCACTTTCCTTGCCCAATTACCTAAAAGTAGGCCAAGCTTTGCACTCTCTCTCTCTCTTTCTCTCTAGTCAGGCACTTAATGTATTTTCTAAGGAAACTTTCCTCGACATGTCAAATTCCACCCCACCTGAGTCCTTAGCACTCTGACAGTTGCAATCCACATTGAGAAAATTAAAATTCCCTACATGACAACCCTATTAGTCTTGGAGTTTTTTGCAATTTCCCGGCATATTTGTTATTTTAATTCCCGTGGACTAATTGTGGGTTCATTGTACAATCCAACAAGATTATCTTCCCCTTTTTATTTCTCAGCTCCTATATAGCATCACTGGATGATCCTTCAGTAATGTTATCTTGAACTACTGCTATGATCTTATCCTTAAGTAATAAAACAACTTCCCCATCTCTTTTAACCCTTCCTCTTTTACCCCAACCTCTATCTTGCCTGTAGCACCTTCACTCTGGATCATTGACCTGACAGTCTTATCCCTCCCTTAGCCAGTTTTTTTCAATGGCAGTAATGTCACATTTGCATGAAAATCCACACCCTCAGTTCATCCGCCTTGCCTGTCAGGCCTTCTTTGGCATCCGTCCATCTGCGAGAGTTGATGGTGCGGTTTGGCGTTGTCCCGCTTGGAGAGGGGGATTTTTCATTTGTGGTTACCCAGCAAGGATGAAGTGTCCTCTCCATTTGTTTGGCCGCTGAGTCTGGGCAGGTAAATGGGAATACAAACTTGCCCAGCATCTGCATTCCCCTCTCGACCTGATAGGCTGATTCCAGAGGAACGGCGTGGCTGCTACGTCTGGGCCCTACTCGGTGCAGGAGTTGCCGGAAGGCGGACGGACGAGGGATCAGCCGACCGTCTCTAAGGACTCCAGCTCCAGTGCCTTTGGCTCACCTGAGCCTTACCCACAAGGCAGCGGGGTGCTATTTAACCCATGGAGATGGATGTATCCACACGCCGGTGGACCTGCACGTCACATCTCCGGGGGCCAAAGTTCCTCCGAGATCCCCGCGCAGTTTAGCGTGGGACTGAAGATGGCCCCAGTTACCATGTGTTGCCACGAGGAGGCGCTGCGAGAGTCGTGATGATGCAGAGGTTATGTACTGGCAGGGGGAGGCTTACGTACTCGGCTCCCTTTTTCGCAAAAATTGCTAGCCAGCGGCATCTGGACACATGCAACACCCTGTGGCTCGTGCCACCAACACATCAGGCCTCTAGTAATGAAATAAATGCTGTTTTATCCATCCGCCTTTCCTTGCTCCCTGCTGTGCTCCTGTCGATCCGGACGAAATACTGAACTTGCTATCAATGCCTTCTGTTCTCTCAATGCATCCCACAGGTGTAGTCCTCGGGGACAGTGGAAGTCGTTGACTTCACACATCCTGCAAGAGGGGGGCCTTAACTACCATCTCTACTACATTAAGACCAAGGAAGAGTCGCACAAAAAAACACACTGTACTTTGTCTTCCTGTTACCCTCTGCTCAGCCTCCTTACCGACGCCTCACAAGCCAAAGCCTCAGCACTTGCCCCGCAACAAGGCACTTGCCCCCAACAAGGCGCTAGCCACCCAACACGGCTGCTCCCAAAGTGCCACACTGCTAATGACTGTGTTCTTTTTATACGCCACTAGGAGCAGTCACTCCAGGATGCTAATTAAAATTACTAATAGAATATTAGGCTTTAT
Source organism: Rhinoraja longicauda (assembly GCF_053455715.1). NCBI lineage: Eukaryota > Metazoa > Chordata > Chondrichthyes > Rajiformes > Arhynchobatidae > Rhinoraja > Rhinoraja longicauda. Next base: position 28,342,382 of record NC_135967.1, on the reverse strand, counting down.
AACCAGACTGCTAGCATAAACGGTGGAGGAAGAAAAGCTCTGGAATATTATTCATTGTTCTGGACACCTTGTCTTGGAGAGGATGAATTGTCCTTACAAGTGGTTCTTTGTTCAGTGAAATGTGACCAAGGTTCATGAGTTTATTTTTGTGGACAGATTACCTATATTTGAATTTTATTCCCTGGAATATTGAGATCAAAGGATTTTTTCCCCGACAAAGATATAAAAGAATATGGAGTCAAGATATTCAAAGATTGAAGTATGACATCATCACCTTGACTGGTGCTATAGTTAAGGGTCAAATGGTCTGCTACAGTCCATATAAAAGAATTACCACTTTGGCCAGTATGAGTAGAAAGAAGAAACAATTTACCATTTGCTTGAAGTAGAAAAGAATAACATGAGCCTCTTTCAAAGAAAGGAAAATAAAAAATATTTGACACAATTATGCTAAATGAAACATCATTAAATGGAAATAGAAAAAAATATTGTGAGGCCATTTTAGCAATAGCTGCTAATGCTAGCAAAAAAAAGAGGATGTATTGGGAGCTGTGCCTTAAAATAATGAAACAGAATTGCTAAAACAGCTGCAAGCCAAGATCAAAAAAATTTTTTTTTACGAAGCAAAAAAATGTCCAACTGTGAGAAATGCTGCAACAGGATGCAAGGAATAAATGCAGAGGAACTTCTGTGTCCCTGATTGAACCTGCTTCATGGTTGGTCTCATGAACTGCTTCATGAACTTGGTTTATTATTTTCACAAGTCATAGGAATAGAATTAGCCCATTCAGCCCATCGAGTCTACTCCGCCGTTCAATCTTGGCTGATCTCTGCCTCCTAATCCCATTTTCCTGCCTTCTCCCCATAACTCTTGACACCCGTTCTAATCAAGAATATGTCTTTCTCTGCCTTAAAAAGATCTACTGACTTGGTTTTCCACAGCCCTCTGTGGCAATGTTCCACAGGCTTAACTTTAAAAGTTTTTTGGAGGATATTCAGGAAAGTATCTCCACCTCCCCATTAAGTGAGGACGGCTTAATTTTTAGGTTACAATGAAACAAATTGCATCAGAAGAAGCTTTTTGACTTGTTAGCAAACTGAATATCTAAAATTGCACCTTGGCTTGAAATTGTTTGTAAGTCAAAGCTTTGTTTACTTATCAGACAAAAAAAAATCCAGAAAACCGAATTCCTTCCAAGCAAAATAAACCTTATCAGAAGGCACAGATGCTTTCTCCACCTCGACATGCCATTACCTTCCTACAAACAGAATGAAAGCATGATAAAATGCTGATCAAGCACCACAGTTTTTTGGAGCCGACTGCATTATTCAATTTCAGATCAGAAACACAGCTGCTAATTTCTCCAAGCAACTGTTGTTAATTATTCGACTCTAACCACTTTTCAATCCTCCTTACTTTGTCTTGTCCTAAGAGCTGCAATGTTTTGCTTTTCATCATTCCGCAATATGCATAGGTTTGTTAATTTCTTCCCATTCTCGCAAATGCCATCATTGTATCATGTACTTAATTCAAAGTATCATGTTTTTTTGATAATATGTGCTTGTGGATTGTGCAGGAGGAGCAGAGGTGAGATTAATTGGCCAGCCATTTATGCAGGTCGTATGTTGGTGGATTAAGGCGACTGCACGTGTTTATTCGCCTGAGATTCTAGTTGCAGTGGAAGGATTGGGTTGAAAGGGTGCCAACAGTAAAAATACCATAGATCAATTTGATCCAGGAAAGTAGCCAGTTTTTAGGGCATGGATTTTCTGTTGAATTAGTTTCTGCCATCACCCTTAACCAGTTCACTGCCAAGTTTTGTTTTCGCTGT